>NC_083356.1:93208593-93818437 GCF_030254825.1 Meriones unguiculatus | reverse complement strand
TAGGTTAAGTTTTAATTACTGCACTTAACAAAATCTGTAAACTTAAAATACCTCTAAATGATAAGCCCCACTTGCCCAAGAACTGATACCTTCCTGGGGTGCAGGGTTCTTCTGTTCATGGAAGATAACAAGACATGTATTCTCACTTCTGTAAATAAGGCTGATTGCCCTAAACACACAGGATGTGCTTGATAGGCAATATGCATACCAGGATATGTGCTTGCCTCCACAACTGGAAAAAGACAGGAAGTAGATAGCCCTGTGGGTTTTGCCTTTATAAGCATCTGACTAACTAGTGGACATTCTCTGGAAATCCCAAAAATGAATCTGGCTAGTTTGGACCAGTATTTAATAAAGCTTGCTTCAAATTTGGCTCAAAAAAATGTGGTAGTGGTCTCATTCTCATGAAATGGGATTAGCACTTTTTCCTCCTTCTTCTCTTCCTCCTTCTACTCCTTTTTTCTCCTTTTGGACTCCTTCCTTCTTTTTCTTCCCCTCTCCCCTCCTTTTCTCTTCCCCTCTCCCCCCTCTCTCTCATCCTGCCCCCACTATTTTCCCTTTCCCCAACCCAATCTCTTTCTCTCTCTGAAATCAATTACTTATTATTACCTGGGATCTTAGAATCACTACTTGTCCTAAAACTATGCCATTTGGTAAAATCTGCTGTGAAGTTCTCAGGCACTTGCCAGCCAACCTTGAGATCTCTAGTAGGGCTCATACCCAGACCACACGTTCTGGACACTTTATGGAAATGACTTACTGTGTGTTTAATCCATACCATGACTGCCCTATACAGGACTCTTTAAGAACCCATCTTTGGTTAGTGGTTCAGTCTCTATGAGCCCCCAGGGGCTCAGGTTTCTTGACTCTGTAGGTCTTCTTGTGGTGTCCTTGACCCCTATAGCTTCCTCAATCTTTCCCTCCACTCTACCACAAGACTCCCTGAGCTCTGCCTATTGTTTGGCTGTGGGTCTCTAAATCTGTTTCCATCAGTGGCCAGATGAAGCTCTCAGAAGACAGTTATGCTAGGCTCCTTTCTGCAAGCATAGCAGAGTATCATTATAGTGTCTGGAGTTGGCTTCCTCCCATAAGAGGGGTCTCACATTGAGCCAGTCATTAGTTGGCCATTCCCTCAATCTCTGCTACATCTTTATCCTTACACTTCTTGTAGACAGAACAAATTTTGGGGTTGAAGGTATTATAAGTGGCTTGGTGTTCCCCTCCCTCCACTGGAAGTCACAAATGGCCACAGGAAGTGGCCACTTCAGTCCCCATATCCCCCACTGATAGGAGTCTTAGCTAGGGTCACCTGCATAGACTCCGAGGAGCCTCCCTCATTCCAGAGATGCCCCACCTATCTTTATTCTCCCTCCCCCTCTCCCCACACCTGATTCCCAGCCCCATTCCTTTCCCCACTCCCACCAATCTCCCTCCCTCCATCTACTTCAGATGTCTATTTTATTTCCCCTTCTGAGTGAGATTCAAGCATCCTCCCTTAGGCACTCCTTGCTGGACCTAGGTCCCCCGAACATATGTAGCAAATATGCAGCTTGTTCTTCATGTGGACCTCTTAAAAATTGGAGTAGGGGCTGTCTCTGACTCTGTTGCCTGCCTTTAGATGCCTTTCTCATAGTTGAGCTGCCTTGTCTGGCCTCAGTGGGAAAAGATGCATTTACTCCTGATGCAACTTGATGTTCCAGGGTAAGTTGGTACCCATGGGGACCCTCCCCTTCTCTGAGGAAAAGAGGGGAAATGGGGAAGGAGGCTGTGAAGATGGTACTTGAAGGAGAGGGGGGCTGTGCTCAGGCTGTAAAGTGAATAAATAAATGAATGAATGAAAAAAAGAACGACTTTTGCACAGGACTATTCAGTAGGTTTTCTAAAATGTTGAGCCTTTTGTTAACCTAACTCTCCACACTCCTCACTCCTCAGGAGTCTCAGGGTATTGCTTTTTCACTGTGTCCCTGCTAGGTACTCCACAGTCACTTATTCTCTGCGTTTTGACTAGTTGTGGATCGTTGTAACAGTCTCCATCTGCAGCCAAAAGAAGCTTCATCAATGAGGTGTTAGAGCTATACTTACCTGTAGATATAAGGATAACTGTGTAGAGTACAGTTAGGGATTATCCTGGTTTAGAAAGTGGCAGTAGTGGGTTCTCCTCTAGGTCCATGACCATACCAGCTTCTGGTAAC
The DNA here is from genome assembly GCF_030254825.1 of Meriones unguiculatus. Lineage (NCBI taxonomy): Eukaryota > Metazoa > Chordata > Mammalia > Rodentia > Muridae > Meriones > Meriones unguiculatus. The sequence continues at coordinate 93,816,245 of NC_083356.1, read as the reverse complement.
TAGCTAGGTTTACAGCTGAGGCATGAATTTCCTCCTGTGCAGTGCGTCTTAAATCCAATTAGGTGGTTGTTAGTTATCCCCAATATATAAGCGCCACTATTGCACTCATGCGCATACCTTCTGCACTGATCATTGTGGGCTTTACAACTAGGAAGAACTTTTAATTGCTTTTCTCTCAGCAGCTTGCATAACACCTTGAGATGCTGTGAGAACTAGTTTTCAGGGAGGAAGTTTCAAGGTCAGTTCCAGCTCTATTTCTTCCCAGCATCTAGCATTTGTTGTCAGTTATTTTCTTGATCTTCGCTATTCTATTGAAATCTCAGAGTACTTTTACTTTGCATTTCCCTAATTACTCAAGATGCTGAACACCTTCTAAGACAATTCGTAGCTGTTTGTATTTCTTCTTTTGAGAACTTTGTTCAGAAACTATATCTTTTTTTAAATTGGATCATTTGTTCTCTTGATTCTTCTTTGTCTTATTCCTTTTTCCTCTTCCTTCTCCTTCTTCTCTACTTACTCCTCCTTCTTCCTTCCTTCCTTCCCTTCCTTCCTTCCTTCCTTCCTTCCTTCCCTTTCTTCTTCTTCTTCTTCTTCTTCTTCTTCTTCCTCCTCCTCCTCCTCCTCCTCCTCCTCCTCCTCCTCTTCCTCCTCCTCCTCGTCTGCCTTAGTTCTTTGTATATTCTGGATACTAATCCATTATGGGATGTACACCTGGCAGAGACTCTTCTTTCCTTTTGTGGCTTCTCCTTTTTCCTTTGTTGTACTAAGCTTTTTAGCTTTATAAGGCTCCATTTATATACTGTTAGCTCTAATTCCTGGGTGAATGAAGTCTTATTCAGAAAGGACTCTGCTATACATGTATCTTGCAAGGCACTGTCCATGCTTTCTTCTACCAGTTTCAGTGTTTCAGGATACACACTGAGGTCTTTAATTCACTTGGAGTTATTCTTGTGCAGGTTGACATTTTATTCTACTTTCGGTCGACGAAGCCAGAATTATAAAATGCATTATTTAACAGCCGTACCATTACTTAAAGACATGCCCCATTATTTTCATCTTTAATAGCTTTCAGACCTACCTCACTATCTTTAATGACAAGCTAATGATTCTATTGTGTAAATGAACAAAATGTGTCTAGCTAATCCTCTGTTGTTATGCTAGCATGCTTCCTGCTACTTCTTATTAAGACAGCTGTTCAGTGAATAACCCCGGAAGCGCAGGTGCGCAGAGGACTTGACTCTCTGCATAAGGCAAGGATGTTACTGTTTTATAACAACGGCGAAAGCTACTGGGGTTGCTAGATACAAACAATGTCATCTCTTAATTATTTCTAAAAAGAAAAAAAATCAAGTAAATGCTCCAAAACTCATATTTGCTAAGTTATGTAAGCCTCACAGAATCAGTTACATAGCTAATTAATGACTCTCCCTGCTTTCTTAATATGTGTATTTTCTGTTTTAGAAAAGTCTTCATTTATGAAAAATTTAGAAAATGTAAAAAAAATCAATAAATTAGTAACATAATTTAACTGCTGAGGGAAAACTTCTATTTTAACAAATATCCTTAATGATTTCTTTCTATGTAGCTATTTTACAATCCGTTTTTTGCTTTGGTTTTTTTGAGTCAGGGTTTCTCTGTGTAGCCTTGGCTGTCATACTACTCACTCTGTAGACCAGGTTGACCTTGAACTCAGAGAGATCTACCTGGCTGTCTCCCAGAGTGCTAGGATTAAAGGCGTGTGCAACCACCTATCACCTGCCTTATTTTATAATTCTTTGTGCTGTTTTTTAATTTTTTGAGACAGGCTCTTGCTCTGTAGCTCAGGCTAGCCTTGAACTTGCCAAGTAGCTAAGGCTATCCTCAAACCCTAAATCCTCCTGTCACAGCTTTCCCATGATGGAATTATAAACATGAGTCACTGAGATCGTTTATTTAATAGCACTATCTCCTGTGTTCCCACTCCAAATAGCTGCGTCTTCAAATGCTGCATAATAGGCCCTCACAGCCTGCACCATGCCATTGCTCTTTTAGTTTGCCTTATTTCCTACCCCAACTAAAAATTAAAGAGTTGTTTTGTTTTGTTTTGTTTTGTGTTTTGAGTACAGAGATTTTGCATGCTTTGTGTCAGGGTTTTTTTTAACTTTATCACTTGTAACCCTCTTTTTGCCTGAGAAAATGTTATACTATAATATGTAGGTATATGAAATCAACATACAAACGAAATGTTTCCTGATAAATCAAGAAGAAAAGTATCTTTAAAAAATTCTTTGGTGTACTTAAAATTTTATTATTTATTAAAGGTGAAAGTCAGTTTGCATACTATGAAATGGATAAGCTGGTTTATTTTCACATATGAATTAGATCATCTAAATATTTGATCCTTCAATATGTTGAGAATGTTCAATGTTTTTTTATAGTTGATTAATACCCTGATCAGTTCTGAGAAAACTATTTTGCCTAAACACATACTATGAAATGACAGAAATATGGCCATTTCAGAATTGCTGGAAATGCTGTCTGCACACCAAGCCCAAATCCTTTTATTTCTTCTTAGTGAAAGACAAATCAGCAACTCAAATGGCTGTTTTTAAAATCAAACATCCCAACACAACAAAATCCAAAGATGTATTAATTTGATACGTACTTGTTGAGAGATGATGTTAGGAAAATAAATACGAAGACTTTGTTTTCCATAATTTAACCAATGCTTCTGTAACAGCAGAATATTGTGTATACAATGAAAACACTGCAGTTCATAACATGCAACATAGTTTCTGATCTGAGCCAAGAGATTTTGAGTGTCTGCTAGCGCCGCACAGCATGAAGGATGCACAGTACAAAATGTACACGCTATGCGTTCGCATTCAGAGCAGAAGTTGCTGTGAAATTGATGCAACACGGAGATCTAGACATGCCTTAGAGTTGTCACACATCTTACTTGAATTAATTTGGGGTTGTTAAGTACTCAGAAACTTGTTCCTGTTTTTTTGTGACCCCTAGGTTTACTTCTGGGACAGTGACCCATAGTTTGAGATGCTATGTTTTATTTCACTTCTTTAGGATATATCCAAAGAAGTAGAATTAGGAGTCAACACACCAAAATTCCATTAGTGGCTTACTGAACTGTTTCTTCTGGGCCATCAGATATTGGATCAAGTAACTCCATATTCTAAACTATAATCTCAATACTCTTGCAGTCTTTTAGTTTAATTGCAGTAATGCCAATTAATACAAATAGTTTCCTTATCGTATATTATCAGCATTTTTTCTTTTCTTTGTATATATTTATTTTGTTGGTTTCTAGGCGGGATCTCACTATCTAGCTCAGGCTGTTATGAAATGTACTATGTAGACCAGGCTGGCCCTGAATTCTCTTACCTGCCTCTGCTTCCAAAATTCTGGCATTAAGGGGTACATCACAAGTCAGGTGGTGGTGGCAGTGCACGCCTTTAGGTCCAGGAATGGGGAGGCAGAGACAGGTGGATCTCTGTGTTTGAGGCCAGCCTGGTCTATAGAGCAAGTTCCAGGACAGTCAGGGTTACACAGAGAAACCCTGTCTCGGACCAAACCAAACCAAAAAATCTTTGCATGGCCACACCTGACTCAGAAAATTTTCTTAGGCTAGGTCTACAGGTCTAGCTGCCTGCCATGGCCCTTGGTAATATGGTTGTGCTTGGCCGTAATCACAGTGAACTTACTTCAGGTTGTAGGTGACTCCTGGGTTCATATACTTGCTCTATGGGGTTTGTCATTGGGTGTTATCTAGACAGGAAGACTGATGAAAAGCTAATTGCCTTCTGGAATAAGCGTGTGCTGTTTCAAAGGCAACTGCGGCAGAAAAAAGAAATCATTGGAAGTACACACCGCAGGGAAATCACAGAATGTTCACGTTTTAAATGTTATTGGAGAAACAAAAACATGTTCATTATTTTTAAAAAGACAGAAGTATACGAATAAACCCAACAATTATAATAAAAATTTTGTTATAATTACTTTTAAATTATTCTTTTGTTTTTCTACTCATTGTGTTGGAAAATATATACGACAAATTAATGTTCACATTAACATAACATTTTTGAGATGTTATGCTATGTAAAACTTAATCTATGTAATATATTAATATATTATATATTGTAATAATTATAATAAAAAATAACTTGTCTACAAAGTAAATATATGTGTGTGTGTGTATATATATATATATATACACACACAGAATGAAAATTCAGTTCTTACTAACAAACAAATAGATAGGAACTATTTATGATCTTGATTTACAAAGTTACTTCCATAGCTGTTTTTTAGCTCTTTGCCATGATATGGAGTATAAAACTTTGTTTCTCAATAAAAGCTTTAAAGAAATCTCTTTCTGCAATTCACCCTAGGTTTTTTCAATTCAAAGAAATATATTGTATCAATTATATTAAATGTTTGTTATTGAATGCCTTTATGATACTTAAAAAAAGGCTCCCACTTTGTCTCTCCCAACTTGAATATAAATGGAAATTTGCTCAATCTGAAAGTACAATTTGATGTAAAACTGTTGTAGAATAAATGTCATTCTCTATATATTTTATATCTATACGAACTTGTAAAATCCAATTGCAGGTGTCAGCTATACTTAATGCAAAATGGGAAATGATTCTGTCATTACAGTCTTAAATTCAGCATATCGACTTTCACCTTAGGCAGATTTATTCAGCACCAAGAATTGTCATGGGTTATAACTTGCCTAGAGGCAGCAATTACCTTCTCAGTATCTAATGCAAATGTATAAAGTCTTATATTTTTACAATATAAGTTATACTGGCAGATTTTAACATGGTAGCTTTTTAAGTGGTTAAAATTCTAGCAGCAAAGCCAACACCCATGAATGATTCCAGGGAGTCAGAATCTTCTTTTTAATTTCAAAATGGTTTTAGACATTTCTCTCTTCTCTGGCATATTACAGTAGCTTGACGGTCAGATCACTTTGAAGCTCACCCAAAGCCAAGTACTTACGGTCCTCTCGAAAGAGAAGAAAAGTGTGAGCAGTGTGAGCCTACAGTGGCACCATCTCAGCACTTATGTCTACATTAACAAGTATAAAACAAAGTTGATTTCCGAGAATGGAGGATCAGGGAGTGCTGTGCTGGCAGAGGTGCCAAGGAAACCATGTTATTAAGTTGTGTTGGAGAGAAAAGGCTGCCAGGGAAAAAGGTTAAAAGCTAAATAGTTCGTTCTGTTCCTTACTCTTATCAGTAACACAAAACAAATCTTCATTACTTTCCACAGCTCTGTCTGCCTAAGATTAATTATCTATTTGAAACATCACCCCTTTAAAACGGCAGGATCAGTAATTCGTGGTGATACAAACCTTCATCATTGCTGTAGGCTTTTAGCATGTAATAGATTCAGGTAGAAGCCTTATCTCATAAATTTGTAGCATCCTGAGAAAGAAAGTTTTAAAATTCTAAGCCCACCTATTAACTTGAAAGAACCTTTATTGTTCTTACACTGGAAACTTGCACAAGACATTTTAACTTTATTCATTTTCTTTATGATTTCCTAAATAAATAGTGAGTACACTTCCCATAGCTAATGAATACTCTTTTTAATATAATATTTTTATTACTTCTCTGAGAATTTCACACTCAATGTCTTCTCTCAAGTTTTCAAATCTAGAACTTGTACTTATGATAGGTCTAACCTTTCAGCACTGGCTTGCAATGTTTCTGTGTCCTGAGGAGTAGCAGGACTTTAGATCAAAGCATGTGCCTATATTTGAATTTGTTTTTAGTGGTCCTGTGTACACATGTTGGATTTTTGACAGTCATTACTGTCACACTTCTGATATTTTTTTGTACCAATGTCTATGGTTTTTGGGGACATTATTATAAATATTTTTCAAATCCCAATATCTAGAAGAGTTTAATGTTATTTCATCTGATCTTTGATGAAACTTCTTATATTGTTGGATTCTTCTTTATACATGGAAGTGAATTTTTGCTTTGTATAATTTATGTCTTTGCATCTCTGTGTAAGTTCTAAATAAAACATTAAAATGTTTTTTATGGACACTCATTAACAATATTAATTTATAAAAATAAAGATAAATTACATTATCTGGTCAGTGATCTGCTCAGTCCAATGGCACTATAAATGAGCCTATTTAAACATAAAAATATGTTTTCTTTAAAATGCATGTTTGCTACACATTATTTTTGCCTTTCTTTATCTTAAAAGATTTGTAAGTATTATATACAGATATTTATACTATTGTTCATAGTAAGCATTGATATAGTCCTTGTATGCTATGTATAGAGTACACAAAATGTAAAGTCATTTCTCCAAATTTATATTTTATTTATCTTATGATTATAATTTATGCACATATTATATATTTTTAATTTTTATTTTTATTAATTACACTTTATTCACTTTGTATCCCCCAATAAGCCCCTCCCTCCTCCCCTCCCGATCCCACCTCCCCACCCCTTTCTCCACTCATGCTCCTCCCCAAGTCCACTGATAGGGGAGGTCCTCCTCTCCTTCCTTCTGATCTTAGTCTATCAGATCTCATCAGGAGTGGCTGCATTGTCATCTTCTGTGGCCTGGTAAGGCTGCTCCCCCCTCAGGGGGAGGTGATCAAAGAGCAGGCCAATAAGATTATGTCAGGGGCAGTCCCTCTTCCCATTATTATGTAACCCACTTGGACACTAAACTGCCATGGGCTACATCTGTGCAGGGGTTCTAGGTTATCTCCATGCATGGTACTTGGTTAGAGCATGAGTCTCTGGGATCATCCCGAGTGAGCTGTCCCAGAAGCAGAAAGACACACATGGTATATACTCACTCATATAGACATGTAATATAGGATAAACCTACTAAAATCTGTACATCTAAAGAAACTTATCAAGAGAGAGGACCCTGACTAAAATGCTCAATCCCCATCCCCAAAGGCAAAGAGAAGGACATCAGAAGAAGAAGATAACAGGAAACAAGCTAGAAACCTGCCACGGAGGGCCTCTGAAAGGCTCTGCCCTGCAGACTATCAAAGCAGATGCTGAGACTTAGGGCCAACTGTTGGGCAGAGTGAATGGAATCTTATGTAAGAAGTGGGAAATAGTAAGATCTGGAGAGGACAGGAACCCCACAAGGAGAGCAACAGAACCAGAAAATTTGAACATGTTATATATTTAATAAATGTCACAAACATTTAATAAGTACCTAATATGGTTAAGCCTCTAGATACTGCATACATAAAAAAAAAAAAAAAACAAAAAAAACAAAAAAACCCTAAGGGACTCTAGTATACCTGGAAACATATGATGCTTTTTACTTGTATTGTTTAAAAAGAAAAGAAGCCCATCTGGAAAATGTCATGGTGAAACGAACTTTTCTCAAGGTTTGTGGTGCTGGGGAGATGGTTCAGTTAGTTAAGTGCTTGCTACCCAGCCATGTGAATATGAGTTTGATCCTCAGTACCCACATATAAGGCCAAGCTTAGTGGTGCGTACTTGGAATCCCAGTGCTTGGGAAGTAGAGCTACAGGAGGATCCCTAGGGCTGAGGAAATACCCGTGAGGCCTCAACACTATGCAAAGAACTGTGGGTAAGCAGGAGAGGAGGTCCTCCCCAGGAAAAAGCATACCACATCATTGTCCAGTGCCAAGTGGTCAGCCCGAAAGCATACATACAAGTAACATTATATGGACTCAGCAAGTCATACTTAAGAATATCTGTACATACATATTTATTAATAATATTTAACAATTTATGAAAAAAAGGTCATAAATTTGAAGGAGATAAGTAGAGGGATCAGAGAGTTGAGATGGAAAAAAGAAAGGGAAAATGTTATAATTAAAATACAGCTTCAAGAGTAAACAAATAAAAAATTATGTGGAGGGGCTGGAGAGATGGCTCTGTGGTTAAGAGTACTTGTTGCTCTTGCAAAAGACCTGGGTACAGTTCTCCTCACCCACATACTGGTTACAGTTACCATCTGTAACTCCAGTTACAGGGAAGCTGACACCCTCTTCTGACTCCTATAGGTAGCAGGCACCCAGGCTGGATTTATAGTACCAGGCATGATTTCCTTCTTGTTGAACAGCTCTTAAGTCCAATTAGAGAGCTGTTGTTTACTACCAAGGGGTGTGTGCTGCCACTGAACCATTAGGGTTATCATGCCATCCTAAGGGAAGTTTGGTGGTAGAGTTTATGGGTAAAGTTATGTTTCAAAATAAAATCCTGTCTCTGTCTCGACCACTACAGAGACTGCTTTATACCACTACTACTTTATGACACACCATTCAGAACCATTATTGTGACGTCCATTATTCCAAGACTGGAAAGAATCGTACAGTTGGTGGCACTAAGATCATGTTGAAGGAAAATCTGCCTGGAAGAAAGAAAATATCTAATCTTGAGGCCAGGGATGGGGTTAGGTACAAAAACATTGACCAATGGCATCAAGTTGTGGTATGATTGGAAGGTCCTGGCCTTTAGCAGTGAATATGGTGAATGCAGTGGTTAAACTGTTTATACAAGACTGTTATTGTGCTTAAGTATTAAAGGGAATTTACAATCAAGGAACCTGGCCAGCCAGGAGTAAAGAACGTTAGATATTTCCTTTTTGGTTAATTAACAGCCAGAAACTCATTTTTAAGAGTCTGAAATGTGTCATGGTAACCTGAAGCAGATATTCTTTTTTTTTTTTTTGTCTTTCTTTTTTTTCAATGCAGTTTATTCAGGAACCTTGAACAATCCTCGGACCCTGGGGAAAGCCAGCCCACAGCTTAAATAGCCTCTGGGTAGCCAACCCCAGCATGCCACGTGGGCAATGCAGATAGGTCCACATACATGGAAGCATGAAGCAGATATTCTTAATGTGGACCCCAGAGCTGGTTGCCTGAGAAAGCACCCCAAATCCCTTCCTCTACCTGGACAAACTACCCAAAAACTCAGGGAGTGTGTATCATAATTTGGCAGAGTTTCTTGATGGATTCATCTGGAAAGAGACCTTCCTGAGTTAAGGAACCATAGGGTCATTGTGTGTCTTCGGGACACACAGGAAGGACATGTGTCTTCTACTAAAAGTTAACACCAGGACTAATGTTAAATCCTTGCATTTGTCACAACAGAGTTTGCTGATCATCTAACTAGCACTGAGAGGAAAAAATCCAAATTGAAACATCATGAAGACTCACAAAAAATAAATAAATAAATAAATAAATAAATAAATAAATAAATAAATAAAACACAAAGTTGAAGTGGAAATTTCTGGTTTCATTGAAGACTGAATTTTGTCATGTGATCTTTTGAGGCAGGGCACGTGATATTTTGCCCAGGTTGGCTTGTGAGAGGGCACATGATGTTCTGCTTTCTCATGCGAGGCCAACTGAGAACATCCGTGGGTGGACCTTGAGGAGAGGAGATATATAGAATCCAGGAAGAGTTGAGACACCGCTTTTTGGATCAACATGCTGTGCTGATCTTCATGCTTCAACATTTGACTTTGCAAGATGAGGCAGCACAGTAAGGGGAGACCCAAAGGCAGGTGACAGAGTCAGAGACAGTCTCTGTTTCTGCTGTTGGGAGTGCCACATGAAGACCAAGCTGCAGAATTGTCTCATATGTGCAGAGGGCCTAGGTCAGTCCCATGTGTGCTCTCTGGTTGCTCTCAGTCTCTTCGGGCCCCTAAGGCCTAGGATAGTTGGTTCTGTGAGTTCCTCTTCCACAGGATTCCTCAAGCTCAGCCTAATGTAGATATCTGTTAAGTCCTTTTGAGTCATATTGTGTTAGTTCCATTATTCCTTTACTTTTGGCTTGCATGACCTGCCTATTGGTGAAAGTGAGATGTTCAAGCTTCCCATTATTGATGTGTGGGGTTTGATGTGTGATTTAGTTATGTTTTACAGTTATGTGCATTTGGGGCACAGACATTCAGATCTGAGATGTCATTTTGGTGAATTATTTTCTTCTATGAGTATGAAGTGTCCTTTCCCATCTCTTTTGCTTAATTTGTTTGAAAGCATATTTTGTTAGATATTAGACTGGCTACACCACCTTGTTTTTTTGGTCCATTTGCTTGGAAAATCTTTTTATAGCTCTTTCCTCTGAGGTAACGTCTATCTTTGTTATTGAGATATGTTTTTTATGTGCAGCAGAATGATAGATCTTGTTTTTGCATCCATTCTGTTAGCTTGCATATGACCTGGTTAAATATATAATGCATTTGTGATTGTATGTGGTATAGTTATACCATGTTTAGGTGTAATTATGACCTAATTGTTTTTATTTGAGAATCATGGCATAAGGAGATATGAGTGTGTGTGAAATTGGCTGCGGGTGGACTTGTGATGGCTATTCTTGGTTGTCAACTTGAGTACATATGGAATTAACTAAAACCCAAATGATTGGGCACACCTGTGAGGGATTTTTCCTAATTAATTTTTGTTAAGAAGACCCACTTATAATCCAGGTATTTGAGGTGGGAAGATAAGTCTTTAATCCAGATCTTTTGAGATGGAAAATCCACCTTTAATTTGGACCACTCCTGCTGGCAGCCCATATAAAGAAATGGATGAAGGAAGCTCTCTTTGCCTGCTTGCTCTTACTCTTACTAGCAAGTCCATACCTTCACTGGCATTGGAGTCTACTTCCTTGGGATTCCAGTGCATTCTGATGACTAGATTGTGGACTGAACAACGACTGGATTCTCGACATTTCCTTTCATAGGTAACATTGTTAGATAGCTAGACCATGGCCTGTAAGTCACAATATTTATCTTCTGGGGTCTGGGTTATCTCACTCAGGGTGATATTTTTCTACCTCCATCCATATATCTGTATGCTTCGTAATTTTATTTTTCTTAATAGCTTAATATTCCATTGTATAAATTTATCACAATTTCACTATCTTTTCAACAGCTGATGCATGTCTAAGCTGTTTCTAATTTCTGGGAAAATGAATAGAGGAGCAATGAACTTGGGTGAGCAAATATCTAATAGAATGTCAAGTCCTTTCAGTATATGGCCAAGAGTTGTAGAGTTGGATCTTGAGGTAGATTCCAGCTTCCTGAGGAACTACCACAATGATTTCCATAGTGGCTGCACAATTTGAACTCCCACCAGTAATAGATGAGTATTACCCTACCTTACATTCATGCCAGCCCAAGTCTTACTGGTCTTGGCAATTCTGAGGTAAGATGAAATATGAAAGTAATTTGATTTGCATTTCCCTGGTGGCTAAAGATGTTGAACATTTGTCTTTCAGCCATTTGTGTTTCATCTTTTAAAACTGCTCTGCTTAGTTCTGTATTCCCATTTTCAGCTGGGTTGTTTTCTTGATTTTTTTTCTCAGTTCTTAATATAGTTTAGATACTAGCCCTCTATAAGATGTAAAATTAGTTAAGATTGTTTCCCATTCTGTAGATTGGTCCTTTGCTTCAAAGATGGCATCCTTTGGCATACAGAAGATTTTCACCTCCATGGGGTCCCATTTCAATTGTTGCCTGTGCTGTCAGTGTCCTGTTCAGAAAGTCACTTCCTGTGCCAAAGTCTTCAAGACTAGTCACAACTTTATCTTCTATTAAACTCAGGGTATCTGGTCCTATGTTGAGGTCCTTAATCCATTTGAGGTGCAGGGTTATAGGTACACATTGATTTTTATTCTTCAACATATAGCCATACAGTTTGGTCATCACCATTTTTTTTTAAATGCTATCTTTTCTCTGGTGTGTGGTTGTTTTTCTATTTTGCTTCTCTGTCAAACATCATGTTCGTAGGTGTGTGGACTTACATCTAAATCTTTAATTCCCAATGGGTCTCTTTTTATGCCAATATTATTTTTCCTACTACAGCTTGGTAGTACAGCTTAAAATCTGATAGTGACACTTCTAGAAGTTTTCTTATTATTCATCATTATTCTATGTATCCTAGTTTTATGTTTGTTTCCATATGAAGTTAAAAATTTTAATATATATACAGTGAATATTGTGTTGAAATTTTGATGGGGACTACATTGAATCTGTAGATTTCTTTTGGTAGGATGGCCATTTTCACAATATCAATCCTGTTGATCCATGAACCCAGAAGATCTTCTGGTGTCTTCTTCAATGTCTTAAAATTTACTTTATACAGGTCTTTTACTTGCTTGGTTAGGGTTATCCCAAGATAATTTATATTATTTCATTTGAGGCTATTGTGAAGATAGTTTCCCTGGTTGGTTTCTCCGTATGTTATTGGTATATATGAAGGCTACTAATTTTTTTATTAATTAATTTTATATTATTCTTTGCTGAAAGTATGAGCTATAGAAGTTCCCTGGTAACAAAGTGAATAAATTGTAATAAATAATAATAATTTAAAAAATTTAAAAAGTTCCCTGTTGGACTTTTTTAGAGTATTTATGTATAAAATCATATTATCTGCAAGCATAGCTTGACATCTTCCTTTCCTACTTGTATTCATTTCCTTGATGTCCAGTATTTCTAATGGTTCTAGCTATGCCAGTACTATCTTTTTCTTACTATAGTTCTGTAGCAGAACTTAAAATCTGTGATATTGAAACCTTCAGCAGTTTTCTTATTATTCATGACTATTAAAGGTGTTTTGGTTTTTTGTTTCTGTATGAAGTCGAAGACTGCTTTTTTGATATTTCATAAATAACTGTTGAAATTTTGATGGGGATTGAGTTGAGTTTGTGTTTACATTGATGTTGGCTGTGGGCTTGCTATAAATCTTTTCTTTTCAATTATTTTTTTAAAGCATTGATTTATTTATTATGTAGATACACCTGCACAAAAGAAGGGTGAAGCAGATCTTACTACAGATGGTTGTGAGCCACATGTGGTTGCTGGGAATTGAACTCAGGATGTCTGGAAAAGCAGACAGTGCTCTTAATCTCTGAGCCATGTCTCCTGCCCTGTAAATAATCTTTATTATGTTGACAAGTGTTCCTTTTATCTCTAGCTTCTCCAGAGCTTTTATTATGAAAGGATGTTGTAACTGTTGAATACATTTTCTGTGTTTAAGAACACAAAAGCTGTTCAAGTATACAACAAGGACATTTGCTCCACTATGTTCATAAAAACTTTATTTGTAATAGCCAGAAACTGGAAACAACCCTGATGTCCCTCAACTGAGAAATGGATACAGAAATTTTTGTACATTTATACAATGTACGCAGCAATTAAAAACAAGAAAATCATGAAATTTGCAGGCAAATGGTGGGATATAGTAAAGATCATCCTGAGTGAGGTATCCCGGAAGCAGAAAGACATACACGGTATATACTCACTTATAAGTGGATATTAGACAGATAATATAGGATAAACATACTAAAATCTGTACACCTAAAGAAGCTAAGCAAGGAGGATGAACCTGGGTAATATTCTCAATCCTCATTCAGAAAGGCAAATGGGATAGACATCAGAAGAAGGTAAAAACAAGGAACAAGACAGGAGCTTACTACAGGAGGCCTCTGAAAGACTCTCCCCAGCATTGTATCAAAGCAGATGCTGAAACTCATAGCCAAACTTTGAGCAGAGTGCAGGGAATCTTATGAAAGAAGGGGGAGATAGAAATACCTGGAAAGATCTGGAGCATCACAAGGAGAACAACAAAGCCAAAATATTTGGGTCCAGGGGTCTTTTCTGAGGCTGATACTCCAACCAAGGAGCATGCATGGAGATAACCTAGAACCCCTGCACAGATGTAGCCCATGGCAACTCAGTGCCCAAGTGGGTTGCCTAGTAAGCAGAACTAGGGCTGTCTCTGACATGAACTCAGTGGCTGGCTCTTTAATCACCTCCCCCTGAGTGGGAGCAGCCTTACCAGGCCACAGAGGAAGACTATGAAAGACAGTCCGATAAGACCTGATAGGCTAGGGTCAGATGGAAGGGGAGGAGGTCTTTCCCTATCAGTGGCCTGGGGAAGGGGTAGGAGAGGAGCTGAGGGAGGGAGGGAAGATGGGCGGGCAGCATTGGGAGGGGACGAGCATGGGGGGCTACAGCTGGGGTACAAAGGGAATACACTGTAATACATTAAAAATATTTAAAAAATCAACATGTGTTTTTTTTTTTGTATTCTGGGCTGCTTATGTAGTGGATTATATTTATTGATTTATATATGTTGAACCATCCCTGCAACTGTGGAATGAAGCCAACCTGATTATGTTGCAAACAGACAGCCTATAAAGCTTTCATCAAGGTTGAACCTAAACTCAATCCTCCATTTGGTGTTCAGACATTCCTGTGGATACTACAGGCCAATCTATTCCAAAGGAAAATACCTCTATGCTTGTTTGGGGGAGTATATTCAGGAGGTAGCTCTGAGCTCTTATAACCTCTAAACCTCACACACTAGTAATACTACTCTTTCTTTAAATACACCATACTGTAAAATAAAGTTGCTTTCTTTATAAACCCCAGAATGTCCTTATGAATCTCTCTGCGTGGATCACTGCTCTTCTCTTCCAGGAACTCCAAGTGTTAGCTTTTGCTATGGTGAATACAACAATCATAATACTCTTTTTTTTATGTGTTCTTAGATTTGTTGTGTAAGTTCATTATTGGGAAATTTCAGCAGATGAAGGTAAGTTCAGTCCTGATGTGACTTGATGTGCTGGGATGGGTTGGAGGGTGCTCCCCTTTTCTGAGAAGGGACGGGGCATGAAGAGAGGAGGGTGAGAGGGTGTGACCAGGAGGATAGGAGGGAGGGGTCTATGATCAGAGAGAAATTTCATTTCTATGTTCTGTTGTAGGATATTTGATTCCATTGTGAACCCCAAGATTGTGAACTGTAAAAAAAGTTTCTAGCTGTGGAGTAGTTGGCCCTAGCACACACCTTTAATCCAAAAACTTTGTTTATTGTAAACAGATGGTTATGGTATGGCTCAGCCCTTACACTTACCTTTAATGTCAAGGGTGAGAACAGGAAACCATAAGACAGGGATTAAACAGAAAGAAGGAGCATTGAGAGAAGGGTATTTAAGACAGTATGGAGAAGAAGAAAGGGCTTTTGGTTTTTGGCTTTTTCCTTTTGGAACATGAACTAAATAAAAAGGCTTTGTCCTTCTGGAATGTCAGCTGTATAGAAAAATCAGCTGGGTGTTTTCTCCACCTCTCTGAGCTAATATCTTCACCCCAGCTCCTGAGTCTTTATTGATAAAAACAAATGATTGGGATTTTCTTTCTTTAAACAATATTTTGGCACCCAATATGGGGTAAGACCCCAGGAACAAAGATATCACTCCAGTTGTGGACAAACTATGAAACCATCAGATTTGGTAAGTCATCTAGAAAGCCCTCAAGAGAAAGTGGTAAGGATGGGAAGTACCATAATAGAAGGCTTTAGGGCCCTGTTTAGTGCTACTCTAGATAGCTTGAAAATAGAAGCAGAAAATGAAAAGCCAAGTAACTTAATTGAAATGGGCTCAATGCATAGTGGCTTTCTATACCAGCTCAAAGGGAAAAAAAGCTTTAGAGATACATAAAAAAGAAAATATATATAAAAAGTGGATTGATAAGATACAAGCCTTAGAAGAAAAATTAGAGAGACTTATGAATAAAACAGAAAAATTATCAAACACAGGCAGTGTAATTTAGACAATCCTTAGAAAGACCTAGGAGAATTTTAAAAACAAATCAAGACACAGATGAAGGAATTTAGACAAGCGTTAGGGCAGCCTAAGGTTGTTAAAAAACCAACCTTAGTTTATCCAGTTACTATACAGGACATACCAGTAGACAATAAGTACCTCCAAGGTTATGGAAAAGTTAAATGGAATCCTACAGACATATTAGATTTGAGATTTAAGAAACCAGTCATCTCTTATATTTAGCATTTACCTTATGTGAGGCAGATAATAAGTTCATAGGCAACTCAGAACAGGATTATTCCCCAGAGTAGAAAGATTTGTCAACAGCAATATTGAAAGCTGGTTCTCAGTTCCAGTTGTGAACATGGTGGAAAGATGAAGCTAGGGCCATAGAACAATAAAATCAGGCGTGATATTGATATTTCCCAGGATCAGTTGCTAGGTGGGAAATATGATAATTTACACATTTGATGATCACACCTTGGTTCTATGTGTCTTAGCAGCTTTAAATGTTTGGGGTAAGACTGAAGAATCAAGAAAGAGGTCCAAGTCATTTACTTAAATTATACAAGCTCCCCCTCCTACCCCCAAAAAAAGGCTTCAATAATTTTTTTTTTTTTTTTTTTTTTGCAAAGATTGACTTCACCTGTAAATAGAATATCTGATTCAGAAGTCAGAAAAATACTGATTGAATTTTTGGCTTTTAAAAATACTAAATCAGAATGCAAAGGAGTGATTAGATGTTATAACCTGCTCAAACTCTACAGTCCCTCTGTTGAGACCTACTTTAGTTCTTAGCATAACTGTAGCTCCTCTGTTAACACCTGCTCTTCCCTTAGCATATCAAAAGCCATTTTGCCTCCAAGTCTCCATTTTGATCACAAGATGAAATTAAGTTCAAGTTCGCAGGCCTACATGCATGAGACCAGAATACAATTCAATAGTTCAATACTTGCTACTTCAAATAAGACAATAGATGTTAATAGATGATGTTCCTTACTACCAGGAAGCTGGAAAGCCTCAAGAGCTTTGCTACCCTAAATCCCAGCCAACCAGTTTAAAGAGCTTTGTCTAGTTACCTAGATACAACACTATACACTTGGAACAAAATCAATTATGTTTAGTTAGTCAAAATGATGTAATGCTATCCCCCTCCACTTAATTTCTACACCTGGTTACCTGATATATATATATATATATATATATATATATATATATATATATATATATATAATCTGCTTTAGAAACAAACCAGCATCATAGTTTGGCTCCTGAGTCCACATCATTATGGCCCAAACTGGTCAGTTTCTGTTCAACAAATTTCCATCAATCTAAGTCTAGTGTCTGAGTTGTGAGAACACAGCTATTCCTGAACCCATAACACCTTTAAAGACAAGATCAGCACCAATAGAGGAATACTAGAGATATAGATGATATTGGGTCTCACATTTACAATGCTAATCTGATAAGAGAAGTAATTTCTAAAAGTTTTAGGAAAAATCAAATGGCAGATGTTTTAATTATGGTAAGCAAGGTCATTTGAAAAGGAATTATAGGCAGGGCATTCCTAGGAACAATGTTTTGCTTTTGGTTTTGTTTTCTAGATATAATGCAAAAAGAAGGTCCCAGCCTTTTGGGGTATGCAGAAGGTGTGGCAAAGGGCAGCATTGGACTAATGAATTAAGATCAAAAAGGGACAGGCAAAGTAACCCTTTGCTATCAGAAAATGGTCAAGGTGGCCTCCCACAGACCCCAATATCAAATTCAATTATTTCTTTTCCACATAAGAAAAACTCATCCACAGAGTAATTAAAAGACTTAAAGCCTCCTTGGGTAAGATGTCAATCCTCACTCAGAAAGGCAAATGGGATGGACATTGGAAGAGGGAAAAAAAGGGAACAAGACTGAAGCCTACCACAGAGGGCCTCTGAAAGACTCTACCCAGCATTGTATGAAAGCAGATGCTGAGACTCATAGCCAAACTTTGGGTACAGTACAGGGAATCTTATGAAAGAAGGGGGAGATAGAAAGACTTGGAGGGTACAGGGGCTCCACAAAGAGTGCAACAGAACCAAAATATCTGGATCTAGGGGTCTTTTCTGAGACTGATATTCCAGCGAAGGACCATGCATCGAGATAACCTAGAACCCCTGCACAGATGTAGCCCATGGCAGCTCAGTGTCCAAGTGGGTTGCCTACTAAAGGGAACAGGGATTGTCTCTGACATGAACTCAGTGGCTGGCTCTTTAATCACCTCCCCCTGAGGGGGGAGTAACCTTACCAGGCCATAGAGGAGGACAATGCAGCCAGTCTTGATGAGACCTGATAAGCTAGGGTCAGATGGAAGGGGAGGAGGATCTCCCCTAATCAGCAGACATAGGAGGAGATGAGAGAGAGGATGGGACAGGGAGGGCATGAGGGAGGGGGCTACAGCTGAGATACAAAACAAATAAACTATAATAAATATAAAACATTTAATTAATTAAAAATTTTTTAAAAAAGAAAAAAGACTTAAAGCCTGCTGTTAAAAACAAGATTGCTCTGGATATAATCAAGTACAAAACAGCTTCAATAGATAGGGTCAAATGTATAAAACCAGAACAAAGAAGAATATTTGAGACATATGTTGATAAATACAGCCATAAATTTATGGGGATGTGATTTGTTCCAACAATGGAAAACACAGATTAATATTCTTTCATTCCCAAAAACAAACCATAAAATCAGGATGCTTCTCAGAAAAATATTAAAAGGTATTATTGAGAACAGTCAAACTATCCAGGTTGTCCATAAACAGGACATGGCACCTATTGGTCTTTCAAAGGTACCAACTGTCCTACCTATAAAATAATTAATCAGACATAAAAACATAAAAATACAAAGAATATTTTAAAATGATAAATTACCAAAGGCACTTACTGGCATGAAATAAAAAATGGGTTTTCTTAAGTCACATGTCTTAATTCCATGTTAGAATGTTAGACTATAGATTGCCTCATGGCCCACACCATCTTGGACATAAGCTTTTGTGTTTTCTTCTTAAATAAAAAGGGTATTTTTGTTGTCTGGTATTAAAAAACACAGTTGAAAATTTTTAAAAGTTTTAAGTAAATTCAAAGGATTTCTACAGTTCCAAGTTGTTTTCTAAATCTTTAAGAGTTGGAGTAATTTGGACCTAAGATAAAATATTTGAGCAGGGTGGTGGTAGCCCAGGCCTTTAATCCTAGCAGAGACAGGCAGATCTATATAAGTTACTTGTTTATTAAATTCTAGAGTTAAAATGAACACCTTTAATCACTTAAGCACTTGGGAGAAATAGGCAGGCACATACGAATTACAATGATTTAAATTTAAAAGCTGCTTACAAAAGGCAGGCTAAAATTAAAAGTGAATGTCCTTTATGATCTAAAATCAAATACACTTAAAGGTATATTTAGTTTCAAGTTTTCAAAAGAGCTTTTTTAAAAAAATTAATTGAGCAATAAAATTTTATTGCTAAAACAAAAACAAACAAACCAACAAACAAAAACATTTTACTGTAAGAAAGTTAGCTCACCACAAAAGGAAACCCCCCAGAGTCAGGGTTGGAACAGTTTTGTTATCTTTCCAAGAAAATAAAAGCATCTAACTAGGAAATCCAGAGACAACTGGATAAGTGAAACATCTGAAGAAAAAGAACCAGACACCAAAAGAAGACAAAACAAATATTAACCAAAGAAGACAAAGCAAATGTTAGAGGTGATCCAGACTCACAAACTGCCTCAAAAGCTGTTTCCTCAAAATCTGCATCCAGAACACTTCCAAAGGGCTACCTAAGAAGGTCCAGCCTCACTGACTGTTCCAGTCAGGACATTTAAGCCTGTATTTTTGCAGCACGTAGACCGGACAGAGCAAATATTACAGCTAGATTTCTTAAAACTTGACCATTTTCCCAATTTCTTGGGCCCCCCAAAAGAAACTACATCCCAAAGCAGTAGAAATCCATTTTTAAGAGAATAATGACCCATTCCAAAAAGATAGAGTGGATGTTTTTTGATCATTTGATGGGTGATGGATGTTTGTCTTTTTAGGGGGTTGGTTAGAAGTTGTTAATGCTCTTGGTTAGGGAAAAAACAAGATATAGGTTTTCTATATCAGGGATTTCTCTTTCTTTTCTTTATTCTTCTTTCCTCTGTAGGGGAAAAAGGGATGAAAAGAAAAAAGGGGAATATAAAAATAACATAGGAATAGAAAGAAGGGGTATATTAATCTACTCTTATAGGTCTTTGTATATTAATACAAAGTTAAGGTTATATTTGGTTATATTGGTATGCTGATACACATTTGTTATATTTTGGTTACAACATACTATATAGTCAACTTTTTTAAGGTATTATACCTATGTAATTCTTTAAAATGCAATGTAAAGTCTTAGTTCTTTTGAAAGCTATGATTACATGCTGTTTAGGATAATTAAGAAATGCAAACCAATAGTCAATCAAACTTGTAGTTTTGTTAGGTACTAGTTTAGTTAATCACAGGTGTTTTCTAGGTTAATCAGATAGTATATAGCTAAAAACAAGCAATTCAGGTATACTATAGATATATGGTCTTCAAAAACCTCAGAGCTCTATAGAATATGGAATTTAAAGATATCTTTATTAAGACTTTTTGGACAATAGACGTGTTAGCTCCTGGCAGCACCCATACTTCACTTCAAAGAACCTCCATAAAGGGTTTGCTTCATATGTGACAAGCTAGCCACTGTGCAAGAAAATGCCCTTGCTTCAATTGTAGACAGAATATTGCACAAACTGGATGTAGAAAAGTCCACTGCAGAGCTTTGCAAGGACAAAGCAGGCAAGTCTTTCATAACACCTGCTTCACAGAAAAAATCTGTCATTCTGGGCCAATAGGCTAAAGATGATGCTTCAATGTTATAGAGAAATCTTGGTTCACTTTCTAGGTGGCCAGCAGTCTGTCATTCTTATAGTTTTGGAAGCTGCTTGCTCTGCACTTCCTGTTTATTCAGATATTTATCCTTCTCAGGCCTCTGGAGCTGAAGACTAAGACTTAGTTGTTTAGGATTTAAGAAGACATTTTAGATCCAAAAAGATGTTGGTAATGCAAGTCATGATAGAAATTGAGTTAGATACAGAACTTTGAACACACCAAGATAGAGTACTTTCTTCAAAGTTGCTAAATACATATGGACTTGACATTGTGAACGTAATTTTTACCTGACAGTATACAGTTTATTGATGTTAGAGAAATAGTGTCATATTTATACAAAAAGGGGGAAATGTTGCAGAATATTTAATCCTATTGTGAACCCCAAATTGTGAACTGTAAAAACCTATTTCTAGTTGTGGAGTGGCTCAGCCCTAGCACACACCTTTAATCCAAGAGCTAAAGAAAGTCAATCCTAGGTCAAGAGGCAGAACAACAACAAAACAGGATGATACGGATTTAGGGATTTTAAAAAGTAAGGAAGGACATTCAGATAAACGTACTTAAGATGGCATCAAGAAGTAAGGGCTTTTGGTTTTTCCTTCTGGGACACTGGCAGAATAGGATTATCAGCTGGGTGCTTTTTCTGCATCTTTGAGCTAGTTTTCACTCCAGTATCTGGCTCCTGAGTCTTTATTGGTAAAATTAAATGATTGGGATTTTCTTTACAATGACCTTAAGGGACATTGGTCATATTTCTTTTTTTTGTGTGTGTGTCATTGTTGGGTCATTGTGTAGTTTTGCAATTAATAGTGGCTTCAGTAAGATTAGGAAATGTTTCTTCAGTTACTATTTTGTTATAATTTGAACAATGTTGGCATAAATTATTCTGCTATAGTGTGATAGGATTCTACACTAAATCAGTCTTGCCCTGGGCTTTTTGTGTTTGTGTTAATTATTGCTTTTATTTCACTTAGAATTATGGGCCTGTTTAAATTGACTATTTGGTCTTGATTTAACTTTGTAGGTCATATATATCAAGAAACTCAGCCATATCTTTTGGATTTTCCAACTTTATGGAGTATAGATTTTTAAGAAAAAAAATACGTTTATTTTATATTCCATGTGTGTTTTGCTTACATGTATGTCTATATCATTCATTTGGAGTTATTTATGATTATGAACTGCCAAAGGTGTTATGAACTAAATCTAGGTCTTCTGTAAGAACAAGTTCTCCTTGGAAGTCTACAGGAGTTACCCTAGCTGAGATTCCTAGCATCAGGGGTTAAGGAGGAGCTTGAAGTAGCCACCTCCTGTAGCCAGGTGGGGCTTCCTATTGAAGGAGGGAGGACACCACCCATAAAATCTTGGACCTAAATTTTGTCTTGCCTTCAAGAAATGTTGGGATAAACATGGAGCAGAGATTGAGGAAATGGCAAACCAATGACTGCTCCACCTTGAGACCCAACCCCTGCTAGTATTAATGAAATTCTTGCTATGATTGCACACAGGAACCTAGCACAATTGTCTTCTGAGATCCTTCATCCAGCAGCTGGTAGAGCAGATACAGAGACCCACAGCCAAACAACAGGTAGAGCTTGGGTGTTCAGTGGAACAGTGGAAGAACAGTAAGTCAGAGGGGTCAAGTAACATGGGCCTATGGGGGCTCACATACACTGAATCACCGGACCTAGACCCCCTACACATATGCATGGATTGGACCTAGGCCCCCTACATATATGCTACATATATGTAGATGAGCAGCACGGTTGACATGTAGGTCCCCTAACAATGGGAGTAGGGGCTATCTCTGACTCTCTTGCCTGACACTGGAACCCTTCTCCCTACCTGGGATGCCTTGTCAGGCCCCAGTGGGAGAGAATGTACTTAGTCCTGCTGTGACCTGAGGTGTCTGGGTGGGTTGATACCCCTCTTGGGGCCTCCTGTTCTCTGAGAAAAAATAGAGGGGAGGTATGGGGGAAAGGGGTGTGGGAGCAGGACTGGGATGAGAGGAGGGAGGGGGCTGGAATCAGGCTGTAAAGAAATTAATTTAATAAAATTTAGAAAGACCAGATATGGGGGATGGGGTGGGAAAGTTAGGCTAAAATAAAAACATTCTTCACACATATGCACAAAGAAAAGTTCTCTTAATAGGTGAGCCATCCCTCCAGCCACAATTACAGATTTTTAAAGTATATCCTGGTGATGTTCCCCCTTTCCTAATTTTATTAATTTGATCTTGTCACTTTTGGTTAATCTGGCTAAGGATTGTCAAAAAAAAAAAAAAAAAAAAAAAAAAAACAAAAACAACCAAACAATTCTTCCCTTTGTTGATACTTTGTACTATTTTTGTTTTTTTGCTTCTATTTCATCAATTTAAGCCCTAAATTTATTTCTTGCCGTCTACTCTTTGGGGGTATTTTGTTGTTGTTGTTCTAGAACTTTCAGTTGTATTAAGTTAATAATGGGGGTCTCTCCAGCTTCTGAAGTAGACAGTACTATAAACTTGACTTTTAGAACTGCTTTCACTGTGCCTACAGACATGGGTACGTTGTTTTCATTTTCACTCAATTACAAAATGCTGGTAGATAGCTAGCTAGAAATTAACAGGATATAAAAACAACAAAGATGGATTCCCTCCCTCACACTGAGCACTGGGCCCTACTACCTTTGTCACTAATAATAATTTTACAACTGAAAAAGAGGGATGGATAAAAGCACTCTTAGAATCTGAAATACTATGTAAAATGGAGAAAGCATTACAAATCCATCTCCTGAAGATTTGAAATACAAGTGATCTGACCAAGGAAATGTGAAAATGAGGTGGGTTCTATTGGATCGAGGAAAGAATGATAAATACAGAAAAAAAGTCATACAAAATCTTAACTATTAACTACTTACCATTCCCCAAAAAACCCTTATATGTAAGCCTGTGCATAAATATACATATATAATTTAAATGAAAATTTCTCATCTGGGCTGACAGTGCTCCCTCCAAGAGCCAAAGATCATCTAACAAATAACCCAATACCAGACATAAGAAGCCCTTTTTTGACTGGTTGATCAGGGTTGTCCAAGAGACTCTCCCAAAATTAAAGACTACTGCTATTTACCTTGTTTGCCCCCAAAGGGTGAAAAGTAAGTCTATATTGCTGAAGACACAATACAACTCGGACACAGGGCTCAGAGGCCAAAGCTGGAACTGACATGCATGCCTCCTTTCTGTAGACTTTCATGGTACCAGAAGGTGCCATGTAAGCTTTCAAAGAAAGCAAGCAACCAACAGCCTTACCTAGCCATGATACTTAATAACTGCAAAAACCAGCATGACACTCGGAGGCTGCAGTAGTGGCATATATATGTAAACAGCAACTAACAGCTCTCCAGTTGGACTTGAGATCCACTCCGCAAGAGGAAATCATGCCTGGTCCTGGAAACCTAGCTAGAGATAGTGAAGTCATGGATCTTCAAGTAGTCAAGTAGTCTATTAACTACTTCACTAAACCAGCATAATCCCCAACAATGCTCTAATTGTGCTTATAACCATAAATACATGTAAATCCTCATTCTCAATAAAGGAAACTTCTCTTTGTAACAGAGATCATTAAAGAAAATTACAACTTATTAAAATGCAAAGCTGTGTAGCCCAGTCCCAATGGAAATATCTATAAAGTAACTCCCATATCTAAGGCTCATGAAGCATTGTGGAGGAAAGGGCACAAACATTGTAAAACCAAAAGAGCAGGGAGTTTATTGTGAGACTGTGTCTCCTAACCATGTCAGAAGTTACACCTGTAAAGTCTCACCAACATGACAGCCTAAACATGAGCTGAACAGCAACAAAAATAAACAGGCAAAAGTTGATGGAACAGGACTATCATGTGAACTAGTTAACATCCTTAAGAAAAAAGTGCACCCCAGACAATATAAAGCCTACCTCAACATTAGGTCAGCACAATTCCCTTTCCATTGTCCACTCAATCTGTAAGAGTTTTTCCTCTGTATTGTTCCCTTTGTCCCGTCTGCTCTCATCTCTTACTACTCTGTAGTACTCTACACTTACCCATGTATCTTGTTTGAATTTATTCAGTAGAGAACAAGAACCAGAAAGCTCGTTCACATTCTCTATGGTAAAATGATCCATAACCATGGATTCTGAATAAAAACTTCTACTGGCAAACCAGAGTAAAAGTATGTATACATGTATATATACATATATACACACATATCGCTATATATCTCCATTACTTGGAACATCCAGAAGTTGACTGGAGAAGCACTGTGGCGGCAGTCATCTCATGTTTTGGATGGACCACAGTGTTCTCAACTTCCAAGTAAGAATAAAAACATTGAATTGAGGCCTTTCAACCATCTGGCACAGACTAAAGAAGCTGAGAATAAAACAAAAACAAAAAAACCTTGAAAAAAATTTTACAGTCCTTTCCTTCCTTTTTCAGGGACGTAAGCTCGGTATGTTGCCTCCACTTAAGGTTATCAGGTTTGTATCCATGGTTTAGTGAGCACAGTGTGCTTGACTACTTGTGTGTTTTTTCCTTCACCCTTCAACATTTTCTTGGGTCCTGGCTGACTACATACGTCAAATAAACTTAAGTCAGATAGCATGTTACGTGCAATACAGGATTCTAATTAACATGTCAAGAAAATTAACAGAAATATAAAAAATACACTGAAAACTTTTTAAACATGATTAACCAGAATTCTTACTTTTCAGAGAACCTATCTTTAGTATTTGATATTATATAAATGTAAAATTCCATTTTCTACTGATCTATAACATCCTTTCATTTCCAATCTTTCTGGTTTGTATGTGTACATGAGTATTACTCTGAAATTTGTTAAGTTCGATATTCAAAGGTTCATTAGTTTTAAGTTCATTAGTTTTTAGCCCATGTCTTGACAAATATATTTGAAATTATAAATTATATTAAATGTCTTATCAAGGTCCTACAAACACTATTGTACTGTCCATTTGAAATGTTTTGGCCTATTATATTTTCCATTTAGCAGGTAAAAAAAATGGAAAACTAAGATATTAAAAATTAGATTTAAAACTTATATAACTAGATAATGTTTTGATAGTACAAAACTGTGGTAGTATTTAAAGAATGTCTAACTCAATTTAAGAACAAAGTTCCCGATGAAGCACTAAGATCAGTAGGTAGCTTTACTGTAAAGCTTTGAAGTCTTCAAGACTAAATCATCAGCTACAGGCACACTCATACCCCACGTATAGTTCACAAATAACTAAGGTGGTATTACAAGCAAACACATGACAGACTGAGGTGTCTAATAGAGATGGATGATTCCAACTGCTTTGTGGTGCAAATGTATTAGCAGAAACAAATGTACCAAAATATTGTAACCAAGTTTCAGAAATAGCAGAGTGTCACTAGGTTTCAAGGATCTGGGGAATATCATTAGCAGTATTCATCTCACCTTTATCTACTTCTCACCTTTTCTACTAAGTTTGGTTTACATGGCTGCCAGCATTAACTGGCATCCTGTCTCCCAGTTTCATCGTATCTTAGTTTCAAACTGAAAAACATCCTATAAACTGGCTGATTTGAATCACATCCTTCTATTCTTATTGCAATCACTGTGGACAGGAAAGAGCTTGATCTAAAATGAGTAACCTCAGGTGATCACTTTCCTAAAACATGGTTTTTATTGAAACACAACCTCAGGTGCTGAGAATGAAAGGACATTTTCCAAAGAAGATTGCTAGTTCATAAGACACAGTGTGCTAGAGAAATAGTGTATTATATGTCCTATGTATCTACATTATAAATGAGCTTACCTGGTGTATGAATAACTGACTAACTTTAATCTTTGGCATTACATATAAAGAATTTGGAAGAAGCCACTCAAATTGGGGTGATAATGGGGATAGTGCTTTACATAGGTAGAGAGAAGATAAAGTGATTTTACAATTTAAAATTATCTTTGTAATAAGAGAGTCCTTTAGAGGAAAAAATTACAAGAAAGGAGGTAAGAAGGCTGAGAGCAAAAAATAGAATCATTCAAACAAACACACATTTCTTTTTTCCCTGAGAAACTGAAAGAACAGGAAGCTGGATGGGTAGGAAGGTGGGAGGAGGAAAGGATCTGGAGAGTTGGGAGATGGTGGTGAAAAGAATAAGGTCAAAATAATATATGAGAAAGAGCCAGTAAACAACAGAATCATTTAACAACTGCAGCTGGGAGGAATACTTAGGCCATGGGATTGATATTTCGGAAGACCCTTTCTATGTTCCTCTTCATCTCTCACTAAAAATTGTAAGTCATTTCTAATGAGGTTATAGAAAAACTAGACACTTTTAGCAGTCTTGTTTAGTCATAGCATTCATCAGGGGACCGCAATTGCACTACACATACTCATTTCCCACTTAGCTACAATAAGCTGATTACAAAATGTTTTCTTAATCTAACTTTTTCTACAGCCAAGAAAACAGCTGTGTAAATCATTCAACTTTCTAAAATTGAGGTGATTTTCTAAACACTTAATAGCAAGCAATACAGAAATACAGTTAAGGCTTAATTATTATAAAAATAACAAAAACCATGGCATGACAATTACAATATTTAAGCAGGAAAGTTATAAAACTATATATATATATAAAACAACATACATATTACAGTTTAATTATATACATTTACAGAGTAGTAAAATAGCTTTTCTACTTGGCAACTACATTCTTAAGATTAAAAGTAAACAAATTTAAACATTTCTACATACAAAACTTTCAGGTTTTCATTTACTAAAAACAAAACAGTACAAGTTTTGGTACCCTATAACATACAACAAAATAAATATTTTCAATTGTAGTAAATAAAAACGGTTAACAATGTCAAATTTCTTAACATTATAATGACAAATAGTTTTCCCTGAATTTTCAATATCTTTCTGTTAAAAAATAAATTTACTTAAACTCAAGTCAATGTGTTTTTACGCCTTTTTAAAAAAGACAAAATACTTACTAAAGGGCAGATTTTATATCAGCTAAGAAATAAAATTTACAGTCATAGGTATAAATGCAATCATTTTTAAAAACAAATTCATTACTATAAAAATATATAAAACCCCTAGGTACACTCCACAAAAATATAAATGCACCATTTGCGTTATACTGATTATCAAAACCTCTGATTTATGTAGTGTCTATAAAATATCAAAGAATAGGCATGATTTTTTCTTCTTTTTCTTGAAACGGTCTCACTGTGCAAGCTATAGGCTGACCTCTAACCGGCAGAACCTGGTTCTATCTCCTGTTTCTATAGCTGGGCTTAAAGGTTTTTGTTACCACACTCGACCTCAGCATTCTTTTCTTAATGTACTCTATAGATATGAAATATTTTTATCTCAACTAGCAATAACATGTTAGCAAAAAATGGAGTATACATAGAAAGATAGGCATTGTCTTGTATTCAAGTTTCCAAATTTGATTTCCATTAAAATATTTTCTGTAACTGATAAAAACTACATAAACAAAAGTAAAAAGATGAGGTAAATATCTTAT
Source organism: Meriones unguiculatus (assembly GCF_030254825.1). Taxonomy (NCBI): domain Eukaryota; kingdom Metazoa; phylum Chordata; class Mammalia; order Rodentia; family Muridae; genus Meriones; species Meriones unguiculatus. Next base: position 93,788,197 of record NC_083356.1, on the reverse strand, counting down.
ACTTTTAAGATGAAAGTACTCAGATAGTCCCAATGCCTAATTTCTGAAATGACGCTCTGTAAGGTCTTCAATAATGATGATGGTTTGTATCTGAAGCACATTTCAGTCTTCTGAGTAGGCAATATTTGTTTCTGTTATTACAAACAATCATGACTTTCACCAACAATATTGCTCTGCTGTGGGTTTACATGAGGCACCATGCCACAGTGAGAGCAGCTACTACACCATTCAAAATTGCCATGCTATAGCCCATGTGGAAAGAATGTCCAGTCAGTTTCCTAGAGAAAAAGAAAAAAAACACAAATCATAAAGGAACACATAATATGGTATGAGAAAACTAGAACGACATCACTAAAAATGCTTAAAACATCACAATGAGTCTTCCTAAGATTTTTTTTAATACTAATATATAAATTAGAAAAAGAGTAAGTTAAAAAAAGGATACTTGCAGAACTAGTACAGATTTTTCAATCTGAAATTCTCTTTTAAAAGCCTTCCTAGGGACTGAAGAGATGGCTCAGTAGTTCCTGCTGTTCCAGTGGATTGGCCAGCACCCACACTAGGTGGTTCACTAGGTGGTGCCTGTAACAACAGCTCCAGGGGATCCTATACCCTGGCATCCATAGGCACCTTAACAAAAGGTACAAATGCACACATGGTAGGCCCCACACGTGCGTGCAAGTACACACAATATGAACAAATCTTAAAAACAAACCAACAAAATGGTCCTGAATTCCTGGTTAACAAATAGAATTTCATTAGTACAGAGTATTGAACTCCATTGTCATCTTTTAAAAACTTTTTTTATCCTGTGTGTAGCAATAATACAATTTGTTACATTACAAATTAGCATTGCATTAAACAGCAGTGTTTCTCTGCTCTTTTCCTTACCTTGATCTAACTTTAAATACATGTTATTCCAAGTATTTATCCTGACCATATAATTTTTTTTTTCAGTTACAGAAAGAAACTATTCCTTTTGAGCCTATGTGAATGGGTTAGACTTAAAACAAATGTCAGCTTTCAACCTAGTAAGTTTATTTAACTGCAGTGGTTTCCCACACATTTCTAAATGAGAGCAAAGAAAAATCTCTTATTTATGATTACTAGGAGTTTCAACTGCTGCACAAAAATTAAGGATGTGTTTGCTTTTTAGAATATTGCTTATGGTTTTCTAAATATTCCATTAACTACATTGCAATGATATATTTTTTTATTCTAGTAGAATGACATATTCTTAAAAATGTGGCTGGTAAGATAGATAGCTCAGCCGGCAGAAGCACCTGCTACACAAACCTGAGTTTAATACTTGAAACCCATGGAGGGAGACTCATAAAAGTTGTATCCTACACAAACACAACCTTATTAGTACAAAGTGCTGAAATTGATCACCATTTTTAAAAAACTGCTTTCAGTGAGTAGAAATGTGCTGTGGCATGAGTACACACACACCCACGCACTTAAGTAATACAAGAGCCCTCAAGTTAGCTAGTTGGCTAAGAGTGCTTGCCACCAAGCACTCTTGATGACCAGAGTTTTAGTCACAGAATCCAAGTTGTCCACTGACCTCCACGTACACACACAAATAATAAATAAACGTAAAAAGAAAAAGAAATAAAGATTGTGCTCAAATAGTGGTAGAAGGCCAAGTGTGTCAGCTGGCTGTAGGGGCTCTTAGTCCTAGCAATGTGTAGTGATTATAAGTTTCCAGGTAGAAAGCCATTCTATAGGCTTGGAATGAATCACCAAGGAATGGAGATGGGCTACAAGGAGAAGTTGAAAGGGGCAGCCAGAGAGAACTAAAGGGATCCTGCATCTTCACCAAGATGTGGAGTACCAAAGGAATGGAGATGGACTGAGAGGAGTGGTATAGGTGGACTGCAACAGGACTAATGTTAAGTCTAAGGACTGGAAAAGAGGACAGACAGGAAGAAGGATGAAGGTCCCCTACTTGAGTCCTAGCCTAGTGTAGCTACATACTGGGGATGACTTTGAACTTCTGATTCTTTAACCTCTTTACCTACCAAATGCACCACTGCATCCAGTTTATACACCAGTGCTGGCATTCAAACACAAGGCTTCCTAATGGTAAGCATGCACTCCAAGAACTAAGCCACATCCCTATCTCTCAAAATGCTTTTAAGTATCAAATAGATAAAAAATTAAAATGGAAGAGCAAAAAAATATTGTGAATAAACTCAAGTTCCCTTAATGATACAAGTTTTGATTTGTCAAACTTAAGAGACATGGCAAGGTTTTAAAAATAACACAAATAGATGCCATGTTTTCCCTACACTTTTTTATTTTTATTTTTTTATTGCATTTTTTTTTAAGTTTGTCTGTTTTTTGTTTTCTTTAGAAAGAGTGCAATAAAGTTGAATGGCAGGGGAGAATATGGGTTTGGGGAAGGGAAAAGATCAAAATGCACTGTATAAAAATGTTTTCACTGTGGTTATCAGGTAGAAGAAAGGACTATATTAATTTAGGATCCCTTCTAATCATCAATTTCTATGACTATTTCAGGTAGAAACAAAAGGAAAATATTTCAAAGGGATTACATAGTTGTATACAGTTCTTTCTACTAATTAAGAGGTTACTTACCAATATTATCTGTACTTAAAGTGGAACAATGTTGTAGATATTTCAAGTACATAAACATTTAATTCTCAAAGAGCTAACCAAGAAAATCCAATAATAAAAATTAATGAATAAGTTACTAGTTAAACTTTACCTGATGGTTCATTTGACCATATAGTAAGAAATAACAGACAATTTAATGAAAGCAGACTGTTTCTTAAGTTAGGGCCCTAAATGCTAATTCTATCAGGCTTAAATAAAGATATTTTCCACTACATTTCTGAAATTAAAAAAAAAAAAATGGAAATAAATGGGAAATGCTATTGAATAAGAATAAAATGACTGAAAATAGTGACAAAGAAAGGTTCATTATAACAGGGCAACTTCCACATTAGAAGATTACTTGTACAAAGGAAACTATCTTAGTCTAGTTTCAAAGCAATCTTTTGCAACAATATAGACACACAATGAAGTGATCATGTGATTCTCACCAGTGATATAGGTCAAACTCTAGAGTAAGAAGTGGGTTTGAGTACCTCTTACAAGAGATATATAAAGATAGAAGTTCCCTCACAGTAAGCGACCTTTTAGTGAAACCGAAAGAAGTCTACTAAGAGTTCAGCATGGTTAAGATTTTAAATAGCCACAAAAAAAGTAGTAAAGGAGAAGAGATATATAGATGAATGGGTCACACTCAAAGCCTAGCTCAGAATATACAGTTGTACATTCTAAATATCTGGAACTTCCTTTGAATAATAAAACTATTCACCCCCTTTATATAGAATGCTATAGACTTCGGCCTATTTTATATGAATGAGATCTACTCCTCCTTGACCTTTCTTTTGCCCTATCTAAAGCTTTGTAATTTTACAGGGCAGGCACTTCATGTACTTTTTTGTTGTTGTTGTTCATAAAGACCTGATATAAAGATTATAACTTTTCTTAGGAGTCATAATAATTGTGGCAAATTTTGATGCATTTACTTTGGCTTTCTGATTTTTAATTTTCAATTATTTTCCTGGCCACTAATTTATACATCCCCTATTCTATAACTTAACTGGAAAAAAATTTTCCCAGATAGGCAAGTAAAGAAATATTTATAGGATTACAATTTACAAGGAGAAAAATGTGTAAAAACCAATGTAAAACAAAATTGTAAGCCTACAGCTTTCCTGCTTCTAGTTTACAGACCTTAGTTGACCTCCTTGTGCTCCACTCATAGTCATTAAAGCAGATAATTCAGAAACATTAATAGTTGTATCAATGAGGTATGAATTATTACTTAATATGTATTTTAAAGAAATCTGCCTTATCCTTAAGACTATATACTTCGTCAGACACAAAGGGGTATAACAAAACAGTAACAATCTATTTTTGGGATGGGGTCCAAAACCTAGGTATTTTTAAAAATAATACCTAACTTCTGAGAAATCCTTAAACAAATTAAGGCCCATCTGTCCTCTTACCCTTTTCTGTAAATACAGCTTATTAGAACAGTCTTGCTTATTTTTTACAAACTGTCTACAGCAGCTTGGGTGCTACAATGACAGATGAGGAAATGCGACTAAGGTCATGTGGACTACAGAGCTAAACATACTTATCATTTGGTTCTTTACAGAAAAACGTGTGCCAATTCTAAATTTTAAGTATCTAAAGCCTCTCTAGTCAATCAGTTGCATCTGCAATCATTAGTATTACCTACACCTTTTCTTTCAAAACAGGGTCTCCAGGAACAGGGGGGAAGTAGGAGAAAGGGTAATACCAGGAAGAGATGAGGGAGGGGACTACAATTGAGATGTAAAGTGAGTAAATTATAAAAAAATAAAATCTAATAAAAAAAAAAAGCCCAAGGTCTTACTATGTAGCTCTGGCTGTCCTGTAACTCATTATGTAGATTAGGCTATCCTCACATTCAGAGATACACCTGCCTCTCCCACCTGAGCACTGGGATTAAAGGTACGCCCCCACTACAAAGGCTTGGGCATTTCCTACAAATTCAGAATAAAAAAATAAGATCTTATCCCAAAGACTTTGAATCAGAATCTGTAAGTTTAGCTATACATTTAGGTGAAATTACTGAAGAGTAAATAATGAGGGTTCACTATTTGGCTATAAATTATCAAAAATATGCTTATTGTTTTCTGTGTGCAAACTTTAAAATTACTGTACTTTTAAACAACAAAATTGAACAAATACTTACAAAATGTGTTTTTTCTACTGAATAATCCTAAAGACAGGGTGTTATACACTTATTTTGTTTTGTTTTGTTTTTTGAGACAGGGTTTTTCTTTGTGTAGCATTGGTGTCCTGGACTTGCATTATTGACCAAGCTGGCCTCAAACTCACAGACATCCACTTGCTTCTGCCTTCCTGGGTATGAGGAATCACAGGCGCATGTCACCAGACCTGGCTTTAATTTTTTTTTTAAAAAATATAATGAGTAACTCAAATAGAAAATCTGATAGAATAAAAAACTTTTCCCAATGTTATTCACACGCCCCCCCCCACACACACACTGTGCTCTGGCAGCAAACGCATTGGTGTATTTCATATGCAGAAATGAATATGTATATTTGTATTTTGGATAGAATTAAACTATCTTTAAAGTACTACAAAGCTTAAACTGTTTACCATAATTTTACATATAGTTATGTTTGAATAGGATACAATTTATTTTAAGTTCGCACAGAAAGAAGATATAGTACACAAACATACATTCACAAGGTTTTACTATTCAAGATACAAAGAAACTGCTAAGCTGATTTGAAATAGATTAAGATTGTGAGGTAAAATTTAAAAATCAATTTGTATAAATGCTAGCCCCAAAGTAAAAAACAAAACAAAAAACATATCAGTAGGAAAGAGGACACAAGGAGTGAAGAAGAGCATTAGAAGGAATAAAAAGTGGAGCTAAAAGCTTGGCTTAGGCACTATTCCTGCTTTGCCATATGACATAAAAACATTAAAAAACAGATTTTTATTATTTGTGTATCTGGAGTGGGTAGGGGTATGTGCGCATGCCTAGGAATGCCTCCGGAGGCCAGAAAAGGGGACTGGATTCCCTGGAGTTGAAGTTACAGGCAGTTGTGAGGTACCAGACCTGAGTATTGGAGCCCTGATCCTTTGAAATAGCAGCAAGTACTCTTAATTGCTGAGCAATCTTCTTAGCCCTTACCTGTTGATTTAACCAATAAACGCACATTAGTTGATTATTGACTTTTTCAAGAATTCTTCTGGAGTATAACATAAGCTGAATTTAAAAGCACCTCTCTGACTTAAAAACACTTTCTAATATAATAAATACGGTGTGTCTCCTAATTTATATTATTGTGGTGGTTTGAATAAAAATGGCTACCACAGACTCATAGGGAGTGACATTACTGGAGGCATGGCTTTGTGGGCTCTGAGGTTTCAGAGCACAAACCAGGCCCAGGGTCACTTTCTTTTCCTGTTTCCTGCCAGTCCAGATATAGAACTCTCAGCTACCTAGCCAGCACCATGTCTGCCTGTGTACTGCATTGCTTCACACCACTGTGGTAATGAACCTCTGAGCTGGAAGCCAGCCCCAATTAAATGCTTTTCTTTATAAGAGTTGTCATGGTCCTGGTATATCTTCACAGCAATAGAAACCCTATCTAAGACAATTGCTGAACACACAAAAAGTGGTTCACATAGTTTTTCTCAGTATTCTTAGTGCTGGTTTTGCTTTTTAAAACTCACAAATTACACATTAACAGCACACCAAATACAACAGCAAACAGGTGCAAACAATCAGCTAGATTGTGTTTTGAAAACAAGGAAGCTTTGAATGAATGCTAACAGTTTCTTAAAGGATTTTGTTTCATCTACGCACATCTTTACTCAGAAGTAAGAGAATATATTTTTTAAGACATGCATGTATTTTAACTCTGCTCTTTCAAAAGCCACATTATGCTACCACCCATATAACTGTTAATATATTCATTGCAACTGACGGCTCTAAGCAGTCCCTAGTTAATGAAACTTCATGACACTCAGATATCAAAGCTAAGTCCGTGATCTATTTCTTTTGTCAGTAGTTTTTCTCTCCTACTGCAATTAGCCATCTGACATCTGTTCCAGGATAATAACGAATCTGATTCAACAAGGAGGCAGCTTTCCAAACTATGTACGAAAGAGGATAGACTTAATTTATTGTGATTAATGTTAAAACTAGTGTGCTTGGAAAAGAAACTTCTAATTTAAATATTAAACCACTCACTTTTCTTGATCTAAAGGTTTATATTACTGCCCAAGATAACCCACAATACTTCTCTATAACACTCTATTACTCTGCTCATTCTGCATTTTCTTAGCTATAATGAGAACAATAAGAACAATGAGAATAACCCTAGTAACACATTTAAAACAAACAAGGCCTCAAGGGTACACAGAAAAGTACTATGTAATTCAAACCCTAAAATCTTGAATTCCCCAGGAAATTTATATTCAATATCCTATTCTTTTTCTATGCAACAAAAGTGAAACAAAAGTAACAAAAGTGTAAACAACATTCACCCACAAATTCCATGAAAACTCAACTGTTTCAACATCTACTTACATGAAGAATGCTTTCCAGAGGAAGTAAAAACTATAAAAGCATCACATTTTTATAAAAGAATCATCAATGTAAGTTAATAAACTAATTTTTAAAAACCCACCAAACTTGTTCTTTTCAAACATCAATTCTACAGACTCATTTAACACCCAAAGCAGTACATTTAAAAACATAAGGCATTCATAATGCTAAGTTTAATACAATATAAAATGTACTTTCTGAAACTAAGATATTTATCAAATATCTGTGGTTGAGAGTGCACTAAAAAGTTGAGGTAACTTATTTAAGCCAAAAAAAAAAAAAAAGACAACAAATGTCAGAAAGATAGCAGATGTTCATTGGTTTTTATCTTAAAACTGAAATACTACAGATTGTCTATCTAATTCCGTAAGCTGTATTTTAAACAGGTGAAAGATTATACCATTTCTTAATTTTATCATAGTTTTAGAAATTGTTAATGTGACTATTAGGCTCATATAAAATAAGTAATAAAGCAATCAGTAATATAACTGAAAAAGCAACACATTTTAAACTTTTCTAAAAATATAAGAATGAATTTATGCCGACTTTTATAAAATGAACATATGTGTTCCAATTTGCCTCATTCCTCATTCTGAGAAAGAAATGACTATTCAAGATGCATCTGAGGAACAAGTACTGTAATTTAAAAGTGAGTCAAGTTGTAAGAATGTAACACTTTTTCTTGGTTTCTAATAATTCCAAATGGCTTCAAAATTTGAGGGATGACATAAACACAGATTTAAAAAGTGATCTCGGAACATTTAAAGTAAGTCTTTTTCTTTTAACAAATGTTCATATTGTAAACAAGGCTATTAAACAGCCTAAGATAACTTGTTTTTAGAGATAGGATCTCTAGTTCCAGGCTTTTCCAGAGCTCACTGTGTAACTCAGGCTAGCTTTGAACTCATGACAGGCCTCCTGCCTTAGCCTTGAAAATGCTAAATAATTCTTAAAGCAAGTAAGCCATTGTGAAATAGGCTCATTGTGAGTTGTCAGATTCAAGTTCAGCTATTATTATAGAACGTAAAGATTTATTTACGAGAGCTCAAGTAGTGTCCACACCTGCAATGCTGTTTACAGCATAGCATTTCTTAAGCGATACTCAACAGAAGCAGAAAAATCTGTTTAAAATCAATTTCTTAGTAGGTTATTCAACAATCTACGCTTTGGATTCAAATATACATGAGAAATCTTAAAAATTTTAAATTACATTTAGTTGGGAGGGGGTGTATACCATGTTATTAAAGTGAACGCAGAAGACAACCTCTGAGGATCAAACTCAGGTCAACAGACTTGGCAGGGAGCACCTTAACGTGCTGAGCCACCTTGATAGCCAAAAATAAATCTTCCTTTCATTTATATTCTTTGATCAGCTTAACCTTGAAATTTGGAAACGTCTAGCAGCAGTTGATTTCCATAATGGAGTTCTCCTTTCTTTTAAGTACAAACTTTTTTTTCTCCTTGGAAATAAATATTGATGCATATTCATAGTATAACATAATTACCTTTCTGACATAATATAATTCCTTAAGGGAATATAGCTCAATGGTAGAATACTTGTTAAGAAAGTCAAAGGCCCAAGTCTCAACGCTCAGCACTTGAAGAAAATTTTTTAAAAAAGAAGCCTTCATAGTATAACTTGTAACTCCCTTCACAATGATTTGAGCTAATTAAGGAAGTCTACAAGCTAATTAACTAAGAAACTGCCACTTTGTATGTTTAGGTTATACAAATTAACTTTGAATGTAAGTACTAAATGTAAAACCAATGAACCAGAAATTACTTAAGTTTGGAACCCTTTGGTTATTTTGTTTTTTTAACCCTACAAAGGTTATAGGGGTATAAATTGTTAAATTTGACTTCTGACCTAAACAATGGACATTTTCTTTAAGTTAGCAACAATATTTTAAAAAAATTTCCACTAAATTTATTACTAGTCTACAAAAAAATTGTTGTAATTAAATAGTTTTATATTTAGCATGTGGAACAACTGCAAGCTTACAGACCATTCTACATGGTGCATAGAGGCAGTATGAAATGTGTGCAGTTTAAAGTAGACAACGTAACTGACTTGGAGAAAATAGTGAAGATGAGGAGAAATGTTAAAAACAAAGTTTTTACTCAACACTACTGCCATATTATAAAAGTTCAAAGTTAGTTGTCAACAGAATACCAATTAGTGAAACTCTTCCTACTGATTTACTTTGTAATATAAAAGTCAGTGAGGCAATCCCAAGAGTCAGATGCATTATTACACACAAAAATGTGCGAGTTACTTCAGTTGTTGGGCCTTGGGTTCTTCATGTTATAAAAATAAAAGAACATGCCGGGCAACGGTGGCACATACCTTTCCTCCCAGGGGGAGGCAGAGACAGGTAGATCTCTCAGTTTCACAACAGCCAGGTAAGGGAGGGAGGGAGGAAGAAAGGAAGGAAAGGAGGGAGAGAGAGAAAAGAGAAAGAAAGGAAGGAAGAAAGAAAGAACAGTTCTAATGATAACATCTATGGTGGCTGAGGGAGTTGGCTTCTCTATGAGCTTTATTTGGAATCCCTAGGCCATCTCTACTATTAAAACGTTAGTTTAAAAGTTGTACTTTTAGGAAAAATTCAAGTGCAAAGTAGATATTCTACCTAACTTCTCCAATTACAAAGATTTAAGTAAAATGTCTAGTTCTGCCACTGGCCTATCTTAGAATGAACCTCAAAAGTTAAAGGTCTAGGTTCTCCTGGTATGTATTAATTTTATATGGATAGGTACCTTATGTAAATGCCATAATGTGATATAATAACTATGTAAATACTTTATTTGCCTGCCTGGAACTGACTCATAAGACCCATAAATGAAGGAATGAGTTGGAGATATTATGAGACACTGTGAGGAAAAATAATAAATTACACGTGATTGTTATAGCAAATTATAACCTAATGGCAACTAAGGGGTGCTGTAGATACTCCATGAAATCCAAACTTCTGCTTTGTTCTCTAACAATGCACATTCCAAATAGCTAAGACGAAGTTCTCCATATAATTATTTTAGAAGTACAGCAGAGCAAAATTTTCACTTTTACAGAAGCTCTGTTGGAATAAAAGATTAAGAAAGGTACATTTTCAAAAAAGTACTTAGTGGACTTTGACAGGAAGATGGTGCCATGCATTTGGTTTTGTTTGTTTGTTTGTTTGTTTTTCTTTGTTTTGTTTTGGACACAGCTTTTCTGCAGCCTTGGCTGTCCTGGACTCACTTTGTAGACCAGGCTGGCTTTGAACTCACAGAAATCCATCTGCCTCTGCCTCCCTGAGTGCTGGGATTACAGGCATGCACGACATGCCAGGCTGGCACCATGCATTTGTAAACTTCGCTAAATTGAAAAGATACATTGTGGAAGGCAAGACAGTTCAACAGGCAAAAAGAATACGTCATCTGAAGCTATCTCATTTTAATGACTAAGCTTGGAAGAACTGAGTTCAATTCCTAGAACCCTCATGGTGGAAGGGGAGAACTGACTCCTTCAAAAAGTTGTCCTTTGACCTTCACGGATATGCTATGGTTCGTAAACATGCTGCTCTTTCTGAAATCCTGAGTTCAATTCCCAGCAACGACACAGTGGCTCACAACCATCTATAATGAGATCTGGTGCCCTCTTCTGGCCTGAAGGTGTATGTGCAGACAGAACATTGTATACATAATAAATAAATAAATCTTTAGCTGGGCGATGATGGCACACACCTTTGATCCCAGTATTTGGGAGGCAGAGGCAGGAGGATCTTTGTGAGTCAGAAGCCAGCCTGGTCAACAAAGCAAGTCCAGGACAGCCAGGGCTTGATACATAGAGAAACCCTGCCCCGGAAAAAAACAAAAAAACCCAACCCCCCCCCCAAAAAAAACAACCAAAAAACAAAAAAACCAAACCCAAACAAATAAACAAATCATGTTTTACTCTACGAAGACTACCAAGACTATTTAAATAAACCAATTACATTTATGAAATGACTATCATGAAAAATAATATATACATGGTGATCCCAGTTCCCATTTCTGAAATAATCATAAAAAGCATAAAGAATGGAAAAACATCCATTAAAATGTTGATAGTAATTTTCCTGATTAGTTATTTCCATTATCTTAATACACACACATACACACCCCACACTTGTAGTTTTCTCCTTCCCTCCTACCTTCTCTCTTTCTGACACAAGGTCTCATGTATGTCAGACTGCATTCAAACTTGCTTTGTAGTCCAAGAATGGCCTTGAACTCACTGGGATTATAAACATACAACTACACGCTGTGCAGTGCTAGGGATGAACCCAGGCCACATGCATACTAAGCAAGCACTCTAGCAACTGGGATACATTCACAAGGCTGTCCTACTATCAACAAAGACTCAGAATTATTTTTAAACAAGCAAGAAATATGCTTATATTAACCTTATTTTAGGCAGTAAGATAACATATAACCTATTAGAAAATTATTTATTTTAAAACATCTGATACATTAGGGAAATATATCTGACTTCTAAGTAAACAGTTTGAAGATTTCAGCATTTTTCATGAGTCTATTTTCCTGTGCAAGGACTCACTCTACTGGCTACACAGAGAAAATATAGTCAGACATTTATGAAGCGAGTGATTAACTTTCATGAACACTAGAGGGCGATGTTTTTGTTTTCAAACAATATCATTGTTTATGTGTATACTTGAATGCATACTTAAATTTCACTTGAATATAAAATCATTTTGTGTTTTATATTTTTATTTCCTAAAAAAATTAACATAAGCACAGCATATTTAAATATATTTTATAGGTGTTTTAATACTTTCTTTTTTTTCGAGACAGGGTTTCTTTGTGTAGCCTTGGCTGTCCTGGACTCACTTTGTACACAAGGCTGGCCTCAAACTCTCCACCTCTCTCTGCCTCCCTGAGTGCTGGGATTACAGGCATGCACCACTTCACCTGGCTTGCGTTTTAAAACTTTTAAGACTAGATGGCGAAGTGCACCAAGTTCGTGATCTGAAACTATTTCATGTTAACTACTAAACATTTGACAACTGAGGTTCTTTATTTCTTCTTACAATTTAATTAAAATGTTAATTTATTAAAACTTAATACAATTAGTTAACTGATCTTTAAAAGAACACTAAAACTCTTTAACCCTCAAAACTCTAATTGCCTAAAGAGCTGAAAATACAGAACTAGCATTCAGAGAAGAAGTCAAATATAAATTTTTAAAAATTGAGCATTTTACAAGTTTTACAGTCTTTCTTAAAGGTACTGGGTATTAATGGGCACCCAAACAAGTTTGAACTCTTTTATGAATCAGTCAAATAAGCTTTCTTACTGAATGCTATCCAAGTAATCTGTGGGATGGTATATCCTGATTATAAACTCAGTATATTTAATTATTAATTAAATATTTATTCACATCAAATTGTATTCATATACAATTTACATTTCAGATATACTTAAGAATTTATGAAACATTCCAAACATGCATACAGGTATACTTTTTTTTTTCCATAAAATATGTATTGTCACATTTTGCTTAAAGTAGAACTAAAATTTTTACACACATATTTTGAGGTAGCAAAATACATGGAAGTTTACTAATAATGAAAGTAATACCTAGCTGGTGCGTGCCTATAATACCAACACTCATGAGGCAGGCAAGCATTTGTGAGTCTGAGGCCAGCCTGGTCTACAAAGCAAGTCCAGGACAGCCAAGGCTACAGAGAAACCCTGGAAAAAAAAAAAAAAAAAAAAAAAGGCAAACAGACTAGCAATTCACTATTACAGCTTCACCTTTACAGAGCCCTTCAAACAGATACTCTGCCTAACAAGTGGGCTAGAGTTGGCAATAACAGTAATGGCTGTGATGATACATATACATTTAACTGAATTCATTTTCACGCCTTCCCCCTCCCTCCCAATTCTATTTGTAGAAAACATATCTTTGCTTAACTCTCTGCAAATAATATTTCAGGTTGAAGTCCTATAGCACTAGTTTCCAATTTTCTCTGAAACACAAGACAAAACAGTGCAAAGAAATACCACTACAAAAACCACGTCTACTCTAGTCTGGATCTCTACACTGGGCACTAAATATGCAAGTTTATTAAAATATGACATGCAAATCCTGAAGAAAAGTCTAACTCAAGAAATGAAATGTTAAGTCTGACCACACACAAGACTAAAACTTTTCAAAACTTTGCCATTTTGACTTTGTAAACTGTTACAAATTGAAATTCCACCCAAAAGAAGTCATGAAATTTTTTCACTTCTTTGATCTATGATTTTCAATATTTTAAAAAATTACATTATCTAGATAGGAAATTTAAAATATCATTTTCTAGATACGTAAAGGCAAGACTCAGACACTAAAAAATACTGTGATTTTGTCTTCTATACTGAAATCTAGAGCTTCAACATATCCTACTTTTATTGTCACAATGCTAGTGTATGCAACAGAAGTAAGACTAACACACATACAAACATACACACACACCCAACATACATATACCCCAATAAAGAAATACACAAACAAACCCAGAAACACTTACTTGAACCTAGCAGGTGAAAGAGGAGTAGGCGGAAACATTCCTGGTTCAAAAGAATCAAAGTAAGTCACTGTCCAAGAAAAGCTACAACAGGAGAATCCAGCAGTCAGAGATATTATCAGCAGAGACCAGAATCCTTAATGGGAAGAGAGAAAAATATTAAAATAATTTAAACCTAGGTCTTCATGTCCAGATGCTGATGTAAATTTCAGAAGAGATTTGAGCTTAGCACATGCTAACCCATGTAAAGTACAAATCATTAGAACACGGTTATAGGTTGTATCAAATATCTTAATGAAATTATATGTACAAATGAAGACAAATTCTACCTAAAAATATAAGAAATTTGGTTTTATGACCTTCAACCACAAAGGAAAATAGTAAAAGCAACTCAGCATTAGCATGTCTTCCACAGTTTTCTTTTAACCTCATGAGCAATAAATAGCTGACATTTGCTACTACTTTGTACTGAGTGCTTTCTTTCATCACAAAACAAGTACTTCTGATATATCAACCAATTGTGGAGTAGCTCCTCTTTATAATTGTCCTATGAAAATATCCTTGCTCAGTATACAAAACAAAGTTGAATTTCAACATACCAAGGAATTGGGAACTTAAACTGGTCAATTTAGAACTTTTTTTTCTCACAGGAATCAAATAAAAAGCATGGTACTATAGTGAACTCAAGTTGAAGAGTAAGGTTGGGAAGCAGAAGAAACAAACTGACAGGACACAGGAATAAATTGATCTGAAGATTTTTAGATACTATTCGAATCATTAAGGATATTAAAGTAATAATGACATTGCAGCCAATCCTGAAGATACCAGATAAGGTAGCGTCAGATGGAAGGGGAGGAGGACCTATCAGTGGACTTGGAAAGGGGCGGGGAGGAGATGAGGGAGGGAGCATGGAATTGGGAATGAGAGAGTGGGATACAGCTGGGATACAAAGTTAATAAACTGTAACTAATATTAAAAAAAATAAAAACTTAATTAAAAAGGGATAATGAACTGTTAATGTAATTCTCTTTAGTTGGAGCAGTTTTATTTATTACAACATATTTATTTTTATTTCACATGCATGAGGGTTTTGCCCACGTATATTTATGTGTATCATGTGTGCCTAGTGCCTGTAACGGTCAGAAGAGTGTCTCAGATCCTCTGAAACTGGGACAATTTTACAGAGGCACATGGGTGTTGGACACCAAGACTCACTCTGGTACAAGACCAGCACAGAATGTGCTTCTCACTGCTGTGCCATCTCTCCAGTCCCTAGTTTATTTTAACTTTTATTTTAAAAAGTCTTTTTTTTTAATTTAATTCATTATAGCTACTCAACAAAATATACTAAGGAACTACCTTTTATTTGGTACAGTGCTACTTAATGGGGACAAAACAGAAAACACATTGTCTTCGCAGAAATTTTGGTGAGAAGAAAATAAGAATGTAAATAAAATAGTTGCTAGCGATTGTGTTAATGCTTTTTTGAATATATTTTATATTTCTATGGTCTCTAGGGAGATAGAATTCATATGGAGGCTGTGGTTCTCAAAAGAATTCTAAAGTTTGTATGTTAAATAATAATACTCATCAGCATACTGCTACCAGATACTGAGTGTTACAGCACCTTGTATTTAACAATCAGTAGGAAAACATGAACTCAGTGGAGCAAAATACATTTAGAAAAGCCAACTAAGTCAGCTTGTAACATAGCAAAAGCTTGTCATAAAAAAAAAAAAATTAAATATTACTGTGGGCTAGGAATGTAGCCCAATGTAAGACCCTTGCCTAGCTGATGGAATTTCTGTAATCGCTAAACTCCCCTGAGTCACAATACATTTAAGTGCAACCTAGAAGGAAAAATGGTTGAATTCATAGCCCACACTCCATACAATAAAATCTAAAACGTATCAATGAACAAGGTATAAACTGGCATGGTGACATAGACCTGTAACTTCAAACTTTGGAGACTGAGACAGTGGGATCATGACCCTGAAGCCAGTCTTCACCTGAACTATACAGGAAAACCTGCTTACAAATTTCATCTAATACAGAGATACATATGTATATGTGCTATATAGGGATAAATCTATACTTTACTTAGGCTGTTGCTTTAAAAAATCTCAGAAGTGATTGAGAATTTAACACTGGTCCTCTGTAGGGAGAAGAAAGGGTGACCAGGAGAAGTCTATTATGGGTATGCTTCATAAGTATTTTAAATTTTGACCCATGTAATTTGGGGAGGGGGGAAGCAGGGTCTTACCATGTAGCTCTGGCTATCCTGGAACTCACTATGTAGACCAGGCTGGCTTTGAACTCAAGATATCCACTTGCCTCTGTCTCCTTAGTGTTAGCAAAAGTGCATGTACCACCACGCCTGGCCCATGTGATTATTTAATCTATTCAAAAAAATCAGAGCAGAACCAAAGCTGGGAATAGTTTAGGTGGTGGATTGCTTGTGTAACATGTATAAAGTACTGGGACCATTCCCAGTGGTGGGATGCTGTAATCCTAGCACTGGGGAGGTGAAAGCAGAAAGGATCAGAAGATAGGTTCATTCTCCCATATACAAGAGTTGAGGCCCAGTATGAGCTACATGAAACCCAATCTCAAAAATACGAAAGTAAACCCAGGTTCCAAAATTGTTTCTTTAGTAAGACAGTCCCTTTTAAACATAAGAGGGGCAGGAAAGTTGTACCATAGTGTATGTATCATCATATTCTGACTGTTCTTCGAAAGCAAGTTTACCAAGGTACTCTTACTAAAACGTTCACGAGTTGCTTTCAGAGCTCCAGAAAGAAATACAAGGAACACCAAAAGATGACAGGAATTAGCAATTTCCTGGCTACCCAAAAATGATGTACCACAGAAAATTTTATCAAAAGGCAGGTAAGAAATATGTGCGTTGCACTGTTTGTAAATCATGTGAAATTTAGAACACTGACAATGTTGATATGTAAAAAGCAAAGTAATTAAACAATAAGAAAATGTACAAGTGCTTTGAAGCACTGACCCACATGTTTTCTCCTGATAGTTCCTCTTTTCTTGACACCTCCTGTTTTCGTTACCCCACAAGAAGTGTGTGGCAAAGCAAAAAGGAGAAATACCTTATCGTTGGCTTTTATCTTGTGAAATTACAAAGCTAGTATACAGATTTAATCAGGGATAAAAAAGTAAACATAATACTTCTTTGAAGAGAAAAAATAATGAACTGTTTGGGAAACAGATGAAGTGTTTATATGGAACACAAAAAAAGATGTTCCTACTTAGAATAAAGTGCACTAAACCTGTGATATGAAGAAGGAAGGGATTCTTGACACGGCCATCCAGAAAAAGCTATACACTAGGCATAGTTAGTGTTTTGTACATCTTGGGAGCTGGCCCAAGAGTCATTCTGCATATATCTCTAAGTAGGATACAGAAATAGCAGATGGTCCTGTGATCTAATACTATATTTAAAGGACATCCAAAACAGAATGCTAGATATTTCAACAGTAACTCACTTCACCAAATGTCATTAGAATGCACCTCAATTTCAAAACGCTGAAACAGTACCCAAGTCTAGGATCTTGGCCCAACCTGGAATCAGGAATCACAGTAAAGGCTGACACTCAACCTTGTTACTTAGTGAGGACATGGCAGAAATTACAAAATTTTGTGAACTACAATTTAGTAATGTTTTTATTGGAAAGTGTTATTTGTTGCTTAATTAAATGAGCATCTCCAAAATGAGGTAAACATAATAAAAAAGTTCACTCTAAGATTAATACAATTTATACAGACTCTAAAATAAACATGCTAATCAAGGGGAAAAAAAAAATCAAGATTACAGTCAGCTATGAAACTTCTAGATACCTAAAAAAGATAAAGAAGAAAATAACACCTAAAACTAAGCATCTGGCTACTTAAAAACCAATCAGGCCTTTCTGTCTCAGAGCTTTCAGAGCACACCTGTCAATTTTACTGTAACTCTTCTTCTGAGTAGCCATCTCGTTTTTTCTGTGGCTACTATTTATATAAATGAATTTTGTCATAAAGAGCTGTTACACAATCGTGTACAAAGTATTCTTGAGATTGCCTATACTGATTATTATTGTACAATCTCGGCACTGTCTCATCATGGACATTTAAATTACTTCTATATTCATTCTGAAGTAATCAAAAGCTACATGACTGGGAAGCCATGTCATAACAGTAAGGCTAAGGCTGCACTGCAACTGTAGTCTAACTGTGCCCACAGTTCTGAGAATTTAAGGAAAACAAGAACAAAAACAAAATAACTCATCTGTAAATAAGCAAAAAAGCCACAGGTGTTATATCCAAAAACTTTGTCATGATAGCTCCAAAGTGAATCCTCAGGTAACATTTTAATACTATTTTTAAATTCATTTAACTATTTACTTTAGATGAAAAACTGAAGGTACATGAAACAAAGTTAAAGTCTTCTTTCCCGAAGTAATTTTTTACATCATCTCTACAAATAGTTAACTCGGAGTTTGTTGGTATCTTTGTAAAAGCTAGTAGATTCTGGGAACATAACACATAGAGTACTCGGGTGAAGCTATTTTCTCTATATATTGACCAGAAATTTCCCATTTTTCACAGGGCAGTCTATGTTGAAGGCTTTTCTTATCTGTACACACAGTCTCACCACATGTGTTTTTCAGACTTTTCACTATTACAAAAAAAAAAAAAAAAAAAAAAAAAAGAAATTGTAAATAACATTCTGGACTCAGCACATTAGAGGAGTATGTCACAGATTTTCAATGTGAAGTGCTATCAAAGGTACAGACCTTTAAGTACATCTATCTTTAACTCATTAATTAGTTGACACATGATGACACTTTTTATCTTTCCATCAACTGAAACTTTCTTGGCTTAATATTTTCAACTAATGCAAAAACCGGGGAGAGTGTAAATATCCTACTCAAACCCTTTTGTTAGTTTATCTTTCAAAATACACTAGTTTGAAGGTATAGTTACTTTTCAAATAAATGTTAGCAACTGTCTGTGTTTCTATGAACTTTTTTGTACTAAAAAGTTGAGAGAAAAGTATGATGAATTCATATGTATACATCATTCAACTTTAAAGAACTAACCAACAGCCAACTCTTCTTTTCACCTGCTTATTCAAGATACCGGAGCAAACAGTCTCATGGAGGTTTTTTGTTTTGTTTTTCTTTTTTTAGAACTAAGATACTGATTGATATAAAATGGTTTAAAAATATTAAGATTCTAATATATTAAAAATATTAACATGACTGTTAACCTAAAGTTAAAAATGTATGATGTGACCACACAATTTTAAGTCAATTTAAAATTGTGCTTCCCTCCCACCTCCTCTCATAGCTAATTTTAGAGAATGGGGCTTATGGACCAAATTGGCTGTGATATTGTTATGTAGCTAAGGATAACCTTGAACTTCTGATCCTTCTGTTTCTGCCTCTCAACATGCATTACCAAGCCTTGCTAAAATTTGTTCTTTTAAAAGTATTGTTCTTGACAGTTACACTTGATACAAATATTAAACAACCCATAATCCAAACCCCTGATAACCTGTCATTTTTGTTACATCCTTCTAGACTACTGATTTTCGTTTTCTCTTTCCTCTAGTAATTCTTTTAAGGTTATGCAATTTTACAAAGATGGTACTACAGCACAAAGTAACATGTCAGTGAATGTTTAGGTGAAATAGTTACGTTACCCTATACAAATACAAATATTTGTACTTTTCCGTAATCGTTTGTGGGTTTAATTGGAGGAATCATACATTGGAAAAATCAAATTCTGAGTTTACAATTTTTCACCTTAAGGAAGAATTGAGCTTTTTTAACACCTATTTAACTCTGGGTCATTTTCAGACCTTTGGCTTTTCTTTGAAACTTTAACTATATTTCTAAAATTTTGCAGCATAAAGTCATGATGGTTGGAGCCTCATTTATTCCTCTGAAAAAGAACTCTTGAAATTTTCAATGAAGTTCACTTAAGATTAAAATCAGAATTTGTCAATTATTTCTTCCCTTAAAACATAGGCAAAGATTCTTAGAATCTTGTCAGGTATACCAACTATACAAGCAGCTTTAATAAGTCAAATCTGGTCTTGTTAAAGGATGACAGGCACATGTGTAATCACATTTAGAAGCTGTGTTTGTTTGTATTTATGTATACAAGTGTATAGGTCAGCTGATTGGTTTTATTCTGATCTAGGAGTCTTCCTATGCTGCCTAGCTCCTGAGATCAAGCAATCCATCACCTTCAGCTTTCCAAGGTACATAACAGACCCAATCTAGAAGCTTCATAAGTCACTAAAAGCTGAGTATCAAGTCTCACACTATAATTTTTGTATGGTAGAAACTATGACACACATATAAAAACACTAGCTCTACATATTTTATGTTAAGCGTTTTCTTCTAAAGGCAATTCCATGTACTCCCCTAATGATTTTTCCAGGTTTGCCAAAACTGAAAGGTAATCAGACTATATCCTAGGAAATTATTAGACTGCAGGAAGTTACACAAAATTATGCAACATTGGAAATAGAACAAAGTTGTCATTTGTGAGAAAACTTCTAAAACTACAACAGATGTAAAATCCAACAGGCAAAACTAAATAATTTAATATTGTATGTGTTTAGCACAATCATTCTTGCCTGAGAACAATCTTAAAAGAGGAATGAGTGATATATCTTATTAAACAAGTAATTTTATTAATCTCTTGGAAAACTAAGTTCAAAGTAAGGGATGATGTGCAAGAAAGTTTTAAAAGAAGAGCTCTCATATGTAAATTCTCCAGTGTGATCAATGCCATTCAAAGAGTTTTAACCACCCAGCCTGATGACCTCAGGCTGAAAAGTTATGCTGTATTAAAGTCAACCACACCAACTAACTCTCCCACATGCAACCCTTTAAACCAAGCCCTTGGGAGGCAGAAGCACGCAGATCTTTGAGTTTGAGGCCAGGCTAGTTTACAAAGAGTATTGGTTCCAGGAAGGCCAAGGCTACATAGAGAAACCCTGCCTTGAAAACAAAACAAAAACAACTCTCCCAAATGTTCTTCTACTGCCATAACAAACTTTTTCTTTAAAAATAAAACAAAATAATAATTACAACAAAAAATAAATAGTACAAACAGGCTTCTCTTGAACAGTTTTTTCAGGGGAACACAGATGACTAAACTGCAGTATTTAGCAACTTTAGCGGTAAACTCTGAACTGCAAGCCAGCCCCCAATTAGTTTTCCTACCTAAGAGTGGCTGTGGTCGTGGCGTCTCTTCACAGCAACAGGGCATTGATTAAGACAGTACACAATACTTATAACCTAGTTGAAATTTTCAATGTTTATTCAAAACTTAGGCTGTTTTTTAAATGTCTTTAAAAGGATAAAGATATAATAACCTAGGCACTTCCTTGTGTTATGATAATGAATCATTTTTTTTCTTGTTTGAAGGACACTCACTAGAATTGGCTTCTCTACCGTCTCAAGGAAAAAGTTTACTTAGAGGTCTACTGTCAATTCAAAAGACTTTGTAAGGCTGGCTGTGCATTTATTTTCAGAGAATTCAAGCTCAAAGAAATATACAGATAAGTATTGCCACAATCACCTCAATTTTATCAGTAACTTAATAATCTTTGCAGTGCTTCTCTGAAACAACTGTTTGTTTTGGTGGTGCTGGAGATCAGAACATATGTGCTAAATAAAGTATCTATCACTGAACTACACACTCAACCCAGATTTTTTAAAGAATGCTTTTCTGTTGGAAAAGATCATCTGTCCACATGCTATAAAGACATATTTCCTATAGGCCAAACTATGCTTACTTTAAAATTAATCCCCATAAATCTGACTGAGCTAACCTGGCCAGTGACACTGACTGTATTTACTCTACAGTTGGTCAGAGGCTCATACAGCTTCCTGTCTTTGCACAGTTGTTTCTGCTGCAAAAATAGTTGTTTTCCTCATTCCTAAATTTTAATAGTAAAATACCTCAAACAGGTAAAGTTCTAAACTCTTTAAAATCATCCATAAGAGCGACAGAGACCATTAATAAACCTCTTCAGCAGAAAGCTATAAACTACATAATGCATGACATCTTGGACAACAGAAACTCAGCCGACTTACCTAGCATTAATAATTCTTGCTTTAAAATTTTTATCTCAAGACACACTGCTTACAGAAAAAACTGTGGGCATTAAATTCTTATGAAGTCTGTTTCAGATACTTACGTTGGCTAAATCTGTGGGCAAGTTTCTAGTTCTAAATCCCTGAAGCACTACAGGGAGCCTCCTGGAGAACATACTTAGAAACTACTTGAAGTATTCACTGGATCCAAGTTATGCAAGTTGTGCTGAATTCCATATATACACATTAGTGGCCGGTATACAATTACAGAAAAAAAATCTAACGGAAATCTACCAACATTTACCACAAACATACAAATGAAAACTGCTCCTGAATCAACTACACATGGTATATATAAAATATTTATCCCAAAGTCTGTATAACTTAAACATAATTTGGAAAAACAAAAATAAGTGATTGGATGAATAAAATGATCAGTTCATACCTAATAGCCCAGTATGTATATCATCTTCATTTTTCAAATTTTCTGCATGCAACTCTGTAAATACAAAGAGAGGTTTAGGTAGAAGAATAGTTTTTCTTCATGACATGAATATCCAAACACATTGAACATACTGTTAATTATCAAAAGTACTGGGTTCAACTTCTGGTTTAATACCTACGCTACCTTCAGCAAGCAAATACCTTTACAAGAGTCAACTGCCATAAGAGGGTTTCTCACCTGGGTTTTGAACAATTTGTACAAAAGAAACTTAAGCGCACGGTAGATTTTTACTTCAGTTCCTTGCTCCTTTCTCCAAAATACCAATGTCCTCTACAATAAACTTCTACTTATGGGTATATAACTTTATGCTACAAAAGAAAATTAAACTGTGCGCATGATAAAACTGTCAGGGTTAAAGGGAAAAAAGGTGAAAGGTCAGATTTGAAGCAACAGCAGTCAAACTTTTAAGGTCCACGGTTAACAGCCAATAATATATTTTGAATAAGTAATGTCTTCTCCAAGAAAATCAAATCAAACAAATGAAAACTGTTCAAGAGCCACCTGCAGCCCTTTAGAGACTGGGGGAAAATAAAGCAAAATTGGAGAGATTTAATTTTAATTAGTAACGGTAACACAAGAATTCCGAAGTGTTGGCTCCTTTTAATACAAGATAACTTCCCTCCCAACCCCTCGAGACAGGGTTTCTCTGTAAAGCCTTGTAAACCAGGCTGGCCTCGAACCCAGAGATCCGCCTGCCTCTGGCTCCCTGAACACTGGAATCAATGGTGTGCGCCACCAAAGCCCGGCTAAGATACTCCTTTGTTTTTTTGTTTTGAGGTTTCTATTTCTCTTTCCACTATAATGAATACTAAACCACACAACAAATTTGAATAGGGGACGTGCAAAAGGGCCTTTCAGAGCATTCCTATTCGACCATTTGATTTCTGTCACTGTAGAACAGATTCTGTCCTGCAATATAGCTCTATCTGGTTACAAAGCACAAAACAGAAAAAAGTACTCTGCCTATAAAAGTAGAGATTCGGGATGCGGGGGAGAAATCCTTGTCCTTCAATTTATCTATGTTCGGAGAAGTGTATACATAGCGCGTCTCGAAATATTCATGATCAACTGTAGAAAATACACAGACTGTTTTGGTTACATGCACTTCTCACGATCCTTTTAAAAGCAGGGACTCTGATTTAACGGACGTGCTTATGTGTTCAATGCCTTTACGGCACTTAAGAGTGTGGATTTACTCCAAGATCCTTTCTAACCGGTTCTCACTATGGAGCGGGGACCTCCACCTCGCGGGAGAAGACAAAAGGAGGAAGGGCAAGGAAAGACACAGTTTGGAGGGAAAGCTTTGGGAGGAAGCTGTGAATGGGGGCGAGTGATGTGCCGGCTCGACCTGACTCCGGACACACTTTCGAGGCCTGGGCTTCGGTACCTTTAACGACCAGGTAGGCGATGGCGAGGAGGAAAGCAAGGAGGGCGGCGAACAGCAGCGAGCAGAGGATGGAAAGGACCTGGATGGGCCACCGCCGAGCCTGGGTCCGGCTGGCCGCGGTGGCCGGGAAGAGGCCGTTGCGCTTCTCCGGCAGCACCGGCGACCCGTCCCCGACCCGCGGGCACGGCGGGGCTCTCCGGAGCTCCGACAACGCCCCGGCCGAGAACTCTGCCCGCAGGTCGCGGGCCACTCGGTCGCATCCCTCGTCCTCGTCGACTTCGCCCCCACCCCGGCTATCCCCCGGCGTGAAGCCGGAGCGCGCGGGCCGCGTCGCAGGACCTGGGGTGACCAGGCGGCGCCTCCGCGCGGCCGCGGACCTCGCGCTCTCCACGAACGACATGGCGGGAAAGGCTGAGAGACCCGCGGAGGTCGAGCGGCCGCCGCCGCCACGCCCCCTCCCCGGCGGCAGCCAATCAGCGACGGCCGTCGGCGGGACCAACCACGGCGCGGGGAGAGCTGGGGGGTGGGGGAGCGCGCGAGCCGCGGTCCAGAGCTTCCTCTTCCGGATGCGCCGCGGGTGGGGCGGGGGAGGGGAAGACTGGAGCGCGCCCCCGCGGCCCGCGACCCATGAGTACACACGACCTAACCTAGCCGGCCCTTCCCGGTCCTCCGGGCGCACACCGCCCGCCCCCTACAGCAGCAGCCTCCCGCTCAGCTCCGCGGCCTCCTCGCCGCCAATCGCCGCCTCCCTCTGGCGAGTTAGCCCCGCCCCTCGCCGCGCCCTCCCTTCGCCCTGGCGCGCCCTCGGCGTCGGGCGGGCGCGCGCGCGCGCGAAGCTCGAGGACGGGCCCCCCCGCCCCCGCCCCCACTCCGCCCCCGGGGCCTAGGCGCCCCCTCCTCCGCCAGCCGCGCGCGCGCGCGCACTAGGCCGCTAACGCCGGGTGCCGCTTTCCCCGCCCCCACCCCACCCTGGGCGGCCTCAGGTTTGTGGGGCGAACGTGACTAGGGCGGGGAGGGGGTGGCGAAGGTGTCAGGACGCCACTGCCCCACCCCCGGCGGGGTGAGGCGGCCCAAGCCCGGGAAGCTGGGGCCCGGCCGCGTCCCCTTTCCTGGGGGAAGTTGGTGGAGTTTTCCCGGCAGAGCGCTCGACGCAGAAACTT
The DNA here is from genome assembly GCF_030254825.1 of Meriones unguiculatus. NCBI lineage: Eukaryota > Metazoa > Chordata > Mammalia > Rodentia > Muridae > Meriones > Meriones unguiculatus. Next base: position 93,763,303 of record NC_083356.1, on the reverse strand, counting down.
CCTCCGTCCCCCTCCCCCCTCTCCATGCAGGCGGCGCCGAGCGAGGCTGAGGCTGGGGGCGAATCGCCGCGGAGCTGCGTGTCGGCCGCGCGCTCTGATTGGACAGTCGGGAAGCCTGTCAGTTTATTGGCCCCGCTGGTCCCGCCCCGCAGCTCAGGGCAGCCTTTACCCTTTGGCCCCGGCGGGCGTCAGCCACTCAGATCGCTTCTTGTTGGTATGTGTAGCGGCAGTGGCCGCCGACGGAGCAGTCTGAGCCCGACGATGAGGCCGGGGACTGGAGCCGAGCGCGGAGGCCTCATGGTGAGTGAAATGGAGAGCCAACCTCCCTCGCGGGGTCCCGGGGACGGGGAGCGGAGATTGTCCGGCTCAAACCTGTGCTCCAGTTCTTGGGTTTCTGCTGACGGCTTCCTGAGGAGACGGCCCTCGGTAAGGGATCGGCGGGGCAGGGGAAAGCGGCACAATGAAAACCCGAGTCAGAGAAACAGGAAGCTTCCTCCCCAAGGAGAGGAGTACACCAGGAAGAGCTCCAGATGGTGGGCTGCGTCCCGGGGGACGGCGTGGAGCCGGGCGGGAATGCACAAAGGAGGCTGTGGGACCTGGGACGTTCCAGTGGTCTCGGCCTAGGCAGATGCCTCAGGACGGCGCCGGCCCCGGGGGCGCCGTGCATCTACCCGGGAGACTTAAGTCTGTAGGACTTACCGAGAGGCTGCCATCTATTCTCCGGTAGTCGCGGTGGTTTGCAGGGTTGAGGAATTCTGTTGGGAGGATTGGCAACGGGTACTTGGTTTCAGGCCAGGAACAATGGACATACAAATGTAAAGAACGTATTAAATCTTAAGCTGCCTTTTTAGAACGGATGAGTTTGTTATTTACGTTTAGTTTCTGGGACGGAATGGCAGTCTCTGGTGTTTTAACTATAGTGAAATATTTGTCTTAGGAACTAGTAATTCCTATTTCCTAGTGAAATACTCGTGGGTACCCACACTGCTTAATGACCAAACCTCATCCAGATTAATGTGATTTAAGTAATATAAGCTGGTTAGATGTATAAAGGGGACAAAGTTGAGGTCACTGTAACATTTTTTAAGTTGAAATAGAATACATAGCCACCAAGTGCAGCCAGTCATTTAACAATTGGTTAACATTGTAGAGGAGTCTGTAATCCACTAATGGCTTTATCTTTTTCATATTTTATTCATTCTCAGGCGCCTTATCATGACCACTCTAGTGAATTCTTTTTGTTTTAAATTAGTATTAGTATATGCTAATCCAGTTAATCACATTGCCTTAATATTGTGCCTTACAGGTCATTTGTTTTTGTTTGGTTTTTGAACTGACATTTGAAAGAAACATTTACTGTGTCTTGCTCATTTTTCATTCTTCACTGTTTTTCAGATGGGGCATCCTGGTATGCATTACGCACCAATGGGAATGCACCCTATGGGTCAGAGAGCAAACATGCCTCCTGTACCTCATGGAATGATGCCACAGATGATGCCTCCTATGGGAGGGCCTCCAATGGGACAAGTAAGAATATGTTTTTTGCTTTTTTTGTTTGTTTGTTTGTGTGTTTTTTACTTATGGCTTATTTTTTGGTCAGTGCTGTACTTGCAGCTGTGTAAAGGCTAGTTTATATCCACAAACTGTTTTCAAACAAGTCAAACCTTACATTGATTGTGGTTGTAATGAAATCTTAAATGTGGTAAGACTACAAAAAACATTTTAATGACTTGCTTAACAAAATTAAGTTAAAAAAAATAATCTTTAAGCCAGGCCGTGATGGCACAAGCCTTTAATCCCAGCACTTTGGGAGGCAGAGGCAGGCGGATCTCTGTGAGTTTCAAGGCCAGCCTTGTCTACAGAATGAGTAAAGGTATACATCTATGCTCTTTAACTTAGTGGCTTTTTCAGGCATTTTAATTATTAATGGTCTAGGAGTAAATATATGTCAAATGATAATTTTATTGAACTGTGTAAATGCATAGCATCAGAAAAATAATAAATATTGGGAATTTTCTTTTAGAATTAATTTTGTTCTTGGAATATCTTCCTCTTGTTTGGGGTGTGGAGGGATTTTTCGGCTCTATTACTAATTCTTCCCTGGACAGTGCCAAATAGGCAGCTCGTTTTCTCCTTAATTTTTTAAAACGACTATTGCTTCTGCACTCCTGCTTGTGCGTTGCCCCTTGCATCTCTAGCACAAAACGTAAATGGACATTTTGTGGGAGTTTTTTGGATTAAAAGATTTTACACTGACTCAGTGACACTAGTAGACAGACCTTCTAGAGAAGTGTTCAAGAAAGGCAAGAGATTCAGTTCTTTGAACCGTTGTGTCCTATGCTAGGTTCTATACTGATTCACAGATCCTTGGGTGGGCTGGGTTATTTCAATTGAATGTCTTGATAAACCCTGAAAATATTCCGTTAGCAAACTACTTTGGAAAGCTAGTTGTATATTTTCTTTTGCTAATGAGTACTGTTGAGTTTGATAATGGTTTAAGCAATGAAGACTAGATATTGGTAAAATTGCAGTGGAAACAGGAGATGGTTGGGGTTCTCTTTTCTTTTACTATGAGAGCAGAATGGCTCAATGTCAAGTGATTTTTATATTTGGAATATAGCCCTTAATTTTGTATAAACATTTTTATTCAAAGGCACCAGACTGAAAAGATTCTGCCTGCAGGAGTTCCTTATATAAAAGATTCTTTGGCTTTGTTACTCTAGAATAACAATACTTTAAAGCTCCCTAGGATATGCAGAGACAACTCTGATTCTTCTTCTGTATTTTTCCATCTCAAAGCAGCACAAAGCCCTTCTTGTTTTCTTGGTAGAGCTGCTCTAACTAGATAATGAGCTTTAAAAAATATTTATTCTTTAAATGCTCTGGTTCTTATTTAAAATTAGTTTCTTTCCACAGAAAGATAAAATAAAACAATTTGCTACTGCCAGATGCTTCTCTCTTTTCTGGGGCCTTCTGTTTCCATTGGGCCAGTCAAGGTAAGTTTTGCAAGGGGTTGACCTGCTTACCCTTGCTGTAATGGTGCTGTTGCACTAGCAAACCTGAGGTGCCAGCTATTCATTTTCAGTATAGTGCAGATTTTATTTTTTTTAAGTAATTTGGCATACACTGGTCACAGTTTGTTTTATGGCCCCTTCTCTTTGGATTTGCCAGTGGCCACTTTCCTACTACGTTTACTTGCTACTTACTTACATACTTCAGATATTCTGAATTTTGCTTCAAGGTTTTCCTAGTATTCTTTTTCTAGGCCAATATATTCCATGCACCATTAAGTACACCTACTATTTAAATGTTTAGAATTCTTTCTCCCTCTGTGAGGATAGTGAGGATAGGAGACCAACTCTGAAATTCTCAAGAGAATTGCCGTTTACTCAAAATTAGATCATTATCTAATGCCCCTTCCTGCCTAACAAATATGGGTCCTAACAAACTAGTTAACTTTTCTTAGCTTTAGGAAACTGGGAAAGTATGATAAGCTGAATCCCTAAGGATTCTAGGAATCTTTCTTAAAGCTCTGTGAACTTTCTCTTAATGATGAACTTATCGTTTTTCTACATCATTTCTTCTGTTTGCATATGCTCAGAATCATTAATAAACAGTATTATAATGAGAAGAAGCAGGGTGCTTGTATCAGCGAATGTATAGTTTTGCCATCCTTCTCTTTAAAAGTTTATTAAAAACTTTTTTAGGTTTTAGGACTAAGACCTATATAATCAAAAATAGTTGACCCTTTATACCTGTGAAGTTCTTTGTCCATTGTTTCAACAAACTATGGGCCTATAGTACATGAAAAATGAATTACATTTTTCCAGACCACAAATAGACCTTTTTGCCTTCTGATATTCCCTATTGAGCACATGAAACAGCTGTATAGCTACCTATATAGAGAGCGTGAATATCGTGTTAGGTATTATAAGTAATCTAGAGATGACTTAAATTATATGAGATACCCCTAGTTATATGAATATATTATAACTTTTTTTATACAAGGGACTTTGAAATATACCAAGGTCTTGGAACAGGTCAGTCTTCTGTCAGATATATGCTGTGGTGATGACATTTAAGTTACTTACATTGGTTAGACTAGCCAAAGACTAAAATAAGCAGTCTGTGTTTGCTGAATGATTGAGGTCTTCGAATTGTTACTAAATATGACGACATTTTAAAGCTTGTTTATAAAACAGTATGCAGACTAGACAATGATCTAGATTAAAACAGGGCTTGCAAAATTGAAATCCACCTAGTTACTTCGGTGTTCAGGGTTTTCTCCCCTTTATTTTTTTAATTTATAAGAGAAGCTAGATTACCGGTTTCTCCAGTTCAGGCTGACTTATCTTGGCAAACTACCTAGAAATAGCAAATGTAACAATCATAATGTCTTTCAAATTTACCTCAGTTACCTAGATTAAGTTACCGCCTGATATACCTAACTTTTGGGGAAAGTCATAGTTGTCATTTACAGAATTATAAGATTAAACTGCTAGAAGGGACCTTAACTTTAAATAGTATGTTATGTAAGTAGTTGTTTTTGGAGGAGTTGTGTTTTTATTTTTTAAGTATTGAAATTTAGTTTTTGGAAGTGGTCTTATTTTTTTTTACTTAACTATTTGCTGAAATTTTGTTCAGCATAGTAACAATATTCAAAACTTTCCAGTAAAAATTTCTGTTTAAAATATGATTATATGTAAGGCCGTCTTCCTACATGTCCATTCAGAATAAAACATGTTTTGTCTTTAATGTGTTTTTCTTTTTCTTTCTATTCGGTTGTGATTTTTAATCACTAAGAACATTGAATTCTGTTACTTTATCAGCTGATTTTTGCCTTTGCCCAACAGAGTCCTACTATCTGGCTCCGCTCTTCCTTGAGTGGGTTTTTTTTTTTCCCCTCTTCTTTATAAAAAGATGAAATTAAGTCTTGGGCTCTTTTCCAGAGTTAAAAGCTGTGGTTCAGTTCATACTTTATCAAACTTTTCTGGGTTATTATGGAAATAAAATTTCTAATTTATTCTTTCTAATTCATCAGGTTTTGGGGGAGTGAATTTTTGATAATAGTGATTACTTCCATCTTACAAATGAATGTGATTTTATTTTAACACTGAGTAAGATGGACTCATAGAACTGAAACAGCCCAGGTTGTCTCATTCCCATGCCTTGCATACTCAACTGTTTTGACCTGGTTTTCTTGCTTCAATGCTGCTTCTATCTCCTGTCAAAAAATAAAAAGTAAAATGTATTTATTTGCTTAAGAATCTCCAGTGCTGTTCTGTATATGTGGCCTAGTAGTATCTAAATTCCACAGCTTAAGTTTGAAAGATCTTCTGTAATACAAAGCAACATTCAATGATGCATGTTTTTATAATCCCTAATATGAGCTCATACTAATCTTTTCATGGTGTCTTAAGTGGTTGTATTAGCTCTTGATTTTAAGCTTATACTGCTGTTTTTGCCCTCTTCCTTTCGAGATCAGTGTCACCGTGACATCTTTGCTTGACTAAATTATTTCCTCAGAAATAATTTGAACAATGTTTACCCTCTCTCAATTATTTAATATCTATTTGATTTGCTTGGAATTTTTACTATTTTATTGAAACTTAATGACATTTTCCTTTTTTTATTTTTTCCTCATTAATGTTTTCTGATTTGCGATTTTCATAACAAGTAATACATTGTAAGCTCTTAGAGAACAAATACTAAGTTCTTTTTAAGAATTGTTGGTGCTGAGCACAGATCTTGTTGAGTCGTGGGTGCTCAGTAATACTTGTTGAATGAATGAATCAAATAGATACTATTTCCTACAATGTAAGCTTGAAAGTAACTGATACATGTGTGTCTAGAGGTTACTTGAGACTACATTGTCTCTGGTTTTAGTATCTGAATCATTGCTTTTGTATTTAGCAAAAAATAAAATGAAATAATTTAGAGATTACATACAGTTTTTTGTTTTTTTGGTAAAGAAATCTAAATACTTACACTTAATGTATCTCTAGATGAGTCATGTCACTGAGGATGAAATCTTGCCATATATGTCTTTATAGCATAAATGGTGATTTATAGGCAGGATAGTGGTGCCACATGCCTTTAATCTCAGGCAGAGGCAGGTGATCAAGGCCAAAGTGCTCTACAGAGTGAGCTCCAGAACAACCAGGGCTGCACAGAAAAAAACCTGTCTCCAAAAAAAAAGAAAGAAAAACTGTGATCTGTAAGAGAGTGCTTTTGCTTTTGGAAATAATCAGTGCATTAGATTTTAAATTTATCTTACTAATGAGATAACTTTGTTGTTTTGTGTTTAATATTAGCCAGTCATTAAAAGGCACATAATATTTTTTAGGTTATCTACTTGAAATTTCCAAGTCTAGGTAATTTCTGTGCATTTACTTTTCTCAGCAGATACTTTTCTTTAAAAAGAACATTAACCTAGGGCAGATGCCTTCGCTTCTATGGTTAGATTTTGACAGGTTTTCCTAGTAAAATGACAGCTGTGCTGTTTCAGCTTTTGGATGGTAACTCATTTGAACATGAGCTCACTCAGAACTTGAGGCACAGTAGTGTGTGGCTTAGTGTTTGCAGTGATGTAAGGGGACTGTCTCGGCTTCACAGACGGCATTTGATCGCTCCCTCTTTGAGACGCACATAATACTAAGTTATTGGGATGTCTTGCAGGAACATTTTAAAACCACTGCTGGGTATTTGTCTGTCTGCCCCACCATATTTCCGAAGTAGACCTCAATCATAAGAAATACTACCAACATTTCTAATACTACCAAACTTTCTGACACAGATGTATACTAGAAGATCCCCTGCCTCCATTTTGTGTGTGTGTGTGTGTGTGTGTGTGTGTGTGTGTGTTTACCTAGAGAAATCTAGAGAAATGGGCCTGTTTTGAAGGTTAATAAGTAAGAATGGGTAAAGCATGTCCTCGTGTTGGTGTTTATTGTCCATAGTTTTTCATTTGGTTAGCTAATACTTTTTTTTTTTTTTTGTCAGTAGACATCTATGTCTCTTATGAATGTTCTTAGTATAAATGTACAATGTGTACCTTGCTCTTCACAGCCTCCCATCATGTGTGGAGTAGCTGGTATTACTGGGAGTGTCATTATTCCTGGGTACTTAGAAATGTTATAGACACGAGTCTCTGATTCTTTTTTTCTTTATCCAACTTACCATCCATTATGCTTTGGACTTGATGCTGTTAGGCAAGTATATTAAAGGACTGTGATGCCAACAGTTGAGAACTGTCCTGGGTTGAAATACAGTTTGCTGTATCTAAGGCTCTACTTTCTCAGCTAAACAAAATTTCTGTATGTTTATCTTAAACATTGATTTTTTTTTCAAATGAAAATTTTTATTACAGTATAAACAGAATTGTATTCATTATGTCCTCATCTTCAGAACTTTAAGTTCCTTTTGTCAACATGGGTTTGGAATAGTATATTTCATACTATAAGTCTAGGAAGGTCATTGCTCCTGTGAATGAGACCTTATTCATTTCTATGTGTACAAAATAATGTTTCAGTCAGTTTAGTGGCTGCATGTATGGTAGTAGTCTCAGAAGATTACAGTGAAGCTGAAAATTATGACCTGCTATTTATTTTTTTCTATACACCTTCTATATTCAAATATACAAATTCTTTGTGTTACAGTTTCCTACAGTATTCAGTATGGCATGGCCCAGTGGCATAGCTGTCCTGTGGTCATAGCACAAAATGCTGCTTGTATTTATGGTAATGTACTGCACCGATCATGTTAAAGACTATCTCACACAAGTCATTTATAGTACTTAATACGTTGAGTTAGTAATGGTACCAATACACTCCTTTGCTGATTTGTGTATGTATAGACTGTATTTCAGCTTTATTTGTCCTTTTTATTGGTTTAGGAGGTACTTACAAAAACAAACTCATTGTAATACAATAGTTCTATGTTACATGAGCAGTAACCTCATACATCTTGTGCTCATTAGGCCTCTTGGTAAATGACAAGGTTACATCTAGTGATTGACTGACTTATATCATTTAAGTTCCTGTGTGTATACATTGCATAATAACAAAATTATGTTATATTTATCAGTGTATCTAGTGTTAAGTGAAGTGTGCCTTATTGTTGTAGATTGTCCTTTTAGTACTAAAAAATATAAAAATTTAAATAGATGTAATATTGAATCTAGCTTAAAGAACATGAAAGGGGAATTACAGTGGTCTTATTACCCAAAGACAGCTTTAGATGACACTTTTAGAATAAAATTGAAACTCTTTAATTCTATAAAACTTAAGCGCCACTGTTTTCTGCGTTTCTCTGGTTGAATTTAGAACTTCTGGTACTTATTTTCATTCTACTACATTTCTAACTTTATGTTGCATGATCTGTTATAAAAGATTTTAATTCTGGCTTCAAGTTTGTATAAGTGTTGAGAAATTTATATACTTCATTGAATTTAATCCTCTTATCTGAAAACTGAGTTGGCTTTATTTGTCCAGGTTGTATTTGTTAACTGGATGGTCCAGAGAGTTAAGTGAGTTTGAATTCTACACTAACCTTGTAGAGCTGCATTAAATGTGCTGCTTAATCTGGGATTGACTTCTTATTACATGTATTGATTTCTGTTGAAAGTAATAAGTTTATGCTATTCGTTAGATGCCTTTAATGAAAAAACAAAAGCTAAGAAAAAGAATGGCTGAGGGAAAGGGTTACATAAAAGGTTCTTTTATTGTAAAAGGTTAAGAATAACTATAATAAAGTATTTGTAATTGTCCTTTCAGGTTTTGAGGTGCTACACATAGATCCAATCATAGATAAGTCAAAAATATTTTGAGAAAAATTTGTGTCTATACTGAATGTGTTAGGTATTTTCACAGTATAATTAGGTAGCATATAATAATTATTATGTAATGTAAGAAAATTAAATGTTATTTAAAATATACCAGGGATATGCATAGATCATACATAAATATGTTGCCATTTTGTATGAGATAAACACTTGGAGATTTTGTTATCTATTGAGTGGTACTAGAACTGAGAATACTGTGTGACAATTCTAGTAGCTACCTTATCTAGCAGCTTTAGTTGAGCACTATTTCAATTGCCTTATATTCATTATTGCATTTGATTGCCTACAGTAAACCCTGACAGGTAATATTATTATTGTTGAAGAGAAGTTGAGATCCAGAGAGGTCAGTGTCATAGCTTAAGATCCCAAAACTCTTCAGTAGTCAAGCTAAGATAGTAATTCTGCTAGTCTATTAGTAGCTGTGCTAGGCTGCTTCTCCATATAAAATTATAAAATTAAGATTGGTGGTAGTGGTGTACTTCTGGTGTGGAGGCAGAGGCAGGCAAATCTCTGAGTTTGAGGTCAGCCTGGTCTACAGAGTTTAGTTTCAGGATAGCCAAGGCTATACAGAGAAATCCTCAGGGGAGGAAAAAAAATTTTGTAAAATTATGTAATCAAAGTAACTGAGAGCTAAAAAAATTTTAATATCTATAAAGATATTAAAAACAAAACAAAGCAAAATCGTGATTTCCAGGCAAATGGATGGAACTAGAAAAGATAATTCTAAGTGTGGTAACTCAGACCCAGAAAGACCTACATGGTATGTACTCATTTGTAAGTGGGTATTAGGCCTATAGTACAGGGTAACCATACTACAATTCACAGACACTAAGAAGCTAAAAAGCTATAAAAATTTCCTCTTATTAGATATTTATGTTCTATAATTCCCTGTAGGTTCCTAAAACCCGACCATAAATGCATATTTACTGTTCTTCCCAAAATGCCTTGCTGTGTTGCCTTGTAATGCTAAGAGTTCATCTGTCCTTGGAGATTTTGTTCTCTGGTACCTCTTGTGTATCGCCACTATACCTAAGATTAGGGATAATTTTTAAGTAAAATCAGGGTTATTTCAACTTGTGCACTTATGTATTGCAATACCTCAAAGGTAGATTTAATAAGACTGGTTGGTGGGGACTACAGCTGTGGCATATATACTAAGAAAAACACTTAAATTAAAAAACTGTGGATTTGTTTTTCAGACCTACACTAACCATGTTACTGAATCTGGGATGTGAAACTAGATGTGATAAGAGGTGGAAGGGACTACTTTAGAGTTTCTGAATTCTGTAGGTTGTATGTACTTAAACTAATTTTGAAAACTAGAAGTTGTCTTACTTCATGTTTTCTACACGTTAACAAATTGTAAAAATGTTTACCTTTTATAGAGCTATTTAACAGAAAATATGTTGACTCTACATTAGTCTATTTTATTTTGTAATTTACTTCTGCTATTTTGAGGTGGGGACGTTGGATTCCCTATGACTAGAGTTACAGATGATTGTGAGCCTCCATGTAGGTACTAGAAATAAAACCAGAGTTCTGCAAGTGGTCAGTGCTGTAAACTGCTTAACCGATCTCTTCAGCCAGCCCTTTGTTAACTTCTGTAGCATTGAAGCTACTTTTATTACTATTTTTAAAACTTATAAAGTGATAAATAAAACAGAACTTTCTGGGATGCTAAGAACAGGTTGTGTGGCGGGTACTTGTTTTACTTGTTGATTGTTATCCTCAAAATTGTGCTTTTTCTGAATATCTCTTCTTCCCTCCACTACTCCACACTGAGTGTATTACTAGATAAGTGCTCTACTGTTGATCTTACATCTGCAGTCCTATTTTTATTTCTAGGCAAGATCTTGTTGGGGAAATTGTCCATGCTGATCTTGAACTTTTGGTTTTTCTTCCTTGGCCAGTACTGTAGTAACAGAGATTTATTATGAGTGTCACCTACCATACCTAGTTTGAATACATCTTGATAGCTGTTTTTAACACCTCCCTCTCCACTCTAGGGCTGGATGGATGATTGTGCAGTTAAGAACACTGGCTGTTACTCCTCAGTGTTTACTTTTTCCCAAGCACTGTCTCTGGTCTTAATAACTAAAAGTTGTAGTTATTATGGTACTTAGCTAGCTCCATTGGTTTGGGAAGAGAAGATAAACTGCTACTGAGGATTTAGAGGATTTAAAACACAAGCCACTCCTTTTTAATTTTACAGCCTGTGTTCAGTTTCATTACCACCGATGTTACAACAGCAAAAGGAATATTATAATTTTATTAGTCTCAAATTAGGGGTACTGCCAAGTAACTAGTATAGCTGAATCCAACTCCTTGCAAAGATAATCTGGTTTTAGAGATAGCAAATGTAAAGTGTACATCTATCTTTTGTGTTTAGAATGATAGAAATAGGAATCATTGTAAGGTTTCCTAAGTAGATAATAGGAGCTCAGGGAAATAGGCCCTTTTGGCATGTTCAAACTTCTGAACACTCTAAATGTGCCAGATTTTTATAGTAGTTTTGTATGAAATACAGAATTTTGCATATTGTTTTTCTTTAGTTTCATTTTCATACCATCAGTTTCACTTTTAGAATATTTAGTTACATGAAATTTTAAAAGCTCACAATTGACTTTGTCAGGTAAAGCAAATGTAGCTAAGCTCTGCCTGTCAGGACTTAAAGAAACTGCTTTGTATTTTCTGTCACATCTCATTTTCTAACCATAAGTCAGTGAATAATTTTGAAGTGTTTTAAAATTTGAGAAATATGAAGAACAATGAAAGACAATTCTGTTAAAGTCTTTATGTTTTTATTTATATGATTTTGAATATTGTCTCTTTGATCTGGACTAAAGCTTGACACCTGTTATGGCAATTTTGTGGCTTTGATTTTTTTTTTTTTAAATGGATTTTTGCCTTTGTGGTATAGTCAAAATTGTTCGACTGAGGTTGTATTAGTTTTCTCAGTCTATTGTAACTAATAGAGATTTTACTTTTTATTCTAGTTTTTAAAGCCCCTCGTTCCTCTTAGGCGAAATTACTATTTTTCTTCTAGGTTTTTAAACTTCTACTTCTGAAATTATCTTAGGATTCTAGTTTGAAATGTAGTGCCAGTTTTTTATTTCTTTTTTTGTAACCTGTATGTTACTTTTTTAATCTCTTAGTTAAATTTTGGAGCTGTTGTGCTTGTTTTCAAATCCTGTGCTTTTTATAAAGTATTTTGGCCGTATGTTCTAAGTAATCTGTCATTCTTAATTTCTGCCCAATAGTTTAAATCGTTTTTAGCTGTTTTTAAACCTGTTAACCCCGTGCTACTCTACAGGTGTTCCGGTTCATTTTACTTGGAGTTTTCATAAGTAATAAAACTGACCAGAAATATAACTTCCTATTGATATATTTTTCTGTTCCAGTTTATGTGTCCTAGTACCTATGATTATTGTAATTTTTGTCACCCTACAAGTTTCCTTAGATTCTTTTGATGGTCTTATAAGTGAAAATTCTAATTCAGAACTGTATTTTATGTAACACATGAACATTTGATCATATCCTTTAGAAAGTAAATCATGATTTTTATTCATCCTTATTACTTATTCAGTTTAAATTGTGACTGTTAGTAGACGAAAATAAATTCTCAAACAAGTATGTCCAGGTATTTGTGTAGTTTTTTGTACTTATGATTAAATGGCTTTTATTTATATACATTTAAGTCAGTGTTTAGATTTTAAGCAACTTTGATCTAAGATTTTTGAAAAGGACCAGACTACTGTAAATTTGCTCAGTACAGATAAAAGGTAAAAATACTAAGTTTTATTTTTTTCTTACATTCTCTTGTTCCAAAGAAAGAAGAAATAGTGCTCAGTTAAAAATAACAGGAAATGAATAGTCTCAAATTGGAGTTAGAATAATAAAACATACATGTGAGTGATGGTGTAAGTATTGGAACAGGGTCATGATAGAATAATTCATTCATTCAACAAGCACTTACTAAGCATATTATCCATATAATGTAGTAACATAGTTCCAGTGGTTTCTATTCTTAGGTTGTATGATACTTACAGCTCTATAAAGTGTTTTGATCTTATGTGGTAACTGTTTTAACTTTTCTTTTAGATGCCTGGGATGATGTCTTCAGTAATGTCCGGGATGATGATGTCTCATATGTCTCAGGCTTCCATGCAGCCTGCCTTACCGGTTGGTAAACTTACAAAAATTATTTTCTGGGTTTTGGTTTATTTTCATGTATGAATAATAATGTGCATGTACTTTATAGGCCACTGTAAAACTAAAGTGTAACATAGAAATTGTAATGGAGCATTATATTGCAACATATATACATGTTCAGTGATTAAATTACTTCTATATTAGACAAGGCATTTAAACAATTTGTGAAGGAAAACCATTTTAGTAGTCTTGTAATATTTTCAAAGGTAACATTTTATGTATTAATGCTAATAAAAATTGATATTCAACTTAAAATGAGATGACTTAATTTTTTTTGAAACTTCAGTAAAATTTTGAAAATTTTATTGAAACCTCATCTGTTGCAAATTAACTTAGAATGTTCTTGAATGAGGCTGTCATACTTACGTAGTAATTTGGTGATAAATAAATAGCAATGGTATTAGTTTAAGCATGTTTATTTCCTGAGAGCCTGCTCGTTTTAATGAACACATATGACATACTTATTTAGAGTAGTAAGTTTTTAGTATTTTAGTCAAACTATAGAGTATTTATTAACATTTGCATATTCTACATTTCAAAAATATCCTGTGTATGAGGCCCTATTTCTAATACATTAATATTAGTAAGTTTTGTTGCTTAATTAATAAAACTGGTTTTTCAGAGCTTTGTAGATTTCAGAATTGAGAGGGAACGGTTGTAGTTGTGTATACAGTTGATAACCATGTAATGTTTTAAAGTGATTAAGGTACCCCCAACTATGTTGGTCTGTTGAAATGTATAGCAAGCCTGGGAGTTGAAACCACTAGAAAATTTATAGTCATTGAGTTAGTTGCTTACAGATTACACATGAAATTGATTTGTATTGTTTCTATAAAATGTAGTGTAAATGATTTGAATGTTATTAATTTCTTTTCTTTCAGCCTGGAGTAAATAGTATGGATGTAGCAGCAGGTATGTGTTCAGTGTATGGTGGACTTCATTTGTAAAGTTACAGCCATAGTGCAATAAGGAATGAAATTGGTATCTGGGGCTGAAGAGATGGCTCATCTGAGAGCACCTGCTGTTTTATCACAGGACTTGGCATCCATTCCCCACTCTCACTTGGTTAAGAACCGCTTGTAATTCCAGTTCCAGAGGCTCTGTTGTCTTCTTCTGTCCTTGGGTACCAAGCATGCATGTGGTGTGCATACATATATGCTGGCAAACCACTCATTCACATAAAATTAAATAGTTTTTAATCTGATCTGTAGGATCAGTTTTTGATATTTTCTCAATGTCTGATATCCTTAAGTAAAGTTTATTGTGCACATAGTTTTTCGTACTCATAATTTTCTGTGTTTTGTAATTATTAAGTAATTAGAACTTATCCTGGAACATTTGATATAAATTTCAGTGCTTAACTATCCTGTCAATATAGTTGGGGCTCTGAAAATATTTACACAGTGAATGAACTGTACTGATTTCAAATTTCTCCTTTGGGAACATGGATATGAATAGTAGCGCCATTTCATGAATTATTTGCTCTTCTTGGACTTTTGTTTTATAATCTTTGCTTTCTCTTTTACTTATTTTCAGTTAACTAGTTTCTAAACTTAAGAATTATGTGTATGAGCTTTGTCACTAACACCTGAAAATCCCTTACATCAAAAAGGGATGATTTTATATGTATGTACACATACATACACATAGGGTAGTATAGGACAACACTAACAAAACTTTGTGCTATAGTAGAAATGTTTTGTAGCCTATAGTTACTATCAAATTGTAGTTGCTACATGTAACTGAGTATTTGAAATGTGGCTAGTACTTAATTGTAATTTAACTTTTAAGCAGGGGTGTGTGGTTTCTCATGTGTTACACGGTAGCACATGCATAGATCAAAGTAACTTTGGCAAGGGTTTGAGAATAAATGCACAATTGAACTTCAGTAGCTTATATAATAGAAAGGAATTTAGGTGAGAGTGACACCTAGAATAGCCAGAGAGCAAGATGAATGTTTCTTATTTGGCAGCTGGCAGTTAAGTTTGGAGATCAAAGCTCAAGTTCTGAAATAACAACAGGTAATATGAAACAGCTCATAAGCTTTAATAAAAAGAGAGAGAGAGAGAGAAAGGAAGAAATACTGGAACTGTTAAGGAGCACTTCACTTACCCCTGTAATATTTTGTCTTTTAGGTGCAGCATCTGGTGCAGTGAGTATTGTTTAAGCTTTTATTTACTTCCTTGTGTTTCATCAACATGCTGTATTGATCATTGTTTTTTTAAATATTATTTGCTAAGCTTAGTTTTCCATGCCAAATGTTGAAACTTCTCTTACTTTAAAAAATAATTTTGATGGGAATTAGGAGAGATTGTTTCTATTTTATGTGGCTGTTTCAAAATACCAAGGCCAATTACTTTAAAGAAAACAGGTTTTTGGCATTTCAATCGCCAATAGCTGTGGAATCTGTCGGTCAAGATGCAGATTTTTTTAAAGACCACTCTGGGGAAGACCATCAACCTTGAGGTTTAACTCTCACCTGCTATAGACATTGTCAAAACCAAAGAAATATATTTGGTAAATATAAAAGCGCTAAATTTTGCATGTTATTTTATATTCTAGTACTTTACTGAAAATATCATGTCTGAGGGTTTTCTGGGGAGTCCTTGGCATCTTTTAAATATAGTCATTTACAAATAGGGATAATTTGATGGTTTTTTTTATACCTCTTTATCTTACTCTACAGCTAAGTATCCAAGCGATTTATTGAATAAAAGCAGAAAGAATTGGCACCCTTGTTTCCCTTCAGACTTTAGAAAAGATAAACTTGAGATTTTTCTCTTTCATAAAATACTGGCTCTTAGGTCAGGAGGCAAGCAAGCAACCAGTTGACAGAGAGTGAATGTAGGAAAAAACCATAGAGAGTAAGAGGAAGTCCAGAGGATGGATAGACACCCAGGAAGTAGAAAGGGAAGACAATCAGATTGAAGGTTTTTTAAGACAGAACAGAGAAAAAGGCCCTTTTTCCAAATGGAACATCGCGGAGTAGAAAGGTCAGCTGGTTGCTTTCTCTGCCTCTCTAAGCTAGTAGGCTTTCACCCCTTCATCTGGTTCCTGGGACATTCTTGGTAAAATCGAAAAAGCTTGGGATTGTGTTAAAAAAGTAACAGGGGTATGTAATAAGAACATTATTGACTGTTGATGGCTGTGCAAATGAAGACAGCTGTGTGAAAATCACGTTGAGGATTGCTTAAAAATAGGGGCTAGCATTTAAGAGAAATGTCTGCTCTTCTGGAGGACCCAGCTTTGATTCTTAGCACTTACAAGGCGGCTCTCAGCCATCTGTAACTCCCAATTCTTGCTGATCCTGTGTCCATTTTTGGCTTCTGAGCACAAGGCACACAGACTTTAATACAGGCAAAACACTCAAATACATAAACTATTAAAATAGACCTCCAAATAAGCCAGCTGTTTTACTCAAATGTTCATATACCCAGAGAACTCTTTGTCTTATCATAGAGGTAACTGTACCCCATGTTTATTGCTGTTCTACTCACTGTAGTTGTGCATCAAGAGATGATTAGATAGTGAGAATTTGGTACATATATAAAATGAAATACAAATATAAAATGAATATAAAATTCAGCAGTAACGAAAATTGAAATCATAAAATGCTAAGAAAAATGGGTGGATTTAGAATGTATAATATTAAAAAGGTTACAAAATCTCAGAATAAAACCATGTGTTCTTAACCTCATACAAACCTAGTCAATAATTTTCATACATATGTGCATATGAAAACAAATGTATGTTTAGGTACAATATATCACAAATAAGAACAAGAAAGCAATTAAGGAATAAGGAAGGACTGAATGCAAATAAGGGGTACAAGTAATGAAAAAGACATACATAAAGCTAATTGCTTTTCTAGTTCTGACTTTATCTTGGATTAGTGGTGGATACGTTCATTAAAAAATTGATATTAAAAGAAAAAGACATACATAAAGCTAATTGATTTTCTAGTTCTGACTTTATCTTGGATTAGTGGTGGATACGTTCATTAAAAAATTGATATTAAAAGCATAAAATGCAGTATGTATCTCCACAACTTCAAAATGGCTATTCTATCTGTAGAGAGCTTTATTGAAATGGATAGACTTTGGGTCTAGTTAAGTTTGACATGCAAGCTCTTCATCATAAAGCTTTTTAAAAGGAATAAATTTCATTATCCAGTGACAAATTTCAACACTTCAACCAACCTAAATATTTGGCTTATGTCTTGAATCTGTGCATCTTGCCTTTATGTTGAAGGCTGATTGGTGTGTTGTTTCTTTGTTTTGTTTATATAATTTTGGAATTGTAACATTACTGGTTTTATAAGATGACTTTGGAAACATTTTATTCCTTTGTGGGATAGTTTAAGGAGCATTGATATTAGTTCATTAAAGGCCATAAAAGCCCGTCCCGGTCATGGGCTTTTTCCAGTCTTTGGCTTAGTTGCAGTCTTTGGTTTCATTTTGCTAAGTCTTACACATTTAAAATATAATGATTTCCAGATTTTCAAGGTAATTTGAATTTAATTTCCACAATATTGCCTAATGTTACACTATATTTCGGTGTTATAACATTTCCATTTTATTTCTAATTCTACCTGTTTTCATGTTGTCACTCTTCAAAGATTGAGCTGTTTAATTTATTGATACCTTGTTTTGTAGCCTTATTCTCTGAATTCTTAACCCTTTATCATTCTTTTTACATGGATTTGAGGTTTTAGTTTTATTGGTTTACCAACTGAGGTGTGTCATGAGGTCACAAGGTTGTTTTTCTTTCATGCATGCATCTAGAGTATAGGTATTGCTTATATTTTAGTTTATTCTAGGTTTCTTGTTATTCAGATGGATTTGCTTTTGTAATATTCCTTTCTTACTGCTTTTTGAGTTGTTTTTTTGTTTTGTTTTGTTTTTTTGTCTATACCTGTGGCATTTTAATTAGTATGACTTGAAGAAATAATTTTCTGATAATTTCTGAGTTCTAAATAATTATTGACCTTGTATCAATTTAGGCCTTTTTTTTCGGGAGGGGCCCTAAATTATCTACTATAAGTTCACTGAATGATTTTCTATGCCTTTATCTGTAACTTGGTTCCACAGATTGCTAGTTTTGGTGTGTTAGGTCCTGAATGTTTTAACAATTCCGTTGATTTTTGTTGTTGCTGCTTACTGATCTCTGATTTAATTTTTGAACCTTGTCTATAATCCCTGATAGTCTTCTTTCAGCTTGGTGTTGCTTTCCGTTGACTTTTGATTTATAGGTCTGTCCGAGATATCTGTTTCTCTAAATTCTCTTTAAGGTCATTGATTAATCTTTCTTTGAGGGTAAACTCCGGTAGCCTAGAACTCACTATGGATATGAGACTGGCCTTGAACTGGTGTTGATGTTTTCCTCTCCCACATACTAGGATTACAGGTGTAAAGTACTATAAGGTACATTGAACATCTTAAAAATTAGGATTGAATTCTTTGTTTAGCCTTCCAATTATTGGGTTCAGATATTGAAATGTCATAATTTGGGGGGGTGTCACATTGCATTATATTTTTGTTTTTATTATGCTGGATCTCTGTTTATATTTTGTATGTCTTGGTATATAGTCTGTCCCCTTCTTGCTTAAAAAGATTTTCATGCATTATATTTTGATCATATTCTTTTCCTCCCAGACCTACTTCCATGTCCACCCCAACTTAATGGGTTTTTTTGTTTGTTTTCCAAGACAGGGTTTCTTTGTGTAGGCTTGGCTGTCCTGGAACTAGCTGTGTAGAGTAGGCTGACCTCAAACTTTGATTCTGCCTCCTAAGTGATGGGATTAAACGCATGTGCTACCACCACCTGGCAAATCATATTCTTTCTTAGAGAAACAAGTAAAACTAATAAGAAAAAAATAATCTTCTCTGAAGTATAGTTGTTATATCCAGGACATACCATTTAAAAAAATAAGTTGTTTTGTTTTGTTTTGCTTTTTCTAGTGGGTAGATTCTTGGTTAGGGGTAGTTCTTTTCTCATGCTAGGCTTTCGTCTGGTTTGTGCAGATCTCGTGTTTCCTCTCAGTCTCATAAACTAAAAGGTATGTTACCACAGAAAAAGAAGAACAAAACCACAAAGACTCAGAGATAGTTCTTTCTTGCCCATTAATATTGAAATTCTCCAGTTCTGAAGGGAGGACAGGATTACTGGGGTGAAGTGTCTTATTTCCTCTGTTCCTATTGTATATAAAATTGCTCTGTGGGCCAAGGGCTAGACCTGGCAAGTCTTCATTTACTCTAAAAGCTTGCCATTTCAGATTCTGGTGCTATCCCCAAAAAGCATTGAGGCTGGTGGGCTGGTAGGATCCCGTTAGTTATGGTGACAGCATTCTCAGTGATGATTCTCAGTTGCTTCTGAATGGAAGAAGCAATCAGAGCACACTGTTTACTTGAAAAGGTGAACAGAGTTAACTAGGCATTTGGCCTGTAAAGTATACTTTGACAGAGAAGAAGCTGCACTAAAACTGATCACTGCACTGTACTTAGCATCAAAACACAGAAAACAAGAAATGGGTAGTTCATGGGCTCAGAGCTCTTGACTTCTATGGCAATATACAGGTGTTAAGGCTTACTCCTCACTTAGGTTGTGGGTTTAATCACCAATAATCACCAGTGTTATTGATGTTCCAGTGGATGCTGTAACTGAGCAACTGAGAAAAAAGTGGTCTTATCCAGTGTAATTTTTAATATTTATGCATTATACAAATGTTAATATATACATAGGTGGGTCTACCATATATCTTAGTTAAGTGATAATACATTTAGAGTCATCTTCTTGGTTTTTTTGTTTGTTTGTTTGTTTGTTTCCTCCTCCAATGTTTTTTTTCGCTAAAGTGTCTTGCATATGTTCCTTTTTGCCCAGAGTAACCCATGCTACCAGCCTGGACTTCACATATTTGTGTTTTTACATACAACTAGTCATACTTAAATTTATTTTTTATTTTTGCTGGTGGTTTTTGCAATAAAACATTTTTTTTTCAGTTTTGCAAACTTTTAACATTGTCCAAGTATTTTTTTTAATTAGACTAGATAAATACATGATTTACATACCTATATTAGAGCATTAGGTTTGTATAGTTTATCCAGTGGAATAGATATTTATATTCCTAGAGTATTATTTTCTATAAAAGGTAAAATGTTTTGTTTTTAGGATAATTTTTCCTTTATTCCTACCCTTAATTATCAGTAATTTGTACAATATAAGGTTCTGATCTTTAAAATATTTTTTATTATCCTTTTTTTAATTAATTTTTTATTTTTTATATCCATTACAGTTTATTCACTTTTTATCTCCCAGCTGTAGACCTCTCCCTCATTGCTTCCGAATCCCACCCTCCCTCTCTTATCTCCCATGCCCCTCTCCAAGTCCACAGATAGGGAGGTCCTGCTCCACTTCCTTCTGACCCTAACCTGTCAGGTCTTCAGGACTGGCTGCATTGTCTTCCTCTTCCTCTGTGGCCTGGTAAGGCTGCTGCCCCATTGGGGAGGCAGTTAAAGAGCTAGCCACGGAGTTCATGTCAGAGACAGTCCCTGTTCCCCTTACTTGGGAATCCACCTGGATATTGCTCTGCCATGGGCTACATATGAGCAGGGGTCCTAGGTTATATCCATTTTACCTGGTTATTATCCAGGTAAAATGTTACTGTTCTTCTGAGAGTAGTCATGACGGTCCTAAAACCTTAATTGATCGATTCTACTTTTGAACTATTTTTAAATGTTTTATTTTCCGTTTTTTTCTATGTCCATTGATATTATTTTAGATCATTTGAACTTTTAAATAAAATACAATCGTTTTATACTTAAATTTGGTATTCACATGCTTGCTACTTTCTCATTCATGGATATTCATTGTTGGATAGTTTACATATCAATTTTTTTCCATTTTTTTTAGAAATCAATGTGGACAGAACATAAATCGCCTGATGGAAGGACTTATTATTATAATACTGAAACAAAACAGTCTACCTGGGAAAAGCCAGATGATCTTAAAACACCTGCTGAGGTAAATGTTTAAAGACTAGGAATTAGGGCTGTTACGTAGCTTGGCTATGTTTCTCAGAATTTTGTATTAAGCTCAAAAAAGCAGTTTTTGTTTGTCTGAAACAAGTTAATAAAGACATTGAGTGGAGAGGGTTACTGTAGTTAAAATAATAGACAAAGTCAAGAATAGACTTTGGATAGACTTTGTTTAATATTGTCCTATCTTCAGAGGTGTCTTAAAGAATAAATTGAAGGCCAGGCGTGGTGGCACATGTCTATAATCTTAGCACTCAGGGAAGCAGAGGCAGGTGGATCTCTGTGAGTTCAAGGCCAGCCTGGTCTACAAAGTGAGTCCAGGATAGTTAAAGCTACACAAAATCCCTGTGTTTTTTTTTTTTTTTAAAAAAAGGAATAAATTGAAGGGGAAATCAAGTTCTCCAATATAGCATGACCTGTGTGATTTTAGAAGATATGAACAGTTCCAGTTAACCATGGGTTTCTAAAAAATAAAATTAAGTAACCTATAAAATACTGTCTTAGAGTAGAATATTTTCTCTTTGTGGAAATGCCTGTGAAGTGGGATGTGTTTTGTGGATGTATTTTGAATGGTAATACATCTCACCATCCAAAATACATAAATATGATAAAATTATAATTTAAGCAGTAAATTAAGCAATGTTTTACATTGTAGTTGCATATGTTTTAATACATTTTACATTACAGTTGTATGTTTTAATAGTCTTGCTCAGAAAGAGGTGGGTTTTTGTTTGTTTGTTTGTTTTTGTTTTTTTCAGTGAAGAATGTTTTACTTAGCCAGTGGTATTCTATTTTCACTTCTCTTAACTAAAGAACATAATAAGACAGTGAATATATTTTTCTATGCAGCCTGCCCCAAGTAGTTTAATATGGATACAATGTTTCAGAAGGAAGGTTGATAGATAATATTTATTTCTCGTTCATATACACATGCTCACATACAGAGCTACTTCAATTTAAAGGCACTTAAAATTGATTTTTAAGTGCCTAGTATATAAGCTTTATATACTAGTTTTTACATACCTTCATTATTTTCTCACCCATAATCCTATAATCCATATAGGGCTGTAACAAACAATTGACTATGAAACTAAAACATGAGGATAGATGAGTCAGATTTCACTTTTTCCCAAATTTCCTATTTGTATTAATATATGAACCTCCCATTCAGTAACTATAGATGACAGTTTTTACCTATGGTGAAGAAAGTAGGAATACACATACATTTGAATTTCAGTTAGGTACTTGGCTTTAACGTATCCCTGCGCTTCCTAATAAGTATTATTATCTTTGATCAGTTACTTTCTCTTCAAGTAACGTTCTTTAATGGAGAAGAATCTAACTTCTGTACTGTTGTTAAAAGTTAAATGAGATTTAATCATGCCACAGTATTTAGAATTATACAGGTATACACTGTCTAGTGAAAAATAGTGTGGATGGTCAGTCATGTTGAATATGTTACTATTTGCTGAAAGTTGTTTTCTTCTTTAGCAACTTTTGTCTAAATGCCCATGGAAGGAGTACAAGTCTGATTCTGGGAAGCCTTATTACTATAATTCTCAAACAAAAGAGTCTCGCTGGGCTAAACCTAAGGAACTTGAAGATCTTGAAGGTGAGATGGGAAAACAATTCTACTGGGAAGTTGTTACATATGTGCCAGTCACCTGGAAACAGTCCGCCCTGAATAGGATTATTCAAACTAAGACCTTATTCCTTTTTATTATTATTATTATTAAATTGTGTGAGCATTTTAAATGATGTAACAGTTTTATGGGCTCTTATGTTTTTGTTGCTCTAGATCTCAGTTCTATAGATTTTAAATAGACTTTTATTTGATTTGATTCCATTGAAACTAGGATACCAGAATACCATTGTTGCTGGAGGTCTTATTACAAAATCAAACCTGCATGGTGAGCTGCTTTGATAATTCATTTTCTGTTACACTTAACATTTAGAGTATGTGACTAATATTCACTAACCATGAATGAATAAATCTGCAGTGAAAGATATTAATTTAAAAAAATCTTTTATTTAAGAGTTATATTATAAATGAGCTTATAGATTTTACAGTTGTACTTTGGTATTTTAAATAAACATGAATGTTGAACAAGTTCAGATACAAACTTTCACAGGGATTGCCCAGAATGTTGGTGCATACATGGGACATGGGACTAAACTTCATAGTGATAGTAGTTGGTAGTTGATCTTAATCAGTTCTGTCTATACATTATAATATTATACCTAATGCTGGTACTGTTTTAGTATCATGAAAAATAGTATTAATTTTTTTATCTGAAAGTTAAGTTAAATATATTTTATTTATAGAAGGAAAGCTTTCAACATTGTCAGCTACTCAATTCCTTTGAAAATTTAGGAAAGATTATTATCTAACAATACTCAGCTTAAAATAGCAGACTTTGTGCTGTGAATAAGAATTGAGTTACTTTACACTCCTTAAAATATAATCTCTTATTAACTGTCTAGATTAGCTAAGTAAATGGTTATAGGGAAGTGATAGGGTTAATAAGAACATGGAACATCTGACAGTAAACAATGTAAAGAACAATGCTGCCATATTAGGTTCATTTACTTAGCTTTTTTATGTGTTTATGTAGAACATTAGATCATAGTATTTATGATAACCTTTTATGTGGGCCTTTTTTCATCTTAATATAGGTTTTCAGAAATATTTTCTTTTAAGGAGTAATAAGTTTTAAAATATGTTCATAGACTTAACACTTACATCATTATTTACATGGGGCACCTCATTCCCTAGTGAGAAGAAATTAAAGATACATGTCATACCACCAAATTAAAAATTTACCTGAGCCTAGAATGCAAACAGATTTTGAGTGCTCAAGTCTTTAAAGCTCTGTCTAAATTGTCTGAGCATGAACTTATAATAATGTTATCAATAGAGTCCCAAATTGTTACAGAGTATCAAGCTCATTTCTGATATGACTACAAATTGTTGGTTTGCGTAGCTGCTTATCTCCTTCTTAGTGTTAGTATGAAAAGTGGGCCGGAATTTAAAATTGATACCAATTTAAATTTAGGGTTTTTTTTTGTTTTGTTTTTTATGTAGTCTCATTCCTGGAGACAATAGCATTGTATCCCTAAATTACTAATATTTCCATAGAGTGATTACAAAGCTAGTAGCCTTTGGAAACACCAGATTTGGAAAAGATTGCTCAACAATCACTGTTGTAAAATTTTTGGTTGTATTGAGACTTTGAAACTAAGGCAAACACTTGCCCTTTAAAGTAAGCTTTAAATTGCTTTTCAGGTGGTAAATTAAATTCTATGAGGCTATGGTATTTTCATTTCATAGTTTGTGTTCAGTGTTTATATTTAAAAACTAGTTGGTAACTTTTCTGTTTTCTTTAATAGCCATGATCAAAGCTGAAGAAAGCAGGTAAGCAATTTTGAAAATCACTATGGTTTACAAATTTGTCAATTTTTATAGGATTCTTGTTTATTTATTTTTTATTAACAGGATTAGGCTAATGGTTTGATGTCTTTGTAAGGTTTTATGGTGGGGGGATTAAAAAGGAAGTATATTTACTTAAATGTATGCTTTGTTAAGACAAGTAAGTACTTTAACATGGAATGCATTTTTCGTGAATTAAGTTTCTTATTCTCCTCCATTACTCTAAATTTCTTTTGTGGTCTTGATGAATGGAACCAAAGCTTTGCACTTGTTAGCAGTCAACTACTGAGCTATATATCCCCAGCCTACAAAGTGTCCCTTTAATTATTGAAATGTAGATTTTAGAGTTCTTATGAGAATTTTTGATACATGTCAAATGTTATACAAACTAACAAATTGAGGTTTTATTGAAGTAATTGGCAGTTAGAAGATACAAGCATTTATATCGATGCCTATTACATGTTACTGTTTTCTACAGGTTTCCTGAAGACAAATAATGGTAGAAACCGGAAGTAGTAACATACATGAAGGCCAAGCTTCATGAATCTGAGCCTAGCCTAGGCAGTATAGCTAGATATTCTCCAAAACAAACATAAAATTAGTATAGTCTTATTATGTGATCTTATGGGGTGGCTTTTTAGTTTCCTGTCAATGGATTTGTTTAGCCCTTTGATTATTTCTTTAGTGTTATGATTTTATAATAGGCTTTATTGTTACATTATTGAAATAACCAGTTCTCTCCCCATCCCCCTGCCCTCCCTCCTTCTCTTTTAATGTATAGCAAGCAAGAAGAATGTACTACAACATCAACAGCCCCAGTTCCCACCACAGAAATTCCTACCACTATGAGTACCATAGCTGCTGCAGAAGCAGCGGCTGCTGTTGTTGCAGCTGCTGCAGCAGCTGCTGCAGCTGCTAATGCCAATGCTTCCACCACACCTACTAATACTGTGGGCAGTGTTCCAGTTGCTCCTGAACCTGAAGTTGCTTCCATTGTTGCTGCTGCTGCAGATAATGAAACTACAGCAACTGTATCAGCTGAGGAGCAGGCACAGCTTGCTAATACCGCAGCTATTCAAGAACTGAGTGGTGATATGGCTAGTAATACTGGAGAGGAACCATCTAAACAAGAAACTGTAACCGAGTAAGTTTAGTAACTCAGACTTCTAAATGCCTGACTTTATTATAAGAACTTGTTAGTTAATTTAGTCAATGATCATTAAGTGTTTAAGAGCTCAGGTTTTCCTATAGTTGATCAATTATGAAAAGGTGAATTTCAGAAGTATACCACCAAACCATTGAAAATAATCTCTTAAAGGTGTAATCTTACCTTGATTAGCACTCAGTATAGGGTAAGGCACAAATTTAAAGTAATACATGTTATATACATCTATCATTGTACTTTATGAACTCAAAATCAAGGATAAAGTAGGGGGGGGAAGCAGTTTACGAGCTTTCAGTATTTTAAATAAAGGCTTGGTATCATCTCCTGGTCTGTTTATTTTTTTGAGGGATGTGTTTGTTTTTCCTTTGTGTATGTGCTTAGTACAGCTCTTCCAAAAAGTAGTGTAGATTGTTGTTGAACATACAGATGAATTTTCGAGGCTCTGCCAAATAGAGTAGAATTAAACTGTTTTTTTTTTTCTTATTAGTGGTGTTTGGTTTTCAGCTTTTTATAAGTAAATTGAAAAATATGAATGGCTTTGTTGAAAAATGCCTCAGATAAGAGAAGGCACTTTATAGAGGAATCTTCTACCATATAATCTAAGATACACAAGGTATAAACAGATAACTAATCTGACCAAGCACTGTTATCCAGTTAATGTTTAGTCAATTGCCTTCATCTCTCTACTCATTACTGTAAATGTTCCTTCTCTTCTTTCATGTTAATTTCACAAATAGCTGTATAACTTAATACTAAGATATTTTTTAAAAAGGAGAAGGTATAGAGACAAGAGTAAAGGTTACATTTTCCTTTACACTTCTGACTTTAGCTATGCGTGTATTTTTTTGTATATATATTTATATACATATATTTAAGCACTTTGTATGGTGTGTACTTGCGTTCATATACATACATGTATATATTTCAGACATTTATTTGCATCCATAAAGGTCCTTCATGTCATGTGATGACATCTTATGTAAACTTTTGGGATATCATCCTTCTACATTTTATACTCAAATATTTTGAATACTAAAATACTGATATGTTCAAAATACTTCATGTCACTTGGTATGATAATTACATGTAATTTGTACATATTCTTAAATAATATATTTCTGTTTTAGTAAATAATGCATGTATTAAATACGTAGTTAAATTACTTCACAAATAATGAGAAATTTATGTTTATCACAGATATGTTTATATGATTATTTTTATACTATTGTGTTAATTTATATGAATGAAGAATAGCAAGAGTAATTTTTTTCATAATTTTAATGAGATTTCATTCTTGGCATCATACCAGTATAGTTCACGAGTCATGATTTTTTAATAATTTGAATCAATTTCTATGTAAGGACACTTAAAGTATGATATATTTATATATATTACATTCTTATGCAGGATCTGTTACAGTATTATTTCCATCATTTTTATGTTGAACTAAATTTTTTTAAATTTAGTGTTGGACACCAAAAAGTAGTTGGTAGTTCTATATTATGTTAATTCCTTTTAAAATCAGTATTCAGCAGTCTTTTTCACAATATTATAAATAATATTTATTTTGGCTCTTTTTGTTGTAGAGTGATTTGGTGCTTATGCCAGTACATTATTATTCAAAAACATGTGGACAGATTAACATTGCTGTATTCTGTTCATGCAATGTTTACAAAATTAACTGAGATGGATTTTGCTAAGAGATCACTTAGATTGCTCTCCATATTGTTTTTAGTTTTTATGTACATATACAAAAATGTCAGAGATTAAATGTGAAACATCTGAATGAATATAATCCATTTATTAACGTGTAGAATAGTGATACAAGTCTACCTAGTACAATTCCATGTTAGACTTTGGCATTTATGTAGGGTGTGGTAACTGACATTTCAAAAATTTTTAGCTTTATGTTCTTGTCTTCAGACAGTTATATATATTTTTTTTTAAAGATTTATTTATTTTATTTATATGAGTGTTCTATCTGCATTTACACCTGCCAGAAGAGGGAATCGGTTCACATTATAGATGGTTGTGAGCCACTATGTGGTTGCTGGGAATTGAACCCATGACCTTTGGAAGAGCAGACAGTGCTCTTAACCACTGTGCCATCTCACCAGCCCCCGACAGTTATATTTTTAAGGTTTATCTTAGAAACTTCCTTCTAAAATTATAAAGTTGTAGGTCAGCATCAAACAACTCAACAATATGGAGATTTTTCTAAGCAGAAAATAGTTACTGAAATTATGAATAACATGGTTGACTTTCTCTCTCTCTCTCTGTCTAGTTTTACTCCTAAAAAAGAAGAGGAAGAGAGCCAACCAGCAAAAAAAACATATACTTGGAATACAAAGGAGGAGGCAAAGCAAGCATTTAAAGAATTACTGAAAGAAAAGGTATTGCAGATTTCTTTTAGTAACGTAATAATTTCTTAATAAATGTTCACTTTGGTACCTTTATTTAAAATACTAATCTCTTGAACTATTGTAACTGAAAGCAAATTAAATTTATCATGTTTTAATTGAATATTTTTTGTGATACTCAACAAGGTATTTCATAAGCAAATTTTTGTCTTGATATGTAAGATTTTTTTTTATAACTTAAATCATTACTTTTAGTTTGTGTTCTAATGCAAAAATATTTCAATTTCAGTGTGAAATTTCTTTCAGTCAATAAGTATATATGACAATTTCTTCATCAAAAAGATTTAGACTAAAAAATCTGCAAAGGGAGGTACTTGATATTTGCAATGACTGTTCTACTTGTTCTTGTCTGAAATTTTAATTTTTCCTTTAAATTATTTTCAGCGGGTACCCTCCAATGCTTCATGGGAACAAGCTATGAAAATGATCATTAATGATCCTCGGTACAGGTAATATAAGTTTACTTTTTACATTAATCTTAGGGCATTTAATATCATGTAATGCAGTATAACTTAACAGCTATTCATAACTATGTAGAAGAACTTTATATGTACTATAGCCAAAAATCCAAAAAGCTTGTCCTACAGTTTGAGCACCTTGCAACAGATAAAATCAGAATCATTTTAAGAGTAGACTAGAGGGCTGGAGAGATGGCTCAGAGGTTAAGAACACTGGCTGTTCTTCCAGAGGTCCTGAGTTCAATTCCCAGCAACTACATGGTGGCTCATAACCATCTATAATGAGATTTAATGTGTAGGCAGAATGCCATATAAACAATAAATCTTTAAAAAAAAAAAGACTAGACTAGAAATTGCTGTTTAGAAACATTTTTATCTTCAATAAATTATAGAAATTTTATTAACATGTATCAAATGTTATATATGTTAAAATGTGTAATATATGTATCAAATATTAGTATCGAAGCACTAACATTTGGTTTTCTAACCATTGTTTATTGTTGTATGATATTCTTATTTAGTGCTTTAGCAAAGCTGAGTGAGAAAAAGCAGGCCTTTAATGCCTATAAAGTCCAGACAGAGAAAGAAGAAAAAGAAGAAGCAAGATCAAAATACAAAGAAGCTAAAGAATCCTTTCAGCGTTTTCTTGAAAATCATGAGAAAATGACTTCTACGACTAGATACAAGTATGGTTTGTAATGATGTAGACAGTTTCCCCTATTGTTTTTGTCATACTTGTTGCTAACTCATACGAAATAGATGCTAATGAAAATAGCTATGTAAATGAGGATATGGCACATTCCTAAGATGTCCTCAAAATATCAGTAATTTTGAGTTTGCCTCAGGTATTAATTAGGGAATAAACATACTCCATTAACTGTTACCTGTTTTAAAGTCTGCAGAAGTTGCCGTAATGTGAAAATTATCTTAAGAGAAAATAGAGGCTTTTTCTTTTCTGTTAATTTATTTACCATCATGAAGTGTTCTTGAATAATGCATTTGTAAACTTAACAGTGGAGAGAATGTTTATGGACTGTCTTTGAAAAGGGGGTCTAAAGTTGTACTGATGCTTTATGGAAGTAACATTTGATTTCATAATCACTAGAAAAGCTGAGCAAATGTTTGGGGAGATGGAAGTTTGGAATGCAATATCAGAGCGTGATCGTCTTGAAATCTATGAAGATGTTTTATTCTTCCTTTCAAAAAAAGAAAAGGTACTTTTTAAATTATCACTATTTCAACATTCTAAATAACTTCTTTTAAGTGAGTAAAAGTTATAATGCAGGTTTTTTTTGTTTAATTTGAATAGTGTGTATTGTTCATCATATCTATTCATTGGAAGCTATGTTAAAAGGTAAAATGAGTAACTCAATCTTTTTTCCCTCTTTTTCAAACATAGTAATGAGTAGTAAGTACTGATTTATCGCTATAAAATTTTTTGCATCTAGCTTTTTTCCATTTTTTATTAATTCAATTTACATCTCAGTCATAAGCCCTTCCCTTCGCTCCTAGTCCCAACCATTCTCCCACACCTCCTCTCCCCTATTCTTCAGAATAGGAGACCCCCCGCACATACAAAGATACCCCATTCATCTATTCACATGAGGACTGAGTTTGTCTTCTTCCTCTGTGGCCTGGTAGAACAGTCCCAGTGATCTTAAAAAGCAGGCAACATAGTCCATGTCAGAGATACCCTTCACTCCCTAACTTGTGGGCCCATATGAAGCCTAAGGTGCCCATCAGCTGCTTATAAGTCAAGGACCTAGGTCCAGACCATGCATTTTCCTTAATTGGTGCTTTAGACTCCACAAGGACCTCTGGGCCCTAGGTGATTGTCTCTGATGGTCTTGTGGAACCTCTAGGTCCACTTATCCTCACCCCCCCTTCTCTAGTAGATTCCCTGTGCTTCGTGCAATGTTTGGCTGTGGATCTCAGTATCTGTTTCAAGCCATTGCTGGGTGGAGGTTCTAAGAAGACAACTGTCTCCTGTCTGCAGGCATAGCAAAGCATCGTTAATAGTGATAGGGGCTGGCTTTCTTCCGTGGGTGGGTTCTAGGGTTGGGCCAGGCATTAGTTGGACACTCCCTCAGTCTCTGCTCTATCTGTTCTATCTTTGCCGCTGTAAGGTAGATTTTGGATTGAGGTTTTTGTGGGTGGGTTGGTGGATCTCCTCCATCCACTAGGATTCTTATCTAGATAAGAGTATCCACTTAAGTCTCCATGGCCCGGCTGCTAGGAGTCTTTGCTAGAGTCCCCATCATATCCTCCCAGAGGCCTTATTCTGATTTAGGTCTGCAAGTTGTCTCAGAGATGCCCCCATCCACCCTTTTTCTTTTCTCTGCATGCCTTCTGCCCTCCAGCCCCTACTCTCCCCAGGTCTGATCTCTACTCTTATTTCTGTGTGCATTCCCTCTTCTACCTTGTTCCCGCTCTTCAACCACTACCGCCTTCTATTCTATTTCCCTTTCTGAGTGAGATTTACTCATCCTCCCTTGGGTCTTCTTTGTTAATTATCTTCTTGTGGTCTGTTCATTGTAGTATGTCTATCTTATATTATATGACTAAAATCTGCATATAAGTGAATATATACCATGTGTGTCTCGGTCTGCGTTACCTCAACTTAGGATGATCTTTTCTAGTTCCATCCATTTGCCTGCAAATTCCTTGTTTTTAATGGCTGTGTAAATGTACCACAGTTTCTTTATCCATTCTTTGGTTGAAGGACATCTAGGGTGTTTCCAGTTTCTGGCTATTTCGAATAATGCTGCTATGAATATGGTTGAGCAAACTGTCCTTGTTGTATGGTAGATCATCTTTTGGGTGTATGCCCAGGAGTTTAATAGCTGGGTCTTGAGGTAGGCTATTCCCAGTTTTCTGAGAAAGCGTCAGATTGATTTCCAAAGTGGTTGTACATGTTTGCACTCCCACCAGCAATGGAGTGTTCCCCTTTCTCCACATCCTTGATTGCTCTGTATATGGTCTTAAAGGATTCATAGATGATAGTGTAGCTATTACTAAAAATGTAAACATAGTTGATTGTTGTTGAAGACTTCGGTATTTACATGCTGTGACTACACAGTAGCCCTTTTTATAAATTTTGTCTGTACTGTATACTGTTAAGTATATGGATTGAGGATATAAAAACAAATACAATTCTTGGATTCTGACTTCAAAGAGTAAGGATTAATTAGAACTTAAAGGAATTAAGTGATTGCAATTCAGATACCTTGTTTGACTATTAAAAGGTCTATTTAAATGTTTGTTGTAGGAACAAGCAAAGCAGTTAAGGAAGAGAAATTGGGAAGCCTTAAAAAACATACTTGACAATATGGCTAATGTTACATACTCCACTACTTGGTCTGAAGCCCAGCAGTATCTGATGGATAATCCAACATTTGCAGAAGATGAAGAGTTACAGAGTAAGAACAGTAATTACATAAGAAAAATAGTGACAAGTAGTCACAGATTTATTATCAGTTTTTGTATGAAATCACAATTACTCTGACTTTATGCAGTTACTAACTAAATTTTACACAATGATTTGTCCATTTCTGAAGAAAATGCTTTATTTTCAAATGGATTCCTTCTAATTTAATTTTAAATTTAGATTTAGGAAAGGAGAGATCTGAGTTACCAATTTTTAAACACTGTTTTTATGCACATTACAGGTGGTTGAAAGCCACCATGTGGTTGCTGGTTGAACTCGGGTCCCCTGGAAGAACAGCCATTGCTATTAACCACTGAGCCATCCCTCTAGCCCCAATCTAAGTTACCTTTAAGAGATAATTCTTGAATTATGTAATAAGTCAACCATTAGATCACTGTTGTCTTCTGAACACAGCAAGGCAGCTGCACTTATGAACTCACAAATCAAATGCTGGCATGGAGATGGGAGTTGACCACAAAATCCCACTTAGCTGTAGAGCTATTAGCAACTGATAGCTGCTGGGGAGGGAGAGGCTGTGTTCTCTTCAAGAGTGTAGCTTTAATGAATTGACCATATTCCTTATATTCAAGAATATGTGGGCACAAAAAATTTGTCTTGATGGGTTTAAAATAAGTAAATGGAACTGGGGGCAACCAAGTTAGGTGGATGAATAGAGGGTAGATCTGTGAAAAATTGGAGAGGGGGATGAATATCAAAATTTATACAGAACTCTTGAACTAAGAAAATTTTAAAAAGTAAAAACTTTTTTGGGTTAAGCATAATAATGCTTTTGTTAGACAGTTTATTTTGCAGTGTGCATGTGCTCTTTGTTAAAATTTCACATTTATTTTTATTTTTTATTGGAAAAATACTTAGATATGGATAAAGAAGATGCATTAATATGCTTTGAGGAACACATCCGGGCTTTAGAAAAGGAAGAAGAAGAAGAAAAACAGAAGACTTTGTTGAGAGAAAGGAGGCGGCAGCGTAAAAATAGGGAATCTTTTCAGGTAATAGAAAAATGCCTTTTCTGGCTTGGTTGTGATTTATAGACATTGACTTTCAACAAGGATCAAAACAGTTTTGAGATATTTGTATCCAGTTCATTGCTTAGGCTTTTTGGGTGACTATATATGTTGAATTTTTATAATTATGTTTTTATTCTTGGATGTGAGGAGTAATATAGCAGGCTGCAGAAAACATTGTTTAACTTGAGCATAAAGTTTTAGCTGAGAAAAATATCATGAGAACTAAGTGGAAACAAGGTGAGTGATAAGTGCCTGGTAGCAGTTGATGTGTGTCTCCTAAAGAACATGCTGTATTAAAGTTTGAAAGCACTTTACATGGGAGGTAAAGGATATTCCGTAGTCAGTGGCTTGTTTTTCACTTCCAGTGGTATTCTTCCCATTACAAAGAAATGAATTTTTGCTGTTTACATTTTTATGGGTTTTCTTTGAGATAGGATCCTAGGTAACCCAGGCTGGACTTAGACTTGGTATGTAGCCCAGACTACTTTTGTACTCCTGATCTTTCTGTCTACACCTTCCAAGAGCAGGCATTTCAGATAAATTCCACAACCTCTGGCTAATGTATTTTGCTTGTATAACCTGTGTTTTTGAAGCTGTGTCTTAGAAGGATATATGTGCTATGTTAAGTATATTCAGATAAATAAGGAAATGGTGAGATAAGACCTGGTAAGATGAAGTAACTTGACCAGATCCACCAACTACTAAGTATGGAGCTGGGATTTAAAACCATGCAGTCTTGGTTACAAGCAGTCTTTAGTTTTTTTATTAAACTCTGTATTAGGGTGACAGTATTGTTGCAGTGGCTTAAATAAGCTTTTTGCTTAAATAAGTCTGATCTGCTGCTGTCCTTTAGGGCAATAGTTCTTGAACATTTGTTCAAATAGTTCTCTAACATTTGTGTTAGACTCATGTAAAAAAACATCTCTACCATGCCAGTGGTTACTGACTACTCACATCACAGCCATTAGCAGGAATTTACCCTTGTTCTATGAAATTTGTTGTTCTGTTAAGTTACTTTTTTTAGTGGTTCTGTATAGCATAACTTTTGTGACTACGAAGATTATTATTAAGCCCCATCCTAAGAATTTGATCCAGTAGATGTAGGGTAAGTTTTAATATGTAGTAATACTGATGGGGCCATATAAACACCAGTGAGTTTTCAGATTGTTCCTTTCTACCTACTTAGGGGCACATATCATTCCTTTGATCACATTTAACCTAGAAATGATCTAAAGAAACATCTTTTTCTTTTTAACATTTATTTATTTATTGTGTACACAGTGTTCTGTCTGCATGTAAACCTGTATGCTAGAAGAGGGCACCAGATCTCATAGATGGTTGTGAGCTACCATGTAGTTGCTGTGAATTGAACTGAGGACCTCTGGAAGAGCAGCCAGTGCCCTTAACCTCTGAGCTATCTCTCCAGCTCCAGAAACATTTTTTTGTTTTGTTTTATTTTTATATTAATTACAGTTTATTCACTTTGTATCCTAGCTGTAGCCCCTTTCCTCATTCCCTCCCAACCCCTCCCACTTTTCCCCCTAATCCCCTCCAAGTCCACTGATAGAGATCCCCTTCCATCTGACCCTAGCCTATCAGGTCTCATCAGGACTGGCTGCATTGCCTTCCTCTGTGGCCTGATAAGGCTGCCCCCCCTTTGGGGGGAGGTGATCAAAGAGTTGGCCGCTGAGTTCGTGTCAGAGACACTCCCTGTTCCCCTTACTAGAGAATCCACTTGGATACTGAACTGCCATGGGTTCCATCTGTGCAGGCGTTCTAGATTATCTCTATGCATGGTCCTTGGTTGGAATATCAGTCTAAGAAAAGACCCCAGTGCCCAAATTTCCTCGTTCTGTTGCTCGCCTGGTGGAGCTCCTGTCCCCTCCAGGTATTTCTGTCTCCCACTTCTTTCATAAGATTCCCTGCACTCTGCAAAAGTTTGGCTCTGAGCCTTAGAATCTGCTTTGATACACTGCTGGGTAGTCTTTCGGAGGTCCTCTGTGGTAGGCTCCTGTCCTGTTTCCTGTTTTCTCCCTCTTCTGAGGTCCATCTCGTTTGCCTTTCTGAGTGAGGATTGATCATCTTACCCTGGGTCCTCCTTCGCTTCAGAAACACAGGAAAATGATCTCAATTCTAGGCTTCTCCAGATATTAGAGGCACATAAAGAGGAAACGAAAAAAGCGCCCAAAGAAACACAGGCAAACACAGCCAAACAAATAGAGCACAAGTAGAGGCACAATTAGTGGCATATAGAGAAGAAAGGAACAGAAACGGTTTTTTAAAGCTGTGGGTGTAGACATGCTACTCAGCTTTGTTCATGTTCAGTTTTTCAGAATTCAGTCTAATTTTCACAGTAAGCACTAAAATAGCCTGCCTATACCTAGATTTAGAGAATCTGCTTTGTGACAAGAAGGGAGGACTATTAGGTTTTTGCAACGTTTAAGCCTTAATGCCTTTTTGAAGATTTAAAGTTTACAATAGTTTAAACTTAAAATAGATATAAATATAACTGTTAAATAGAAATCTGGGTCATAGAAAGTAAGACAATATATAGAGTACCAAATGCTAGAACTGCAGGCCAAGAGATTGTAATTAAAGGCCATATGGGCCTTCAGCTATGTGTAAAATACAGCTTTAAATCAGGTTGGTATGTATATAGCATGGTTTTTGTTTAATGTTAATATAGCAGGTTATTAAATCATTATATTGGTATTCCTTAAGGTACTCAGCTCAGTAATTTTTCAGTCCTATTTCACCTTCCAAAGATTTATTTATAACTTATCTATGAAAACTGCTTTTTCTTTTTGAGATAGGGTTTCATCATGTAGCTTGGCTGTCCTGGATATTGAAAGCAGACCAGGCTGGCCATGAACGTGCAGATCCAGGTGCACTTCTTTTCTCCAGAGTGCAGGGACTAACGGAGTATACTACCACGTCCAGCCTGAAAAAGCCTTAAAAAAAACCTGAAGTTTTCCTTATCCGTATCTGAAAGGTCTCACTTTCAACTATTTGTCAAGCCTTTAACTTTCCATATTATGCCAATGATTATTAAACAACACATTTAATAGCTACCCATGGTAGCTACATTACTTTCCTTTTTTAATATTTATGAACATCATAAATCAGTGCATTTGAGGTCCTTAAATGTGTTTCCACATACAAATTTCCTATGGAATATTTTAGAAAGGCAGTGGCTTAAAGATAGAATACTCTTTACATACTAACTTTTGAGGGTTAGTAATGTGATTTATACTATTTCCTTCGGTGCAGGAGGTTTTGTTGTAGTTTTTTTGTTTGTTTTAAGTAAAATTTAGCACTTAGTCTTTGGCATCATCTTACAGATTATCTTTGTTCTTTTAATTTGGACATGCTGAGATTGTCTCTTTCAAGTCGAGATTTAGATAAAACAGTATTTTACAGGACATACACAAACTCATTCTTTAGCCTCATTTGAGAATAGATAATTCCAGTCATTTTAGTTATCTTGATGACTTATGGTTTTATATATATATATATATATATATATATACACACACACACACACACACAATGTTTTGTGGATTTTTTTCTTTAACTCAAAATCATTTTTTGTCTTAAGGGACAGGTAACTGAAGACTAGGAGAATAGGATAGTAGTCTAAAAACATTTTGATCCCTTCAAATAACAAATATTCTTTGCACCTAAACATGATACGTAACACTGTTAAAAGAATTTTAGGTTTTACCAGCAGTTTTTAACATATGTTTTTGTTATATTTCTAATGATTTTTTTTTTCAAATGTAATTGTTCTCTTTTCTTGCAGATATTTTTAGATGAATTGCATGAGCATGGACAACTACATTCTATGTCCTCTTGGATGGAATTGTATCCAACTATTAGTTCTGACATTAGATTCACTAATATGCTTGGTCAGCCTGGTGAGATTCTTTTCTTTCCAAACCTAAGATAGTAGTTGGAATTGATGTGGGGTTGAGATGGTGGGAGCATAGGTGCTGGGGGATGGGAGATGTGTGCTTTATTTTACGTTTGTTTTACAAACAAAAAGTAATTGCAGCTCTCGGTTAGAGCTAGCTTTTTGACTTCTTTAGTTTTTTCATTAGGATCAACTGCACTTGATCTTTTCAAGTTTTATGTTGAAGATCTTAAAGCACGTTATCATGATGAAAAAAAGATAATAAAAGACATTCTGAAGGTAAATAAAATACATGTTCTTACCTATTTGAAAATACTGATTCATTTCTTGGAATTACATGTTATTTATAACAAGATTTCTGGCTTTTAGGATAAAGGATTTGTAGTTGAAGTAAACACTACTTTCGAAGATTTTGTGGCAATAATCAGTTCAACCAAAAGATCAACTACTTTGGATGCTGGAAATATCAAGTTGGCTTTCAATAGTGTAAGTTCAGTTATTGCAGATAACTACTTTATTCATCTAAAAAGTATTTACAATTATAAGCTAGTGGGATAAGATACTGTGAATGGATTTATAAATAAAATGTGCAAAGATGATGTACTATCTTACCTTTCATTGTTAGAGGTCAAATTAAAACATTTATAAATGATATGATAATACTTAAGAAC
Organism: Meriones unguiculatus; assembly: GCF_030254825.1. NCBI lineage: Eukaryota > Metazoa > Chordata > Mammalia > Rodentia > Muridae > Meriones > Meriones unguiculatus. Next base: position 93,725,704 of record NC_083356.1, on the reverse strand, counting down.
AATGACTTGTTTGAAACAGGACTTATGCTATCATTTATTAGATATGATTTTTTTGATAGTTACTAGAAAAGGCAGAGGCCCGTGAACGTGAAAGAGAAAAAGAGGAAGCTCGGAAAATGAAACGAAAAGAGTCTGCATTTAAGAGTATGTTGAAACAAGCTGCTCCTCCAATAGAACTGGATGCTGTCTGGGAAGATGTATGTATGGTTGTAAATTATCCATATTGAACTGTGCTTCACACTTGAAAATAACACTAATTAGTTTCTCGGGGACAAAGATAAAGCTAAAAGTAGTCGTAAAACATACTGTATATGTCAAAAGTTAGTTGTGACTTGAATTTAAGAATACTGTCTTTAAAATGGTTTGAATACACCACCAGAGGGGGACAGGGGTTTCTTTTTGTACATCTGGTTGTCTTGGAATTCTGTGTAGGCCAGGCTGGCCTCAAACTCAAATACACTTATCTCTGCCTCCAGGCATTTACTGTCATGCTATTTTAGAACTTTTGAAAGGAAAAAAAAAAATGCACTTTTAAGACTTATTACAGTTTTACCCATAGGTCAGATTCCTTTAGTCGTGATAATATTTTCTTGGCATTTATATGTTCATTCTATATCATTGCTTTCCAGATCCGGGAAAGATTTGTGAAAGAACCAGCATTTGAGGACATAACTCTAGAATCTGAAAGAAAAAGAATATTTAAAGATTTTATGCATGTACTTGAGGTAATTCTTAGTTTATTATGACATAAAAGGTGAAACTTTGAATTTAAAATAGTTAAGCACTACTTTTTTTTACTGTTCTGATCAAGGAATGTGTTCTTTCTGTAGAACTGTTTCAAATGAAAAACAGGTTTGCATGGATTATTAAAGCTAGGGTCAGATAGAGACTTGCAGTTTGTTTCATAGTTATAGAAATTTGTTTGTTAGTCTCATAAATTGACTAGTAATTAAGCCTCGGAATATCCTAAAGTTTTCTTGGGAAACAAACAAAACAAAAAAAAGCAGTTTTTCAGACATTCTGGAGAGCTTTCTGGGGGGGGGGGACAGTGGGAAAAATAGTAGGTTTTGATTAAAATACCACTGGGGAAGGGATATCAAGTAACTCTGTAGGAATATTTTGACTGTTTTCAGGACAGGCTCTTATAAATTATCCTGACTTGACCAGTGATTATTAACTAATTATTAATGACTTTGTGAGCTAATTCATTTATTAATATAGCTTACATGTTTGAACTAAATTCTCATAGCAAGTCTATGAAGTTACAAATAAGCAAAGTATGACAACATGAAATCAGTTTTGCAGTAAAGGGAGTCCAGCCTGTAACTACTATTACTAGTGCTTTCAAAAGTTCAACATAAAGCTAAGCAAACAGTGAATAATCAACAGAGCCCTTGATCTGCAAGTGTGAGACCTAGAATTAATATGCCCCCAGCACTCAAAAAAAAACAAAAAAACAAAAACAAATGCAGAGACTACCTGTAATCCTAGCACTCAGGGAGCTTGGATACAGAATTTGTGTAGCTATGATGACAGGATCTTTATGGGTTCCAGTGAGATAGACTCTGCTTCAATGTAAGGTGGAGAACAATCATTGTAAACTTATGGGTTCCATAAGCATGAACATGCATGTGCTCATGTGCAGGCACAGCACTTGAGACTATGCACAAATACATCCTTTTTTTTTTTTTTAAGTTTACTATGGAGTTACTTCTAGACAGTTAACAATTTATAACAGTCCAAAAGATATCACATGTTTTTTGTAGTGTTGACATGATAATTAACCAGTAGTAGTGTTAGCTATTTCTTTGGCTTTTTTTTTTTTCTTCTTGATTAATATCAGTGTTAACAGATGGTTTTCTCTGTTACCATGAACTCATGTAGGTGTACCTTCATATTGATTCCCAACTGCCTCTTTGACAGCTCCTTGTTGACCTTTAAAAACAAAACAAAACAAAACAAAAAACTACACTATACCTTAGACCAGTAGCATTTGAATTACCTTGGAACCTCGCAGAAACGTAGAACTTCAGGTTCTGGCCATAGAAATGATGTATCAAAATTTGTGTATTCCAAAGCATTTGAAGGGGTTTTGAGATGGTGTGTACTAGGGAGTGAATTACCTATCTTTTCCTAAATTCAAGACTCAGGGTGGGAAGAGATAGTTCAGTGGGTAAGAGTGCTTGCTATGCAAGCCTGAAAGAAAACCTGAATATCCAACACCTGTGGGTAGACATAGGGAAATCTTGGGTGCTTAGCAGTTAGCCAGCTTAGCCAAAACAAGGAATTTGTGATATAGTGAAAGGACCCCTGTCTCAAAGGCAAAAGGTTGAGAGCAATGGAAGAAAATACCAAATGTCTTCATCTGGCCTCTGCATGGGCACACATCTAATGTGCACACATACACACAATCTCCAGCTACACACATACACATACAAAGAATCTCCAGGTATGTGTTTTTGGTGATTTGGGCTAGAGGTAATGTAGTAAGGTGGTAAATGACTCTAAAGATAAAATGTAGAAAAGGTTTGAACACTTCAGAATGTAAGATCTGATAAATTCAAGGTAGCATTTAATGAGAAAAAGATGAGTTCCTTCTTAGCCAGATACTCCATTTCCATTTATTTGACCAAATACATGGGTTTTTTTATTTTTGTTTTTGAGACATGGGTATAAATACTAGGAACAAGGAACTTTTACTGCAGCACCTCTCCTTTCCAAGTAGCCTCATAGATATTTTATGATCATGTGTAAATCATTTTATGATGTTTAAATCACAGCGTGCATATGGAACTCAGAAGACAACATCCAGGAGTTCTCTCCCTCTACCTATGGATGTCAGGAATAGAACCTGGGTCTTGGCCTTTACATACTGAACTATTTCTTACCTGCTTTCATATACCATCAACCAACACCACCACACACCATCCACAATAAATTGTTTAATAAGTGTTAAGGACACAAACTGTAGTTAAGTAAGTATTCCCTGTCGGAATAAGGAGGAAATGCTTCTTGAGATGAAATGTAGAGGAATAGGTTTTGTAAATCTCAGTTTAAAGATTCCTGTGAGGTTGTTTTTGTTTTTGAACTCAGTGTTTGGCCTAGCTTACTAATTTAAGCTAGTCAGATTAGCCAGCAAAATGATGCCTGAAAACATTTTATTTAATCATTACTGAAAGTTATACCTTTCTGGGACATAATATTTTTCCCTACCCACCTTTAGGTCTTTGTCATTTCTTAAAAAGTATTTCATTAGTAGTTTGTAAAATTGTTTAGATATATAAATAAATAGGTGTAGAATAGCCAGTAATAATAGGAAAAAAATTAGTAATGATTTATTGTAGAGTTACCAGGCACCTTATCCTAAATTATCTTGTTTAGGATATTCTTGAAGTTCTCGTATGTTGCGCTTGTCATGTTTCCTTGTCATTGCCTGTGTACAGCAAGTGCAGTTCTTTAAAGTTTTCCTTTTGCCACTCCAGCATGAATGTCAGCATCATCATTCAAAGAACAAGAAACATTCTAAGAAATCCAAAAAGCACCATAGGAAACGCTCTCGCTCTCGATCGGTAAGGAAGTGTATTAGCTGGCACAGTATACCAGAACATTTGTAAACAATATTGTGACTGGATTTATGTCTGTTACTCAGGGATCAGATTCAGATGATGATGACAGCCATTCAAAGAAAAAAAGACAGCGGTCAGAGTCCCATTCTGCTTCAGAACATTCTTCTAGTGCTGAGTCTGGTGAGCATTTCTCTTATTTGAGTAAACCTTGACACTTTGATTTCCTCATACTCTGACATTTTCATTTTCTCTCTGCTCAACAGAAAGAAGTTACAAGAAATCAAAAAAGCATAAGAAGAAAAGCAAAAAGAGGAGACATAAATCTGTAAGTAGTTTCTAGTTTTTAACAATTTCAAGGCTTTGCTCTAGAAAAGATTCTTAAGGCCTTCTCTATTTCTATGTAGTCATTCAGCTTGGCAACACAAAACAGATTAGGGTGCTTCACCTTAATCTTTCATTAAAATCACCTTGAACTTCAAACAAAACATAAACAAGATGTTAATGCCTGAGTTTTTACCACAAATGTATTGAATTAGATTAGTTGTTTTGGTTTTTTATGTTTCTCACTAATACTTATAATTCAGAACTACTTACTAAGCACTAACATTTTAAATAATTCAGTAATAATTTTAAGGAAGAAATTTTATTATGTACTTTTCAATGATTGTACATAATTAAATTGTACATGATTAAATTAACAGCCTAATCAGCAGCAGCCTTACACAGATTTAAATACATTAGAATTGTTCTTGATGAAAATGTGCAGGAGCTAAGGTTGTACCTCACTGAGGTTGTGTGCTTAGCTGGGTTCTAAATAATAAGTACTCTCTATTGTTAACAGAATAGATATAACCTGGTAGTGAGGTTTCTTTTTTTTTTTTTTAACTTACTATGTAATTAATGTGGTGTTTGCATGTACACCTGCACACTGGAAGAGGGCAACAGATTTCATTATAGATGGCTGTAAGCCATCGTGTGATTGCTGGGAATTGAACTCATGACATAAGCAGTGCTCTTAACCTCTGAGCTATCTCTCCAGCCCCAGTAGTGAAGTTTCTAGTGGTGCTTTACCCTATCCAAATGTTACCTATCCTTCTGGTAGGAAACACTATTGCCTCTCTCCCATAGACTCTGGAGAAATTCTTTCAAATCCTGGGGTTCAAAGTGGGGCGTTGCAGCACACACCTTTAATTCCAGCATTTGTGAGGCAAAGATAGGCAGATCTCTTGAGTTTGAGGCCATGCTGGGTACAAATAGAGTTCTAAGACAACTAGGCTTACTCAGAGCAACCCTGTCTTAAAATCCTAAAAGAAAAAATTTCCTGGAGTTAACAAGTTAAATTTTACCTCTCTACAAAACCCATCCTAATAAATGTGATATTATTAAATATTACCTGCATAAATAATTTGTAACAGAATGGTGTGCTTATCAAAATTCTGCCATGTGTTTTTATTTACATAGGACTCTCCAGAATCAGATACTGAACGAGAGAAGGATAAAAAAGATAAAGATCGGGAAAGTGAAAAAGACAGAAGTAGACAGAGATCAGAATCAAAACACAAATCACCTAAGAAAAAGACTGGAAAGGATTCTGTAAGTACTTAGAATTGTGTCTTTCCTGTGTTCACAAAAATAAAAACTGGATGGGCTTATTAAAACCTGCTGCTCAGTTTCAAAGTGGGTGCCCTAGTAAAAGGGTACAGGGGCTGTCTGACATGAACTCAGTGGCTGGCTCTTTGATCACCTCCCCCAGTGGGGTGCTGCCTTGCCAAGCCACAGAGAAAGATGATGCAGCCAGTCCTGCTGAGACCTGATAGGCTAGGGTCAGATAGAAGGGGAGGAGGTCCTCCCCTCTCAGTGGACTAGGGAAGGGGAAATGGGAGAGAAGAGGGAGGTAGGGTGGAAGGGTGTGGGATTGGAAGGAGACAAAGGAGGGTGCTACAACAGGGATACAAAGTAAATAAATTGTAAACAATAAATTAATAAACTAATTAAAAAGAAAAGCCTTAATGGTGTTTAACGGATAGGGTTTGTTTGGTTTTTTTATTTTTTTGTTTGTTTTTTGCTAATATTGAAGAAAAGAAATGGCTTATCACAAAGTAGATTTCTAGTACCTATAGTATAAATGACCATATATTTGAATTTTTTTTAAGCTGCAAATTAACAGCATAAAATAGTTATCACTTTAACTTGGAAAGAAAAGATAATGCTGTCAGTTTTACAGTATCATTAAGAAGTAATGTTAGGTACTTTCTTTTTGATTTTTAAATTATTGGGGTTTGTTTTGTTTTTGAGACAGGTTTTTTCTATGTAGCCCTGGCTGATTTGAAACTTAGATCCACCTGCCTCTGCTTACAGAGTGCTGGGATTAAAGGTGTGTGCCACTCTGCCTAACCTTTTTTACACCCACCTTCCTTTGGAATATAAAACTTAGAAGGCTCAAATCAGGGTTTGTCTAGATGTGCATAGCTAGCGTGGTTCATTAATCCAGTTTCAAGAATTGGCATCCCAGCAACAGTGTTGGAGAGTGGCAAACACGAAGGGATAGGAAATTGATATTTAAAGATCTGATTACACTAGTGCTTAGTTCCTCGCATAACAATGACAGGGCAGACAGTAATGACAGGCTTCTTGGTTGTCAGTTCCTTGTACTGATGTTTGTTTGCTTATGAATTGTTAGTGAAGGAAGCCCTGCGGCCTGCATCAGAGTACTCAGATCTGTTGGCGTAGTGTTGTGTGTGGTTGTTGTTACTATTGTTTTCTTGCTTTTTAAAACACAATGTATTTTGATCATGTTCAACCCATTTCTCCAACTTTTCCCAGATCTACCCCTTTTTTTTTTAAACCTTTATGAATGAGTTTGAGTCATGACTTCATTAAGAGTGAGCACTCCTCTATACTTATATCTTCCACAGCAGTGGTTTAAACAAAATGTTTAAGGAGCACTCTCCTTTTCAAAGATTGTATCTCATAGACAATGCTAAATTTATTTAGTTTATGTCTTGTCTTTTTTGAGCATAAGATTGAGATCATTTATTAGAGTCTAAACTTGAATTGTTTTACTGGATTACCTAAAATGTATAATATTAGCAAAGAATATACTGCCTAGGAAGTAGGTGCCTGGCTTCCATTAAGTAGGAATGTTTCATTTGTAATTGTTTGAAATGAAAGAAAGAAGTATGTACTGTTTTCCCTGTTTACATATTTTAATATTAAACTTAAGCCTGCCTATATAAATTCCCTGTCTTAGCATTTTTTCTTTCTTCTAGTGACATCCAGGGAATGCTTAATAACCTGTTGTTGGGCTTTGGAGCAAAGCATTAGTTTTAATACCCTATGAAATGTCTTTCTGTGACTGAAATTTCATATCTACTTTGGAAACTACTTTCAGTTTTTAACATTTTCAGGGTTAAATTTAATTGTAATTATGTTGAATGTCTTTTCAGGGTAACTGGGATACTTCTGGCAGTGAACTGAGTGAAGGGGAATTAGAAAAGCGCAGAAGAACCCTTTTGGAGCAACTGGATGATGATCAATAAATTATACCAAATATATGTTTATAGTATGATTTAAAGTCTAATTCAGACCAGGGATTATTTTTAGTTCAATTTACATAACACTGGGTTTTAATTGTGTCACAGGAAAAAAAAAGTGCATTTATGTATTGTTATTGTGGACTTTATAAAAGCAAAGGAAATTGAAAATAACTTGATTCTATATCAAGAATCATATTTTCCTACGGTCATAACTGTCTTTCTGTGACCCTTGCATAGGGCACTGCAGGATGGATTAAAAGTGGCAATTTACTGATAGCTGCAGACGTCTCTACTTTGTTCTAAGTCATGAGGTGATTTGATTTCCTTTATAGAAGGTGGATTTTGAAGATGCAATGAAAATTTTTTGATAATGTAGTACAAAAAAAGCACCAGCATCCTATGATAAGACTGCTTTTTTGTGCACTACTGAACTAGTTAAAGCCCACGTGATCTTTGGTGAGCTCTTAAGAAATAGGTGGTTTTGATGGAAACTGTAGATCTTTAACTATAGCAGTGGTAATGAGCACTGCTGTAATAAAGCCACCATTATTTTTTATGAAACATCTGAATTTTAAAAAGGCTTATGAGGGCATTATTTTGAGCATCTATTTTGAGCTGATGTTTTGAAAAAGCTAACATCAAATCAAATTTTAAGTTAGTTTAAATATATTGCCTTAAGGACCTACTAAAGAATGTGCCACCAAACTTTTGAGTGATAATTACAATATCCTTGTAGGGGTAAAAAAAAAATCAATGTTGACTTAAACATTTTCCTTTAATTTTTAATCCAATCTTTCTCTCTCTCTTTTTTTTTTTTAATTTCATTGAGGAGGTTGTAAATTACCTTCCTTACTGAAGTATTGACTTCATGGTACATATTCTAAAGCATTTCTGATTTCAATATTTTTGTACATTTTTATCTATTATTAAACCTTCTCTTGTAGTGTGCACTAGTGTTTATTTCTATATAAACTACTCAGCTCTAAGGAAATTGTATGATCATTTTCAAGATAATAAATCCCTTAAATTTTGTTTCATCCTACCCATGGTAGCTACATTACTTTCCTTTTTTAATATTTATGAACATCATAAATCAGTGCATTTGAGGTCCTTAAATGTGTTTTCACATATAAATTTCCTATGGAATATTTTAGAAAGGCAGTGGCTTAAAGATAGAATACTCTTTACATACTAACTTTTGAGGGTTAGTAATGTGATTTATACTATTTCCTTCGGTGCAGGAGGTTTTGTTGTGGTTTTTTTGTTTGTTTTAAGTAAAATTTAGCACTTAGTCTTTGGCATCATCTTATGGATTATCTTTGTTCTTTTAATTTGGACATGCTGAGATTGTCTCTTTCAAGTTGAGATTTAGATAAAACAAATTATTTTACTGCCCTTTAAATGAGTTGGGACGGATCAGTACAACCCTTTTTCCATCCTGTCCAGTGTTTTAATAGTGGCCACTGTTTAAAAAGGGGAGCTATTTTCATTCTCATTGCCATGTCATTTTCTGTTGAAAAATAAGACATGCCTTGTCAAAAAGATCATTACCTTTGAGAAAATGTTATGTAATCAGAATGCTTGCTTGAATTTAGTCTCCCATTGTATGTTACTCAAAATACATGACAACTGGCAACAGAATTTCCTTGAATTTAATTTTCAGAGGTCCCAAATTTAACAGTAGTCAAGATTGCTAATCAGTCCAAGCACTTGACATGGAGGTCAGAGATAGTCTTTAAATCATGCATATGATTTTCAAAGGTAAACCAGTAATGTTTCATAAGAAAAATTAGAATCTGTAAAACATGTTTTAATTCCACGAATAATGATTTTTAAAGTACACTTTCAATTTTTGATATATTTGAATAAAAAGCTATTGATGTGTTTTAGCATGTCCTCAAAATAGATTTCTGTATTTCTTATAATTTCATCACATCTTCAGAGCCCTGTAAAACATAGATTATAATATATCCATGCAGTGAGCCTATGCAAATCAGACACACAGCAAAAAAAAAAAAAGAGTGGATTCTCTTTTTGATTAAACAGATTTTTTTTTTTTTCTTTTCTTTTTTTGGAGACATGGTTTCTCTGTGTAGCACGGGCCATCTTGGAACTCTATAGGCCAGTCTGGTCTCAAACTCAGAGAACCGCCTGCCTCTGCCTCCCTTCTTGTAAATGTTACTGTGAATAGATCAATATTATAGCAGAACCATTTTGATTTAAATAGAAGTTTTATATCAGTGTATTGAATTTTGACTTTAGGAACCTGGAAATGTAATATCCTTGCTATAAAACATGTAAATCAAGTCTCTTCCATTGTCTTCTTTATCCCTTCAAACAAACTTTAGTTATTAGAAAGGTTTAGTGTAAAGGCACAGGTGATGAGAAGGTCCTAAGTCTTTGGACATTTTAAATCCATTAGATGATGTTTCTACATGTTCATTTTGGCAAAAATTGACATATCTTTGAATACTTGTTCTTCTAGAGTTGAACCTGATTTACTCAAATGGGAAAGCATTTAATACATTTATATATTTCAGTTAAGACTAGGACTCTAATGTTGAAACCTTATTTTTCCTCAGCATCACTAGCATTAAACTTGGTAATATATTTAATATCAAGCAAAATATTGACCTCAGATATTTGCTCTTGTCTTCTTGTATTCCATCACTTCTGGTGTTGGAAAATTTTGTTCGAGAAGCTAGTATGACCAATTCAGCATGAGTATTGTAATCTTCCCAGATGAATTTAAATAATGTGACAGGTCCGTCAATTTTACTTTTTAAATTGTTACTATTTTTTTCAACATGTTAAACTTTGGCTAGTCATGATTGTCACCTTTTGGATTTTTGCTAAGTGGACCTGATGTTCCTGGAGTACCATTTAGAGTGGCAATAGCAACTAAAGTCCATATGTTTTTCTGTGAACTATGTGCAGTTTGAGACTAGTGCACTTTTATTCATCTATATGTTTTACTTCAGTGCTAAAAGTGTTCATTAGAAATTTTTGCATTCAGAAGAGAAAAATGAGATTCACACATTGGAAAGGGTTTAAGTTTACAGAATTTTAACATAAAATGATGTAAACTTAAATACACATTTTAAAGTTTTTAAGACAATCTAATAGAAATAAAAACAAATTAGACTAACTTCTTAAATGTATTTTCCTTTGGGAATCTCTCAGTGTCAGATAGATTTTTAATTTAACACCTTTTTCCTCTAGGTTAAACACACTTTATTTACAAAAAGGAAAAAAAATGATGCTGTGTTTTCATTCTATGTTTCTGTTCATGACACATGCCAGTCTAACGATTATCATCGTCATCCTTTGTGTTTAAGTCCTTCATTTATTCTGATGTCACAGGTAGTGGCTGGGATTTATTGGTTTCATTCACTACGATGTCTATGTGTTCTTTAGAACTGCCTAGCACTTAGCAAACACGTAAAATATTGACATACATTCATCTAACACTGTAGTAGTGTTCCATCACCCACACTAAAGGGCTTTAAGAGGCATCACTGCAGTTAAGTCATAAAACTTAGAACTGATGCCCCGTCCATAAACTACATTTACAATAAGGTCTAATGACTACAATTTAGGGAGTGTCGAAAGGCTGAAAATGAGGAAACAGAGACTTGTAAGATTCAAAAAATTTAGGCTTATTTTAAAAAGGGATGAGAGATGTTAAGCACTGTAGCACTCCATTTATTAGGGCTCATTTTAAAGTGAGAATGAAAGATGACATACACTTTGCTTACCTGTCGTCCTTTTTTTTTCCTGGTCTACATTCCTTAATAAGATACTATTCCTAAACCTGCTGAACTCAGAGCTGCATTTGAGACTGGGTGGATTCTAAGTAAGTTGAGGCCATCTCATGTGATTGCTCTTTGACAGTGATTATCCTAGTGCAGTTAATGTTTACATTTCAGAGAAACAGGCTAGCCACAACCCTGCTCTTCCATCTAGGCTATGGAGCAGATCCATTCAAGCTAAGCCATTTTTTGATACTATGCTATTATTGTTACTAGATATCTACTTGTTACTGATAAACTTTCTGTTTGTTTTTTTGGTCCTGACTACTAACATTTTGGGTAGGTGTTAGTCTTCTTGCCTTCCTCTACATCTGAACAGAGGACTTGTTCAAAAAGGTGAGTAATTGGGAAAAGGTTTCTCTTTTCTATGTAATCAACAGATTTTTACTTCTGTTTATATATTTTCCTGATGTATGGAATCTCGTAGCTTTAACAGTAGACCTTTTGTAAATAGAAAAATGGCATATTTTATTAAATAAGTTGGATTTGTGTCGCCGCTTTTCTTTAAGTCTCTATCATCCTGCCCACAGCAGTTCTCTGGTCTGAGTTTAAGTGCTCACAACCCAGTTTTCAGTGTAAAACCCACTTTGCTTAAAAAGTTAAGCCTTACCCCCTCCAAACAAAAGTCTATCACTACAACCTCACACTTGATCGTCCAATCTTTTCATAAAAATGAATGCTAACAACTTTAAAATCTAAATTTAACTAAAATCTAACTTTAAATTGTCAAGTTATCTTACTAAGTAATTATTGAGATAAATAACTAGTCCAAACAGAAAGAATATTATCAAATACTCTATAGACTAGTATTATAAAGATATCATCTGCCTTTGGGAAATTTGGTGTCTCCAAAAAAGAAAATATGTTGAATAAGAAAGCAGTGTCAGTAATGAATATTAAGTAACATTGTATGTCCAGCAAAAATTGACTCAGAAAGTCATAAGAGTATTGCAGTAAATTGTGTTTCTGTATTAACACTGGGCAAAACATATTTAATTCTGGTTAGGGGTAAGAGCACTTGCCTACCATATGCAAGGGCCTGTACCGGAGTCCCAACAAAACACTACTAACAAGAAGCATTAAATCTAACCAAATCTTTCTTTGAGCTTTACTGCTATAGTTATGGTCTGAAAATATTCCAAATATAGAGTGTTAATGACATTTTAAGAAAGTCAAAGGCACCTGGTCTTCTTTTGACCATGACAGTGTGTGGGAAACTGGGTGAAAGCCACTTGTGTTCTTGGCTTGGGCATACAACCTTTTTCTTTCCCTTTTCTTTAAGTAATAAGAAAGCACATGAGGGAGCAATTTTTCTAAAATATATTACCTTTGAATTCTAAGCTCAAATAGCAAGCTATGTGCAAGTCTTCAAAAAACAAAAACAACATAAAATACAGAAAGGATTACAACATATGACAGAATAGTAGTGTAAATAGTTTATTTGCTCAAATGGCATGAAAAGACCAGAAAAGTAACATGAATTGCTTTTATAAAACATTCTATATTGCTAAGAAGCAGGCCCATTAATAGACAAACAGAAGAATATGCCAACATTACTGTCCGTTTGTACACTGGGAAATAAGCTTTTTTTGTTTGTTTGTTTGTTTGTTTGTTTTGTTTTAGCAAAGGCACCCCTTTGGAAAACAGCTAATTTGTGTGAAAAACAAAAAAGGTCCAAATATTTGTCTGATACCATGATCAAATTAATATATTAATATATTCATCATTAATTGACTCAACAAAATGACAACAATCTTGGCATGTTCTTTTTTAGCTACACATATGTGAATGTGCCAGCAGGTTTAAAAGGGATCTGTAAATAAGTATACTACTGTGAAATGTGGTAACTGACTTTTAAACTGTCCTTGTAGTTAAATATATATATATATATTTTAAAAAACAAACTATAAGTTAAAGTAACATTCAGATTGTGTAGCATAGGCTGATGCATTTTTAAACAATATTTACAGTATTACCTAGAGGCTTAGGAATTAAAGAGACGTGTAAAAACCATAAAAAACTGCACCAATCTTATAGCAAAATATCTGTACATTTTAAAAGATCATATAACTACACACCCATGAAAAAGGGACCTTCACCAAGGGGTTCACATGAACACAAAAAAATTTGGTGGTTAAATACTATACAATAATTTTTACAATTAATATACTGATGTACCAACAAGGTAAGCCAGAAGCAGAATATGTGTTATGAGAAGTACAAATTGAGCTTCAGTCCAGTCTTTGACTTTGGAGTGGATCAAAATGCCTTGCCAGTGAGGAAGTAAAAATAGTAACTTAGTTAACCATTTAACCCTATCACATATAATTTAAACTTAATCTCAATGTTAATTTTGTACAGTTTAATTGGAATTTCTGATAAGAAATACACAAAGCAACTCAGCCTTGATAACTTAATGTCAACTGTATCAGTATTTAATTTACAAATGGAAAAAGATCTTTTGATTGTCAGAAGAGAATAAGGCCAGGTTCCTAATATTACACTAACACTTGTAATCTTGAATGCTTACTGATAGATTTTGTGTTAAATTCTCCCTGACAAGGCACCAATTTCTATTTTAAGGATTTACCCATAATGGTCCTCAGATATCAGAATACTGATTACTGAGATGTTAATTTTAGTGCTAATTCATGATTATATTTGTATTAAAAGCTGCCTCTAACTCAAGAACACAGTTCTACAAATAAGTCCTATTCATTGTTTTAGGCCATCTTGCAGTCATAAAGGGAATGCCTTTGTTCATGGTACCCTTGTACAGAAACAACATGTGACAAAATAGACTTAAGTGACTTCTAGTGGCACTGTAGTTGCATCCTGTTTATACTTTGCTGGAGTTTAATGATAAAAGGACTTAATTGTGTGCCAGTTTCCTTCTCCCTTGTTACAAGTCCTTAAAAATAGAGTTGATGAATATGGCTCAAACACACAATTTCTTAAAAGACTTCTCAGCAAAGGAAGCCCATAGCAGACACATCCCTGTTATTTACAAGTTACCAGGAAACCAGGTTGGGATATAAGGGACAATCATAATGGCAAATAATGAATTTAATATGAAATTTACATTTTGGTTAAAAAACTGAGCAACATACTGGTGTAAAAAGTCAAATCCTATTGCTTTGATTAATCTGAGCAAGTTACTTCCAATTTTAGGCACTTGTTAACAGGGGTTAAAAGGAGAACCCATCTTTAAATTCTTACGTGTTTACTAAATCTGAGCCCTTAAGGAGTATTTCATTTGTATTGAAGGCTGCAGCTAAATGGTAGCACATATAGTTCACATCGGCACTTTCATGTACACCCTCTTCTCTTGAAGGCTGATCTCAGGGTCACATTGTTATTTCTGCACCATTAACAGAACGCAAGTTCTGATCATCAAAGCGCCGCCTCACACTTCGTCTCACCGCATCGGCTCGTCTATATGGTTGGTTTCTAAGATCTGTAAAGAGGAAAATGCCAATGAAATGACAACAACCTCAAGTATGTCTTAGCAAGACAAAGGCCAGTTGGCAGCCAGTCAAAGCAGCTTGTGTAGAGTCAACTAACAGGCCCTTCAAACCCATTGAGCATTCAACCAAAGATACACATTTGCCTTCAGTATTTACAGTTAAAATAAGATATAATGCTGGTAGGATGCTGAGACTTAGAGATTATTTCTATCACTGTCAATATCTTGGCTAGTTGAAATACTTAAAAATGTCTCCAATTAATGGAACAGTTTAGTCCTGGAGTATTAGAAATGATTACAACAAACTTTTACCGCAAAATAAAAATAAAAAATAAAAAAAAAAAACTAAGACAGGAAGGAACTATAGAACTAGGTTCTATTGCTTATACCTCTTTAGATAGCTGAGGACAGTTTTTCATGAATTATACTACTTAATACCTCACTCCTTCAATAGTCTGCTGCCAGCTATTATGCTTGTACTCCAATGTACATGGGAAAGAGGTCGGACTCCCAATTTTCCAGTCTATTGTTAATTCAAGGCAGAATATTTGACATTTAAAAAGAATGCTGCAAATGAGTAATTCAAATTAATGCAGTGTATTCTGGGTGAAAGGCATTGCTTTAGTGGGATGAAACAGGAATTTTTAGGTAAACACTCTTGGTGTGAAGGCATGCTTTCATGAATATAACTGATAGTAGCTAGCATGCAGCCTTTTGGTGGAGTTAAGACATGATAAAACAAGGTTTCTTAATTTTTTTCCCTTTAGTATTTATCAACATTATTTAAGTTGATAGTTTTCATAAAAATCAATAATTGGTGAACATTTCTACAGGGGAAAAGTTCAACTGGACTCCAGTGGGACAGACCTCTTAAATTTGTCCCCAGTAATACTACCCATTAACTTCTGGCTCCTAAATAACTACAAATTGGCCCTTCTCAGTCAAACCAAAACAGTTATTTTAGCCCTCTCAAAAAGTGGTTTGGGGGTCCTTATATTAATCATTTGTAAAATTCCCAATCTTTGAAAAGCTGTGGATACCTTCCCTAGCCATTACCCACTGTATCTACCTAGATAAACCTGGTGTTAATGTAGTAACTTGAAGACAAACATGGATTAAGAGAAGCAGGTAGAATCAGCAGCTACTTTGCTGTCACAAAAAAATGTGAAGGCCAACTGAGAAAGGCACACATAACTCATATGAGGCACAAAGACTGGTAAGGTTCTCACCAGTATTACCCTTAGCAATAAATAAAAACCACTGAACTGCATATAGGAAAGAGGAGGAAGCTAAGTAAAAAGTGATGCTTGCCAGCTCTGTGTATCCTCCACCACCGGTGTGCTAGAAGAAATCCTTACCCTCGAGTGAACATTTGGAAATTTAGTGATATTATTCTTCTTTAAGGCTAAACAGAAAACAAAAACACAAAATGATGGTTAAGTAAAAATGGGATGAAAACAGAAAGCAACTCAACTTAGTGCTTTAACATTGCTAAGCTGGTTAGCTAACAGAGGGTGTGGGCCTTACTACAGGTGGTGGTAGGTTAAACAAGGGAAGGATAAGCACCTTCCCACCCAGCGTGATCACCCAGGTTCAAGCTGCTTTGAAAATTGGCTCCAGAAAGATAGACCACAGTCCAGCAACAGACAGCCAAGCAGATGCAAGTTTTCAGCCTGTTAATGAACACCGGTGGTTAACTGCAGGACAGGCAATGACAGTGACATCTTTTGATTCAAAGACAAGCACACCTAGCAACTACAATACAGAGAATAGTTGTGTCACAAAACACATACCCAGTTCCATGTCAATCTCAGTAAAGGAGTCAGTCAATGGCTATTGACAATTGGCAGTATGTTCTTTGTCTCTCTTCTAAGCAACTATGCGTACACATATTTGCTCCTTTTTAAGCAAATACTAAGCCCAGGAAATTACTTGGACAAGTCTTATACCTCCCCCTCCTGTTTCCAAATTTTATGAAAAAAGGCTGTTTTTCAATGGTAAATATACTATTTATATTTCTACTGCCACTGTGCTAGCAAGCAGGTCTAGCTGTGACCTCATCACCAAACAGTACTCTGGTTTGACATGGAACAGAGTTACTAGTGAAGGGATATGAGAAAGACAGTGGAGAGCTCTTTAGTCTTTGCTTGTACCTCCTGCCTTGCATCTCTGCTCTACTATGGAACTGCTGATAGCCAAAATTGGGCATGACAGTGAATAGAGGTCACCTGCCCAGGGCAGTGCTGTGGGGCCATGAATTGCTGATGTCAGCGTTTTCAAGATCTCCCCTCCCCCCATTTTAAGAGTTCCCAGCACAAAACTCACATTGAGTTCCAACACACTTAAGAGTAGGAGCTGAGAAAGGCCCAATTTGCAGTTGTCTTTAGTCTTTGTGTAAAAGAAGCTTTAGAACCTTTCTCATTTCAATACACAAGATGGATGATTTTATTTTTTTAATACAGGCAGGGGACATATTGCTATGGTTCAGGTGTGGAAGTTGGAGGACAGCTTGCCAGAATTGGTTCTTTCTTTTCACCATATGGGTACAGGGTGATCTTAGTTGTCAGCTTGGTAGCAAGCAAGCACCATAACCTGCAAAGCCAACTCGTTACCTGCTCCTTTCATTTTCTGACCACATCTTTAAAGTACATCATTTTATTACCATGTTAGCTCAGCATATGGGTTTTGAAGAAACAGTAAACCTGCTAGAGCACAGTAAATATGCAGTAATTACTGGTCTTAGTATTTAACTGCTGGTTGTCACTTTGCATTCAAATGTATTAGCCCCAAAGTCCATTTATTCTGAAAATTTCTGCAAGTGGTTCTATTAACTGTCATCCACCTCCATTAGCATTGCAGCACTGTGGATCATACATATATTACATTACTGAAAGTAGCAGTGAGGGTACAGTAATGACCAAAACAAAAGAATGCAGCATGAAGACAACACAATGTAAAATAACGTTCCATGCTAGCATAGTCCTAAGATATGAGGGTGGCAATAAGATATTTAAAAGCAAAAGAAAGAACCTTGTAGCAACCTTTTAATAGTATCAGGTGACAAAGAGCAATAGTTTAGTAATGGTATTCTTCAGTGAGAACAGGTTCGCAGAAAAACCGAGACCCACGCTTGGCGGTGCGAGCAGTAAAGGGCACAGTCTTCAGCACTGCATTGAGAATAACAGCCAGACAATAAACGAGTAAAAAGGCAGGAACTATAGCATTAGTACATGGTTAGTGTAAGAGGAAAGGTAAAAGAAAAGGCAGTATATAATCCAGTTCATTAATGTCAGAATAAAATCTGGAACTTTGAGGGTAGGGAGTAGAGTGAAAATTACTCCAAGGAAAAACTATTCTGGAGGTGGTCTTGGTTCTTTTTGTTTTTGAGGCAGGAGCTCAAATATACTCTAGTCAAGGATGACCTTGACCTTCCTTTTTTCAGTACCCTAAGTACTAGGGTTTCAGGTATGTACCACTATTTTTGAGTTCTTGTTGCTTGGATTTTTTTTTGGTTATTTTTTTAAGATTTATTTATTTATCATATATACAATGTCTGTGTACATATACAGAAGAGGACACCAGATCTCATTATAGATGGTTCTGAGCCACCAAGTGGTTGCTGGGAATTGAACTCAGGACCTTTGGAAGAACAGACAGTGCTCTTAACCTCTGAGCTATCTCTCCAGCTATTTTTGAGTTCTTTAAAGTGCCTAGTTGAATGCTTCCCTAGTCTCAGGTTAATCTTGCTGTAGCACTTAGGTGTTTAAATTGATAGAACATCCATTTTTACTCTTGCAGAGTAGATATTCCCCCAGTGCAGAGGAGACAGAAATGTCCCACAAGGGGACTCTGCAAGCCACTGAATAGTACATGCTAACACCATTAAGTACATGTGTTCACCATGAGAACAGATTGCTGTTTCCACTCATTTATGCTGCTTTAATAACAGGGAAGGAATTCTTTATTGATTTTAAAAATCTAAGCTATATATCCACTTAATTTCCGTGTGTTTGGGATGGTCAAAAAGTTCTGTGGTTTTAGAAGTTTGACATCCCCATTCACAATGCTCACTCAGTAAGTTACAAGAAAATTCAATAAATTATATTTTTGGAAAACCAGAATTTTGGAAATCTGAATAATAACTACACACTTAGTATTAAGGAATTGTTTAATTTTGAGTGTGATTATATTTTGGCTTTGTTTATAAGCATCCATCTTCATCTTTAAAAGGTGCATACTTAAATATTTCCAAATGAGGTTATAGTTATGGGGATGCCTGAAAAAGACCCAGGGGTTAGACCTTGAGGAGGAGGATAGGAGCACTAACATATACGTGTAACAAGACTGATCGTAGTTGTTTACTCTTGAGATGGGTGAGGAGCAACTGCACACATCATATAATTGTCTATACTTGAGCATATTTTTAAACCTTACCATTAGAGCAAAATGCTTTAAAGTATCTTAGCTGATAAGTATTCATATGCAAAAGACATTGAAGAAAAGTCAGTTACTGTCACTGCTAAACAAACCAGTAGCCTAAGTTACCATCCTGATCAGTAAGAGGCAGTATAAAAACCTGTACAATTGGTTCAAGCTGAAAGCATTAAGCTAGAGAAAACTCAAGCTGATATA
The DNA here is from genome assembly GCF_030254825.1 of Meriones unguiculatus. Lineage (NCBI taxonomy): Eukaryota > Metazoa > Chordata > Mammalia > Rodentia > Muridae > Meriones > Meriones unguiculatus. Next base: position 93,706,692 of record NC_083356.1, on the reverse strand, counting down.
GGTCCTCTGAGATAGAAGTCTATAGATTCATCCAGATGAAAGTAATAACTTGCTGTTACCATACTCCTTTTATTCCTTTGAATGAGTAAACAGATTTTTAAAGTGCATGCCAGAGAAACCTACATTGATTGTTAGTACAGAGAATAGATTCTCCTGCATTATTTCTACTAGGCAATCATATAGGAGTGGCCACAAGGAAAAATATGGTGAAGTGTGACAAATCAGTGGGAAACTTAGGGAAGAATACCTACTGGTCCCCACAGGTACAGAAGGGTCAAGATTGTCCAGGGTGTTGGATGGCAAACAATACCAAAATGTACTTCTAACCCTAGTTTTCAGTCTGGCTGCATAATTCTTAATCTTATTAGCTCAACTGAAGAGCTTGCCAGCTATTGCCAAACGGGACTGCAACAACTGTATGTGGTCCCACTTCCATGGGGCAGTGTGATCACTACAGACCATGAAGATGAAATACCCTTTACCTGTGATAATGTCTTCAATGGCGCCATCTTTTCCTTCATATACATGTCTGTTATCTTTAACTTGTCGTCTTCTTAACTCCGCAATTAACTCTTGCTGCTGTCTCTTTGATTTATGGGAAGGAGACTGAGAAGAAAGGCAGAGATTGATGATGCCAGTACCCATCTGGATTTTTTAAAAAACTCAAAAGTGTTCCTGAGCTTTATATTGAACATCCAACACTACAGACACCATCATCCCAACATTCTGCTTAAATGCCAACCAGGAAGCTTATAGAAGAAAACAGAAACTTTAAGCTATGAACACAAAGCCCAACTGGGAAACAATATAAAAGGTGTGTGTCTGTATGTGAACAGGTAATACCTACCTTACTTTTGAGATGAGTCTTTCACTGACCTGGAGCTCACCAAGTATGACAGGCTGGTTGGTAAGTCAGCTCTATCCGTCTTTACCTCCACAACTTTGGAACTACAAGGTTCCACCACCATGCCCAGCATTTTTATATGGGTGCTGGGGACCAAACTTGGGTACTCATGCATGCAAGGCAAGTTTCTTATTGACTGAGCTCTCTCAGTCTGTTGTAGGATGGATTCTGTGGCCATAGAGATAGCTGATAATAACATTTCTCAGACCTTTCAGCAAAAGCCTGCAAGCAAGCCTTCATGATCTTTACTCATACTGTTGTCCTTCATGAAATGCTTCCTTCCAACAACCCTCCTAGTATTGGTGGAGGTCTGTACCCATGAACACCATGGAGCCTTTCCTGGTTCAAGGCCCTGATCATCAGATAATCTTGTATGCTTTTCTGAATATACAGCTAAATTCTTGATTTCTGTTAACTTGGAGGTGCTTCACAAATACTCCCTTTCATTCTTGAAGTTGTTGAGTGAAGTGATGATTTTTTTTCCCACATGCCACGGGAAGGCAGTGGTCAGGATCTTGCACAGGTCAGCTCATACCCCTTTCTATTTGTGCTTCACTCAGGCCTCTCTCAGAAGCAGAAAATTCTTACCTTTGGGTCCTGCTGCTCCATCAGGGCTTCTTGCTCCAATAGTTTTTCCATGAGAGCTTGTTCCTGCTTTTTCCTCAGCTCATTTTCCTCTTCTGCTTGCTGGGGAAGTACCATTTTAAAATAAGATTGAAAATTGCACAAATGGAAATGATGACAGTTAAGGTTTCTTCAAATTTTTGTTTTTTTATCATTTTTTTAAAGAGAAGTATTTTTTTTAAGTATTACATTTATATTTATTTTATGTATGAGTACTCTATCTGCATGTACACCTGCACACCAGAAGAGGGCACCAGATCTCATTATAGATGGTTTTGAGCCACCATGTGGTTTCTGGGAATTGAACTCGGGTCCTCTGGAAGAGCAAACAGTGCTCTTAACCACTGAGCCATCTCTCCAGGCCCCCAGTTAAGGTTTCTTAAAGCCATTATTTGAATAATCCACAGTGGTTTGGGAATTAAAGTGAACTCAGTAAGATCCGTCATGATCACATTCCACTCTGATTCTGTGTTTACCGAATATGAGTCTTCAAACTAGCTGCTGAGCTACACCTCAACTAGAACTTTGCTGATGATTCTTAACCTACACAAATAATTTCTGAGCTCCACCCCTCTAACCACTGTTTTCAATTATTTTCAAGTGAGACTGTATTACTTCCAGAATCTTCCCACCTAATAACAGCTTCTCTGAAAGCTTTTGCTGGAGAAAAACTCTTATTTCCCTGGGTTTAAAGTCCCTTAAGGGCCTTACCACAACAGGATTCTTGGTTTCTCCCTACAACTCTCCAAATGAGTCAGAGTGACTGATCTGATAACTTGGAAAAAGAAGAGAATGGACCCTGCTCTCTTGGGTACTCTCTTGAAGTCTTCCCTGCCCAAGAGACTTTTGTTGATCTACAAACTAATGAAATGGTCTTCTGTCTGGCTTAGGAATTGAGTATAATATACAAGTTTGAGTCTGCGAATAAGGCTTGCATTTTGATGTCCATTTCTCTTTTAAAAAAGTCTTATTTCATAACTATCTCATATATGTGTGTGTGTCTGTTGCTTTTGTTATTGTTTCCTTTTGTCTGATATGAAGGAAAAACCGCAGTGTGTTAACTCAGTATCAGTTAACTTCCCATGATGCACCATGATCAGCACCATGCTAGAACACTGTTCAATATATGTAGGACAAAGTATTCTGTAATATCACTATTCAACCTTACCACAGCAGCTACAATTACTGCAAGGAATAAATAGTAAGGCAGAGGAGCACACTTATAGACAAGCTTGACCACACTATCCCAAAGATCACTGAGGGCAGCTTCTTTTTACCTCTGTTTCACAGATGTCCCAACTGAAGCCTCGAGCATTGAGACCAATCCCAGTATTTCCCAATTTGTTTTATAATTTTTACATATAATTTCTCTTCTGACCTTAGGCTTGGAAATATTCTTATTAAGAAATGTGATTATAGCACCTTACAGAAAGGTGACTGTAGTACCTCAAAAGAGCCTCTGGGGACATCCCTGCAGCTCATTAAGCATGACTACCCCCCTGCCACCCCCAGAGAACTACAGAGTACCAGTTAACAGCAGCTGGAAGGCAGTGGCTTCCTCAGCATACCATCCCTGTGCATCCTCCCACTAAGGAAGCTTTCCTTATGCTCTTAGCTTATGACAGGACTGCCATATTGGCCACGATTAAAGGAGGTAACTATTAACTCCTGCACACATGTAGCCAATCGGCAGCTTGGTCTTCATATGGGGTACCTGGCAAGTGGAGGGGAGGGCTTTTTCTAATGTAGACTCTTGCCTGCTTTTGGACCGCTTCCCTCTGGCAGGACTGCCTTGCCTGGCCTCAGGGGATGAATATATGCTCAATCCTAATGTGAATTGATATGCTGGGGAGGGCTAATTCGGGGGGGGGGCTCCCCTTTTCTGGGGGGAAAAGGGAGAGAGAAAGGGGAGGATTGGGAAGTGAGGTGGGAGGGTGCACCCTTGGGAGGTAAATAATTAATTTTAAAAAGAGGTAATTATTTTAATCTGAGTGATAGGCATAGGAATGAATCTCCAAAGCCATTGGCCTCTACTCGTTTTACAAAAATGCTTTCCTCATACTTCCATAGTTTTTTTTTCCAAGAGTTTTCATAAACTGCTCAAATCCTTTCTTTAAAATACTTTTCTTTCCTCAACCAACAAGACCAATGTTAAACATAAATAACTCCAGGTAATAGTTTGCTCTCAATATTTGTAGATTCCTCATCCATGAGTTTAATCAAATAAATTGAAAATCTTCAGAAACTTCACTTTACTAAACAGTGACAATGATTTTCTCATTTCTTAAATTACAATACAACTATTTGCATAATATTGACATATTGGATTGAAAGATAATGTACCCCATAGGCTCATATTTTTCAATATTTAGTCCCTAGTTGCTGGAATTGTTTGAGAAGTGAATTGTTTAGTCACTTTTCTGTTGCCATGAAGAGACACCATGTCCAAGGCAACTCTTGGAAAAACCATTTAATTGGAGGCTTGCTTACAGTTTCAAGGGCTTACTCCAGTTTCCTCAAGGAGAGGAGCATGGTGGCACACAAGCATCATAGAACTATGTGAGTGAGGAGTTTACATCTTGAGATGTAAAGAGAGAGACTAGGCCTCCCAAGGGCTTTTGGAACCTCAGAGCCCATTCCCAGTGACCTCCTCCAACAGGGCCCCACCTCTTAATCCTTTCCTGACAGCCTATCAACTGGTGACCAACCGTGCAAATACATGAGCCTACGGGGGCCAATTGTATTCAAACCAACACAGGAAGGATTAGGAGATGTGGCCTTTTTGCAGGAGGTGTCACTGGACACCTTCTAATGTTTCTACAGACCATTCCCAGTGTGCTCTCTGCCTCCTAATTTGTGTATCCAGATATGAGCTTTCAGCTTTTTCTCCAGCCCCCCCGTAACCATGCCTTCTCGCCACCATTATAAACTCTAGAACAGTAAGCCCAATTAAGCTCTTACTTTGTAAGCTGCCCATGGGGTTTTATCACAGCAATAAAAAAGAAACTAATACAGCTGGTGTATGAGTTAAAATGAATCTAGAGATTTAAAATGTACAGGAGGGTATGCACAAGTTATTTGCAAGTATGCATAGTATCATTTTATGTGAGGGAACTAAATAGTCTCAGAACCAGGTATAACCAAGCTTCTGAAACGAAACCCCATAGGTACTAAGTGTAAGAAGTCTCACAGCTCAGTCGGGTCTACACACAGCACATAGGTTCTCCCTGATGTGAGTCACAGCATGTGCTACTGACAAATCTTGGTTCATTTGACCCATCAAACAATTCTATGTACCTGTGGATTTTCTATGCCCTACACCTTGCCCTTCAACCTTCAACAGTCAGTAGCAGGGCAGTGGTGGTAATGGAGCAGATATGCATTTGCATTGGCTTTTTTATTTAGTCCCACACATGGCTCCGTGAGAAAAATGACCCATTATGGCCTGAGGGCCCTAAAAGCTCTCAGCCTTAGCAGGGCCAGAGATTGATCACCCAGATCTTCTGCCCAAGGCCAGGGAGGCCTCTGCAGAGGAGCCAGGTCACAAACACTTCTTGGGGAGGGCATCTGTTGGGAAAATAGAGAAGGCTATAGAGTGCTCTCCTACTAACCTTGTAGGCTTTCACAAATCGAACAAAGACAGGGAAGAACACAGAGGGTGGTGTTGTCTTGGGGTTTTCGCCAAAATACTTCACCACATCATCAAAGGCATCCTGGAAAGAAGCAAATTTTTCTTGAATCTCATTAGCTCCACTACTGAAACCAGATGCTCTGGGCCAGACAAGTAAAACAAAGAAGCTTGTTCTGATGCTTCTGTGCTGCCATGTAATTCTCTATATCACCTCTAATACCTCACTAAAGGTAATCAGAAAAGTACATAGTGGGGCACAAAACTCACCTCTAGGACCTCCTGCTTTTTCTTCCCCAATCCTATGTTACTGCGCGCACACACACACACACACACACACACACACACACAAATGAGGTATTTCTTCCACAAGCTTTCTAAAGCCCGTGAGTTGGAAGCAACTCTGGAACTAAATCCTACGTCTCTGATTCATACTCCTTGCAATATCACAATGAAAAATGATATTCTCTTCTGTGGTCTATCACAACCCCAAACCCAGAAGCTATCATTGTCTGCCTCCAGTTCCCGAGCACTCCACCTCCTGTTCTGTAATGGTATACACTGCACTCTGTTCTAGGTTTACTTGTATACCAGAGATCCTAGGGTGGTAGAGGAGTATGAAGTCTAAGAGCTACAGAAACCTTAAACTCCAGGAGTTTTGCTTTGGGAGCCCAGGCCTCGCATGTTGCAGACCTGTGCTAGAAGGAATTTAGGAACAAAAGGGCTTTTACAGAATAGCACTTGGAAAAGGAACTTTCAAGGACAATAAGAGGAAAATGAAACATTAGCTACATATGAAACTGACCCACTAACAGTAAAATAAGTAAAGACAGAGAGACAGATAGACAGATAGACAGATAGACGATGCGCCATTACTTTCCGAGCCCAGAGCCTGTGCCTTGGGTGCCCTAAAAGAGTGCACTCTCGGGCTACCTGAGCAATCTTAGCATCATCCTGCAGTTTCTTCAGCTTGCCCTCATTGTGAAGGATGAACTCTTTCAGCAGTGTGTTGTGGTCATGCATAGTATACTCCCTCTTGGTTAAATCCATTCCCCTCTGCAGCTCCTTGACATCCAGCAGAACATTTTCAAGGGAGACTGATGGAGAGAGAGCGACACGTCAGGAAACTTCTGCTGAGAGGAAGTCCAGCTGCTGATGCAATTTCTCAGTACTTTGTAAGGTTCACTTAGGACCCTTACAACCAGCTCCCACCTTTAGTCAGAAATAGCCTTTAATATGGGTAATTTATGAAAGTCCACTATCAAATACTACAACAAATTCTTCATACTCACTAATCCTACTGTTCATTAGCATACTTTGCTAAAGAGGAAAAGTGACCTAAAGTTCTATGGCCTGACATGAGTCACACAGTTCAGATAGCAAGGGAATGGGAAAATAATCCTAGCCTCCACTTCTTGTGCTGAAGACCAAGGTTCTATCCCCATCCAGCTTAATGGTTAGTTATAGGTTCAAATAGGCCCATGATTTTTTTTCTTTCCCCTAATCCTTTCACTTACTCAGGATGCTTTTGCGCTCCTGTAACTTTCCAGCAGAGGGCAGAATTTTACCTGCTGAACTTTGTTTGCATAGACTACTAAGACTCCAAAGCAACCTTGGACAGTTTTTTGTTAATCCTTTCTTGCTTCAAAGAATTTGGCATGAACCTTGCAATAGTTCCACTACCCAGAGCAAGCATACTTCTGAACTTTTATGAGCCACTTTCCCCAGAGAATTTGGTCTCAGCTTTGTTTTCCCTGTTCCTCGGCTTTGTACCTGGATGAGATACAAATCAGTATGTGTATTCTCCCCTTACTGGACCTTCACAATTGTATTCCCAGTGCTCCCCCCAGTTGTGACCCCATAATACTTATGACAGTGCCAAGTACAGAGAAAGAACTCAAAACTGCTGATGAGCGAAGGAGCAGCCCTATCTGACTACATTATGGGCATATGTGTTAGTCATTTAGCCTAGGCACCAGGTCAGCCAGTGAACACATCAGCCATTGTATTTTTCTCACAGGCTTTTGTCAAAGAAAAAATCTCCTTACCAATCTACCTGTGTTATTACTTACTAGGGTAGAATCTTAAAATTATATTAGGGAAATTGACAAATCTATGGGAGTGTAGCACATAGTATTCTTAGAATACAGAAACAATGGTCATTTCACTTGGCTAAAAGTCTGGGGTTACTTCTAGAATCTAATAATAGTTTATAATAAACACTAGTTGCTGATGGTTCAGTGTTGGGGGTTGGTCTGAACGTATTTTGATGCTAATTACTGGCCTCAAGATCTGGTTAATGCTCTATCCTTGTTGTGTAAACCTGCCTAAGACATTCTTCCTGATCAGTATGTGGGCAAAAGGTTTTCAGGCTTTGGGGACAGGAGGATCATGGGGAGGAGACAGTACAGAAAGGAAGAGAGGAGAAAGAAGCATGCAAGGATGAGTTAGCGTGGAGAAGGAAACATATGGGTCAGGAGAAAGGCTTTGAGGATGGCGTGGATGGTGAAAACACTTAAGATGAAAAATATAAGCAAGGATTTATAAAATTATGGATGGAAGGTAGCCCAGATAGGAATGGTTAAGGAGGAGGATGGCATTGGATAGGGATGGATGGACAAGTTATTGAAATAGCATAGGTAGAAATTATCTGCCCAGCCCAAGGTGTTATAAGGTAATTATAAAATCTAACAGGTGTCTGTGTCTTGTTGATTATGATAGCGGGTTAAATAATTCCACCGTAACAATTATAGGGCATAAACTTATACAACCTGATACCAATTTATTTTCAACAGATTAAGAAAATTACAATATGAAAATCACAGCCTATAACTCCAGGATACATTTACATATCATTTTTCGTTAACCCAAATATTCTTGTGAGAAGACAGAACATTAGCTGTCATAAGACTTTAGAAGTCTTGGTTTCTGGTCCTGATTTTAGCACTTTCCCCAGGTCATTTGGCCTTGCATAGGATAACCTCCACAAATGATCTTACCTATGATATGGGATTGCTATTATCTTGTACAACCCAGCTGTTACAGTTACATATAATTTAAATGAGAACATGTTAACTGTCAAAGCAAAGTAGCAACCAAGAAATACTAGTAGTTTACATACAATGCCTAGAAGTGCCACCCCTGAGAATGTGGAATGCCATGAAATCAAACAAAGGTATTTTTATTTCAGGAGTGACTGTTTCTCATCAGCATATCTCATCCAATAGCAAGAGGACAAAAGGGATGATGGATGAGCCATAGGAGAGGCACATCACAAAGACCTGGACCCTTAGAGAGAAGACACTTACAGAAATTACCTACAGGCCTACAAACACCTGCTCACGAGCGGTGGCTCCTTCCTAGCACATTCCAGTCTGGGAGGACTGACATACAGATCCTGCCTTCTGCAGTGGGTTCTGAAGAGTGCTTCAGCAGGGCATGACTCCCTCATAACTACGATATTAAACACCCCAAGGTAACACTGACAGCTGAAATTAAGTACCTGCAGCAGCTTTTTCCACATAATGAAGCTCATTATAAAATAGGGTAACTTGTTGATACTTTTCTTTTACGACATTTGATATATAGTGCAATAGTGTTTGCTTTCGGTCTGTTGACTTTGTATCTAAGAGCTGAAAACAGAAGGGGATATGGGTTAGGTGCAATAACAGACTTGCAGAAAGGGTTGGCAAAAAAAACATTCTCAGAGGAGACTGGAGAGTCAATGTATTCTGGAGAGAACCAGCCCATTGGTGCTTAAACAGCTTAAGGATGTGCTAGATGCCAGGGGAGACTGAGGTAGGAATGCTTCAGGTCTTCATCTTTCCTACAAGAATTCTCCCTGTCCCCGCATCTGCTACCCACCTACCTCCCTTAGGTCAAATGTGAAAATACTCCAGATGCCAGTGTTCTTCAACATAAGAACCAGACAGAGATAGAAGCTGGAGCCAGCAGGGATGCTCAGTGGCTCCAGAGGCAGCAGGTTGTCCCTCATCCCCAGCTCTGATGACCCCAAGGAGCAACAGCTGGCTCTATATGTCTAGTCATTTAGAATCTATGAGCTTTACCAACCTCAAACAGAAAATATTAATGAAAAAAAAAAAAACCCAAAACTATCTCTGTACCGACTTTTTTTGTGTGATTATTTGATTACATAATACCATGAAGCAATTACTTGAAAATAATGACATAGTACAAGGCATTATAAGTAAACTAGACATGATTTAAAAGTGAGGGGTCATGTTTAGGGTAAATCTGTACACTACAATACTTTATATAAAGGAATTGAGCATTTAAGATTTGGTATCCTTGAAGGTCCTGGGACAAATCTTCTAACAGATACCATTGAGAGGTGTCTGAGTGTATGTGTGTTTTATGACACTATCAATTAACCATGCCTCCCTTGACTTGGAAACCACAGTAGCCCTGCACAGCCTGGACATGGATGCATGGAAAATAACTTTGCAAAGGACTGCACTTTGCCCATGTAGAAAAACAGAAATTAGTTATATGTGCAATTATATTCTACTGTTTCCTAAACAAAAGTATCTACTTGTCTGGAAAATCTTCCCAAGTACTTTAAAAAATTAGTTCACTGTATTAACTGTTATCCTAGTCATTTTCCATCATACTGGAATTTGAGATTATTGTATCAAAAAATATGCAGTACTTATAATTCAGTTACTTGAGGAAAGATTTCTAGAAATGGAAATCTGAGTGAAGGGCTGTAAGTCCTAGGTCCTTCATGTCAAGTAGTATTTCAGAAAATGTATACCAACTCTCCTTTCTCCAACATCCCACCTCATCCATCCCAGAACAGACCCTCTCCTTCCACAACTTAGTCTCTGCAGCTGAATGTTCTTCAAGGATCTCATATTCCTTTTAGTTCACATACCAGATCTAAACTCTGAAGTTTAAAACCATAAACTGCTCCTCGTTTGCTGCTATTCATATAGTTTCCAAGGGCCAAGATGATCTGGAAAAGCAAGAGAGAAAAGGGTTCATCAGGACAGCCTTCCAGGTGCGAGAAGGCAGATGGCAAGAAAGCTCTTCATGAACATAACAAGAAAACTGCACTTGCCTCCAGAATTTTCTTGAGCTTCTGAGATGACTTGATAGAGACAGATGCTGCTATAATTGCGTGAAGTTGCTGAATTCCAGTCAGAAGGGAAGACAGGGGAAAGACTGTTAAAAACGGCACACTGGAAACCAAGAGCTCACTATGCCTTAGGCAACCGTAGCATTGCCTATGTTCTTCTCAAAAACTCTCTACGATGACAAGCAACATGGAAAATCATGCCTCTGTAGCCAACCCCTAATCAATAAGATCTCAGAGTAGGAGTTAACCGCCTCTTCTGGCTTAATTCAGTTCCGGGTGCAGCCATTCTGATCATACACAATTTATACTTTTAGGTCAACAGAGATGTCCAAGAATATAAAGGGTGGGAGATAGTGGAACGGCAGCAAAGCAACACTCTCTAGAAAGTCTCAGAACATGCTTTGAACACATATGCTACTGTAATCAATAACTAAGAGTTTTTGAGACACATTACCAAGGACAAACTGACATTTTTTGTTTTGTTTTATGTTTATGACATTCCTAAGTCTCTGCCAGACTGACACAGGGAAGGTAGCTACTATTTATCTGTACATCGCTCCAATCTACGTAAGCAAAGTCCCAAAGAAAAAACACCCTCTGGTCAAATCAGTGCTCCTAGAGATCTCTTGAGGCTGTTCACTAAAGATATGGAGATATTTTTAGGAATCAGAGTCACATTTCTAGTCTTGCCAACAAGAACTTGTTTTTAGAGTCCACTGTCCTTGTTTTATCTGAAATGCAGAGGATACTGACATAGAAAACAAATATTTTTTTTGGGGGGGTAGCAGTCATATATCTTAGATTTGGATTCACAATGTAAAAATCTGGGCTGAGGTCCAAATGTAATCTAGAAAGTTCTGGGAGGACTCTTTGGAACCCATATTACACTGAGTGTAATTCAGGGAGGTATATAAAATAATAGTGGCTCTATCTTTCCATACCCCTCCCTGCCAGAGCTGGTCAACTCACAGGGGTCAGCATCTGAATGCTTTCTGCAAAGTTCCCAATGAAGGCCATGATGGTCATTTTCTGCATGAGCCGCTCAATCTTACTGAACTGCATCATGAAACGGTCCTCATCTGACAAGTTCTCCAAGGGTTTCCTCTCTCGTTCGTAGAGCCGAAGCACTTTCACCTCATTCTCAGTTGGCAAGAACCTCATCAAACATTCAACAAAGTCAACCGGTAGGGTCTTCAAGTCAAACCTGAAATAAGTGACAGGTCAGTCCAGTCCACTTCTTCTGCCAAGTCAACAGGCCTTGGATTCTGGCAGCTGTACTATTGAAGTCCCATCCAGGTGCTGAGGCCCAGTTAGACAACTGATAACCCAGAGCATACTCAGTTTTTGGTGCTGTTATCTTAGGGCTCCAGGGTGACTATGGTCTTTAAAAATCAAGAGTAGGGAACAGCAGGCAGTATTAAGGCTGGAGCACAGGGCAGGTACTGCATGTCCAAAAGTGGGGCTTTAGACATTGGGAAGTACTGCAATCAAAGAGATCACCACCACACAGCTATAGAACAACTGGTGGGTTATGTTAAGGTGTTTCTATCATTACTTTGCTCTGGAGACAAACTCAGTCAAATTCCTGTTCTAGCCAGACAATTTGGATATAGGTACATACAATCTTTGTTCAGCAAAACAATGAAATTTCCCATATAGTAGTATGGCAAACAAGGTAGACGAGATTAAAACCAGACTGATGCCATGTTTCAATGTTAGAAATCAAAAAGGATTGCAAAAGACTGATCAGATTATGACCCTCGCCGAAGACACAAAATAAGAGCAAGTGATCTCCGAGGGTTAGGTAAGATCAAATACTGTAAAATGTCAAATTATGAAAAACAGTTTCCTAAAACAGCAATAACTCTTACCACTTGACTACAAGAAGAGTAGGAAGATTTTTCTGATAGATAAACAAAACCATAACCTTCAGTGCAATTTATAAATTAAGAAACAACAACAACAACAACAAACTTGTTTAAAATGACCAAAAAGTACTAAGAGCAATAGAATTCATATTTCTCTTGTAATGAATTAAAACATGCACCTGTATCATATTTGCAAGTGGTAGTGCCCTGTATCCAAAAGGTGCCATCAAATTAGGATTCAGCAAATCTGGATGCAATCCAAATCCTCAAGAGAAAGCTGTCCTCTTTCCCTTTCCTTAAGCTCTACCCCAGCCAGCTTTTTATGGCAGCACTGCCATAGGCTTATAGACAAGAATAGAGGAAGACAGTAAGTGCTGTCCCTATCCAGATGTTCTCTTTCTGAGCTGACAAACAGCAGGGGTGGATGTGGCACTTCCCAGGGGACCTTCTGGTGCAATGCTTGGTGTGATCTGATTAATCTCAGGTGGTAGGAAATAAGGGGAGCTCTCAAGTGTGAGTCCCAAGAGTTCTTCCATTTTTGCACTGAGATCTTGTCCCCCTATTTCTGCTCTCTGCTGGTTTGTAACCTATTTCCTTCATTAGGCCGAGCTTCCTAAAATCCACTTTCCCAGGGTGCCACAAACTTACACATGAATAGCTTTGCATATCTCGTCAGCAGACTTTCCAGCTTTCCTTAATGTTATGGCAAGATTTTTGGCTCTATTTGCTTCTAATAATGTCACTTTACTTGACCCCTTCTGTGTTATTTTCTGCTTGCTTGAAGAAAGATCAATGGCAGGACCTTGGGCTTTTGTTTTGAATATTTCCTCAAATTCGTCCACATTTAAATCCTAGGGAGGACAAGGAAGACATTGGCAAATTGGGTCATACATTAAAATTAAGTTATTCTCAGTTAGAAAAAAACTCATCATTTAGACATTCTCTGAAGCAAAGATCCATTCTGCTGAGTGCTTATTCTGCATGGCTTGCTGTACTTTTCCTGTTTTTGTTTGTTTGTTTGTTTGTTTTGTTTGGTTTTTTTTTTGTTAGAATGCTCCTACCTCATGGCCAGAAGTGAATGTCCAGAGAATTACTGACTCTAACAATCCAATTCAATTGCTTTTGATAATTGGTTTACACAGACATCTGTCACAAGCTAAATCCATGAAACCAGATAATCACTACAGTCACTGAGTCCTTAACCAGCATAGTTCAATAAAGACTGTCTATGTTCATATTAATTAAAGGACAGGGTTGTATCAGACATATATTTTGTGGCAAACACTAAGAATATGCAAAACCATTATTTTAACTTAACTTGTTAGACATAGTTTTGGAACCCTCTTATAGAATAATATACAATTTAGTTTTTGGATAGTGCAAACCCATTTCTTTTTTGTATTAGAATACAGAAACATTAGATTTCTGTCAGTGATGCTTACAGGCAAGCAGGAGAGCTTCCGTCATTCTACAGCAGAACATGTAGCTCTAGTTTATAAGCAAAGAGAAAGATACCTCTAGGATCCGCTCATCATCGATTTCATTGAAGACTGTGCCATTGATCTGATTTGGCTTCAGAGCAACCCAGTTAAACACTGGCATTCTGAACTTCGTCTTGATTGGTTTCTTAATTTTCACAGCTGAAGATGTCAGAGATAATGAAATTAAGACCCATCTAGAATCTTACAACCTTCAGGAACAATCAGACAACAGTCCTTGCAGATGACACTTTAACACTGGAGGAAGATGGCAAGAGGCACCCGGGTGATGGTAAAGATAGAGGGCACCTGGTCTTGGCCAGAGCCATTCAAGGTCCCCATTTGGTTCCCTGACACTAAACTGTTATAAAACCTGTCTAGGGGTTAGGAATTGAGTTTACTGAGGCCATTAGACTACTGCTTTCTAGTTACAGTATTAGATAATGTGATTAGATAGCAGAGGAAAAATACTACCCTAAATTTTGATGCCTTCAACTCTTGTTCCTAAGACATATATTTACAAGTAAGCTTTAAAGGGTGGTCAGAGACTGCAGAGGCCTGCCTAACCCACCAGGAATAGCACATAAAGAATGATACTCTTCAGCCAGGAAAATGCATTCCTGTGGGTGACTGTGATAGTAAGATCACAATGGCTGCTAAGTCATTTCCAAATACACGAAGGACCATCAGTGACCTATATCTAAGAACAGTGAAGAAGACAGAAGGGGTACGCAGAAATGATAGTGCTCCTTGGGAATGCCAAAGTCCCTTCTCTCCTTTTCAAAGGAGTCAGCTGTTGTTATCTAGACATTGTCAGTGAACTTGTTAAATGTACTGAAATAGAGAGGATGGGGTCTAATATTTATGGGCTAAGGGGAATGCAAACACCTCTCATTTTGAGAACATGAACATAAAAGATAAACCGTTTACAAGTCTTTATCTTATTCTACGTCATAAACAAGGCTTTCCGAACCACTTAGCTATATACATATATACACCCCTATATCTGTCCAGGGCCCCACCTGCCCACAGTAAGCTTCAATAGTCACCATTATTAGCAGGTAAGGGGAGAGAAAGTTAATGCTCAGGACAGAACAAAACAAAGACAGCTTTTATTTGGCAGGCTACCTGCCTCCATTGATGTTTACTGAAAAGGGAGGAAGCCGGTGCCTCTCATTCCTCCAGAGTTACAAAGGCCACAGAAAGAGAAGGAGTGTCATCAGATAAATCCACACAGAAGCATGCAGCAACACAGAGACACAGCTCTTGCCGAAGTGGGCTTTTCTATGTGGAACCCTCATCCCCATTATCAACAGGGTTAGATTCCTGGTCACGCTGACTTTTTGCCTACCCTGCCCAGGAGAACCAATGTCCGATAGAGACAAAGGCTTTCTCTAATAGGCCCTTCATCCGCAAAGGTGGTAGTACGGAGATGATGGGGGGAAGTATCTCTTCAACCCCTAAGAAAATTTTCCTGACTTCAGCTAAGCACAGAGAATAGGAGCTAGCAGGGCCTATGGGTGTTGATGGTACACACTGTGACCCCAGGATTCAGACTACAGAAAGCGGCTTTAATGGGTGGTTGCTCCACACAATAGTGCCACAGACAGTGGGAGGGTCCTGGAAAGGTACAGCCAACAGTCTTCCCTCATTCTCCTTACTTCCTTAGACTACAGTCCTCTCAGAGTGAAAAGGTTAGAGCTGACTATGAAAGCTGAATGCTAAGAAACATTCTTTCTCTCAAAGGGAAGGACTGGAACATGGCCTGTGAATCTAGGCCCTGCCTAAATGAGGACCTACAGATTCAGCTGAAACACATGGGCAAACCTGGAGTCACAGTTAGCCAACACCCAGACTACCTGGAGACACAATGTCAAATGCAATGGCTCAAAGTAGGATGGAGAGTGGAGAGATGTCAAGGCACAGGGTGACCAACAGAACACACAGCAAATACTCAACACGCCTGGTGAGGAGCAACCTACAGAAAAGCTTGATTGGCCCATCTTTTGTGGAAGCAGAAAGAACAGAAAATACAAAATATATATATATTAGATACAGTTAGAATCAAGTGGCCCAGCAGTTCACACTCTTAGCATTGAATTCCATGCTTCGTGGACACATTCAGCAGCACAAAGCCAAAAAGTCATTCCCCTGCCTTTGAAGACTCACTTTGTGTTTTTGTTTACGTTTCTGTATTTCTCCTCCTCTCTGGGAGAAAGAGAAAACAAAACAATATATTTCTCTGTATAGGCCCCAAGCAGCCATAGTGAACTGCACTAGCTATTGCATAGACTGTAAACACATTCTTAATAACATAGAATGAGCCACAGTCAGACGCTGAGAGGATTCAGGCATATCTTCTCAAAGCAAAGCAAAGGCCATCATCAGCATGGACAGCCTCCCACAGGAGAGGGAATCGGGGTATTCCACTAGACCTGAAGTTGTGTTACACGCATCACTTGAAGATGTGAGCGAATATATTTCACAGTACTAAGATTTTCTTTATAAAACCCAAAGAATTTTCTCAACTAGAGATACACTATGGGGTCTTCCTCCTGACTCCTGGCTCAGACCACTCCTGCCCATTGAAGAGACAGATACCCTGATACTCTGCCACTGTGAACCTATGGGCACAGGAACCAGAGGTACTGGTCCTCAGTACTCAGCTCTGTGTCTTACTTCTACTGAGACAACCTAATTCAATCAGTTAATTATTGAACATATAGGGAGAATATTTTACAAAATCAGCTTCAGTTACTATGCACTGAATGCCAAATTAAGGATGAATAATAGGGAGATTAGAGGCCCTGCAGAAAATGCCTAATCCCACATTGATAAACACTTAGAAGGACTTTATAATCATATAAAACAAGATATATCTTGTAATCATTATCAGACATTTATGTGCATAGGTGTGAGGGTGTCAGCTCCCCTGGAGCTGGAGTCACAGACAGTTGTGAACTGCCATGTGGGTCCTGGAAAATGAAACCCGGTCCTCTGGAAGAGCAGCCAGTGCTCTCAGCCACTAAGCCATCTTTCTAGCCATTATCAGACATTAATGAGATAAAGGGGGCTTCTTCATTCTCACTTGCAGCCCTGTACTTTGCCTAAGAACAATGGAGGCTTGTACTTGAGAAGATCCTGAGGGCAGCGGTTATCAGCTGAGCACAGAGCTCCACACCATAAATTTAAAATACCCCAGAAGCAATAACTTCTTTTAAAAGTAGTTGCAAAGGCTTAACACAAAACAAAACAAAACAAAACAAAACAGAGGACATGGCCCTTCAGGAGAAAGCCGCTTCGGACTTGCTGCCTCAGACTGCGCCTCATTTCCCTGGCATGGTATCTTAGTTCTGCTTAGCTCATGTGAATGCAAGCGGATGCTGAACCACAGGTTAGCTTTAGCAATGGAGAAAGAAGCAGCTCCAGGTGAGGCATGGTGGACACATCTCACAGAGAAGACTCATCCCGGGGCTACAAGGAAAGCTTAATCAGTGGCCCAGGTGCACAGGACAACAATGGCATCCACATTCAGTCACCAAGAACAGCCTGGCAACAGAACAGATACCCAGAGACGGTATGACGTTTGTTATTTACATCCATAGTCCAACAGTCCATGGTGACTCTCTTCCACCTTTCCTCTTCGGAAGCAATAAAAGCTCTAGAAGAAAGTAGTAAACATGGAAGATCTTGAAGGGTAGGAATAAGCCACGAATTACCATGAAATTGAAAAGGTATCTTGGTACCCTTGATAACTCTACAGAGGTCAGAGCTGCAGAAGAATCACAGATCAGAGGAGGGCAAATCTGCTTTAAGAAACAGTCAGATGGTGGAAAGTGTTTTAGTTGCCTGGAGGAATTATCTCTGAGGAAGGTGAGGGGAGCAGATAAAGCTGCTGACAAAACCCTTAGAGGGATTGAGAAGAAGAAATCCTATGGCAAAGACTGTCCTTCAGACTTGAATACATCAGAGAACACCATGAAACTAGAGCACTGGTTCTCAATCCTCCTAACACTGACTCTAATAGAGCACCTCACGTTTTGATGACCTGCCCCCAGCCATAACATTATTTCATTGCTACCTTACAACTCCAATTTGTTAGTTATGAATCATAATGTAAATATCTAATATACAGGGTATCTGATAGGTGACCCCTGTGAAATGGCTGCACGACCCCCCAGTGAGGTTGTGACCCATAGCCTGAGAACTGCTGAACTAGAGGCTAGTTGGGTACCAGCTCACAGTAACTGAGAGGGTTCAAGAATGGGTGGAAGTGTATCGCAGGGACAGGCTAAGCTCAGAGCAAAGCTACCCAGTGTCACAGGAACAGCCACCTCACAGCAGAGCTATCCAGTGTCTCAGGGCCAGCTACCTTAGACCATGGCTACCCAGTAGCCCAGAGTGGAACTTCAGAGCATTGCTAGTATATTGGTTTGCTTCTTTTTTTTTTTTTTTTTGGTCAACTTGACAAAGGAGATTCAGTTGAGAAAATGCCTCCTTTAGGTTGACCTGTAGGCAAGCTGTGGGGCATTTTCCTGATGACCGATTGATGTAAGAGGATCTGGCCCACTGTGAGCTGTGCCACCCCTAGGTTCTTGACTGAAAAGGCAGGCTGAAGGAGATATGAGGAGCAGGCCAGTAAGCAGCATTTCTCCATGGGTTCTGCATCAGTTCCTGCCTCCAGCTTCCTGCCTTGTGTTCCTGCCCTACTTTCTCTCCATGATAAACTGTAAGCTACAATAAACTCCCCTGGGTATGCTGTTTATCACAGCAGTAACCTAAAGCAAACTAAGACAGTTACACAAAATCACTAGGATGGCGTCCCAAAAGCAGAGCTGCCTGGCATCACGGGGTGGCAACATCACTCAATAGAACATGACCACCATCTCAGAGGAGAATGACACAGTGAGCATCACAAGGAGAGGCACCTCCACTCAGGGCTACCCGTCATGACAGAGGAAACTAGCCAGTATCAAAGGATGGCAACGTCAAAGCAGCCGTTCAGTGTCACAGGACAGCCAGCTCATAGCAGAGATCCCCGGAGCACAGGATGGCAGCCTCAGCTGTGCTGCCCACAATCACAGGGACAGCACCTCAGAACAACCCCAAACTTGCAGCGACACTCTCACTGGAATGGCTCAGGACTAAAGAGTAAAACTTCATTTCTTAGAGGCAAAAATAGTAACTTATTTCAAGGCTCTGGAGCAATTCTCTTCCTCTCCCTCACCGGCACACCCTTATCTGCTGGTGAGCAGGGGGACATGAATTATTTGGAAGCTTTTCAAATCACAAACTGCTGCTGTTCCCCTTGAGGCTTGAAACAACTCTGGCAAATTTTGACACCTACAGATGCCTGCAAGTCTGTATGGGGCATTTACTCAATGGCATGTTCTCCTCTATAGATGACACTTCCAGTAGCTTAAAAGAATGACTCTCAGCATTAGCACCTAATCCAGAGCTTGTGCCATGGGAGGTAGAGACAGTGGAACGCTGAGTGACAAGGTCAGAACTGCTAGGAAGAGTGTGTGACAAATGTTCCCTGGAGGACAGTAGCTCCCGTGCAAGACAACTTCCCCTTCACTGGCTACATGAGCAGGAGTGGCCTTCTAAGGGATATGTATAGGTGAGGAAGACCTAACTGATGAGAGAGCAGCTTAGTTCTCCAGAGAGAAAGAAATGGGGACTTAGCACACAAGTACCTCAGGTTTCACTCTGTGATCTCACCTGCTAATCCTGAGTTGAAAACTACTGTGGGCGAAGAAGTTCCAGGCAGTGGGGGTGCAGAGGGAGGTGGGGGTGGTGGTAGAGGAGGAGCTGGCACAGTCTCAGCTGCAGGACCTGGGAGTGGGGGTGGGGGCGGTGGCGGGGGAGGGGGCGGAGGTGGTGGGGGAGGAGGCGGCGACACAGGTGGTGATGCTGGTCCGTTTTGCGCTGGAGAAAAGAATAACATGTGATGAGCACATAAAGCAGGAGAGAACTGGGCTCGGCCAGATGGCTCATCAGGTAATACTAGTTAGATCCTGGGAGCCCACGTGATAGTGTGACAAGTGGTGACTCTACAAAGGTGGCCTCTGGTCTCCACAAGCATATTGTGGGATACGCTCACATATATACATCACTCGTACAATTGTAACAATAACAAGCAAATGAAATTTTAAAAGAAATTCTTTAAAAAAAAGCACATGAAAATTAAACACTTAAAGTGGAAACATCTCCCTACTGACAAATGGGGAAATAGTATAAAATCAGTAACGTGAAGGTTAACAACCTTGATCTCCAACTTCTGTTGTAACTTATCGTATCTCCATTTTGTGTGTGAGTGTGAGCACAGGAGTGCAGTGCCTGCAGATGGCAGAGGCACAGACAGGTTCTCTGGAGTTGCAGTTAAGATAGTTGTGAGCCACTTTACGTGGGTTCTGGGAGGCAAACTCGGGCTGTCTGGAAGAGCAGTACAAGCTCCTCACCACTAGGCCATTTCTCCAGCTCCTCAAAAATGTAATCTTTCTTAAGAGGAGGAGAGGGACATAAGAAGGTAAATATCTATCCCCCACCAGGACATCTTACCTGCTTCAGGCATGTCTGATGACGGAGGTAGTGGTGGGGGAAGAGGGAGTGAGGGTCCTGAGGAGGTGGCCCCTGTAATTGGTCCCGCATAGCTACCCACTGCTAGTTCTGACCCCACGGGCAATGCTCCAGAGGCCACAACTGGCAGTATGGCAATGTCCCCATCCCCTTTCTTCTGAATTTTAATGGTCCCTTGTTTCTCCAGTTCGTGAATCTTTTTTTCCAGGGTAGACTGTCTTTGAATGGCTTCTTCCTTTTCTTTGACGATTTTCCTCAATGTGTGAACTTGGGTGTTTGCATCTTTGTAGATTTCCTGCAAAAGAGGTCATGGTCAGGACTTTGAGTTCATAGGACATTCCCAGGTAAACCTTCTGGATAAGCCAACTGAGGGAAACAAGTGGAGAGAGAACACACATTCTGGCATTCGGAAAACTGTGGAAGTCAGTCAGAACATATGGAATGAGTCCCAGTAATTATCAACTGAACTAACAATGCATGCAATGTATTCTAGCGTTGACTCTTGTTAATGAAGTCCTTTCCATTTAGCTAGTGGAGTTAACTCCACTTTTCCTGGAGGCAAAAGAGAACAGAGCAGTGATAACTTTGTCCCCAAACAGGATTTGAAATATCTTGCAGGTATCCTGGTGGTTCAGCATGCTTTCTGTCACTAATTATAAAGTGTATTTATAACTCCTAGATACACATGGACTAATAAGAGACAAAAGGGGCCTAAATCTCACTTTGATAGAAATCAGACTAGGAGGGGGCTGGAGAGATGGCTCAGAGGTTAAGAGCACTGTCTGCTCTTTCAGAGGTCCTGAGTTCAATTCCTAGCAACCACATGGTGGCTCACAACCTCTAATGCCCTCTTCTGGGATGCAGCTGTCCAAACAGATAGAGCATGCATATACATAAAATAAATAAATAAATAAATTCTTAAAAAGAAGGAAAAGAAAGAAATCAGACTAGGATTAAAACCCCTTCAAAAGGTGAGTGTGGTGGCGCACACCTTTGATCCCAGCACTGTGGAGGCAGAGGCAGGCCATCTCTGTGAGTTTTGAAGCCTACCTGGTGTGTGCAGTGATTGTCAGGCCAAACAGGGCTATATAGTGAGACCCTGTCCCAAGAAGATACATAATAAATGAGCAAGCAAACAAACTCTGCAAAGCCAGAAGCGATCTATTTATGAGTGACAAGGGGCTGGCTGCGTAGCTGGCTTTCTCTGGTCCTTCTAAAGCTCCTTGACTGAGCTTAGGGCAGCAACTGCTAGAACATTTTCCCTTTGGTGATACATTGAATGAAACAACCCAAAGCGTCCCACCTGTCTTTCTTAGAGTTTATAAGACAAAACAAAGTTATAAATCAACCCAAAGGCTGTCCTGGCTTCTTCTATTGAGAGTCCATGGATATTCTGGTGCGGGTGACTTTGCGGAGCTGAACTCACTGTCTGGGCTTTGCACATGTTACCTCTCACCACAGACCTCCAGGCAGGGGACATTTCTTACAGCCTGTCTATCATTTATAACCTAAGTGTCTGAACTTGAATGGAGTCCATATGCTGCAAGAAACACATAGCACAGAGCTAAGTGTATGCTGTGTCAGAAATCGAACAGCACACACAGCCATGACAACCATCACATAAATGTGCCCTCATGTTAACCGTGGTGTGAAGGCAGGCCATGTACCTGAAAGCCCTCCAGGCATGTGGGTTTTATGTCCTGTACAGTTTCAAACACATGGATGGCTAGAACTCCATAAATGACTGACATATCAGGTAAAATGCCAGTAAAGCAAAAATACAATTGCTAGAATTATCTGATTGTAAAATTCATCAGATTTGGGGTTTGGGTGAATACCGGTAGGTCTAACCTTTACTTTGTTTCCATAGCAACCACCAAATCTGGTAAAGCAAAGAACTACAATAAAGCCCAATAAGTAATAAAAATAAGTAAGTGGCATGAATTAAATTCATGCTTTGTTTTTATTTACAACCACGTGGAGAATGCATTCAATCAACTCAGCCTGCCCCAGATAGAAACGCATTGCTGCTCCCAACATCTGTGATAAGGAAATACTGAAGGCGGGTTTGAGCGTGCACACATGTGCGTACACACTTGATGTGTACTTTTGAGCTTCACCTCTGAAATGGTTGCAATAAATACACTGCATGAATATATTCCTCTGCAAAGAACACGCTCTACACACTGGACCAGCCTAAGACTAGAGCACACTGAATCCCTGCCATGCCCATCTGGGTGGACGCTACCAGCACACTTACCCGGACAACGTCCAGTTCCTTATTCCTCTGCATGAGTTGCTTTTCCAGTTCCACGATCTTGGACATGGCTTCATTCTCCGTGTCCTGCAGCTTTTCAGACAACTGTGAGATTGGGACAAGGAAACAGTGTCACAGCACAGATCGTTCTGGCCAGGCTCTTGGCCCTCAGAACTATACATCCCAGACAAACAGGGACCACCAGAGTCTTGCATATATAATACAAGTTATTTTCTGCAAACATGAATTCTTAAACTATCTTTCTAAAGACGTATTTGTCTCTATCAGGAATTAATAATGTATATGTGGCCTCCATAAACTCATACATCTGCCTGTCGGTGTTTGAACATACACAGCCATGTCTCACTCCATGTCCTGGAGCTGACAAGAGTAGAAAAAGTTAAGGTGAGGGAAGAGTGGAGGCTACCTTCCCACCCTCAAGAAGGGATCATTATGCCACAACTTCTGGAAAACATTGATCCAGAAAACATGACTGTATCATTGTAGTCAGCTAAACAAAGTACTCTGGCTTGCTTCAGCCCAAACTATCCAAATAATGGCAGTTATTTCTATAAAACCCAATATAGGAAGGCTACTCGGCACTGGCTGGGGAGGAATGGGTGGGGGGAGGGATGAGGGAAGGAAGGGAGTGTAACTGTACTGAGCAGTTACACTTCACAAGAAGTTCTATAGTCAAGCAACTTCCTATTGGACATAATAACAGGCAAAGGCACCCATGGAAGCAAGCAGAAGAGTGGGTAAATTTTCAGGTCAAAAGTATAATTCAAGAGAGAGAGAGAGAGAGAGAGAGAGAGAGAAGGAAAAAGAAAATGAAAGAAAACAAATCTTTTAAGGGGAACAACTGAACCTGCCAATTCTCTCACTGAGCAGATGCCAACCAAACCAAAGTAGAGCCTATGAAGGCGGGGGGGATTCAGCTGACAAACTTAACCATAAGCCACAGGGAGACCCATTTTCACAGTGACGGTAAAGGATAAAATGAACATACACACTACTCTAAAATAAATGTGATGGGAAACAAAAGCATTCTTCAGAGAGATAAAGAGTAGCTATGCAAATAGAGACAATTCACTTCACAATAAAGAAAAATTCCAACCAAATCATAATAAGAATTTTGCTTTCAAGAGCTCAGTGGTACAGTACTTTCCTCACTTGTTTGAGGACCAAGGTTCATTATTGGGCAAGGGCAAGAAGAGTTTAACCCTCACAATACTTGGGTTTTTGAGAAACACAGCTCTCCATTTATATTCTTTGAAATGAAATCTCTTAGAATCTCTAAGCCTTTGGGTTAATATCAACTTGTTTGAGGATAACAAATTTCCTTTATGGAAAATCAGGACCCTGTCCCACTTTGCAGGTGACATTATCCTAAGAACATTTGCTTCTTCAAAGAAGACCACAGTTGACAAAGCTTAGTGACTTCCAGTAGAGTATCTATAGGTGAAATGAACCTGATCAGAATCTACGGCACTGCTGAGAAAGGAACGCAGAGATTTGTGTCAGACAGTCCTATCCCTCAGGCTTTGATGGCACTTTGCGAAGGTGGGTCATCTTCAGAGATTCCTTCATCAGGCCAGATTCCCTCCTTTCATTTCCCTCTAGCCCTTTCACTGCCAACCATCCTACTCTTCTCTGTTGGCAACTAGGATTGCCAGAGCATGTGGCCTGGGAGAAAAGGAACAAGAAGGTAAGTGTAGACAAAGCAAGGGCTTCTCTTGTAAGGGACACACCTTCCTTCTTTAAAGAACCTCGAGGGCATTTGAGGACACTCTGGTCCAGATTCTACGCATTCCTACACCCCAAATGCCTTCACTTCCTACCACAAAAGCTAGCCTTAGCTCATCTGGGGCCCCCAGTACGTTCCCCCTCTGAGATACAGTACATGAGAGATGTTTTCTTCCAGTTCTTCCACCCGCTCCAAGGCTGCATTCTTAGTTTCTGCATCTTCCAACAGAGCTCCCACATCAAACACATTGTCCAGGTAAGCCTGAATCTGTACTTGCAGCTTGTCACTCTCTGTGTGTTTCAGCTTCTAAAAACACAAATTTCAGAGAAGGGGGGATTAATGTATTTGTGGACAAAGAACATGATTGCCCAACCTTCTACACATTCTATTGCACGTTAGCCTACCTCTCCCCACAAGAGCTTAGCACATCGTCCTCCTGAAGAGAATTACAGCGTATCCCTATGAAGAAGGTATGGGCATACTATTTCCTAGATACACACATACACAAATGTATACACACACACACAGATATATACTTTGCCCAGATCCTTCCTACTCTAGCCTAAAACATTTTTATATAAGTAAAATCAAAACTATAGAGACATTAACGGAGGATTTGAAATAGAATACAAGCCCTGTGAAACCTAAGAGGCATCTAAGGAGAAGACTGAAGTGGATGGTTTCTTACCAGGATGATGACAGTGTCTAGGAGCAAAGCAGAGTTAGCTGGCAGCCACCAATCATACTCATACTTGGCTTTGGGTTATTTTAGTACACATTCCTAGAACTCATCTTGCAGAATCACTTTCCTAAGACAGCACCTTGAACAGGACTCCCCAAAGCATGACTCAGAAAGTATCCTCAGACTAAGGATCCGGAAGCAACCCAGCTAGCTCTGCCTCAGGGGACACTAGAGGCTGAAGAAATCAGCGAATCTTCCCCATGGGAACCATATATTATGATGTTATCTGGAGACTTATGAAGCCAGAATAATATCTAGACACAGATGATGTCAATAAGGTAATGCCCACATCAACGATCACTGGCAAAGAAGGCTGCCTTTGTAAACAATGGAAAATGTCTATATTAGATGCATTAACTATTGTTGGTATAATGATCTCTATCCATCGGAGTCCAGAACCAACACCACAGTTAAGTTAGTACAGGGTTAGGGTGGGCATATTCTTAAGAGAAATTTCAGATTACGTAATTTCTTAAGGAAAAACATCTTTTCTCTTAGGTTTAGTTTGAAATTCTGCAATTTAATTACCTCAAGGAGAGTTCATCCCATCTTAGTTTAAAAGCCAAAAATGAAAAAGAGAAATAGGAATCTGGAGCTAGAAAACGGTGAACAACAGAGAAGCAGCTACATGGGACTTGCCCAAGATCCACAGTAAGTAATGGATATACACCAATGTCATGCTGCTGAGACAACCTAAGCCCAAAGAGAAACCTCATAAAACTGAGCCTGCAACAGGAATGGGAACTCAAATTCCTGATTTTTTTAAATCAAATACTGCAATTTGTGGAGTACATGTGCAGCTGAAGTCTGGACACAGGCAAGGGAAGGCCTTCCATCATTTCCGTATCAGGAAAGCTCTGAAATTTAGGTCAGCAATCTCTGCTCTACCACCAGTGGTCTTCTAAATTCAACTGAACCATTCACATAGGAGAGGAAAAACAAAAGCTTCCTGAGGGACAAAGAGGGAGTACAGCTAGTGGACACAAAGGTAGCAGAGTACTTCTGTGAGTACCATATATACTTTCTCTTTATTGAAGAACTTCTGGGAACTGGCTGGGCACTTCTGTGTGGCAGCAAGAAAAAGAAGCTAAACTCCTTTCTCCCAAGAAGTGAAAGCATGTGTTCAACAGCAACAATTAAGCAGAATTAACAGTTTCAGGAGGAAGTCTCCAGGGTCCTTTCCTCATTACTTTTTTATGCTCTAAGCATTAACTCATTTTCTAACAGTCTTGGCTTGAAGTTTGCCTGCTCAGATGGGGTCCCAAGAGTGTCCCAAAATAAAAAAATAGAAAATAAAAAAATCTATTCTCCAGTTGTAATGAAGGATGAAGTCAGACGTGACCCAGACAAGGGCTCAAAAGCAAAGGAAGGTTGTAACAATGCTCCCAGAGGTTGTCTGACTCAGTGCTAAAAGGCTGCAGGCAACAGACCTACAGTCATTCCAGGAATTCTTTAAATAATCCAGCTTTGCTAGCAGACTCCTCCATTCAAATTGGTTCTCTTTACACCAGCATGGCAAACTTTGTACCACTTAACGCTTTAGGCATTCTTTAGTTACTATTTAAGTGAATCTCTGAGAACAGGCAATAAATCCATTCTTAAAATCACACACACACACACACACACACAAGATAGCTATACTTACGTCCAAGTATTCATCCAGGCCTAATTTGGTAAATTCATATTGGAGATGAACTCTGAAGTTCATGTCTTCTACCGAATGGACTACAATATTAATGAACTGCATAGAGGCCACCTGAAACAAAGTTTCCAAGGATTAAACTGGCTTCAAGTGCTTTCTCCCCCTTAAGCATGTGCTTCACTCTACAAGTCTCAGTTCATACCAATCCCTTTTTCTATAATGTCACTAAATTAAAAAAAAAAAAAACCTTTCATCACTTTTAATTAAAGAAGTTAAACAGGAGGCTGGAAGAGATGGCTGGCGGTTCTTCCAAAGGTCCTGAGTTCGATTCCCAACAACCACATGGTGGCTCATAGCCATCTATCGTGAGATCTGGTGGCCTCTTCTGGTGTGCATGCACATATGCAGGCAGCATTCTGCATGCATAAATGAATGAATAAGAAAGTAGCAAGCACCATAAGAGAGCAATTCAGTCACTTAAGAATGGCTATAATTTAATATATACATATGATATTGGCAAAGATGTAGAGAAAACCAACCCTCACCCATTGCTGGTGAGAATGTAAAATGATGCAGCCAATATGAACACATGAGTTATTCAAAATGTTAAGCACCATGTTTGCCATGTAGCTTAACAACTCACTTACCTACTTTATTGCCACAGAACATTCCATCATATAATTATACCTCATTTTGTTTATTCATCAAGTGATGAATGGACATGGGTGTTTTTCTGTAGTTGGTTGGTATATATAGTATTATGAATAACTGTGTTCAAATTTTTATGTAAGCATGTTCACATAAAGAGAACTAAGAAAATCAAAGAATTGTGTTAACATGAAAATTCGCATGCAAATATTCATAATGCCAACCAACTATGGAAAAACACCCAGTGTCAATCACTTGAATAAAAAGTGAGGTATAATCATATGATGGAATATTCTGTAACATAAAGTAGAATGAAGTACCACTGCATGTTACAGCATGGATGAACTGGGAACATCATGGTAAGTGAAAAAATGCCAGTGAAAAGGGACCAAACATTGTGTGATTCCACCCATACCAAACGTGCAGAACACCCCAAACTATAGAGATAAAGTAGATTAGTAGATACGTAAGGCTGAAGTGTAGAGCACATGGGAAACAACTTTTAAGGGCAGAGAGATGCTTAACGGGATGAATGTAGTTACAATTGGACTGTGAAGGGTTAACACACACCAAATCTTACACTTCCCGTGGGTGAAGGAGATGGTATGCTAATCGAATTTCAAGAAAGCTGTTCTTAAAAAGCCATACAAGTATATAAAGCAAAATACAAATTACTGCAGAGATACAGATCATGTAAAATATGAAGCTTAATACAAAGAGAAGTAACACTTAAGCAATGCAGAACCTCACCACAAAGCAATTACTTCAAAAAACTCACTTTGCCCTCTCCTACCAAAGGATAGTAACTAATCCTTCACACGTCTTTCCATGTGATTGCCTAACTGCTAGTTTATAAATGCTTTGGATGTAGTGCTTTTTTTAAATTTTATTTTATTATTATTATTTTTTATCAGTTACATTTTATTAACTCTGTATCCCAGCCGTGTTCCAATCCCTCAATCCCTCCCAGTCCCTCCCTCCCTCCCTCATCTCCACCGTGCCCCTTTCCAAGTCCACTGATGGGGGGACCTCCTCTCCACTCATCTGATCCTGTTTTATCAGGTATCTTCAGGACTGGCTGCAAAGCCCTCCTCTGTGGCCTAACAGGACTGCTCCTCCCTTCGGGGGTGGGGAGACCAAAGAGCCAGTCATTGAGTTCCTGTTAGAAATAGTCCTTGTTCCCCTCACTTTGGGAAACCAATTGGTTACTGAGCTACCACAGGCTTGGATGTAGTGCTTTCTCCCAAAGACTGGCCCAAAGACCTGTCTCTGGAAAAAAAATAAAATCCCCAGTTCAATAAATAATGGAATGGACTTCAACAGACCCAGACTGTTTTCAACAATGACCATCTATTGACATGCACAATGCCTTACTCATGTTTGCCCGCTACAGCAGTCTTTGGGAAGAAGGGAACATAATCAGGGAGGCAGATTCCGAGCATTTAGAAAACTCCTTAACAACCCCCCAAACCCTGTACCCCCTTGCTCCCATGGATTTGCAGTCAAACTCAGTCTCAGGCACTGCGATTAGACAAATCCTTACCCCTGAGCTTTATTGCCAGCCCTCCTAGTACTTTTCTCTTTTTATTTCTGTAATTTATTGAATTATGTTTAAAATATGCTACCGGGATACTTAATTTTAATTTTCAACTTGACACAATCTAGAATCACCTGAGAAGAAAGTCTTAAAGAAGCTTAAAGTACATTGTGTCAGCCTCTGTGCTATGGGAGACTGTCTTGATTTAACTGATATGGGAGGATCCAGCCCGTTGTAGGTGGCACCATCCCCTAGACAATGGTCTTGAACTGTGTATGAGTAGAGAAATAAATCTGAAAACAAGCAGGCAAATAAGAAAGCAGGCATTCATTCCTGCACAATTGTTTGTGATGTCATGGCCCACTGTCTTATGATTCTCAGGTGGTGACGTCTCTACAATGAGAGCTTGTAACCTGGAATTAAAAGCCAAATAACCCACTTATTCCCTAGTTGCTTTGTGTTAGGTTATTTCATCCCAGTGACATATGGAACTAGAATAATTATGTACTAAATGGCATTAGAAGACACATAAATTCTCTTAGTGAAAAAGAGACCCTCCTGGAATTTTCTGAAAAATTACTTTAGGTTCTCTAGTTAAATAAACTTTTTAAAAACATCTTGTCAGGTTTTTTGTTTTGTTTTGTTTTGTTTTGGGGTTTTTTTGTTTGTTTGTTTGTTTAGTTCTTTTGCCTATTTAAAAAACCCACAGAAAAAAAGTCTTTATATCATTTAATTTGAGGAATATACCGTTTGGGAAGATGGGAAATCTAATTGAATTCCCAAGAAAGTTTATCCAAAGCCTCACTTTTCTGAAGAAAAATAGAATTAGACTGTGACGTCTTCCCTTTTCTCTTCTGAAAAGAAGTCTAAATGGCCAGCTGAGTTTCATGACAGCCTATGAGCCATGTGTGGTACACCCAGATGTTAGCTATGCACACTGTGGCCTGTAACAAGGCCGTTAGAACCTGGGCATGAGAGTAAGTACAATGACAAGAAATGGTGTCTAGGCTGTGGCTGTTAATTATCGTAACAGATAATTTATGACAATTTCATAAGACTTATGATAATTTCAGCAAAAGCTCACATGGCCAGGTCAGTAGGTGTCATATGTGACTGAGGTGGGAGGTGGACCAATTTATTGCAAAGAGGAATTTCGTTTGTTTGTTTGTTTGGTTGGTTGGTTGGTTTTTTGAGACAGGATTTCTCTGCATAGCCCTGGCTGTCCTGGACTTGCTTTGTAGACCAGGCTGGCTTGGAACTCAGAGAGATCCGCCTGCCTCTTCCTTCCAGAGTGCTGGGATTACAGGCATGCAGGAGCCTTGGCTAAGAAAAAATGTTTTTAACACCAAAGAGGCAGGTACTCCTCGGCTGTAGTAGCTAATTCTTCAATAGCCAATGGGGAGGGTCTAATAATAGTCAGGTACTTTCTGTTCTTTGTTTTTGTTTTTTAATCAGAGCCGGGCAGTGGTGGCACACACCTTTAATCCCAGAGGCAGAGGCAGGTGGTTCTCAATTCAAGGCCAGCCTGGTCTACAAATGTGAGGCCAGGACAGCAGCCAAGGCACTACAGAAAGAAACTCTGTCTCAAAGAACCGAAAAAAAAAAAAAAAATCATCTATCTATTCTCATATACCATACCCACAGAGTTTTCACAGAAGAAGCCATCGTCCAATTAAGTTCACATGCCTTGTGTAGACTGACCTCAGCCTAGACTCTGCCAGAAAGCTCCGCTTGAGAAGGTATAGAAAAGAAGCTGGGAATAAGCCAATGTCCCAGGCTCAACACACACCTATCAACAACTTCAGCACCACTCTGAACGTTCCCCCGCCCAAACCTAATAACAAGAATTTAATAGTTACTGTAAAAGTGACCCTTGCTTTGCCATTTTATATTAAAAATAATAATTTTAAAAGTAAATACCAAATCCAATGGAACAGAAAAGCTCTATAAGGGATTTTTACCTTCCAGATTTTGAAAGGAGCTGAGGCTAAGATTCACATAAATCTGATGTCCAAGAAATGAGTTTCAAACAAACTACTAATGTGTTTCACACCTGATAGTCAATGTCGTGATTCAAATGAAGACATGACTTAACAGTCAAATACAGGCTTTGCATGCAAGAACTGTTAGTACACCTGCTCTAGAAGCTAAACGATCCACAGAAGGAACTCCTGGGTCCAGAGCTTTCCTAGCAAAACTGAACTAGGTCAAAGCCTGCAGGCAAGGGTGCACTGGAAAGGAATGGCCTGGAAAGGCTCATGAGAAGTTGGGTCTTGAGCTCAGAATGAAAACTTAGGTGCTGGAATTCAAAGTGCTGAAATGCCCTGTGGTCCCTTCCTAAGGCCCACAGAGCTCCCATGGAGCCACTTCCTGCTGATATAGCAACAGCAGGAAGAAAGTCACAAGCAGGAAGAGCCATCACCATTGCGTCCATCTAAAGGATGCCAACGGTCTACTCTGCCAAGCGAAGCATGTGAGCATATGGTCATGTGGTCTAGAGAAGGCACTGATGGAGCCAAAGGTCCATCTAGCGAAGGGATGCTGTGTAGCGCCACTGGCAACTCAACTTGGGCAGGTCCCAACTTCCTTTTCCCAATTGCATGGCTTTCCCTCTGATTTGTTAAATTATAGCATTTTTGTCCTTTAATCAAACAAGTAAAACTTGAAAGAGTGCTAAAAGGGAACATATAAATAAAAAAAAAAAAAAAACATTCTAGAGCAGATTATTAAACTCAGCTTACTGTCCTTTGTAGTGTGTCCATTTGAATGTGGCATGAATTTTGGAGGAAAAAGTGCTGAAACTGAGTTCGCATTGTTGAATATAGTACCAAGAAAACTCACCATAAAATCGATGTTATTATCTTCATTCCTGAAATGTTCCATCAACTTCTCAAAGCGCTGCTTTTCTCCGCAGACCTGAAACACATTGTTACTGTGCATAAGACATTACAAACATAAGCATTCCAAAAATTAGCTAGAGAAATTTTAGTGCTAACAATTATTTTCAGAACTTTTTTTCTGTGTCTCTTATATACTCCTTACTTTTCTTCAAAGCTAGTTAGCTACCAAACAGCGGCACGAGGCAGCCCAGAGGTAGGTGCCTGGTTTCTTTTCCACATGATTTTGATGTTATCAAGTATCCTTGCTCTTCCCCAAGGTTTTTAGTATGTATTCACAATACACTTCACTGCCAAAAACTGGCTACGAGACTTCCTCTATTACCAAAGCATGCTTTAGACAGAGATACTGAAAGATTTAAATAATTTATTGCTTAAATTCCTTATAAGGAATTCTGACCATGCTCTTATGTCTGTCTCGATCAAATGATTTGAGAGCATGACACTACAGCATAATTTGCAGTGATTTATGAAGCAGCACCCCAGAGGCCTGGGTCACATATATTTTAGCTCAAATTCATGTTTCCATTGAATACGCAGACAATAACAGGTAACATACTCAAAGCTCTGGGGTTTCAAAGTGTGCGGTTTCATCTACCTGAAAGTTAGACATGCCGTAAAACCTAGCCAAACATTTATATCAAAATAATACCCCTCTGAAGACTCACTCACACAATCAATGACGAATTTTAATTCTGACACTCTTCTTGGGTAACTTTATTGAAGTCAAACGCTATACCTACTAGTTAGTTCATTCTGCCTTCAGAGAGTATTTACCTAAAATAAATAAGTGTGTGTGTGTGTGTGTGTGTGTGTGTGTGTCTATTCATGCTAAGAACTAAATGAAATACTCTATTTCATTTACCACCTTAGAAATACCTAGACCAATCCTCAGGAATTCTCCTAAAATGGCATTTCAAAATGTAATAATGCAGCCATTTAATTCAGGCATGTTAAATCCTATATGTACATATATGTGTGTATATATGTGTATATCTTATAGGACTTAACATAAATATATACTTAACATTTTAGATAGATAGATTAGATAGATAGATAGATAGATAGATAGATAGATAGATAGATAGATAGATAGGAGAATAAGAATGCCCCACAAAGACAGGAATGTCATCTGTTTTACATGTGTTTTACTGTTCCACCTTCAGCATCTAGAATGATATTGAGCATATTATGGTTTCAATATTTGTTTAATTGTACTGAATAGAATAAAACTGTTCCTATCAAAATACCCTTCACAAAAGGTGCTGACAGACTTACTTTTAATTGCCATCACATTTCGGAATGAAATTTGTGTGTGCTTTATGTGTAATATGTAAGATGTGTATGTATGTATGTGTATATATATATATTTCCAAAGAGCCAAGTGCTTCTCTGACTGAGGACAGAAAAACTAGCCAAGATAAAAATAATAGGTGCTTTTATTTACAGACAACAGAAGTCACATGGCTAAGGCTGGATACGAGCCTTTTACCACAGTTTAAAGTAGAACACTGTGGCTTTGCACTGGTGTTACTACGCTTCCTGTTATGATAATGAGCAATGAGCTACAATTATAAAGAAAAATAGATTTCTTTTCACCCGTGCTTCTGTGAAGTCTAGTTCAAGATCAGGTGAGTCTATAGCTTCAGTTCCCTGGTGAGTCCATCACTGTAAGAGCATGTGGGAGAGCAAACTTTTACTCTGTGAACTCGGAGTGAGGACTGGAAGGAGCTAGTTTCCTGCATTCCTCTTTGGGGTACCCACGATGAACAGAGACCTACCCTTAGGCCCTACTTGATAAGTCCCCAGTACCTCCTAACCCCACCTCCGAGTACCAAGCTTTTAGCAGATGGGCCTTTAGGGGGTACCACATCATACCTACAGCAGAGTGTACAACAGGCTTTCCTGGTTCCCCTTTCTGTCTGTCTGGTGTGAGTGACAGTGAGGAGCAATGAGTCTCATTCAAAACCACTTCTGCCCCCACAAACATGAGCTGGGCCTGCTGGGTGTCCTGTTAGTCCTGCCACTGATGAGAGTCTCTCTGTGGAAGCGTTACTTGTGTAGCTGTTGAACAAATGAGCTTTGCAGTCATTATTCACGCTTGACATATCACTACTGCAACCTCCACTCCCGCCATACGCTAAATTCTGCTCTGCCCACAGTAGTTCAGCATCGACTAATTCTTCCCCCACAATGGGACCTGAGGCTCCTTCCCAACCCAGTCATTTGGTGCCTCACTCTTGCCAAGGTTACAGCCATACTAACTTTTCATTCATAACTGAAAGATACTCAGTAGAGGAGAATGGCCCACAAGTTTCTGACTGCACTCCAACAGTCACTGGTCTTGAAGCTCAAGTCTTTTATGGATCTTACCCCTGGGCTCTGCGTCACTGAGGGTGGAAAAGCCAACCAGGGTAACAGGAGCTGCAAGGTTGTTTTACTTGGCTGTAGAATACTAGGCTTCCTTCCTCCCCAGTCATGCGCCAGCTGCACATGTGGCTTCCCAGCTTGCTGGTACAGCCCCAAGAGCAGCACTGCATTTCCATTTTGAGGCTGTTTCCAGGAATAGGTATAGAGTGAGCAAGAAGCTCCCTTTGTGTGGGTGCCATGGAGACAGCGCCTTGGTAAAGACAATTCTCCCTTCGTTCCTTGCATAGTTGGTTCTGACTGCTTGGTGGAGAACATGTCAAGCCTCCCAGGACAATGCTGATTGACCATCAATTAACTGAGCCTGACTCTCCAAACAGGGAAAGGGAGTCCTGCACCTTGCACATGAGGGAGAGCTGTTTTTATATTGTTTTGTTTTCTTGCTTGGAACCTAAACTTTGCTTTAGGTAAAAACATCCCGTCTCATCATGGGATGCGGGCGGACACATCTCGGACAACCAGGGATTGTGCGGTTGTGCTTGGTCTTGGTAAACATTTAGAGCTGCAGAGGTTTCTTTCTGTAGAAGAAAGCTCTAGCGATTTCTAAGCTGGGAGGCCTTATCTTAATAAGGACACAGCAGATTCGGGAGTTCTTCATAAAGTGTGGTCAAGTCTGGCTTGAGCAGGAAATGGTGTCATTCATTTCCTCCTGCGGGTTTTAGGTTTCAATAACGCATTATCGTGGGTGGCTGAGGCTATAGCTCAATTTACAGAGTGCTTGCTTAGCCTACACCAAGTCCTGTGCTCTGTCTCCGGCGCTCTGTATGGTGGCACTCACCACACATACAGGAGGTAGTGGCTGGAGGATCAAGAGTTCATGGCTATCCTTGCCTCTATCATGAGTTCAAGGCTAGCCTGGGATACAGTCTCCAAAACCAACCAAACAAACCCCTACCTAAAATAAAAAGCTTTAAAAAAATTCAACTCATATCTTAGACCGGGGACTGGGGATGTCACATAATTGATAGGGTGTTGCCTTGCACGCACAAAGCCCTGGATTCAATTCTCAGTACCCCAGTAAGAGGCCAGAAGCACCCAATCCCAGCACCTGTGATACAGAGGCAGGAGGATCAAGAGTTTGAGTTAACCCTGGGCCACAGGAGACCCTGTCCCCAGCACATTACACAAAATCCAAAAAGAACGGCATCATCTGTAGCCCCAGCACCCAGGAGAGGCAGAAGAATCTAAAGTTTGGGGCCAAACTAAACTACATAGTGAGACTTTTTTTATTTTATTTTTTAAAGAGCTTTGAAGAACTTTTTAAATGTGGGTCATGCATTGGTATTTAGATACTATAAACTTCAAAGAAATTTTTGATACATGGGGCTCATGAAAAATAACAAATGGGGGCTGGCGACATGGCTCAGTAGTTATGAGCACTGGCTGCTCTTCTAGAGGACCAGAGTTGATTCCCAGCACCCACATAGAAGTTCACACCCATCTATAACTCTAGTTCCAGGGAATCCAATGCCCATTGCTGACCTCTTCCAGCAACAGTCACACACATGGTACATACATGCATACACAACACCCATATACATAAAAAAGAGAAAAAAATAACAAAATAAACATTATGTGACAATGATGACAGTATGAGACTTAAAATCTGTGAAAATTGGTCTTAAAATTCATCTCAAGCTGCTTTATAAATACCATAACCTGGGTGCCTGATTTAAAAAAAAAAAATGAACAAAACTTATTTCCCTGTTATTCCATAGACTGGAATACCCAAACCCAGGGCACCAGCATATAATTAGTTGGGTTTTGAAAGTAATCATTCCCTGGCCTTGGGCTGCCATCTTCCCTTTTGTCCTCATGTTGCCTTTCCGACCATCTGTCTGTCCATCTGTCCATCCATCGATCCATCCCTGTGTGTGTGTGTGTGTGTGTGTGCGTGCGCGCATGTGTATGCACATAGGAGTCCATGATTCATTCATAAGAAAAAGACTGCCCCTTTCTTTTTATAATCCAGTGGGATTAAAACACCGCATACCACAGAACTTCATTCAGCTGGACTCATAACGTACTTACTCTCAGGCTGGCTCAGACACACAGAGAGTCAGAGCTCCAACATACACATTTGGAAAAGGGGACAATTCCGTTCATAACAGTCATATTGTTTGGTATGTTTATATATCTTTTAAAGTTTAGCAAAATAGGACAAGTGTGATGGCGCACACCTTTGATCCCTGCACTTGGGAGGCAGGGATGGCAGATCTCTGTGAGTTCTAGGCCACCTGAACAGCCAGAGCTGTAACACAGAAACACTGTCTTGAGAAACAAAAACAAAACAAAACAAAAGTCTAGTTTAATAAAAGGTGCCATTCTTAAATTCACTTTTGCATAGGCTCTTGTGTTGTTTTTGTTGAATTAGGTGAATCAGCCCTATACAATTACAGAGAGAGAGAGAGAGAGAGAGAGAGAGAGAGAGAGAGAGAGAAAGCAAGCATCATGTAGTAGCAGTCAGTATTTAGTAACACAGGACCATTACTGCCTCTTAAATGCAGGTTGCATGTGGATCTGAAGCCATGCTACTACCTCGCACAGTATGTCCAAATCCACTTGCCTGTTTTGTACCTTAATTTATAATTCTGCAGCAAAAGTCAGTGCCCATTTGAAAATCTTGGATTCACTGAATTATCCATATCTTCTACATAATGATATGTTTCCTAGGACAGTATTTAAAAAAACAACTTCTTCCTTATTATCACCACCAGAAATTCAGAAGGATTTTTAAAAATGAGGAAGCTGTCATGTACGCAGTGGGGAGTGCAAGTTTACCAAAGCTCCCATTTTCATTGCTGGCTCAAATTTAATCACTGGCCACAATGATTAAAGCACTGGCCACCAGCTGTTTTTAAAGGCTCACTTAGTTTGTTTTCAAGAATATGTCTACCAAGAATATAAGTCTGAGTAATTATAGCTTGTTACACTTTAGGATGGGAGAGGGGAGGGACCCGGATTACACTGATTGCCCTGGCTATCCTGAAACTCACTTGTAGATCAGGCTGTCCTTCGTCACAGAGCTTCGTCCTTTGCCTCGCCAACGCTGGGATTAAAGGCATGCACCACCACACCCAGCCCTCAGTTTGTCACCTTTTCTCTCATGCTCACTTGGAGAAAATGAGTAGCTGGCTTTGCAGCTGGAATCTGCACTAAGGAGACTGCTGCTTCTTCCTGGACCTGTGCACAGTGGGACTACTTTAAGATGCCCTCATTGTGTAAAACTCTCATCTCATCTGAATAGGATGTGTAATGACATTAATACTTTTTACTGTTTCATCAAACATGTTCTGAGATGAAACTGGCTTTTTAACAAACAAAGAGGAGGATGTGTGGCTGCTATGAGTACACCAATGACCAGTGTAATTTTGCACCGCTCCTTTGATTCCTGCTAAGGTACCAGCAGTCCATTCATCCACTGTTGGATCCCCATTGGTTTTATTGTTCCAGGGAACATGCCAGCTAGAAAAGGCAAGTAGCATCTGATGATTTTAAAACACTTGACCTCATCGACACTATAAAGGGGCCATAGGAGTCCTTGATGCCTACAGAGCACTTTACAGAACTGCTGCACAAATCCACCATCTGTTGGGTGGAAGGGGCTCCATCTGACTAAGAGCAGGATTCTGATTTAAGTCTGATGAGTGTGGGGAAGAGTAGGAGAAAGAGGAGGTGGGAACAAGGATTGGATCACTTTCAGGCACTTTCCTCTTGTTGGGTCTCTGACATATGGCCAATCTAACATCAGGTCTTTGTAGTCAAGGGGTCTGAATCCATAGTGGATGTTTGTTAATTTGTAGGGACTTGGATAGGGGAGAGCATGAGTTGACGGAGCTTGTGGTCACAGTGCTGCTGCAGATCTGTGATATGCTGTTGCTTTGGTTGAAAGGACATGCAAGTACCCACTAAAGAGCTGCCACTTGTTCCCTCCCTTCCCTGCCCAACATCACGGGGGTATACTCAATGGATGCAGCTGATGAGAGCACAACTAAACACATAGAGGAAAGTTAGGCCTCACTAATACTAAAGAAATACAAACAAGTTGGACACCGGGAATATTTTTAAAATAAACCACTTATATCTTTCTCATTTAAGTTGTGGTGTGTCAGTCTTTTGTTTGTTTGTTTGTTTGTTTTTTTAAGATTTATTTACTTACTTTATGTGCATTGGTGTTTTGCCTGCATGTATGTCTGGGTGAGGATGTCAGATCCCCTGGGCCTGGAGTTACAGACAAGTGTGAGCTGCCATCTGGGTGCTGGGAATTAAACCCTGGTTCTCTGGAAGAACAGCCAGTACTCTTAACCACTGAGCCATCTCTCCAGCCCCATGGTGTCAGTCTTTAGAGATGTCACTATCCCTTTCTTCTGTCAAGATTCTTTACAATACTGAGACTCATAACCAAACCTTCGGCAGAGTGCAAGGAATCATATGAAAGAAGGGGAGTTAGTATGACCTGGAGAGGACAGAAGCTCCACAAGGACCAAATATATCTGGGCACAGGGGTCTTTTATGAGACGGTTTCTCCAACCAAGGACCACGTATGGATATAATCTAGAACCCCCACTCGGATGTAGCCCATGGTAGCTCAGTATCCAAGTGTGTACCCTAGTAAGCGGAACAGGGACTAT
The DNA here is from genome assembly GCF_030254825.1 of Meriones unguiculatus. Classification (NCBI taxonomy): domain Eukaryota; kingdom Metazoa; phylum Chordata; class Mammalia; order Rodentia; family Muridae; genus Meriones; species Meriones unguiculatus. The sequence goes on along the minus strand of NC_083356.1, from coordinate 93,667,982 downwards.
TTCTGACATGAACGCAATGGCTGGTTCTTTGACCTTCTCCCCCCACCCCCCAGAGGGAAGAGTAGCCCTACTAGGTTACAGAGGAGGACTTTGCAGCCAGTCCTGAAGATAAACCAGGGTCAGATGAAAGAGGAGGAGGTCCTCCCCAATCAGTGGACTTGGAAAGGGGCAGGGAGGAGATGAGGGAGGGAAGGTGAGATTGGGAGGGAATGGGGGAGTGGGATACAGCTGGGATACAAAGTAAATAAACTGTAATTAATATAAAAAATAAAAAATTAAAGAAAAAAATTTAAAAAAAGATTCTTTATACAGCACAGTAAATACAAGCACCGGTGCCTTAGATGCTTTAGGTGCCTGCCACTGAACATCTGGATGTCTGGAACATCTGGAAATGACTGAAGTTTTCCCAGGAGGGTTTAGAATTACCAAAACATCAGGTTCTCAGTCCAGTGTCTGGACTGCAGATCAGATAGACCTCTTTCTCATTAAGAGAAAGGGAGCTGACAACACTACAGACTCCATTCATTTTTATATTATTGGAGTAAAGTAACACGGTTCCATTTTAAAGTGTCCAGTTTGAACACCTCTTTCTTAACTTCTAAGGAGCCCTCAGCAGGCCCAGTGAGATATCTGCTTCAGTAGCAATACCATTTGGAGTTTGTGTATGAAGTAAAAGGTCCTGGCAGCCACAGAGCACCCTACAACAGCAGGGCACTGAGGAGTCAGTAACCATCAGACTGCTGGTGTTTGCAAGGGAAGGTGAAAGATGCTTTTCAACTAAAAATAACTATAAAATCATTGTTTGCTTCATAAGGCCTGAAAAAGAGAATGGGACTTTTGTTCTCCAGTAGGCCCACAAGGGGAGTCTAATCAGTCATAACAGAGATTGCTTCTCAATGGTGCTTTCCTGCAGGGAGCTTTGCAAATCACAAGGACTCACTGTGGCAAGAGAAAAAGAAAAGCATTGAGGCAGGCGCCAGGCAACAGGGCAAGACGGAAGCACTTAAGCAAGGGGCCCTTAATTTTTGTACAACTAACCCAGAAACATTTGTATTCAGTCCTCTAGTGTGTGGAGGCTGGGGGTGAGTGTACCCTGGGAGTAGCTACAGGGGAGCACAGTCAGTAACCTTGGTGGGACTGAAGGCTAGGAGTCCACATCTGACAGGCAAGAAAACCTCCTTTCTAAGGAAGCTTTGGTGATGCCTTCTTCTGTCCATTACGAGCCAACAGGGAAATCAGCCCCTAGAGATGCTCTACACCAACAGTCTTCTTAGTAGCCAGGACACTGGCTTTTATACTAAACGATTTGGAGTCTTTCAGAAATGCCTTGAACAGATGTTAAAGAACAGAGCGGTGATTTGGGCAGGGATGGAACTTGCTTGCTTCTCACTGGTGAAGAAGTCTGGACTTCCATGGGGATGGCTGCTTTACCGGGGTGAGGCAGGGTTTATCTGCTTCCCAAGTGGGAGTGAACCAACTGGAGTGAGATAAAGATTGGGCCTTCATGCTTCAACAAAGTGAGTCAGAAGAAGTGTCTTCCCCTACCTCAAGATCCTAGCATGTTGCCCACTCTAACCCGGCAGGTCTCTGTGAGAGGAAATCACAAAGCCTTGCTCACGGGTGCTTAATTTCCTACTGAGCCCTGAGTTTTAAAGTTCCCGAGAGCCTTGTAATCCTTATGGCTGCTTGAACGCTAACTGCTCTATACTTATTTTCATTATTTGTGTGTGTGTGTGTGTGTGTGTGTGTGTGTGTGTGTAGTGTGTGTAGGTTGGATGGAAACTTGTAGCAGTTGGTTCTCTCTCTAATGTAAGTTCTGGAAATTGAGATAGTCAGACTTGGCAGCAAGCACTTTACCACTGAACCATCTTATTGTGCCTCCCCCAACATGCCTTTGTTGTTGTTGCTTTGTTTGTTTTGTTTTGCTGTGCTTTGTTTTTCTCTGTGTAGCCCTGGCTGTCCTGGAATCCCCTGTGTAGACCAGGCTGGCCTTAAACTCAGGGATCTGCCTCCTTCTGACTGATTAAAAGCAAGCTCCTGCTTCCAATATGTCTTCTTAAAGCATGGCCTGAAAGCCAGCCATACAATCTACAGCTCCAAAGATGTGAAAATTAAGTTCACAGTGTTCCCTGAGTTGCCTGAACTAATAGCATGGCTGTGGCAGACCTGTATCTGTATAACCAAGTTTAAGAGGCCTTTTAATATGACAAAAAACTACCATTTCTGTCCTCACAGCTTCTCACCCCTAGCAGTGTTAAGAGTCTAAAGATACAAAGAGGAGCAGCTATACTAGGTGGCATTATCAGCTTGAAGTCTGTGGTCTGGAGTTGGAAAATAAACATGATCACATCATTCTGTTAATCCAGGTTGATGAATTTATTCATATTGAACTGATTTATGGGTGTCTTGGTTACTGTTCTATTGCTGTGAAGAGACACCATGGCCAAGACGGCTTATAAAAAAGAAAGGATTTAATTGGGGGCTTGCTTACACTTTCAGAAGTTTAGTCTGTGATCATCATGGCAGGGAGCATAGCAGCAGGAAGGCAGAACTTCCATCTGATCCACAAGATGAAAACAGACAGACAGAGACACACAGGAGACAAGGCCCAGCATGGGCTTTTAAACCTAACCCCCAGTGACACACCTTTTCCAATAAGACCACACCTCCTAGTCCTTCCTAAACAGTCTATCAACTGAGATCAAGCACTCAAATACATAAGCCTAAGGGGGTCATTCTCATTCAAGCCACCGCCCCTTAGTTCACAGCAGAGCACTTGCTTTTCAAGTTTGTAAGCTTTAGTTTGTCTGTGTATTGTCTCAGTTCCTGGAAGCCCACTCCGAGCAGGAGGAATCTAATTCTTGATGCAGTCCAGTGCACAGAACCCATGGTTATCTTCGAGTTACCATAATGCAAGATGCCTGTACCTGCTCATGGTTCCCCATGATACCCAGAGGAAGTAACTCGGCCTTCTTGGTGTTGCTCAAATGCAAGTTGAGGGAATTCAGCTTATGGTCTAGCTACTTAACCTATAATTGACAGTGACAGGAGCTGAGGGTTTAGTCAGTATATGAGTACATGAGCCACTGGTTCCCCCAAACTATCCCAGAAACCTTGAATGCTTACTGGTCTCTTCTAGTGGATGTCCTCAGTCAAGTCTCAGTTTAGAGCCCAGGAATCCACTCTGTTTAGAAGGGCTATGGAAGATATTGGTAGTCTTTGTTAGGGTTTTTATTGTTTTGATAAAACTCAATGAGCAAAAGCATCTTGGAGGGAAAGGGTTTATTTCAGCTCAGTACTCCCAGCTCACACTCCATTACTCTCAGGACAGCAGGGCAAGATTTCAAGGCAGGAACCTAGAGGCAGAACCTGAAGCGAAGGCCATGGAGAGTACCAGTTCCTGGGCTGCTCAGCGTGACTTAGACAATTAACCACCACCTGACCACAGGTAGCACCACTCACTCATGGTCTGCAACTGCACATATCCCTTACTAATCGAGACAACGTCTCACATGCTTGCCAACAGGCCATCAGACGGAGGCATTTTGTCATCTGAGATTCCCTTTTCCCAAGTGACACTAGTGACTCTCAGGTTGAAGAAACACTAGCCAGCACATTGGTATACAGGGGTCATGTGTTGGACATGGAGTGTAATCCTTCAATACTTAATTAACTGTGTTTTCCAATGCTGTCATAATTATGGAGAGATTTAAAAAGATATTGTCTTTCAAAACATTTTAAGAGTTATAAAAAGTATGTGAGATAGATAGAAATAGATGAATGGATAGATAAATACACAGACAGACAGACAGACAACACATGCACATGGAAGCCTATGAACGTCAGATAAGGGGTTGGTATTCCTTGGAGCTAGAGTTGTAGGTGTTTGTGAGTCACCCACAAACTAGGGTACTAGGAATTGAACTTGAGTCCTCTGTAGGAGCATCCAGCTCTCCTAACCACCCAGGCATCCCTCTAGCCCCACAAGTGTCATCTTAAAATGAAATATGTTTATCTGGACACCCTGAGATCTATGGGAGTGATGCCTCAGGCTGTTCTTTAGGTACTCTGCTGCTCTGTTGACCTCTCCTGAGACTATCTGATCTTAACTGAATGTCAATCTCATTAACAAATTAAAAACATCAGATTGTCAAGTCTCCCTTTTAACTCTTGATTTGAAAGGTTTTTTTCCCTCCTAGAATTGTAACATCACTGTCAGCGTGGCGGTTGCTTCTTCTAATTGACTGCATGCCTGTATGCTCAACAGAGCATTAATCACTTTTTAGATCAGGGAGCTCCTAAAGACCCAAGATGGCCACATGTACTGCCATTACCATTCTCCCAGCATAAGACCTAGGCAAAGCAGTCTCCTGAGAATAAAATTCTATTATTACATAATCTGATACAGAATATGCAGGTTGTAATTTTTACCCTTTCCATGGCAAGGCTAGGGTATTTTCATCAACTGTGAAAGTAAGTGGCATTTGTTCCTTTGTGAAGATACACTGATGACACGGTTGAAGGAGCAACCTCCATACTGTCTGTATTTCACACCTCTTGTTCTCAGTACCTTGGCCTACACTCTGGAGGAGCCGGCTAGACAAGGGCATGTATTTAGATATCTGGTCCTTTATGCATTGAAGGAACCATAGTACCTTTAATGATTTTTTTTCTCTTTAATCATTCTTGTCTATTTATGGGTCTATGTGAGTATGCTCATGTGTGTTCAGTACCCACAAAGAACAAAGAGAACGTTGAGCCCCATGGAATTGTAGTTACACGTGGTCATGTGCTCCCATGTTCTTGCTGGGAACAGAAGGTACTGTGTGTTGGAAAAGCAGCAAGAGATCTAACTGCTGGGCCACTGCTCCAGGCTCCATGCGTTTTTTAAAAAAATATTTTACTTATTTATTATGTATATAGTGTTCTGTCTGCATGTACATCTGCAGAGCAGAAGAGGGCACCAGATCTTATTATAGATGGTTGTGAGCCACCATGTGGCTGCTGGGAATTGAACTCAGAACCTCTAGAAGAACAGACAATGTCTTAACCTCTGAGCCATTTCTCCAACCCTCCATGTGCTTTTACACTGTCACCTCTACCCCGACAGGACTGTTGAATTAGACTCTCCAGAGAAAAAGTGTTTTTCAAAGGCATAATTCCCTACTGAAGACTCTGCTCTTTCCTTCAGTGGGGTCACAGAGTGTTCCTGTATCTTCAGAAACATTTTTAAGGCAGTTATAAATAAATGCTGAGTAGTGATTAGAATCCTGTAAACTCTGCTCTGAAGCTTTATAGACATTAATCATGTTAAGACTCAAAAGCCCGTGAAGGGTGAAGGCTGTTCACCTGTTCTTCCCAGATTTCTCCAGGCCCAGGAGCCTCCACTAAAGATTCACTGCAGATGGGATCATAAGTTATAGAACCAGTTGAATACAGGAAACATCTGAATCCCAGAATTTAAAATATAGAAAATATCTAAATTCCTGACCACAATCTTTTCTATTAGGTAGTGTTCTGTAAAATGAGCCCCTGATATTTTCCTGTTCAGCCATGTATTCTGACTTGCATTGCCAATCTCTTTGTTCCTGAAATGTTCCCCACCAAATCAAGTCTTTTTTATTTTTTTAAGGATTTATTTATTATTTATAGTGTTCTGCCTGCATGTGTACCTGCATGCCAGAAGAAGGCACCATATCTCACTATAGATGGTTGTGAGTCACCATGTGGTTGCTGGGAATTGAACTCAGGACCTTTGGAAGAACAGTCAATGCTCTTAAACTCTGAGCCATCTCTCCAGCCCTTGAGTTCTTTTTTAATAATCTTGTTCAAAAGGCACATCCTCTTTCATCAGGGTCCTACATATAGTTCAGCCTACTCTGAATTTTACTAGCCATCCCAAAAAACCTACCTTATCTATCACCATTCCTACTATGGTTGCTTTTTAGTGGAAAAATTAGGGGAAATGTACAAACATGCTTAGAAAGTGCTTGGATTATGATACCATGTCATGTAAGACTGCAGAGAAACCCAGAGTTGAATGGTGGAAATCCAGAGGGAAGCTTATTAGAATGGCAGCAGGCCTACATACAAAGAGATACCTGGGATGAACAATGTGCTGTGCATTAGCCTGGTGGCATTAAGTAAAAAAAAAAAAACATGTGTGTATATATATACCTTTTTATGAAAGTTTTCTAGCATTTTCCTTACTGTGAACTATGTATAAGCCTTTCTCAAACACAAGACAGATTTACTGATGTTTATAATATGAAAGAGAATGGAACAGAATTAGCTACTGTATTCACATCTTCTTTCTAAAAATTACTATTCATTATTATGAGAGAAACTACAAAACACATATTTACTGTGGACTTCATATATAAGAACATGCTAATGTCTTATAAATGTTTCAATCCCAGATGAAATTTAAGCTTGACTCACATAAAATCAAGCTCAATAAGTATCTAGAATTTTGGGTTAAATTATAATAAGGAAGTGAAATAATAAGTGCAATTCTCTTAAGTTTAAAAGCTGTCTCTCTTACGATTGATCTTAGTGCACATTTACTCCTTACCCAAATCCCCATTACAGTCAGTTCTGCCCTTCTCAAGGAAAAGAATCTGTGGGACACCCACCGTGCCTTTTAATCACACTTCTTCCATGCTAATTCATACAATGACTCATCAGTTCCCCAGACATTTCCATCACCTCTGAGTTCATGTAGGAAAGGGTGGTAAGGACAGATGAGAAACAAAGGGTAACCAAACATCTCTAGGAAAGAAAGCTAGATGTATAAAATGTAGGGGACCTCACGGTCCTACAACAGAAATCAACGTACACCAATAGGAGAAGGACAACCATGGTCAATCTTGCCACTTTCTTCTTAGGGTTCAACAGCTCTTTCCACAGTATCTTTATGCAATGATACACATATTGTCACATAGACATAAATATATACAAATGGGACTTATCGTACCCTTTTTCCCAAATAACACATCTAGTCTCTTCAGAACTATGCTAGAACTACGACTAAATCTCACCAATCAATGTTGCACTTAGCACTAGAATCTCAAACCTTTAAAACAACTGACACCTTATAATTCAATGACACTTTAAAAAAAATCATTCTATTTTCACATAATAGAAAACCTTTAACACCAGCGAGAGCAAATTTGAAATACAAGGTGTCAAGAGAGAAATCATAATTTCTTTTGAGGTAAAGTTTCATGTAGTCTAGGCTAGTTTCAAGCTCGCTCTAAATCTTCAAATGACCCATTCTCTTGCCTTTGTCTCCCAAGTGCTAGAATTGTGGGCGTGCACCACCAAACCCAGCAACAAGACAAAGGTATTTTTAATACATCTTTATCATAAAAATCTGCATAGAGTGAAGGCGAGAGCCCTGGGTGGGGTGGACACAGAAGAAAGCAAGGGGGCCCTAAATTAAACATTTAACAAGGTCTTGCAGAAAGTAATGCTGGACATGAACATGACTACCAAATCCTAATGAAGGGATGAAAGCCTCTACTGTAATGTTTCCTGGAAGTGATATAACCAAAGCTGTAATGGCTTGGACTTTAATGTTACACATACACACACACACACACACCTCCACACAACGCCTGCCCTTCACTGTCCTTGTGCTCTTTACAACCACAGAACACACAAATGTCACTGAACCAGGAAAGTTCCAGGGTTGGAGACCAGCACCTAAGCCTGTGAGACATTGCATGTCACCAGCAGCATGCAACTTTTGGTGCTTTTCTCAGGGTATTCATTTCTTCTAAGAATATGAAATGAGGACCCATGCGCCAACTGCTTTACAGTTGCCAGAGGGCATGGGTTTAGAAGCAATAGCTTGTTTTTAAAGTGGCCACTCCACTAAAAAAAAAAAAGTTCCTCCTTGGGTAGAATTGTACTTGGGCCAGAAAGGGGTCTGCATGAAAGTTAGGATGAAAGAGCGCCTCCATTGCTGTGAGCCAGGTCACCAGATAACTGGGTATACCTCTGAGCACCTTGGTCCTCTCTGCTTTCTCTGTTCTTTTCGCTTCCCCAAGATCACAGAGAAAGAAGGCCCTGCAAATATTAGAGTGAATTCAAACAGCAGCTGGCTGTCAGCACAGGAAGAAGCATAAGGATTCTAAGACATCAATGGCAAATTCTGAAACAAGCCACATAGGCCAACCCACACCTTGCCCCATCAGTGATCTCATGTTGGGTCCACTGCCAAGGGGCTTTCTGGCCAAAATCCAAGAATAATATCTTTACTAACAGAGGCTGTCTAAACAGCCAGTGACTGGAGACCACAGTTCCTTTGCTGGCCCCTGGCTTTGAGGCTTTGGAAACCTGAAGGCTGTGTGTGTTACTAGCCATAATCGCTTTCATGAGCACTCCTCACTTTCTCTTCTCAGGCATCGTAACTTCATTAAAATACCAGCTTGATACAATGGCATCTTTAATTCTCTTTACCTGGTATGTTGACAAATAATGTACTCCCTGAACCAGGGGATCCATGTCCCCTCCCTGATGTTGTGACTATGTTACCTTACATAGTACGAGTGAGGGGAACAATTTTTAACAAGCCAGCCTGACTCCTGACAGGCTTCAAAATTGGCTTCAGACTGAACAGGCCTGAGTTTCTATTTCTTGGAACAGGAAACTACAGTCCATGGAAACCAGATACAATAACTCAACGACCTCGCTGAAAACCAAAAACAATAACTCTGTAAAGTCCCCAAGCACCTGATCAATCAAATTAAAGTTCAGTTGGAAACGCTGTGTCTAGCTAGTCAAAATGACACTTTGTTACCTGGACACTCTTTGTTAACTGGGCATACTTTGTTACCTGAACACTCAACGAAGACCCCAACTGCAGAAACCATCATGAGTCCACCTGCCCCACCCCAACTGTATCTCCTAGATAAATTGAGTCTGCATGCTCACTCAGGATCACCATTATATGAAATGGTGGCCCCTGCATGCTGGAAATTTCTGCAGAATAAACGCTCCTTGCTTTTGCATACTATGAGTCTGGGGTCTTCCTTCAGCGATTCCTGGACTTAACACAAGTGGATTCATGGGCATTGATTAAGTTAAGGAGTTTGAGATAAGGACATTATCTGGATTGGTTGGATGTTATCACAAGGTTGCTTAAAGGAAGGAAGCCAAAGAATCAGAAAATAAGATAACACAGAGAGATAGAAACAGATGCCATGCTGCTGGCTTGGGAGTTTGGCGTGAACCAAAGAATATAGAGGGTAAAAAGCAAAGTGGCAGGCTTTTTCTGAACTGAGCAGAATACTACTTCATTGATTTGTTTTATACTTTGCTACACAGGACTAAAAAAAGGTGACATTTTAAAGCCACTAGGTTTGTACTCATCTGTTACAGCAGCAACTAATACCTCAGGCAGCAGGCACAGTGGCACTCCCATGCAATCCCAGCACCCAGGTAGCCGAGACAAAGAAAGGCTTAGGCTCAGCCTGGGATGCCTGACGAGAATGAGGCCCTGTGTCAAAACTCATGATGATTATGATGGTGCCTAACTGATTCTTACTTATTAAGGTCAGGCACATTTGCTTCACAGTTTTTCTGACCCATCTGCCGTAAACAAATGCAGGCAGACAGACAGACAGACAGACAGACAGACACACACACACACACACACACACACACACACACACACTTATCCTGATCAGCTACTCATCTTCTTGGTCAGCATCCTCCATTTACCTTTCAGAGCCTACTACTTCAACTGACAAAAAAAAAAAAAAAAAAAAATGTTTCTTCAACTGGCCTAAGAGGCTTACTTTTTAGGGAAGGGGTTGCAATTCTTTTTTTTTTTTTTTTTTTTTTTTTTTTTTTACAATTCCAGTGTTCACTAATGTTCCTGAGAAAGAGTTTACTTAGTGACCTTGTTTGTTTGTTTGTTTTCTTAAGAAGGGTTTCTCTTTGTAGCCTTGGCTGTCCTGGACTCAATTTGGAGACAAGGCCGGCTTTGAGCTTACAGAGATCTACCTGCCTCTGCTTCCTGAGCGCTGGGATCACAGGCATGGGCCACCACGCCCGGCTCAATAATTTTTCAATGAGTAAGTATGACTCGCCCTTTAGTCATCAGGACAGAGGTATTCACTTCCTCACTACAGGTTTAAGGCACTAAATTAATTAATTCAATTTACATCTGGGTCATAGGCTCTTCTCTCTTGAATTCCCTCTCCCCTATTCCTCGGAATAGGGGAGCCCCCTACCCAGACAGTCTAGCTCATCTATTCATACGAGGGCTGAGTTTGTCTTTCTCCCCTGTGGCCTGGTAGGGCAGTCCCATCAGGGGGAAGTTTAATGATCAGAACTTGGTCACTACTGAGAAATGAACTTGGAAACCCTAGGCAATGTTTCCTTTCCCCTCTAGGAAGACTCTCAAAACCACTACTTGAAAGAAGCAGTAACCACCCTTCCTAGTATTAATCAAAAAGTTTATTGGGCAATGGTGGCACATGTATTTAATCCTAGCACTCAGGAGGCAGAGGCAATGGATCTCTATGAGTTCAAGGTCAGCCTGGTCTACAGAGTAGGTTCCAGGACAGCCAAGGCTATACAGAGAAACCCTGTCTCAAAAAAGAAAAAAAATTTATCAAGCTTTTTATTATGAGGAGAAATAAATCATTGCCTTGAACAAAGAGGAGAAAGGAAGATGAGAAACAACTAAAATCTGTAGGTCATTCCCCTACAGATACTAAGCAAATGTGATGCCTGGCACTGAGTGTCTACTTGTCTGCACACAGAGATGTGTAGGCCTAGTGAAGCTCAGAAGTGTTTCTGGAGGAGCCGACATGTGGAGGTAACTAAGGGGGAAGACCCACCCTGAATGTGGATTATACCATCTAATAGGCTGAAAACTGGGAAGTGAATGGTGCATGCCAGCACCATTCTTTCTGAGTGAGTACGAACATGGCTGCCGCTGCCATGTACAAACATTATACTCCAGCTTCTTTGCCTTTTCAGTGTCAACTCAACGACAGCAACTCTCCTGGGAGCTCCACACTCTAGTTCCAGTTGGGAGCGCCTCGGGCATGGAGCTTTACCCACTGACAGCCGTCAGGTTCTCTGGCTCTTCAGCAAGCAGTCACCCGTTGTTGGTACTCACTACAGTGATGTACTGCCAGTCCAGGAAATCCTCTTTTATAAATACGCATGCATTATAAATATATTATAAATATATTTTTCTTTATGTTAAATAAACCATAATGTGTGGGTATTCTATAAAAGATTTACTGGAGTCTATCTACATTATACATACACAGACACACTCATTTTCTATTAGTTCTGTCCTTCTACAGTCAAACTATCTTTTCCAAAGCTATCCACAGTTGTTCCTCCCCTCTCACCTTGGACCTGAGTTGAGGACTTTGGTCTGAGGGCCTCATTGGCAACTCACAGAATGCAAAAAAATAACACCTCTGCATGACTTCTAAGCCTCTGTCTCTGGTACATGCTCTCTCTCTTTCAATGCCCTTCCTACAGTACTCTCCTACAGGCTGCCAAATGCCATGACCTTGAGCAATTCTACAAGGGCATCTGGTTGACGGTCCCAGCTCAGTCAAGGTTTCAAGAAATCAGGGACCCCCAAACTACATGCCTCAGTGAAGAAGCCTGTCAACTCTGTCTTCGCTGAGAGACCCTAGATACACTAGACTCAGACACAATAGATGTAGCAACAGCCTCAGATATTTCAGTCTGAACTCCTACCCATAGCACCTAAGAGCTCAGTAAAACTACTGCTAGGATATCTGCATTATCCATATACAAAGCATCAGTAAGCAAAAACACATAGTGGTGTTGATACTGCATAAGATTTTGTTTCCCACACTTCAGAAATCAGAGCAACCAGAGGTGCCTTGTTCAATTAGGTAGCCTAGTTCAAGGCTGGCATAACAACACATTTTAGGACTGTGGCCCCCATGGCTTGACAGTTGAAAGTACTCTTCCTTCTATGTTTAAAATGTTTAATAATTCCACAGTTACCTGGATGGAGTAGGCCCCGAGCATACCGCAGCAGACGCTGTCAAAATGGTGTCCTCTGTCAAAGTAGCAGCGCCTCCTGAGCCTGCAGCCACCATGAGGTACCATCACAGAAACAGTCCATGGTGACAGCACCTCCTCTCCAGCCTACCCTGAGCAGCTCTGCAGTGATGGTACCTCAGCAAAACCCACTTGTGTCTGGGAAGGTCTTCCCATCCTAACACATGGGCCCCCAATGCAGGGGAAAGGGGGTGAAAAATACACCCATCCCTGAGCTTCCCCCTGCCCCCCCAAAATACCATACCAATTCCCAAGCTCCCCAAGCTCAGGACTTAAAATTTCGCCAGTCCTCACTCTGGAAATCTCTGTCCTAAAAAGTTCAACACCCCCTCCTCCAAAGAAATATATATATATATATATATATATATAAGCCTATATAAAGCCTGTGTCTGTTCATCTCCCTGCTGTCCTCTCCCAGGAGCAGGGACAGCCAACCCTGGCTTCGTCCCTCCACCCTGGGCCCTTCTAATAAATCTCCTTTAGGAGATTTGTTGCCTGGTGTGCCTATCGTCAGAAGAAACAAAAAGCAATGAAGCAAAGAAACAAAGATGTGAAGAAGTAGAAGAGCAGTGAGTCAGCTCCTGAGCTCAGCCAGGGATACCCTCCCTGGGAGCTGCAATGCCTCTGCTGAGGAGGCTCCTCCCAGAGCTTTGTGGTTCCTGGACCTTCTGTTTCACAGGTTGCTCTTCCATGGGGACATTGTCCCACCTCAGAGCTCAGAGTCCTGGACTCCGGTATCTTAGGACACTCTTCTATTAGGATACCTTCTGCCTCAGATCTGTGTGGTTCCTGGGCTCCCAAGTTCCAAAATACCCTTCCATCCAAGCAGGAAGAACAACAGATGGCCCAGGCTAGATTTATAACCCCTTGACCTCAAATACTGATGAAGTCAATGAAATTAAACTCAAAGGAATTCTAGGAACAAACCAAAATGTCTGTTCTTTTTTTCCCCTGTCCAGTTTGGAGCACTGTGAATAACTCCTGACAGGCTTTCTTAAATCAAGTTAATAATGCATAGTACAAGTGCTTTCAGATGCTCAGAAGCTAAACTACATCAAGCTTCTTAGCAAATCTTCTTGCATCTGGATGGGGATAAGAGCTACTCCCGAAAGTCTTGCATTCAAAAGAGCTGGTGACCTTGAGTGAGTCATTTTAGAGGACTCTGTGAGTCTTTATGGAAGTTCAGAAGTGGGGGGGGGAGGGCATTTGCTAACCAAAGTAGGGCGCTTTTTTGCTTAGCCTGATGTTGACACTATAGAAACAGTTGAAAACAGTTATAAGTGATTTGGAATTCTGAGGAAGTCCAGGAATACCTTCCAGCACCCTGAGAGACTCAAGGTTTTATCAATGGTGTCAGAGCAGACTGGTCTATAGCAGTCTTCGGGGCTTCATTACTTTTCCTATGATCCCAAATGTACACTTTCTTTACCACATTTTAAAAGTGCCTTTTAAAAGTAGGGCAATTTCTCAACTGTATCAAAAAACATAACAAGGAGTGAAAGGAGGAAGGCTACAGAAAAAGAGAACAATGTATAGGTTGATAACAATATATAGGTTGACCCAAACTAGAAATTTCCTGAATCTACAATGAGGGCTGGTCAAGGCCCTTCACAGGAGGCAGGGTTTTATGAGCCCATGGATTTCTAGGCCAGGTCCATGCTGCTTGGAAGAAAAGAAACAGCATGACCAGAACTCCAAAATTTGCTGAGGGAGGCTCAGCTCAAGGCTACACCCACAGGCTATCCAAAGGCTAGCATACCAGCAGTGCCTGCCACTCTCTAAGGCTGTTCTATAGGCTCCTTGTCATCTCTCTCTCTCATTCTTTTTTTTTTTCTTTTCTTGATCTCCCTCATCAACCCTCTCTTTTCTGCTTTTTACAAATAAGACCCTGAACTAATACAAAGATATTTCTGGATTCCAAAAGTGTTTCTTTCCATCTCACAGACTCAATGTTCAAAAATGTATACAGCCATGCAACTAAGAATAAACTTCAAGGAGATAGTTGTATGTCTTTTTCGTATGGCTAAATGAACCAATAAGGAAAAACAGATGGCCCCTTGTTCGCACCCTGGTCCTCATTTCAGGAGCATAAATTTTCATGAGAAGATACTTCAGCACCCAAACCAGATGTGTTAATTCCTTTTGTTTAATTGTTCTTAGAAAAAAGAAGTTGAGGAATACAGTGGTTGGCTATTAATGATCTAGTCCTCAACCACTCACATGCTTCTTTTAGGGTACAAGCTGCCATATGAAGTTATATCGCTTGAGCTCACCACCATATACATTGAGGCAATTAATGGATATGCTTGCTCAGTTATGTTGGCCTTTGACCCAACCTCATCTCATAAGCCAGTGGTTCTAAACCTTCCTAACACTGCGACTCTTTAAAATAAAGTTCCTTCTGTTGTGATGACCCCAATCATAAAATTATTTTTGTTGCTACTTCATAACTGCAATTTTGCTATGTATGAATTATAATTTAAATATTTTGGGGGGGAGAGGTTTGCCTCTATCTGTCAAAGGGGTTGTGACCCACAGATTGAAAACCACAATAAGCAATATCCTATAAAATTGGGTTAATAGCCTTCAGATTACATTAATCTATGTGCTCTCTTTTTTTCCTTTTTAAAGATTTTATTTATTTTATGTATGAGTGCTCTATCTTCATGCCAGAAGAGGGCATCAGATTCCAGTACAAATGGTTTCGAGCCACCATGTAGTTGCTGGGAATTGAACTCAGGACCTTAGAACAGGGAGTGCTCTTATCCACTGAGCCATCTCTCCAGCCCCAAGCTATGTGCTCTCTATTCCTCAGCACAAACTTTAGATGTAAGAACTTTCAGGGCAAGACTCTTTTGAAAACAAAATGAGGACAAGCAAGATGATTGGCAAAACTTCTTGCAATACAAGCCTGGTAACTAGAAGGTGAGATAAAAGGAAGGAATCAGCTCCCATAAGATTGTCCTCTGACCATCACACGATCACCATCACATGAGCATTTGTTCAAAGTCTCCCCGCCCCCACCCTTTCACTCTCCTGATCTAGCTCTCACATACACACACTCACAATAATAAAAAACTTTTTAAAAAATAGAGTGATATTGTTGGTATCTTTGACATTAACTGAACCATGAGAAAAAAACGGAATCATATGTATCAAGAGCCAAAAACATGTTGCTTCTTTTCACATTTGTGTTAACCTTTACACCTGGTCAACTTAAAACAGACATATTGGCTCAAGAAAGGGAGGGAGTAATTCCTGCTACCTGCTGAAGGTGAGAAGTCTCTGGTGTGGCATGGTGCTCTCCACCATAGGTGGTTCCATGTATGTCATCCACTGACCAAAACACTGTCCAGGCATCCTGCAACTGATGCTAGATCTCACATAAAGCATTAGCCCCAAGCTTCCCTAAATCCAGAAGTCTCCAATGAAATTTCAAGCTAAAACGACTAAAACAAAACAAAAACAAAAACAAACAAACAAACAAAAAAACAACCCCAATACTCTTTGCTATGGTATGTAAGAAAACTGACTCACAGGAAGACAGGAGAAAAAGAAAAGAAAGGAATTTAAGAAGCACTGAGCAGAATAGCATTGTATCTCGTCCAGCAGCTTCAGGTAAATGCAGGCAAAGAACACACAGCTGCGTGGGATACCAGACAACACAACATGGTCTCTCTGATGCAAAGACAGAGGCCAAGAGAAGCAGAACCTAAACTAACAGAATGGTAGTGAGAATTTTAGAATTCTGGTTTCTTTTAAAAACTGCAGAAAGTTGTCTCCTGTGCCAATGAGTTCTAGGCTCTTAGCCACTTTTTCTTCTAAACGGTTTAGTATATTTGGTTTTATGCTGAGGTCTTTGATTCACTTGGACTTTAGTTGTGTGAAGGGTGATAAATATGGATCTATTTTCATTTTTCTGCATGTAGACATCCAGTTGGACCGGCACGATTTGTTGAAGATGCTGCCTTTTTTCCATTGAATGGTTTTGGCTTCTTTGTCAAAAATCAAGTACCCATAGATGTGTGGGTTTACTTCTGGGTCTTCTATTTGGTTCCATTGATCCACCTTTCTGTTTCTGTGCTAATACCATGCAATTTTTATTACTGTTGCTCTATAGTACAGCTTGAGATAAGGGATGGAGATACCTCCAGACAACCTGTTGCTGTACAGTATCATTTTTAGAAATTCTGGGTTTTTTGTTTTTTCATATGAAGTTGAGAATTTTTCTTTCAAGGTCTGTAAAGAATTGTGTTCGTATTTTGATGGGAATTGCATAGAATCTGTAGATTGCTTTTGGCAGGATGGTCATTTTCACAATGTTAATCCTACCAATCCATGAGCACAGAAAATCTTTCCATCTTCTAATGTCTTCTTCAATTTCTTTCTTAAGAGACTTTTTGTAAACAGGTCTTTCACCTGCTTGGTTAGAGTCACCCCAAGGTACTTTATGTTGTTAGTGGCTATTGTGAAGGGTGTTGTTGCCCTAATCTCTTTCTTGGCCCTTTTGTCTTCTGATTTTTTTTTTTTTTTTTTTAGTTAATTTTGTATCCAGCCACTTTTCTGAAGGTGTTAATCAGTTGCTGGAGAGGTTGTAGAGAAAGGGGAACCCTCCTCCATTCCTGGTGGGAATGTCAACTGGTACACACACTTCAGAAATCAATCAGGCACTTTCTCAGACAATTAGGAATAGGGCTACCTCAAGATCCAGCTATACCACTCCTAGGCATATATCCAAAAGATGCTCAAGTACACAACAAGGACATTTGTTCAACCATGTTTGTAGAAGCTTTATTCGTAATAGCCAGAACCTAGAAACAACCCAGACGTCCCTCAATGAAGGAATGGATACGGAAATTGTGGTACTTTTACACAACGAAATACTATTCAGCAATTAAAAACGAGGAAATCATGAAATTTGTAGGCAAATGGTAGGATCTAGAAAAGATCATCCTGAGTGAGGTATCCCAGGAGCAGAAAGACATACACAGTATATACTCACTTATAAGTAGATACTAGACCTATAAGTTAGGATAAACATACTAAAATCTGTACACCTAAAGAAGATAAACAAGAAGACGTTCTAGGGTAAAATGATCAATCCTCACCTAGAAAGACAAATAGGATAGGCATTGGAAGTAGGAGAAAACAAGAAATAAGACAGGAGCCTACCACAGAGGGCCTCTGAAAGACTCTATCTAGCAGTGTATCAAAGCAGATGCTGAGACTCATAACCAAACCTTGGGCAGAGTGCAGGAAATCATTTGAAAGAATGGGGAAATAGTAAGACCTAGAGAGGACAGGAGTACCACACAGACCAAATATATCTGGGCACAGGAGTCTTTTCTGAAACTGATTCTCCAACCAAGGACCATGCATGGATATAACCTAGAACCCCTGCTTAGACATAGCCAATGGCAGCTCAGCATCCAAGTGGGTTTCCCTAGTAAGGGTAACAGAGACTGTCTCTGACATGAACTCAGTGGTGGGCTCTTTGACCTTCCCCCCTCCCCCCAAGGGAGGAGAAACCCTGCTAGGCCACAGAGGAGGACATTGCAACCAGTCCTGAAGAGACCTAATAAACTAGGGTCAGATGGAAGGGGAGGAGTACCTCCCCTACCAGTGGACTTAGAGAGGGGCAGGGAAGAGATGAAGGAGAGAGAGTGGGATTGGGAGTAGATGAGGGAGGGGGCTACAGCTGGGATACAAAGTAAATGAACTGTAATTAATATAAAAAATAAAACTTATATAAAAAACCAAAAATACAGAAAGATTATAAGAATATGTGTTTGTTATACTCCCAGGTGTGGAAATATGAAGCTGCTTCACAGCAGGTGACTATGATTTGCCTTGTGCTCTAGCAGGGGTGTGGTTTTGCCAGCTGCAGCTATTTTCTGCAAGTGTGTGACTTTGGGAATTCTGGGAATTTTTCAGAGGGTACAGAAATGCCGGGGCCCCAAGAGGCAGAGTTGTTGCTGTTTAGTAGTTAGATGGTGATGTTTGAAGTCTGTTACATGGTAGAGAACAAAGAAGAAACAACAAGAAAAGTTAGATATCCTGACGGCAAAGACCAAACTTGTCCCAAGGACCTTAAAGCCCCTAATCAGCAGTAGGTAATCTAACAATATCGACACCCCCTTTCTTCTCTATTCTTTTTTTCTCCCTTATCTAGTGTTAGGGATTTAAAAGTGTGAAAAGGGGGTTGAGAAGGGTGGGGGTCGGGGGAGAGAAAGGAAGCCACAAAGTAGTAAAATGCCGGCTTATAAGAGCAAATAAAGGATTCCAGAAATACACTTTTGTTGAAGCTTTAAACATGTACTGGTCAGAATTCCACTTTCATCACTACCTGCACCTGACTGGATTTAGGAGTTTATTTTTCTTGAACTAAACATGTTCTTAGTTTCGCATCCCCTAAATAGCTACAACACGCACAATTCTAACACCTAAATTCTTGACACAAGAGACTCTGCGTGCATCTGTATGTCTTCTATGTAAAAGTATGAGAAAACAAAACCAAAGCAGCTCCTAAATGGCAAGCTTTAATTCAGATCTGATGAAGTTTTAATATATAATTTGACTAACAGTATAATCAGATGGTTATTAAAGCTATATTACCAGAGACAAGTTATATTATAGCTACGGTCATGATTAAGCATGTACTAAGTGTTTCCAGGGTAGATAAGACTTGACATGTGATAGTCTTAATGTGATATTAAAACATAATGTGATATTTTCAATTATGGCCTCACAGTAAGGATTAGACATTATAGTATGTTCCCATCCTGTTCCCTCTTTTCAATCACTTTCGGTGTCTATTCTATTTGCCCTTCTGAATGAGAACTAAGCATCCTTCCTAGGGTCCTCCTGATTATCTAGCTTCTTTAGGTCTGTGGATTATAGTATGGTTGTTCTGTATTATATGGCTAATATCCGCTTATGAGTGAGTATATACCTTGCATGTCTTTCTGATTCTGTGTAACCTCACACAGAATAATCTTTTCTAGTTCCATCCATTTGCCTGCAAATTTCAAAATTTCCTTGTTTTAAATAGCCGAGTAGTATTCCATTGTGTAAATGTATCACAATTTCTGTATCTTCTCTTCAGCTAAGGGACACCTAGGTTGTTTCCAGATTCTGGCTATTATGAATAAAGCTGCTATGAACATGGTTAAGCAAATGTCCGTGTTGTATGATGGAGCATCTCCACCTCCACCCAGCAGGGAATTGAAGCAGATTCTGCCCAAAGGAAAACTTTGGGCAAAGCACAGGGAGTCGTAGGGAAGAGTGGGAGGATAGAAGAACATGGAGGGGACAGGAACTCTATGGGAAGACCAACAGAGCCAGCAAATCTGGGCTCAGCGGAAGTTTCAGAGACTGATGCACCAACCAAGGACCATGCATGGAGAGGACCTAGACCCCCTGCTCAGATGTGGCTGATAAGCAGCTTAGTCTCCATTTGGGTCCCCTCATAAGGTGAGCAGAGGCTGTCTCTGACATGGACTCTGTTGTCCATTCTTTGATCATTTCTCTTGTGGGGCAGCCTTGCCAGCCTGTAGAGGAAGAGGATCCAGGTAGTCTTAATGAGACTTGATAGGCTGGGGTCAGATGGTGGGGAAGGAGGATTCCACCCTTCGGAGGATTAGGGAAGGGGAATAGGGGATAGGAGGAAGGAAGGGGGGGGGCTACAACTGAGAGGTAAAGTGAATAAATTAGTAAAGAATAAATTTAAAAGGCTTGGAGATTGCATCAGCAACATATGCTATTTATCTTGCATTTTAAAATCATCCCCCCGTATTTGTAGATGTAAAGTATATGCATATTTATACATGACATATAGACTCACATAAGCACTTATAAATCCTTCCCTCTGAAATTCATTTATTTTCCAAGCCATGTGTAAACATCAAGATTCCCTATCACTCATTATCTTATTAGAACTCAGGTATGATTTCACTAGCACTGAGGCTGGATGGATTTATTTTTTAATGAATTATTTGGTGGTCTCCTTGTTTGGCAATAAGGACACAGGTATGTATCAGCCTCATTAAGCACTAGCTAGGGATAGGAGCAACTGGCCAAGGGCAGTAGTGTGCACCCCAGGACAAAGGTTAAAAACTCTCCCGCCATGACAGGAATCTCCCCCGCCCCCGCCTCCCTTTTACTTTCCCTCCCTCTCCACAGTCAGGGAATCCTGTCAAATTCATTTCCTTTATTTCCTTCAGGACAGTCACACACTTCTAAGTGCAAACGTCAGTGGCGCTTCACAGAAGTTCCAAATTCAAAATACAGATGTCGATCTCACCATGGCCACTGGCATGTCCATGTGGCTTGGGGTATGCCAGCTGTATGAAATTCCTCTATACAATTAAAGATGGGTATGTAACTGGTTCTGCACTGGAGCATGGTTCAAGAAACATATCCACAAGCTTCTATAAAGACTCAGTAAAGATGGCAGAGCATCTGAAAGCCCCTCAGGGAACCACATCTTAAACCAGCTTGGCTTGAAGAGTGGTTAGTTGACTGATTGATGTATTGATTGAGACCCCTGGAACTCACAGAAATCCACCTGCTTCTGTTTTCAAGTGCTGGGACTAAAGGCATACACCATTACATCTAGCTAGTTTGAGTCTTAATCTAGAAATATTTGGAATTAAGTAATACTGCCAGGCTAAGGCATACGGTTGGCTGAGGGTTCTAGGAGAACCTGGGGCTCTGAGTGCCTTCAACATTCTCCCAGGGCTGTTTGTAATTTTCCCTACTTGAAGTGGCCTGAGAAGTGAGGCATAGACACTAGGAATATAGAAGCAGTCTGCTTGGCCACAGCGCTAAACCAAAGGGAAACTGGCTACTTCTTAGTAGAGATGTCTTCATATTTTCACAGCAGACTCATATATTATTACCTATGTGTAATGACCTCTGTTTCTTAGATCAGTCTTCTCTCCACTAGAAACTGAACCTAGAGCTTTGTACATGCTAGGTGAATGCCATACCACCTACAACTGATACTGCTGAAACATATCTCCAGCCCTCAGTCTCAATTTCAGCCAAATATGTCTGTTCTTTCTTCATCGTCATTGCTGTTGTGTGTTTTTCTTATTTGGGGGAACATCAGTCTCATGTAGCCCAGACTAACCTGTAGCTATGTCATCATTTTACATCCACTCTACCCTAGATGTTTTGCCCCTGTGTGAACTCCTGCACCTAGTTTTAACTTTCCTTCATGAGTGTGTGAAATAGCACCTCTCAGTTAAAATTACAAAATCCTACAAAGGGTGTCTGTATTTGACAGGTTTGGTGGGTTTTATATAGCTAGCATGCAGTGAAGCAATGAATATAAATAGGATTTGAGAGAAGTAAATATGATGAAAGAGTTCATAAAACTTAGTGGAATTTACACTGTAAAAACCTTAATTCAGTGTATGTGTATCAAAGCCTGTTTTCTATATGACTGTTCCCCATGCCTGAAAGGAAAGCGAATACTGCAAATCATTTTAACATATGATGCTAATGAGACACCCACAGAAAGCATCTTTCAGATATGCAAGGCACTTAAACTAAAACCACTTTTTCCCTCTAGGTTATATCTCAGGAAAATTTAGCTATCTATGCTCCATTAGTGCTAGAATCAACGAAAAGGTGAATCACTCTATCAAAAAATGTGAGACATTTGTGGACTGTTATCAAAACTATGCATCCTACCTCCTTGAAGTTATCAAAAGCTGATAAAATTATTTCATGCCCGCCTCTGACAAGACAAACGGCTGCCAACAGCTCCAAGACAAGAGCTTTTGTTCTGTCAAAACAAGAAGAGAAAAGAAAAAACAAAATTCACTGAAAGAGATATCATGAGTCAGCGGCTCCTTCCAGGGTGAACAGTCGAGGAATAAGAGCACTGACCCACACATTCATTAAACCTCCGGTAACCTAAGGACACAGAGCCCATTCTGCAACCTTCCTAAGTACAAGATCTCCAGTGAATGCGCAAGGTGTGTGTGATGGTCAGTTTCAACTGTCAAGAGCCTAATATGGCAAAAATCAAAATCAACTGGAATTAATGTTTTGCAATTCTCTTGCAGAAACAGAGCCGTGAAAATCCCACAGGACAAGTTTCTAGTATTCCTTCTTCTTATACAGGAGACCAGGAAAGCGTCAGATTACAGCTGTACTAACAAAAAAATATTTTCTCTGACTCAAGAAAATAAAGTTGCATCTGAAATCATTCTGGAAGAAGAAGCTAGAAAGGAATTCAAAGTTTGCAAATAAAATGTGAAGAAAGAAACAGCAT
The DNA here is from genome assembly GCF_030254825.1 of Meriones unguiculatus. Taxonomy (NCBI): domain Eukaryota; kingdom Metazoa; phylum Chordata; class Mammalia; order Rodentia; family Muridae; genus Meriones; species Meriones unguiculatus. The sequence goes on along the minus strand of NC_083356.1, from coordinate 93,645,622 downwards.
TGTTTCTTCATCATAAGACTACTTTAGCATTTCATCTTTATTCTAGAATAAAAACTACTGCCAACCTCTAAACAAAGACTGTACTGATGCCCCACAATGCCAATTGTCTTTAAAAAAGTGAATAATGGATATCCTGTGGTGGAAGGCAGGAACAAGGAAGCGTGGCTATTTTGGATTTTAGTAAACTACAAAAGTAACCTCAAAACCAAAATATACAATATGTATACAAGACTTTACAATTTGTATTCCCTTCTAAATTAAAAGATCCAATTTATAATAGGTTTTTTTTAGAGGAATTAGTAGTTTTTTGATATTCCAGTTCTTAAAAAGGTATTCGAAGTATAGTGTTATACAACTGAAATGCAGGCATCATCAGAAGACAAAATACAACCACCAAAAAGCAGACAGTTAGTAAAATAACTACCACATGTGATTCTGGCCTTGAGGGCCCACATCAAAGGAAAGGATGCACGCAGGCATGTGTTCTCTTCTGTTCTTAACTAAGCTACGTGTGCACAGGTAACAGGAAACATAAGCAAGAGTCTGGAGGGACGCTTGGATTTCATGTTCGCTGGTGTAGCTAAACTCTTATCAAGATTCCTCTGGTCTCCCCACCTGGGTGAACTGGAAACCCAGTCCTGCCCATCAAAATTTTCAATAGAGATGCAAAGAACCAGGTCACCCAGGGACTGGAAGGTCAAAGAAGAGTAATGAGCAAGAGCCGCCACCAGTGCTCAACTCTGTAACTAGGCCAAAGGGGGAAATTCTACACAGCCGCCGGGTTTATGGCCACTCTCAGTCTGCTTGGGGAAGCCACTCTTGGAAGTTTTTCGATTCTACAATTAACTGCTGAGTAGATCTCCGCCTCCCTGATAAGATTTAGACTTGAACGTTACAAAAGATGCTTACCTGGGATTCTTGTTGTTCAGACTTAGTGCAATCTCATTGACAGCGTGTGGATGAGACATGACCATGTTGAAACCATACTAAAATGCAGATGGAAAAGGAAAGCATTACAAGAAGTTTTAATATTAATTTAAAAAGAAAACCACTTGGGTGGCAGTATAGCTCAGTGGAAAAGTCTGCCTCCCATGAGTGCAAACCTTAGACCCAATCTCTAGCACTGCCACAACCCACGGACATTTCTTCTTCATGTAACTCATGTCGTCTTCTTCAGAGGCAGCTGAGCTCATGAGTGTCAGAACATACTTCTTTTCCAAAAGTTTTGGAACTGATAACATCCATTATTAAGGGTACTTTGAGGGAGATCATTCTTCCATTATTTATGAATGCTTTTCTTTCTTTTTTTTTCCATTTACTTATTTATTTCATCTCTTTACAGGCTAATCACAGCCCTCTCTCTCCTCTTCTCCTAGTCCCACCTCACATTGCCCTCCCCTTATTATCCTCTTCCCTTTTTCTTAGAGAAGGGAAGCCTCCCAGCCCCCATGGGTACCAACCCACCCTGGCACATTAATTCAAAGCAGAACTAAGCGATTGGAGAGAGCCAACCCCTGACACTATTAATGATACTCTGCTATGCTTGCAGACAGGAGCCCAGCATAACTGTCTTCTGAGAGGCTTCATCAAACAGCTGATAGAAAAAGATGTAGAAAGCCACAGCCAAACAATAGGCTGAGCTCAGTGAGTTTTGTGGAAGAGTGGGAGAAAAGATTGAGGGAGCCAAATGGGTCAAGGACACCACAGGAAGACCTCCAGAGTAAACTAACCTGGGCCCAGGGGGCCTCAAAGAAACTGACCCACCAACCGAAGAGCATGTATGGGCTGGACCTAGACCCCTACACATATGTGTCATCATGGGGGTCCCCTAACAATGGGAGCAGGGGCTGTCTCTGGCTTCGTGGCCTGCCTATGGATCCCTGTCCCCTAGCTGGGCTGCCTTGTTTGTAGTTTCCTTTATTAAACTAAGAAAAGACTCTCCTCTAGTGATTCAAAACTTATATAATCATTAAGTCACTTTGAAGACCAAACAAAACCAACCCCTGGTTGAACTGCCAAGATCCACCCAGGTCAGTTTACTCTGCCTTTCAAAGACCTTGAAATCTGAATTTTTCAAGCATTCAGGATGACTCTACCACATACCTAGGGTTGACTACTCCTAGCTTCTACTCCACCTCTCATTAGCACCACCACCCCTGGCAATGGCCATTGTGACACACACACACACACTTCTCCTTCACGCCATACAAACAGGCCAGTCTACAACAAGGCTCTAGCTTCTGCTAAACTGAGCAACTACTGTCTTTCCTAAATGAACACACAGTTTTGCTCTTCTTCCTCTCGCACTGAGAAAATATATGCAACCAGCATATAAGGGAAAAATAAGGGGAAAAAAAAAACAAACCTCTTGAGGCTAAGACAGGAAAATGACATGTTGGAGGTCAGCACGCACCACATAGCAAGGCACCGTGTCCAAAACAACCAAAACTTTCTAACGTTCCTATCATGTCAATCTGCCAGGCACATCTCCTCTCAGAGATAATAAACACTTCTATGCTCTGATCTGAGGCCAGCCCCTCCACTGTAATCCTTGACCTCGCTCCCTCTCATCTACTCAAGAACATTATATGAGCCAGCATGGTGACACGCAGCTGTTATCCTAGCACTTTGGGGTGCTAGCAGGAAGATCAGGAGTTCAAATCCAGCCTGGTTTACCTGAGATCCTACCTCAAAATAACAAAAAACAGACAGGCTCGTTGGTACACACCTCTAATTCCAGCACTCAGAGGAGCAAAGAGAGGCATATCTCTGTGAGTTTGAGGCCAGACTGGACTACAAAGCAAGTCCAGGACAGCCAAAGCTACAGAGAGAAGCCCTATCTTGGGGGATAAGGGGATAGAAAATATGAAATGTTCTGAAAGTTCTGCAGGCCTACTTGTCTCTCTCTATTGATTCATCACCATTAGCATAAATATAATGTGCAACAAAATCCTAGCTTGACACCTTCCCATTTCACTGCTATCCTGTATAGCAAAGTCCCGTCAAATACTCAGGGTCGAGTTCTTCTCTTACTGTGTGCTCCGAAGCCTCTCCTTTCGCCTCCCTCCCCTGGAACTGTTCTTGCCAAGATCACCACGGATGTGCACTTAGCTAAAGCTTCTGGCTGAGCCTCATTCATCTCGCATGACTTAGCAGTAGCATCAGACACAGCTTGAGGCTTTTCCTCTTCCTGGCTTCTGCCCTCTTAGCTATTTCTCAGACTTTCTTCTTGGCTTATCTCTCTCTGACATTTAAATGGAGTGCCTTAAAGGTTCATATTAAGAACTCCCTCTCTACATACTAGCCCACTATCAAGGTTTCTGATACCATTTTTCTCCAAATTATTTTCAAATATCTCTGTCACACCTACCCCTCAGTGTTCAGACTGGCTTATCCAAGTACCCACTTCAGCTCACCTTCTCCCTCAATACCCAACAAATGCTGTGGCCTCCATCCAAAGAGATCCATAGCCTAGCTGTTGTTCTCATCTCTCCTCCTACAATTCTGAACCACACCACCACTACAACTCACCCAAGCTGTAACCAAGCCAGTAACCTCTGGAACAGTCTACCTCCTGTTGCCTCTGCACCCAAAGGCCAATGCTAAACATAGAAGCCATAAAGATCCGATCAAGGGCTGGAGAGATGGCTCAGAGGTTAAGAGCACTGGCTGCTCTTCCAGAGGTCATGAGTTTAATTCCCAACAACCACATGGTGGCTCACAACCATCTAAAATGAAATCTGGCGCCCTCTTCAGGCATGCAGGTATACATGCAAACACACACATGGTATATATAATAAATAAATAAATCTTTAAAAGAAAAAGATCCGATCAAAGCAGTTGTCCCATTACCCCCTCAGAATGCTTTGGTGGTTTCTATTTGTAATAAAGCCATATCTTTCACTGATCTGTAAGATTCTAATTAATCCCTGACATTTCTGCTTTCATCTTCTCTTCGCCTTACTCCTCACTTACTTATCATAAATTCTGCCTCCTCACACTGACACTCTCCTAGTAGCCAATCTGGGAAATCTAAAACTATATATACACATTTGGCACTTCTGTCCCTACTTCTGATTACTTTTTCTGTAGTATTTAGTAAAAATAATTCCCTGGGTTCAAAGCCTTCCTAGACTCGAACCTTGTACAATTCATTAGCCATGTACTGTGGAGGCTATTGCTTAACTTCTCAGTTTCCTCAAAAATAGAACGGGAAGAGTAACACTACCAGTCTTACAGGGATGTGTGGGTGCAAGAACTCACAGGCACAAAAACCTGGGAGGCGCACCATGCGGTAGCTGGCTTCGGTCCCACTTTGTCATCGTTAGGATGCGGAATGCCAAACGTTTGCGGTGCTGCCTTGGTTACCCTCTCTGGAGAGTGAGTTCCCAACACACCTTTACGGACTGCAGCATTCTCAGTACTTACAAGACTGTCTCCATCGGGTGAAGCACCACAAAAACTCTAGTTGGTGGGGGAAGGCCAAAGCACGCTTGCCTTCACACAGTCCATTCACACTCCAATGCTGGGCTGGAGTGCTAACATCAACCCTTATGCATCTAGTCTCCAACCTGGGAATCTGAGTTTTAAACAGAATACTTTTTTTTTTTTTTTTTAAATTCTTACCCCATTTGGTTTATCTACACTTATGGCCCCGTTCATTTACCCTACATCTTGTGGGCACTCATTTTCCATGGTTGTGTAGGATTAACCAAAAGTGCATTGGCTATACCGTTTCCCAGACTGAGGTCAGCCCACCGCAGAGCCAGCCAGAGCAGGAATGTTCACTTTAACAGTGTTCCCCACGCCCCTTGAGGAGACTGGGAACCACTGGTGTTAACACACAATAACTATAACCTCTTGATTGACCACAACAGAAGCCAGTAACCAGGTACCTGATTACCGATCACCCAACATTGTCCACAACTACAGGACTACTTCCCATGCTGCTCACAAATTTTTCCCAACTAATGCAGGATCACTTATCATACATGATAAATTATAAGTACTGAAATATACAGCCACAGAACTACATATTTAACAGTAAAACGAATCAGACTTTTCTGAATAGAATCTCATTAAGTTATGATCTGTACTTCAAAGAGATACATAAATATCAACACACACATGGGGGAGAGAGAGAGAGAGAGAGAGATCTGAGTCTGATTCCAACAGAATCTTATACAGGACTGAAGCAAACACATACCTGATAATTCATGATGGCTCGTAAACACATGATACAGACATGAACATCATCTTTCTTACTCACTAATCTTGAATTTTTCAGAGTTCTTCTGCTTGGTAAAGTATTATATCTAAAAATAAAAATGGGGAACTTTTATGAGATGACAGCCTAGAGTGAGCACAAAGCAATTAAAGAGACGCACACTAGTTTCTGTTTTGGCAAGCACCTAGGTAAGAGCTGCAGGCCCAGAACACCCCAACAGTAACCATTCCAGAGGGCGAGGGCCCCGTGGTTCTGTGAGCCTTTTGCCATCTTTCCAGGCTATCTTCCCACTCAGTGAAACTCATCCCTACATACAACATGTAAGGAAAGAAGGAGTGCCTGAGACCTTGTAACAATTCCAAATCAGAGCCAGGGGGCCAAGCCTGGCTTGGTTTACAGAAGCATATGAATGCTATGGCACCCGCTACTGTAACAACAGGCTAGGGACTGAAATTTCGCTCAGTCATTGATGTCCAACTACTTGAGCAGATTTTAACCATTTCTCCCAGCTGCTGCTCTCAAGGGTCTCCGCTTTAAGAGTTTAAACCTACTCAAAGTCACACACTAGTAACTCTGGTTTCACCTTGAGATGTTAGATCCTGAGGCCTCAGTTTTTAACAAATGCCTCCAAAGCTAAGATGCCTCTAAGTCTGATATGGCAGCTAAAACACAGAGACAAATATGCTTAAATATCAGAGTTCAAAGGCTTCAGTGCTATGATTAATTTTATCAACCTTATATTACGAGGATTTTATCCCAGCTTGCAAATAGTAAGGAACAATGTAATACAATGCATATAAAGCAAGTAACATTACAAGTTTCAAATCTGTAACTAGATGGGGTTGGGAGAAGTATAAAGGTAGAAGAGGGGCAGAAAGTATGAGAGGGGGTGGGGTCAACCAAAACTGAGGATGTATGACACAGCCATAAGGAAACTGATGCTCTGTAAGCTACTTCTTAAGAATCTTTTTTTTTTTTTAAGGTTGACGAATGGTTCCATACTTCTGAGGCAATCAAGCAAGCATAGGGAATAACTTATCAACCCAAGACCCTACACGGTTGAGCTGTGCCTAGAGCTCCTCTCTCTGAATGATGCACTTATCAACCTAGGACCCCAACCTCTCTCCAGCTGCACCTGTACCTACTTTTTTAAATGATGGAAAGAAGTCACTGCCCTTACTAACACCTTAATAATGGTCAATTTCTCCCTAGAAGTCACAAGGCCAGTTTCTAAGTGTCCAGTACAAGCGTCACTTTACCATAACGCCAGCTGGTACATGACTGTTAACATACTTCCTGGGGGTCTCACCGAGGCTGCCACTCAGCGGGGCTGACCTAAGCAATATGATCTGCTTAGTCAACAGCTATAGACTGAGTGTATCATCACTGCTATGCACCATGGATTACCACAAAGGACTGCCCCATGTGGGAGCAAGAAGAAAGCTCAAATATATTTTTCTGGATCAACTTTTAAAATACATTTATTATGGTACATCATACGCATCTCATTAATATCTTAATATTAATACCTCATTAATGATATTAATATTAATAAAAGGGTATGGGAATATGGTTCAGCGGTGGAGCATGTGCATAACACGAACAAGACCATGGGATCAATTTCCAAAACAAAAAGAAATTACTTTAAAAATATACATTCTCTAATAAAGATTTTAATTTGTAAAAAATCAATGAAATTTGTAGTTATTCATTTCATATGCTCTAAAGCAACAAATCAATTTTTTTTCAAAATGCACAGTACCTGACTTAAACATTCCTTCCCATAATATTTATACAAAGCTGAATGAGAAACGAGAGATAGCAGAAGCTTATGTGTTTAAATCATAACATTACAAAGCTGTAAAACCCAATAGGATAGCCGATGATAAGCAACCACAGATGAGTCAAGGCAATTTGTATCATTAACTCTGAAACATTCTTCACACAGGGAAGAAAACTGATGCTCAAAGAAGTTACATGGAATGGCAAGTAAGAGAGAGGAGACCAGCCCGGGTCTCGCCCTCACTGTGTTCTACCATCACTTCTCATCAGCACAACACAGCACTGTTACCATGTGAGGGTGTGAGGACTGTCACACAGGTCCTGTCTCGTTCCTTCACGTCAGTTAGGACAGGCTGAGGATACTGCTATCGGTCACATCAGGTCCCACCCCTGCCCTCAATACTACTGGAGGCCTCATTCGCCTATAGTTTTCCTCCCCTGTTGCATGTGGGCATGTGCATCTCTTGCAGAAACCCTATCATTTTGATTCTCTTGTTAACCAAGAATTTCTCTGTTTAAACCTTAGTCTCATACATTACTTTCTAGGAAATAAAGTTGGGGGTTTTTTGGTTTGTTTGTTTGTCTGATTGATTATTTTAACTTAATGGGAAATTATACTTGCAGTTGTAGAATTCTCATTCCAAAAGGATGTCCACCAGTTAAATAAACTTGAAGACTTGAAACTATTGAAATTTTTTATTTCTGAAAAATGCAAAGTATTTTCAGAACATGTTTTCTGTCTGCACATTTTACAGAGTTTCACAACTTCATAATCATATTTTTAGTTCATTTGCTTCAACTGCCATCTCAAGAAATTACTGTCTTTTGTTCTAGGTTTTAAATCAATTCCAATGCATGATTCAGTCAACATTTGATAATAGTTCTCTAGGGACTTTGTTCTAATAGCTCTCCCAGGATGACCCTCAAATCCCAGTAAAATTGGGACGACTAAAACACTATTTGTCAATTTACTTCTACAAAGACCCAAGAATATGGTGAACAACCGAGGAGGAATAGCCCTTGGTCCCAAATTTCTTGCTTCTGTTTCTGCTTTTCAGTTGTTTTTGTTTTATTCCATTTTACTCCATAGCCCAGGCTGGCCTGAACTACATTCAGGTTGCCTTCAAACTAACAGTAATTGTCTTACTTCAGCTTCTCAAATGCTGGGCTTATCAAACGGGCTTCCTTAAGGCCTACTGTTTATGCAAACCTCTGGCAAGTAAACAGAAAACAAAAGATAAACATCTTATCCCTGTGGAGTTTAGTAAACAACAGATAAATATACAAGTAGCTGCTAGCCCTTTGGTCCCAGCCTGGGCATGCCACTGGCATTCATGAGATTGATGCCCACACTGGTATGTAAAATGAATGCAAATGTAAACATCACGCACATTTCCTGCCCCCTCCAATTCCACCTTCCCTCCCCCTTCTCCACATATGCCCCTCCCCAAATTCACTGATAGGGGAGGTCTTCCTCTCCTTCCTTCTGATCCTAGTCTATCAGATCTCATTAGGAGTGGCTGCATTGTCTTCCTCTGTGGCCTGATAAGGCTGCTCCCCCATCAGGGTGAGGTGATCAAAGAGCATATAATACAGGATAAACCTACTAAAATATGTACAGGTAAAGAAACTAATCAAGTGGGAGGACTCTGGCTAAAATGCTCAATCCCCATCCTGAAAGGCTAAGAGGATGGACATTAGAAGGAGAAAACAGGGAACAAGTTAGGAGCCTGCCACAGAGGGCCTTTGAAAGGCTCTGCCCTGCAGACTATCAAAGCAGATGCTGAGACTTAGGACCAACTGTTGGGCAGAGTGCATGGAATCTTATGAAAGAAGTGGGAAATAGTAAGATCTGGAGAGGACAGGAGCTCCACAAGGAGAGCAACAGAACCCAAAAATCTGAGCACAGGGTCTTTCCTTGAGACTCATACTCCAACCAAGTACCATGCATGGAGATAACTTAGAACCCCTGCACAGATGTAGCCCATGGCAGTTCAGTGTCTGTCTCTGACATGATCAGCCTTTTCTTAAGCCAGGTTTTACTGAGTAAATATAGACCCACCCTTGGAGACTTCCTTTAGGGCAAATAACAGTTGCTTTGGAGCTATGATCCAGGGTTCCTATCTACAAACCCAGTAAGGTGAGGCAAGAGAACAGTGAATTGAAGGCAGACCCCAGCAAGATTCTCTCTCAAAAAGAAAATAAGATAAAACAGATAAATAATAATATAAATAATAAGACTTGTGTGTTCTGCAGGACACGCTTTTAATTTCTGAGTCACCTGCCTATCCAGCTCTTTAAAATTGGTTTAAATATAGATCATCGAAACAGCTTTTTAAATTTATTTATTTTTTCTCATGATGGAGGAGTGATGCCTGCTCATTGTAGGTGAATTCTCACGATAGAGATTTAAGCTGATGTCCTCTACTGGGCTCCCCCAGGCACCTGCACTCACACAGACAATCAGAGACAGACAGAAGGATGGACGGACGGACACGGACACATACACATACACACACACACACACACACACACACACACACACACACAGGAAAGCGAAACTTGCTACCAGAGACTGAGAAGACCCTAAGCACCCTCTGCATGTCACCTGACCTTTGCATATATGACATTTGGCATGATCCACCCTGCTAGGGCAGATATATGTGCAGATTTCTGGGAGGAGAGAACCTATACAACACATGTGGCAAAGACACAAGTTTCATTAGAAAACCCTGTCTTTTAAAACCTTAATCCTGGCACTGAAATATCAATCTGGGTGTCAACAGAGCGCGACAGAGTGATTAACAGTTTGCCCAGAGAAAGGGTAAAGGTAACCAATTAGTGTGGAGAAACTGCCAAGGGCATGAGTCACACTGATCCACTTAGGGATAAAACGTCACAATGGTAATCTGACACCGACTGAATTTCCAAACAGCAGCGGACACAGTGGCACATACATGATCTCAGCACTCAGGGGACTGAGGCAAGAGGATAGTGATTCCAGCACCAGCTTTGCTTCCATATGATGGCCCTACCTCACTAAAAAAGGAAAGGAGTTATGGGGAGGGGAGAAGAGAAGCAATGGCCAACTTGTAGGAAGCCAGTCCCAGCAGCCAGGTAACAGAGGTGCCATATCGTAACCATGCCAATGCAAATCAATGCAATTCGATGCTGTCTTGGGAAAGACAGATAATACAACCTCTGGCTGGGAGCCACAGCCTTTGCTACCCTCTCTCACAAGCAGTGTTGATCTTATTTTGCCCATTAGAATAAACCTCACACAGACTATGTTTAGAGATTACGTGGGCAGCTGGGTAGGAGGCCTCAGGGCTGCTGTGGCAAACCACTGTCTGTAGCTTGGTAATTATGCTATAGAAATACCAGATAAAACAGGATCAGATGAATGGGGAGGAGGTCCCCCCTATCAGTGGACTTGGAAAGGGGCACGGTGGAGATGAGGGAGGGAGGGAGGGACTGGGAGGGAATGAGGGATCGGGACATGGCTGGGATACAGAGTTAATAAAATGTAACTGATAAAAAAAATAAAAAATAAAAAAAAAAAAAAAAAAAAAAAAAAGAAATACCAACAGTGAGATGGACTCCTAGAGAACTTTGGTCCTGAAGGTACCGTGAAACTTCATTTCAGAGACCTAAGCAGAACCAGGAGAATATCTCTCCAATGCACAAAGGTTGTTTATAAAAGACAAGGCATCAGATCAGCCATGATTTCCCATGGACTGCCAGGTAAATAGGCTGTATATGGTCCTGCCCCATGTCTTGTGCAATCCCAGACTCTGCCAACAGTTAATGGTGCATTTACGCCCTGATGACATTTGAAATTGGTGACATTTTGTCACAAGTTGTTACGATTGGACCCTCTAATTAGCAGCACAGGACTCCAGCTTACGGGAGACAATAGAGGGTTGAAGGGGAGGGAAAAGAGAGAAAGTTCTCTTACTCTGTTTAGGCGGCAGGTTTCACTCTTACTGGAAAGCTATGGTGGGAGAAGGGACGGAGGCACGGGAGTCTGGCACGACAACGTGGCACAATACGCCCCACACAAATATTCCGTTGTCGTGTTCTGCACAGGGTTCCCAGATTGCCTCTGGATTTCACTTCACTTCAGCCATTCTGAAAAGCTCTATTCTGTCAATTTTTGCCTTTCTCTGGTGAAAACATCTCCATGGGCATTGTGCAACAGGCATTTAGTGACCACTGTCTTCTGTGTCAGCAGACAGCATGTCTGTCTGTCTGTCTGTCTGTCTGTCTGTCTGTCTGTGTTGAAGTATAGCCAAGTTTCAGGTTGTGGGAGTAGGATGAGGCCCTGTATAAACTGGAGAGAAATTACTGGAACAGCAAAGAAAACAACAAGGAATGAGACCCAATGTAGGCTGAACCACAAGGTTGGTATCTACTGCCACCTTTGACAGCTTTTGGTCTCAAAATGTCCATATGCAAAATAAGAGTAGCCAGAAACAGAACAGCCTGGCTGCTTTCTTTGGAACTCCTGCCATTTGTGGGAAAACACAATAAAGGCTAGAGATAATTCTACAGAAAAAACAGCATCACATTTCTCATGCATCACTTTTGAGGATTGCTTTTCTATCTTCTCAAGCACTGAACTAAAACTGTAGGTGCTGCCCTTCCATTAAAGATGAGATTCTGTCTGGGGAGAGCTGCCAATAAGAATTCACAGACAAACTTATACAAATACAGAAATAAACTGACTTAAGATCAAAACAAAATAGAAGGTGGATGTGGGACTTGGACTCATGATCACAGCAGATAGAAGGTAGAGGCAGAAGGATGAGGAATTCAGAGTCATCCTGAGTGACATGAAACAAAACAACACACACATCAAAAAACTAGGCAGGCAAAATAGCTCATGGGGGAAAACAATGCTTGGTATACAAGCCTGACAACTGGAGTTCAAGTTCCAGAACTCAAGGAAAGGTAAGAGGAAAGGACTATCACGAAGTTGTTTTCTGGCCTCCACACACACACACAACAAGCATGTACACCATATTGACTTTTAAATTTTATTCCTGACACTTGCACCAGTTTCATACCAAGCTCACCAAGCCCCAGCTGTTACAGAGAAGCTGTGTGTGAGAAGCTCCACAGCTAACTTGGCGGGGAGACATAAGAACCAAGTAGTATTTGCAATATGCTCTGCAAGACTGCACATCTGCAGAAGGTATCTCGTTTAGTTCTGCTGTGACACCCACCAGCTGCAGTACCTGCCTCACTCACGGAACTGCATCTGCAAAGAGGCATAGAGCAAGCCCCTCAGCCTTCCCAGCTGTTTCTCATGGTTAGTAACAGACACGTTTTCAAATAACAGTAGGTAATAAACTTGAGACTAAGTAAGATGTAGACTGCCTAACTATGTTTGTATACACATGACGTCACTCCAGAGGGCTGCTCAGCACGTACAGGGCTCTGGATCTGGTCTCTAGCACACATATGTAAAAATGAGTTTGTATGTGCTGTAAAAATCTGTCTTTACTCTCTGCTTCCATTACCTAAAGACTGAATAGAAAACAGAATGTTGAACGACTCCAGAAGCAGCCTGCCCCAAGGCCTAGAGAAAGATTTTTTAAAAAACGTTCTTTGCAGCTTCATTATCAACAATTTTAAGATTCTTAAATCCAAGTCCTATTAGCCAGAGAGAGGGGGAAAGGTATATAATTTTACTATGCCTTAGGTATCAAACTAGCACCTACCTGTAAGTATAAGTACTGGAACCGCCTTGGAAGCTAAAGTAAGGTTCAACCCTAAAGGAATGCAGTCCCTCATGAGGATATAACATTATTTGGCAGGACTAGACTAACACCCATTCCCAGGTCTGGGCTAACAGCACTTTAACAAAAATTCAGGGTTTTAGGTTTCCTCTCTTACTCTTTAGACATGACGTCACTTGGGCTTTTTCTTTTTAATCAATTAAACATAAAATATCTGATGCTTTAAAAAAATGAGCCAAGAACTTTGCTGACTGGCCGCATAGCCAAAAGAAACAAAGCTGAAATAGTTCCACGAAGACAGTTCAAAATATAGAAAGGGGAGGTAGGAAAAGAGAAGTGGAGATGGAGACAATAAAGAAGGAAAGAGGAAAGAAATGGAAATGTTGGTTGTTTTTAATAAAGACTGGAATGATCTGTGTGTTTTATGTTTCCACCAAAGACCCAGGTAACAGCTGAAGCTGCTTATCAATGTGTGTGAATGGAAGGTGTCAGGTCAGGATATGGACAGCAAGTCTTGGTTAACCTGCCATTTCTGGCTCCCCATTATGTTTCCGTTGAAGGCATTTGCTATGGGACAGCTAGCTAAGCAGCACACAGCCCTGTGAAGAATGTCCAAGAAAGCCATCTCCCTCTTGTGACACTGAAGCCAAAGTATGTCCATTCATCCTATACTACCCTGCTTCATAAGCTTTAGATAAATCACCGTGGGCAAGCACAGCCTCAAAATACGACACAGGCTCTGGGCTACTCTTGCCAGACTTACAAGCTAACTGTTTGCTAAATAGACCATACAGCACAGCAGTGATAAGGTGGGTACTTTCTCGACTCATTTAAAGTGGTTTCTCCTTTTCTAAATCGGGTGACAAAAATTTTAATCAGTCTCTGCCCCCTCATTTGGAAACAGATAAAATTCAAGGTTTGAGAAGAGTATTTTTAAAGTATTTTTCCTGCTAAGTGATACTCTGGGACAAGAGTATGTCAAGTTATTCACTAAATTACCCAATGGAGGGAAAAATTTAAACAAATGGCAACAAGGAGAAGAACGAAATAAAATTCAGATGACAACTCAATAAAGAAAGCCACAAAATCATAACGATGTCCTATAACTTGGGTAGGGAGAAAGGAGGGGACAAGAGGGGAAGAAACATCACAGAGGACATTCTCTCCTCTAGATGAGGACAAAGCAACTCTGTGTGTGTGTGTGTGTGTGTGTAAGAGAGAAGGAAACACAGAAAGATAGAGACAGAGAGAGAGAAACAGACTGTAATAGTTGAAGCTAAATTTATGGCAATTTCCTCCACAACAAATGCTAATTGAAAGTAAAATGCTACCTGTTGAAACCTGAAGGAATATAACTCTTAAATAACCTTGTTTTATAAGCAAAATGGTCCTGAGTTGCTGTCAGCATCCACTTATTTCCAAGTGGTATGACATGCCCCAGTGTACACTGAGGGTCTCCCCTGGCTCATGGGGCTTTAATGTGACAAACTGCCCGAGAGGGATTACAAAATCCTCCATGGGCAAACAGGACATTTACAGGGAGAAAAACAAAACAAAACAAACAAACAAAAAACCAAAAATAAACATTCCATATGAATGAATAGGCAGAACAGCACAGTGGGAAATTTGGGCTCAGACTACCTCACCATAAGCTTTTCTCCTTCACTGACCTCAGGTTTAACCCTTAGTAATAACAGGGGTAACACTGCCAAAAGTCCCTGTGGAGAGTGAATCAAGGGGGGGCTCTCAGCACAGTGCCCAGCTGGCTCATTTACTGAAAGCATTCCATCCCCTGAGTAAAAGTTATGGCGATTCATCTGTGTCTGTGTTTTACATCCCCTTCTTGAACAACGTGAGGAATGGGATGTCTGGGTCAGAAGTATAAACTGGAAGTTAACCCCAGCTCTTCACTTGAGCCCATGGGAACCGGGTACAATCTGTCGGATCATGACTGCTCATGAAATGCTGTTCCACAGAAACAGCAGCTTGAGGGGAAACTGACATCTCATTTAGGCAGAATATCTATTTCAGAGGAAAAATTGGTTAGTGGTTAACATCCTAAAAGCAATGTAGATCACTGTTTCTCCCTCCAAGTGAGATGGTCAGTTGGGGTGATCGCCACAAAGGTTCCACATTTGAAATCTCCCTCCATGCAAGAACTATCTCTGTCATGCCACATGGCTAGTCCCTGAAAAGACAGGTACATCCTCCTTTCCCAAACATGCCTGATCCTTGATGCAAGGTTTGCTCATCCATGCCTTTTCACCTCACGTCTGTGCGGTGCAGCCTTTCCTGAAAACCAACTCCATCCATCACCAACAAGCGCAGTTTAAACTTGACCTTTTCCCCAGGTCCACATTAGCTCTCCACTCGTTTCCTTAAAAGCTCAAAGTATTTATTTTGTCACTACCATGTCTTATTCAAGTCTAACAGCATTCATCTTGACTATCTTAAAGTTACTTTTTCCTTGCATCTCAAATACCACAACCTTGGTCCTCAAGACATGAGGTGCACAGATGTACACACTCTCCATCAGTTAATGAAGCCGGATCTGTAGCCACGTTGGTGAAATCAGTCTCAGCTGGAGGCAGGCCACGCTCTGGAGATGGGACAAGCCAGGTTTCCACTGCACTGACATGAATACTTCCCCTGGGGCCAGGCTTCAGAGGTACGATGACTCGGAACCCAGCCACAGGTACAGTGCAGGCATGTGCTGGGTATTTGACAAGCAATATGAGGTAGTTCAAAAACAGCGAGGTGGATTCTATGAAAGAGAGTGCTAGCACCAGGATTCTGTCTAAAGACCTCCAAAATGCATTAAAACCTATGAAATCTCATCTTTTTCAAGTTTCACCAATACCATTTGACAAGGGATACTCGTAAGAGAAAATACTTATGTTATTATCTGGAGATGAGGCAGAGGAAACTGATTGAGTTTTATATCAAACTATGTTTGATATAAAGATATTTATTCATTAAAAAAAACTGCCAGAAAACACCACAGTACTTTAAAAAAGAAAAAAAAACAACTTTGATATTAATAAAACTGCATTTTACTGCAAAGAATCAAATTCTTAAGAGGAGGAGCTATAATATAAGACCATGTATCAGTGTATGCAAGGCAGTGGTGTGACACAAAGGTTACCATACTGTGACAGGGAGAATGGTCATTAAGACCGGGCCACTGTGCACTGTCAACTCTCTTGAGTGTTTTCTCCAGTGACTTAGGAGATTTTCTGGCTGGAAGCCTCATCATCAGTGTATAAACTGAAGCTGCTCCAGCAGCAGCAGAAGGAAAAGCAGCTCAGGTGGCATTGGAGTTAAAGAGACCCGGGCAGGGAAGCCAGCCTGGTGGTGAGGTAAGAGATGGATAAAACCAGAACAAGAGACAGCAGGACAAGAAGGGACAGAGCAGAGAAGGCAGTGATAAATGAGATGGTGGAATGAGAAAGAAGGCAATAAAATGAAAGCCAGAAATAAAAGGAGTGTTGAGAGCAAAGGAAGGAAGGGGGGAGGAAGAGGGAGAGAAAAATGTAAACAATCCTTGGGTATACGAAAAGTAACATATACCAGACAGCTGTGCTCCGGCTGCTGTTGGATTACAAGATCTAAACTACAATTGATATACACTGTTTAGAACCAATGATTATGAATGAGTAAGTAAATGACATGCAAGTTGCCACCATTTTGACTCTGATGAAATCCAAGTGTCGCCTACCTTGGGCTTTCAAACACAACACAGAAGAAATGATGGTGGCATCCTACATGGGTCAAACGGCCCCCAGAACTCTCCAAATAACATTCCCATGCCTACCACCATACTTTTGGTACAGCTTTCAAATTGAAAACATAGCTAGGCAAGATCTACCTTAAGCCGTCTATGAAGCAGCTCAGGCTAGTTTTGTTATCCCTGAGTTCTGCCTCCCAAGGCCCAGAGCACATAATGAATTATTTAGAAAGATTAATCTATATTAGACAGCTGGCCAATATATACCTTCTAAACAAAGATAAAAACAAATTGTATTTTGTAAACTAAATCCCTTTATGTAATTATAATAAAATATTGAAAAGCATTTTTACCTGAGTTGATGCTCAGATGCTTTTCAAGTACAGGAGGCTTTAACTTCCAAGTCCATATAGATATTCCTTTTCCCACGTGTGGGGTTGACCACATTAGTGGGTTATATAGTCACTGGCCCATTGCAAACATCAGGAGGTGAACTGGAACATTGCTCCTTATTATTTCTGAATCAATTTATCTTAAATTCATCAACATTTTTTTCTTTTCTTTTTCTTTTTCTTTTTTTTTTTGGCATTTGCTACCAAGGAAATCTGAATGGCTTATTGGAGACAACACAGTTGTATCAAACCCTTCGGCAGAACTGATCTTCATTACAGAGAAGGATGTTTTCTTAAACTGTCCTTGACTAAAACCCAAGTCAAAGAAGTAGAAGGTCATACAAAGACAGTCAGATGTGGACTGTCTGGACGCCACGTACTCACAGGTTCTAACCTGACACACACTGTGTCCTAAAACCCTGGTGATCTGAAACAGGTAGATGACACCACCCTGCCAGGTCATGGCAGAAATACCTAAGAAGTTCTGGTAAGCCACCAGAAGTAGCAGCACTTGGGGATGAAGATCTTAACCACATCTGTATTCATGGCATGGGTCTGAGAACCCTTCAACAATGAGCTAGACATGACCTCTACCTTTATTAGCAGGAACATTAACTTCCTCACCAATGAGCAGCAAGTACAGCACCTCAAGAATTATAGAGGCTCCTTCTCCACTTAGCAAGTGAGTACAGGTCTGAAGGAACAACATGAAATCACGCCCATCATTGGTACAAGCGGTCAGTACTCTCGCAGCTCCTGGCAGTTCAGCAGAGGCCTTAAGGTGGCATTGTTAGTGGGAAATGTCAAGTTGCAATGAAGCACACCCAAAGGAACATGCCTAGTGACCTCCATTAGAAACACAGTGACCTACAAGTCAGAGCACCCTGCGAAGCACGCCCCTGAGCGATCTGTGGAAGGAGAGGGCAGCACAGTTGAGAAGCTACAGGGGCTCCTCAGATGTTCATTTTGTAACGTGCAGCCTCTGCCCTGCAAGAGGCACACTGATCGCACCCACCGGAACTTACCTGCTAGAGACTGCTTCACTGTGTTATTTGGCACAAGCTTCTCACCTTCTAGGAAGAATCACAATATGACGTTCCTACGAAGTATTTATGTAAACCTAACCCTACAGAGTACAAACTGCAGGGAAAAGACCGTGAACACCTAGTTAGTTAGATTCACTGGAGAAGGAAGGGCCACTCGGAAAGTCACATCAATGGCCTGGCCACGATCAGAAGAGGAGGGAGAACACTGCAGTGCCAAAGCATCCGATTAAGGCACTTACCGAAGCGCAGAATGTCTTCCAGAGCGGGACACACTGTTGCCCACAGGGGAGGGCAGGTTGGTCCCTCTGTGCAGGTCCTCGATGGACCTACTCCAGGGCTTTGATTTGTCCACTGTACTCTCCACGGTACTTTCCACACTTTCAAAGTCAAAACTAAAACAAGAAAGGAATGCTACTCAAAACTTAGGAACTAACTTTCAGACACATATGCGGACATACAAAACTGGCCTCTCCTTAACCGCGTCTTCACCAGAGGATGGAGAAGTCTTTGCAGCCAAAGGAAATGCAAAAGAATTGCTGCGGTCTCGGTGTTAGTTATGAAAACATGGGGATTACAAACACTGGGCCTGGCAAAAGAACCATTAACAGCAAGCAGCTAAAAGCGGGTCGCGGGAGGTTGTTTGCATCATCTTACTTGCTGGTTCACCAGGGCCTACCACTGCCGTGCTGGAAGGAGGAATGAGCTCTCACAGCTGTCTTCATTTTGCTTTGACAAGCCGATATGTTAGGCTTATACTAATTCATTCCTACCCATCAATTTTTCACTGAGCATTTTCTCCTCGTGTGTTAGCAAGCACTTCTCCAACCATATGTGATGCATTACTAGCAGGGCTATGGATTTGCTTTGATTTTGGACTCTCCTCACAATGTGGTGCTCTTTAGAGTAAGACCACTGTTCCTCTGACATTTTTTGAGGTTATTACTCATGTTAACCATGTTGGAATAAGTGGCAAGTTGAGTTGCTCGTTCTCGTGTAGCCTTAGGAACCAAGTCTTTACACAAGCAGGCCTTTGTACCCCACCCGTTTCCTCATTCACGAAGCCAGTTACTCCACTTTCTCCCAAGAATACCACAGTGTTTCTATCCTTAATTCTGCCTGATCACACAGCAGAACAAAGAGACAGCTACAGTTAATATTCTCTCCAAGACTATAAAGGTTCTTGAGGAAAAAAAAATGTATGCTGGAAATCATCTACAGCTGCTTACAAAGCATGGCTGCCAGAAGAAGAAAAAAAATTAAAATGGCCACCTCATGACTAAGAGACGGATATTCTCTAGCTTTTAAGGTTAGTCACATAGGAGGGACAGGCGCACATGAGGCTGATCCCAGACATTTCTGCCATGCCTTTGGATGCAGGAGCATGGCTGAAGAGGTGAGGGGCAGAATGGGGTAGTTGAAGAAGACCTTAACTACTAAAATAGGAGGCTCTCATGAGATGGGAAGGACATCAAGGGCACATGAAGAGTTCTCATGGTGTGGACAGGTCCCAAGTCTCTCTACAAAGCTCATACCACACAATCTTCCTGCTCCTCCCTAAATGCACAGGACCAGAGTGCAGGAAACACACAGTTTAGTGAATTGGTGGACGCTTCCATTTCAGACAGAGTCAGAACCAGTTGTCCCATATTCCACGGGCTGCAGAATTACTAATACCAGGGGAACAGTAAGAATTTTCAAAACAAAAGATAAAGTATATAACTTATCTATATAAAGCAAAAGAAAATTAAAACCAACACACAAAGTGGTTAAAGCTAATGTCCCCAACAAAAGCAAAGATTCAAGAGCCAGGTAACACACTAGCCAAGTGCTAATGTTTAACTGGTTATTGACTTCCAACTACAGGATTCCTGTACAGTACTACAGACTTGCCCCCACTGGTCCAACATGAGGGCATATTTGAGAAATCTGGCTTCCAAGTCCTATTGTCAAATTACTGAAGGATTCATTATATATATATAGCATATAATTATAACATGTTATTTATCTAACCTTTTTCACAATTTTTCTTAGTCTTCCTTAAATGCTATAAATGTTTCTCTAGATTTTAAATTTTGCAAGAGGGAATATTTTTGTCATAACAGATGATGCATCATGGAGATTAGCAGATTCAAGGTAAGAAATATCCTTTTGATGCTTTGATGCTATAAACACTAGAAATTATGTGTCAGAAAATGATTTCTTATGCTATATGAAAGGTATCAGAAAAGAAACCCATGATACCAGATTTGGCTGACAATCATATATCTGCACAGTAAGAATAACGATAGTTTCCTCTTCACAAGTGCTGGGGAGGAGTGGAAATTAGAGAAAAATGTTCAGCCAGGTATTCAGACTCCTTGGAATGAGGAAATATGAACAGCAAGTTGTTCTATTAAAAAAAGAGATGGCTCAGGGTTTAAGAGCTCCTGATGCTCTTGCAGAGGACCTTGGTTTGCTTCCTAACACCCACGAGTCAGCTTACAACTCTCTGTGACTCTAATTCCAAAAGATCCAATGCCCTCTTCTGGCTTCCATGGCATGGGCATGTATAGGCAGTACACACACACACACACACGCATTTATGTATATATATATATATATATATATATATATATATATACACATATATACATACATATATATACACATATATATACATATATACATACATATATATACATATATATATACATATATATATATATGCAAATACCCATATACATGAAATAAAATGAAATATGTCCGCCTTTGAAAAAACAAAACAAAACAAAAAAACAGTGGGATGCATTCACAAAGTCGAGGCAGGAAAATTACCACATGCTTAAGGCTAGTCTTGTGTATGTCCTGAGAGCTTACCTTAAAATAATAATAATAATAATAAACACCACAGCAAGGGGAAAAACAAATAGCTCTTGGGTTGAAGCATCTTCTTGTCTAATTAAAAACACAGCATCATGACTGTCTTACTCTGCACATGTGAGACTATCTATGGATTTTGAACTATTTCCTGATTAAAGGATAAATGTTGAAAGGAGAAGGTCTCATTCAACTGTACACTTTGAAGTCTTGTTATAAACCATTCCAGAAGTCATGAACATGAAGAATCATGTGGAAGACTATGACTATGCAACTTAATTTTTTCCTGCCCTGCTCCGAGTTCTTTTACATGTGGCAGGAAACCAAAGACTGCAAATACACAGACAGCAGAAAGAGACCACCAGGCTTCCACCCTCCAGGGCCACTATACCGGTGTCTGACATTGCATCTTTATCTGTTCATCTGCCAAAACACACCTATATCATTTCCCCTCGGTGCTGAGATTGAGCCAGCGGCCTCACACACGATAGGCAAAGGCTTTAATATAGACCTACACCTGAGCTGCATCCCAAGGTTGGGGTGTGGGTCAGCGCTGCAATACGGACTTAGCATGGGCCAGGTCCTGCTTCAGTCCTCAGCACAGCAAAGTTTAACAAAAGGTGAAAGGACACTCATTTCCTGCCATTTCTTCTGTTTATTCAGCAATGTATCACACATCACTGTAATGTTGTACCACATAGATTCATGTGCCTCAAGCCCTCGGGAAGTCATTCTTTTGCACTGTGACTACAACTCAGAAGCAAATCAGGTCCTGGATTTGATCTCTAGCACAGGACATAGGTCTTCAAGGTGGTTTTTACACACCTGTTTTATTTCTGCCTTAAAGGCATTTCTAATACCAATTGTGTGATTTCTCTTTAGATACAACATCAAAGATAAATATTTTTAAACTTAAACTTTCTCCCACATTGGTTTGTGGGTTTCTGCCTTCAGTGAGGTATGTGATTTTACCACTGGGCTACATCTTCACCATATGAAACTGACATGCAAGCAAGCTAAGTTTACTTACGTGACTGCATACTGAGCAAAAGATAGATACTCCACAAGAACATCCAGGCCTTTGTTTTCTTCATTCAAAAACTCTCTGACCCATCTGGGGAAAGAAAGAAAAAAAAAATCACTGTTGACATTGATCATAGGTCTATGGAAAGGGTATAGTGAATAGTTTGGGGTTTTTTCCTCGAAACATCCAAAGTCTGAAAGGAAATGCAGAAGAAGGCCTTGACTATTTCACAAGAAGTAGGCATGTCTGGACAGGGTATGAAAACCATAGATTATGACAGGCAGGGGTGGTGTATGCCTTTAATCCCAGCACTTGGGAGGATCTCTGAGTTTGAGGTCAGCCTGGTCTACAGAATGTGTTCCAGGACAGCCAAGGCTGTACAGATAAAACCCTGTCTCAAAAAATGAACAAAAGAAAGAAAAAGAATGGAAAGAAGACAGAAAGGCAGGAAGGGAAAGGAAAGAAAGAAAGAAAGAAAGAAAGAAAGAAAGAAAGAAAGAAAGAAAGAAAGAAAGACAGACAGACAGACAGACAGACAGACAGAAAGAAAGAAAGAAAGAAAGAAAGAAAGAAAGAAAGAAAGAAAGAAAGAAAGAAAGAAAGAAAGGTCACTCATGAGAATAAGGAGCAAAGAAACACTTGCGCGATATCCCCCATCCTTGCATTTAACTGTCTAAAGACTTTTAAGACAAGCTATTTCAAAAAGGTTTCTAACAAAAGCACTTTGTCTAAATTTACTTTTCAACCATAAATGATCGCTAGCCTTGTTGTTGAAAGAACCAAGACTAGACAAAGAATAAGGCAGACTGAGGACATGGTACTGTAGCCACTGCGATCTAGGCCTGACTCCAAATCCACGCTTATTCCTTCTTGGCATACCCAGCTAAAGAAACCACTAAACCACCAATGAGAGACCAATGCTTATGGCCTTCTGGAAATTCAATAGGGATAACGGCTTGCTTAATTTTTTCCATGACTATGAAAGCCTTTAAAAGACAGCAGGTACCACAGACCATCAGCAGGGATAACACATGACAAATACTTTCAAAGATTCTTTTAGCTTTTAGCTTGCATTTGAGTGCTGTGTTACAGTTTGCCAAGAATAACCACACATTTGTATTTGCTGTCCAAAATGACTCCAAAAGACAAACGAATCCGCATTTTTGAAGCCTGAGGACAAAATTCTGTCACCTGACTTTACACAGTTCCCCCCCCCCATGCATTCCTCATCAGAAACTATGCAGATACAGGGACTATGTGTGTTCTGTGTGTGGTGTGTGTGTGTGTGTGTGTGTGTGTGTGTGTGTGTGTGTGTGTGTATCAGGGACTCTGTGGATATATCAGAAGAAACCATCACTCAGTGTCTGATGCTCCAAGAACTGACGGATAGAAAGTGTGGCTGCACTCACTGTAATAACGCAAGAGCCACAGGCACATGCTGAAATCCAAAGTGGTTGTAGCACTCTGGGACCACTGAGTCGAAAGGTTGCCCAGCTACGGCTGCACCACAGCTACTGTGGAAGCCATACTTCCTAGCTGGGAAAGCAGCAGCCAACAATGGTCCCATGTCTAAGGAAGAGCAGTACCTTGAGAGATTTCTCGTACAATAAGAATCTAGTAGGTTACAGATGCCTTGTTTGTTGTTTGGTTGATTTTCTGGTCTGCTTCTCCTGTCTCCTCTCTTTGGCCCTTCATCATCTTGATGGTGCAGATCCAGGTATACAGGAAGTATCAGGAGTCAGGAAGGTGAAAAACTGGACACCCTGACTTACATCCTTCCAAGTGCTTCAGTAAGCTACCACAAGAGCTGTGCATTTAACCATAGCTGTGTATAAACAGACGCTTAAAAGGTGCCTGGAATGTCAACATCAGCAAAGGAACCCCATCTGTTGGGTCTCACAAAACATCCTGGTTAATAGACCTAAACACAGTACACAGGACTGTCTTCTGGCAGAGGCAGAAGTTTCCAGGACAGCCACACACAGGATCTCACCACAGCCACTTCCAGATACTTGTTAATTCCCCCTAAACAGCAAAGTCTCCATTTTTAAATTGTGAACATTTTTAAATGACGACAGTCAGAAGCTTAGAAACAGACGGGGAAAAGATATTTCTTGTACCTGGCAGGGGGCTAGAAAATGCTAGCACCTCTGTGAATGCCTGTGGCGGCCTTTCAATCCTTCCTCTCTGCTTCTGCACTGCTCCGACCGTACACTAGTCTGTTCGGTTGCTCGCTAATGCAGGAGTTTAGAAAAGCCATTGAAGTTCCTTCTGAGACACTTCCACAAAGAGCACAGATACCCAAGGGTGCCATGAGTTCCTGCCACTATGCACTCACCGGCACCTCCTTCTCGTGTAGACAGGAGAGTAGGCCACAACCTGCACAGGAAGAAACTTGACCCAGACACTTGGAACTTGGCCCTCAACAAAGTAGGAAATAGCCAAAAATGGCAGGTCTACGAATCTTTTGATTCAGCATGCTAACATGTGTGGCAGATTTTGATGCAAGCAAAGGTTTAATTTGATCCTTTACCCAAACACGCTAATTGATGTCCCATTTGCTAACTATGCGCAAAAGCCCCAGAGAGGTAATTTTCAAAGTGAGATTGGAACCTGCTGCTTATGCCCTAAAGTAGCATAACTTGCCCCTGGTTTAATGTAACAAAATGGATTCTGGTCCTAAGGTTGCATGATCCTCCTTGGATATTTAATGTCACTTCGGAAAGACTGAGACATAATGCATTCACCACTGATTATTCTGCCTCGTTTGTCAATGATGCTCATTTAGCTAAGTCGCTCCATAGTAAGTGTACGGATCATAAGAAAAGTCAAGCCTCTCTCCTTTCCCATCCTCTTGGTAGGAACCCCTTCTGACAGGGAAATTCAGCATGGGTGAGAACAGTCCAGAGTGATCATCCAGAACTGTAAGAGGAAGGAAAGAAAATGGGAAAAGATGTAAAGTGGCAGATGTCAAAGGGGTGTCTTAAATACCAGGGACCAAAAGAAATACGGGGCCCAGAGACTTGTCCCAACAGGTAAAGACTCTGCCCCATGAATTCTATCCCTGAGACCCAAACAGCAGAAGAAAGAACCAACTGTTGCTACGAGTTGTCTTTTGATCTTCCCATATGCCCTGCCCCCATGCACAGAAAAAAAATAAAAATGATGGGGGCTGGGAATGGACACTTCATGCCTTAATTTCTGCATTTGATCATACAGTGAGCCTGTCACATCTGTGGAGCTCCATTCTCCTCTCTGTGAATGCTCTAATCTGTTTTATACATTGCCAATAGGCAAACAGCTTCAAATTGAGTGATTATAGGTTTTGGAAAACAGAATTATTTCTGACTCTGACAGCATGTATTACTTCCTAAGTGCCTTGCAAATTCAAATGTGATTACCATATGTTATAAATTTGAGTTTAGGCAAATTCCAAATCAGATGCTTGGAAGCTTGGAGAGACAGGGATAATGAGAAAGTGTTCTGGAAAAAACTGTAGCCAAAGAAAGACTTTACATGCAAACAAGTCAGAACTGAAGCACACGCTGCCCACAATGTGCTCTCAAAGTTTTGTTCTCCCTGCCTCCTCCCCAAATCTTAGAGGCAAATTTCTTCACGCAGAAAATGAAGTCTTAAAAACCCCCTCCTGATACACAACATCCAAGGTCAAGCAAATGGCAAGATGAACAAAAGAGAGGCGTCTTGCCTTACTCCCTTTGCCAGGCTGTTGAAGAGGAAAGTGTGATAGTCAGATGGCTGGCTGGAACGAGAGCTGCTGAAAAATCAGGGCACAAGAGAGAGGTCAGCATCACCCAGGGCCGCACGGCTCTCAAAGTGTACCCGTCGCTGTCCGCAGCCCTGGAAGGCCTCTCAGCACACCTCTCAGACGCACTGACACATGCAGAGCCTTGCGTTTAAACTTTAAAAATCTGATCAAAAACCAAACAAGCAAAACCCGACCCTGTGACCCTGACACACTTCAATTTGAAGGAGACCCGGTAACAACTGGACAACACATGGATTTATTTATCACATCCTTCACCCCATGCAATGATGGGACAAAAGCATTTCTGCTGAAGAATATCCTCAGTAAAGTAATTTATTGAAGATGGATGGTGAGTACACATCTTTCTGTTCTTTGTGACAAAAGTAGAAGCCATGTGAGAAACATCTGCTGCCTACCCATGACCTGGGCAGTCTTGTGCAAGGCAGGGGAGGAGCCATTTTTCTCATGGGCTGCCGATTCAGGCAAAAATGACTTACAAACAGTGGTGACAGCATTTGAGGGACTTGAAAGACATTTCCTCAAAAATGAATAAAGTCAGCTGTTACTTTGGAGAAAACATTATTATGTGTCACTACTGATATAAACTTTCAGCTTAAATGAAATTAAGAATTTAGGAAAACCAATACTTAGACTAGTTGGATAGCTTCATGATGATTAAAAGTGTATCCTGATGGTAGCGGTGGTTATTAACAAAAATGATTTTTAAAAAATACTATAGCTGGGCAATGGTGTCACCCATCTTTAATTCCAGCACTTGGGGGCAGATCACTGTGAGTTCAAGGCCAGCCTGTTCTACAGAGGGAGTTTACGGACAGCCAACTCTACAAAGAGAAACCCTATCTCAAACAACAACAACAAAAAATTGTAGAATGACATGTTTCAACACTGGAAAGAGCAGAGGCCTCGGTGAGTCTGTTCTCCAAAAGATCAGTTCAGGAATCACGTTACAGGATCCATGAGTAAAAACATGTACTCAGGGCACGAGACAGCATAGTGGATTTTATTTATTCACTCACTTTACATCCCGATTGCAGGCCTGCACCTCCCAGTCCCACCCCCCCCCTACACACCCCTCAACCCATCTTCCCATATCCTTCCTCAGAGAAGGGGGAAGTCCCCCATGGGTACCAACACACCCTGGCACAATAAGTTGCTGCAGGACTAGGTGCATCCTTTCCCAGTGAGGCCAGACAAGGCAGCCTAGCTAGGCGAAAGGGATCCAAAGGAAAGCATCAGAGTCAGAGAGGAGCTCCGCTCCAGTTGTCAGGGTATCCACATGAAGAACAAGCTACACATCTGCTACATATGTATAGGGAACCGAGGACCAGTCCATGCACGCTCTTTGGTTGGTGGGTCAGTCTCTGTGAACCCTCACATGCCCAGGTTAGTTGATTCTGTAGGTCCTGTGGACTCGTTGACCCCTCCCACTCCCTCAATCATTTCCCCAACTCTTCCACGTGATGCCCTGAGTGCTATGTTTGGCTATGGGTCTCTACATCTGTTTCCATCAGCTGCTGTGTGAAGCCTCTCAAGAAGACTTATGCTAGGCTCCTGTCTACAAGCATAACAGAGCAAAATTAATAGAATCAGGTATTGGTTCTCTCCCTTGGGATGGGTCACAAGTAGCGTCAGTCTTTAGTTGGCCCTTCCCTCAATCTTTGCTCCATCTTTGTCCCTGCACATCTTGTAGGCAGCACAAATTTTGGATCGAAGGTTTGGTAGGTGGGTTGCTGTCCTTATCCTTACACTGGAAATCCTTCCTGCCTAAAGGGGGTGGTCACGTCAGGCTCCATATTCCCAGCTGCTAGAAAGAAGTCTCAGCTAGAGTGACCTCCATAAACCTCCAAAAGCCTTCCCTGTCCTGGGTCTCTGGCAAATCCCAGAGATGTTCCCTACGTCTGATTTCCATTCTCTCACACAGTCCTTCAAGTCCACACACTCCCTCCTCCTAAGCCCCACTACTGCTCCCTCTCTCCATCCCCTCTTCTACCCACTTCCCTCCCTCCTCCCATCTTCAATGGTTGAGGAACATCTATGTTGTTTCCAGTTCCTGACTATTATTAATAAAGCTGCTATGAACATAGTTGAGCAAGTGTCCTTGTGGTAAGATGGAGTGGTATGTCTGGGTCTTAAGGTAGAACTATTCTCAATTTTCTGAGAAACCACCAGATTGATTTCCAAAGTGGTTGTACAAATTTGCACTCCCATCAGCAATGAAGGAGTGTTCCCCTTTCTCCACAACCTCACCAGCATGTGTTGTCTCTTGAGTTTTTGATCTTAGCCATTCTGATGGCTGTAAGATGGAATCTCAGACTCGTTTTGATTTACCTGATGACTAAGGATGCTGAACATTTCTTTAAGTGTTTCTCAGCCATTAGAATTGTTTGAATTCTGTTGAGAATTCTCTGATTGGCTCTGAACCCATTTTTAAATTGGATTATTTGGTTTGTTGGTGTCTAATTTATTGAATTCTTTGCATAATTTAGATATTAACCCTCTGTTGGATGTAGGGTTGGGAACATCTTTTCCCAGTCTGTAGGCTGTCATTTTACCTATTGACAGTGTTCTTTGCCTTAAAGAAGCTTTTCAGTTTCATGAAGTCCCATTTATTAATTGTTGATCTTAATGCCTGAGCTATTGGTGTCCTTTCAGTTCAGGAAGTTGTCTCCTGTGTTAATGAGTTCAAGGATCTTCTCCACGTTCTCTTCTATTAGATTTAGTGTGTCTGGTTTTACATTGGGGTCTTTGATTGACTTGGACTTGAGTTTTGTGCAGGATGATAAATGTGGATCTATTTCCATTCTTCTACATTCAGACATACAGTTAGACCAGCACCATTTGTTATAAAGATGCTTTCTTTTTCCATTGTATGGTTTGGTTTTGGCTTCTTTGTCAAAAATCAAGTGTCCATAGGTGTGTGGGTTTATTTCTGGTCTTCAATTCAATCCCATTGATCAACCTTTCTGTTTCTATGTCAATACCATGCAGTTTTTATTACTATTGCTCTTTAGTACAGCTTGAGATTAGGGATGGAGATACCTCTAGAAGTTTTTTTATTGTACAGGATTGTTTTAGCTATTCTGAGCTTTCTTTTTCTTTTTCATATGAAGTTGAGAATTCTTCTTCCAAGATCTATAAAGAATTGTGTTGATATTTTGATGGACATTGCATTGAATCTGTTGGTAAAATGGCCATTTTTACTATGCTACTTTTATAGATCCATGAGCATGGGAGATCTTTCCATCTTCTGTTATCTTTTTCAATTTTTTCTTCAGAGACTTGAAGTTCTTGTCATATAGTTTTTTCACTTGCTTGGTTAGTTACATGAAGATTGTATATTATTTGTGACTATTGTGACGGGTGATGTTTCCCTAATTTCTTTCTTGGCCTATTTATTGCTTGTATAAAGGAGGGCTACTGGTTTTTTTTTTTTTTAGTTAATTTTGTATCCAGTCACTTTGCTGAAGGTGTTTATCAGCTGTAGGAATTCTCTGGTAGAATTTTTGGGGTCACTAACCACAATAAAGGCAATATTCAGCAAGCCTTTAACCAACATCAAGTTAAATGGAAAGAAACTTGAAGCAATTCCACTAAAATCAGGAAACAAGACAAAGCTGCTCACTTTCTTCATCTCTTCAATATAGTACCTGTTAGATCAGTAAGTTCTTAGAGCAATAAGACTATTAAAGATCAAGGGGATACAAATAGGAAAGAAAGAAGTCAAATTTTCACTATTTTCAGATGATACAAAATATTTTAACAGTACATTATTAATGCCTTTGGGCATTTTCACTCAGAGAACTTTAGAGGTATCAGAAGAATGTCTACATCTATCTGAAAAAGACCTTAAGAACTCATATTTTCCAAATGTTCTTCATCCTCACCAAACAAAAATAAAATTCAAAACAAGCTGAATGCAGTGTCAGGAACACCCAGCTGTCTTCTATTGCGAAGAAATGAAAAAAGAGGCTCTAGAATTTTTATGAGAAAATAAGTAAAGCTATTCTTTACAGTAAATTTTTTGCTATTTAATTATATT
This sequence comes from Meriones unguiculatus, assembly GCF_030254825.1. Taxonomy (NCBI): domain Eukaryota; kingdom Metazoa; phylum Chordata; class Mammalia; order Rodentia; family Muridae; genus Meriones; species Meriones unguiculatus. Next base: position 93,615,998 of record NC_083356.1, on the reverse strand, counting down.
TCATGAAATGTTATATGTGCTAATATTCATAGCATTGTTTATGTTTACATATTAAAAGTTTGCTTCGAAATATTACATATTAAATAAACTTACAATTTGTCAATTTTAGTTTCTAATGTTAAATATTACTAGACTAAATTCATATAAGCAACAATAGTTTACTGAACTCCAAAATGATTAGCTAGAAAAAAGGAGTCAGAATGTCAAAAAGTTTGGGAACTGTTAGTATGAACAATGGGCTTTAGATGTGGACAAATCCTGGTTCCAGTCTTAAGTGCTTCTTACTGGTATGGAGTAGAATAAAATAATTAACAGCTGCCCTTCAGTTTCCCCATATACATAAGAGTGGCTCGAGGTACAGAGCAGTAGCAAACATTTTTCTGTGAAATAATGCAATCAATGCACCTACCAAATGACAAAATGACTGTGACTTTGGTGATTTCCAAAGCAGCACCATCTAAGAATGAAGTGATCACAGGGGAGCCACACACATACACACACACACACACACACACACACAATTTGTATACATCTTAGAAAAGTATTGACCATTCTTTTCCCTCTTTGATCGGGTCCAGCTCTAGCCATCACCGACCCATAGAACACCTGACAGTCTAGGAAAAAAAATGCCTTCCCTAAGCAGTTCCGCACTGCCTTCTCTTTCTAGCTACTCCCCCTGGCCCTGGCCAGTTTGCCATGTTCTACGTGCCTGTGGTCTCAACCACCTACTAGTGAAGTGAACATCTTTTACAATGCCTGTGACCTTGCATTTAGACTGAAAAGTAATTTTCCATCATTATAGGCAGTGGTATTAAAAGAAATCACCAACACCACAGTTCCATGGATTAAAGCTAGCAAAGCTCTCCAGCTCACCCTCACCACCACAGCAGTTGCCCAGAGATCTGAGGTACCTTGGCTGTTGCCCACTCATATTGCTTGCCAGTGTGTTGTAATGGTACTGGGTTCTTTTCAAAAATATATCAAGTAGTTTCAGGGGTTTGGGTAAATCATAACCCAATTCTTCTCCAATGCTATAACTCTTAAAAGCAAGTAAATGGGATTATTCCTAGCCAAAGTCTTATTTCAACATAGCTCAAGAAATTAATTTTCTTTCTCAAAAGTCGTTCCATTTATAGAGTTTTAGGTTTATATGAAACTCAGAACCAAGCTTTCACTTGACAAAGATGCGGCTTAAAATGTTACCTCAGCAAAGCCCACTCACAACTTTAACCTTGAAACCCAGGCATGAACCAAGAAAATATTTTTTCAGGACAAATGGATTGTAAGTGTAATTTCGGCCTTTAATTTCTGGAAATCATAATCTCCTAAGTACTCAGGCCATTTTAGGTACACAAGATCACATTCTACACATGGAATTCTTTAGAAAGATGCTATAAACTGCTGTTGAATTATTTGTAGATATTCTCCTCAGTACATCTAACAAGCTGTTTTATATTGAAGCAGGCATCAGATCCAAGAATTTCGTTCATATGATCCAAGCACTGCTACTCTCATTTAACAGATGAGAGATTAATTTAGTTAACATAGTGAGTGCAGAGAGCTTGTGTAATTTAAGTTTATTAAAGATCAAATTAATAAATGAAGTCATGGCAAAAGCCTGAATCAAGACCGCTTCGTTGAATAAAGGTGCCTAATTACCTTTTTATTCTCTTATCCAGAGTAAAAAAAAAAGACATATGGATCGTAGCCTATCAAATTTCCTTATGGTAGCAATTGATAATTTTCACCAGTTAGTAATTCTTCAGAATTAGTACCTATCAAATGAGGTAAAAGCAGTAAAAAGAGACCGATTCAGGTTTGAATCATCAAGATCATCAAGAAAAGTCAAAATCCTGGTGTTTCGTTTCATCCAATGTGAACTTGTACACTAATTGTTTCCATAGAGACAATGCATCCCATGAATTCTTCTACAGCTGTAGCCACTGGGTGGGTGGGCAAGGGAGACTCTCAGCTGGTGACAACAAAAGGAGGAAGCATCTTTTAGCATGCTTATTGTAACCTAAACAACAAACCTCTCCAGTTGCTTGCAGACTGCAAGGGCTCTTCTATTCTCCCAATTAGAAATGAACGTCTTGCTCTACTATGTGATGGTCAATTTCACATGGCAGCAACGCTTAAAGAATGCTGCAAATTATTCTACCATTTTCAGTTGAGGATTTTCAAGGCATAGAGTTGGGCCCTACCAAATGAAATCTAGACCTAGCTCATAAGTAGAAGCAGCTATGTCATTTCCTAAGTTCATGTGTACAGTTGTAAACTACCACCACCTTCATCCTGAGACAGACAAGCCTTGGTGCTTTGACCCCAGAGCCCCAATTGCCTTAATGCTTTCAGAATGGTTTGCTAGGCAAAACATTCAGAAAAGCAGACCAGAGTGTTTTGAGGCAAAGCACTCTGTATAGCTGTGGACTTTCTGCAGTTCATGCAGTCATCTTTAACCATTAATTCTGTAAGTTTTGAAACGAAAGATTCAACATTTTTTCCCAATTTCAAAATCATGATTTTATTATTTGTTTTTCTGTAGTCCATTTTTTAAGACAAAGCTAAGAATCAGTTCATTTTATGAAGAGTTGGTTCTGAAGGTGATAGGCATGACAAGGTAGCCTTCTACCTTGAGCATTTTACCTCAAAGTCTCCCAACTAGATCCGAGGTTATCATTTCCATACTTTAAAAAAATCTGAAATAGCTGTACTAATTAAACATCTAATTGCTTATATCAATAAGTCTAGAGCAGAAGTAAATTGCTATCCATGTCATACATCTATTTTACAGAATACTCAGTACAACTATAGTATAATACTGACAAACAACTCCAGTCCAACAGACCTACAACGTCAGAGGGCAACATTTGAAAACATACTCAAGCCTACAGTCTTCAGTCATAGTAAACTCACAACACGAGAACCCAGAAAATATAAATAACTTACCCAATGGTGTAGTATACTTTGCTCATGCTTAAATTCTTAGTTCTTGAGAGACTAACACAGGAGGATTGCTCTGAGTCTGAAGCCAGCCTGGTTACTGAGAGGCCAAACAAAGAAAGACTTGTCTACAGAGCAAGACCAGTACTTTCTGAAGAACCAAGAGTGCAAAGTAAGGTGACTGGTGTCAGACTGCCATGAAGACAAACCACCTGACAACGAGGTGCTACGTATTACGGCATCCTTGAAAGAAGGGGGAAAGCAGCCATAGTGCTGCATGACAAGAACTCCCAACAATATTTATTGAAGTGATTTATGAGCTTCATTTTCCCGGTGTGGAATACTTCACAGTCTCGTGTCTGACATGAAGTAAAGAGACTCGAGACATGGCTCAAATGCAAAGAAGCGGAAGGTAAGACATCACTACAGTTTCCATTCCTTTTGAATGGGAAGAAATTGAGGAAAGACAAAGCAGCTGAAGGCTGAGAGAGTTCAAGGACCTCAGTTTATACCCATTCTTACGTGTTCCTCAGCTGCTAGGGCACTGTCACATATACACAAGGCCAACACTAGTCATCACCTGTCCATGTTTACTTGATTCAAGCAAGTAAGCACAGAATTGTTGGAAATACTCCAAGCCAAGGGCTACCCATTCTGCCTCTACTGATTCTTACAGTCAGTGATTAGGGGACCAGCCAAGACTCCTCTCATATAAACCTTGGATTTTCAGTCAGGCGTGGTGGCGCATGCCTTTGATCACAGCACTCAGGAGGCAAAGGTGGACAGATTGCTGTGAGGTCAAGCCAGCCTGCTCTACAAAGTGAGTCCAGGATAGCTATGGCTCGTGATACACAGAAAAACCCTGTGTTGAAAAACCAAAACAAACAAACAAAACCTTGGTCTTTCAGTTCTTAGGTACAATTCAGTCACTTTCCAACATAAAATGTTAGTACTAGCACGTTACAGGAGCACACTTACCCAATGTGGTTGGTTCTTAATGAAATTTCCAGTTCTCTTAGCACTTGCGTAGACTCTTGAACACGCCTTCTGAATTTCTATAATTCAACAAAATATGACCTTAGTGCCTGATGCTACTGTAGCTTACTTATAATAAATTTATATTGTCTTCTAAAGTGTATTTCTCATACTTCTTTTGTTTTATTCAAAAGCACACAAATCTTGGTCATGAGAAAAAGAACAAGAAAGGACAAGAGAATTGCTTACTTCCTGTAATATCCTAAAGTAGATTACTTTCCCTGTCCCACATACACAATAATAATCATCATTGTTCAGGAACCCCAAGCCACCTCTAGCTTCAAGTTTCACCAGGATGACTACAGACTTGAGACACAGTCATACTCATGGCAATGAAATATTAAAATAAAAGAGTAAATGGTAAAACCAATGAAAAGAAGATGTGCATAGGATGATGTGAGTATATAGAAAACCAAACATTCATTTTCAAGAGTGTTCTTGCCCAAGGAGTCACTGATGATAGCATACATGAAACTCAACAGAGATTTGGTGGTCACGGTTTTTATTAGGGGCTGATCTCATTGGTACAATGCCTCACAATTCCAAACCCCAGCAATAAATCAGGTCTTCAGCATAAACTATGTTGTTTTCATTAATGAGTTAGACACAGAGAGCTTTTATAGAGAATACAAATGAACTCTGATGGCCAACTTTGTAATAAGACCTTTTTTTAAAAAAAGATTTATTTATTTATTACTTATATAACGTTCTGTCTGTGCACCAGAAGGGGACACCATATCTCACTATAGATGGTTATAAGCCACCATGTTGCTGCTGGGAATTGGAACTCATGACCTTTGGAAGAACAGACAGTGCTCTTAACCTCTGAGCCATCTCTCCAGCCCAATAAGACCCTTCTAAAGACTGCAGTCTTGAGCATAACAGTCTTGAGTTGACCTAACACATTCAAAAAAGGAAACAAAACAAAAACAACAACAAAATCAGAATAGTCATTTGGAAAGTCACTCGCGAAGGGCCATGTGCACATGCACACGTTCAGAATGTCCTCCCTCACTCTTGCTACCAAGAACCCACCACCTGTCTTTCTAGAGGTGCCCTGTCCTTTCTTCAATAAATCCTGCTGTGATACACGTGTGTGTGTGTGTGTGTGTGTGTGTGTGTGTGCGCGCGCGCGCGCAGGCGAGCGCATGCATGTATATTTTTAAATATAAGAAGTTTCCAAGATACAATGGGCTACTTTGACCATCAGTTCTCTGGAGGGTGTTTTTCCCTACAAAACCTTAACAGTGACTATAGTCTCAGGTTACTCTGGAAGAAGGAAATTCAATGTACTATAGTCACTGTTAAGGGCTTTTAAAAGGTTCGGGTTATCTGTGCTACAGCCTGATCCTCTCAAGCTTCTTTACTCACTGGAAAAGGTTTTGTGTATTACAGCTCAGGATATGAAAGACCCTTGTCTTCTGCTGCCACCAAGTGCAATAAGAATAGAGTCCTCTATTTCCAGGCCACTCGTCATGGCTCCCATACTTCAGAGGAACAGTATCCAAAGGCAAGGAGGAGAAGGTGGTTGGTAGCATGATTCCAGACTGTGGAGTTGCAAGAGCTATGCCACATGCCTGGGAACCAGTAGCCCAAAGGAGACCAGCAACACTTCTTGGCAGTGGCAGGCTCCTATTACCCCTTCTCCTCTTCTCCTTGCTTTCTTGAAGTAGTTGTCACTGTTATTCCCAAACACTATTAAAAAGATTGTCTTAGGTTTTTGTAATCAATATACACTGGAATATAGGAAATAGAGATATCCCCAAATATAAAGGGGGGAGTGTTCTCTCTCTGCTGCCAAGAAAGAACTAACACATGGCAAGGCCATCGACAGTTTAGAGAGATATACTAGACCTCCCTGCAATGAATATACTAAGCAAGGGATTTGACAGGAAAAAGAAAGTAACATGGGGGCCTGGCTAACAGCCAAAGTTCCAAGCTGCTTGTTAAGACATTTCAGAGAGGTTCTGTGCAGTCTCTACTGGTCCCTAAGTCTACCTCAGGCTTCAAAGAAGTCATCTCCTGATGATCTTTTACAAAGGGTGCAAGCATAGTACTGAAAACATAATACAGTTGTAAAGAGGTCTGACCAAAAGACATGAAGAGAGAGAAAGCGAGGGATGGAGGGAAGGAGGGAGAGAGAGAGAGGAGAGTAAAAGAAAGAAAAGACAAGTAAACTGATATGGATGGTATATGTGCACACATACATATTGACAGGAACACAGCCTGACAAAGCAACTGAGTCAAAGCACTGAGCTACGAGTAGCAGCAGCAGCAGCAGCGTTCATCAGACACTGGCTACGCTCAGCACTCTAAGTGCAACTTTCTGATGCTCAGACAAACTAAACTGACTTTACCCCTGTGCTGCATGCTCCTTGGAGCAGCTCAATTTTCGGTTGGACTTTGGAATGCAGAAAAGCCTTAGCATCCACTTTTGCTAACACATAGCAGTGAGCATTAACTCTTTGCATTTCTAAACTGCATCCACAAAATTTTAAATTTAAATTTAAATTTCTCTCCTCAAAGAGAAATCTTGAAACTGTAGGACCCAGCAGAAAGCAAGAGCCAGGAAGGATTCCTGGCTACCAAGGAATCACTACCAAGCAGTCCCTAGCTTCTCCCTTTCCTCACAGATACAGGCCAGCTACAACCCAGGGAGGCAGCTGAGCCCGGATGGGCCACACAATAGGTTTCTGCTCACAAATGTAGAGTCAGCAAAGGACCAGACTCCCTTCTTCATGGCCTGTAACCTCTTTCCATGCTAGACATGAACACAGCCTTCCCTGAGGCACAGGCTAATAAAGCTGGTATAAAACGAGAAGACTGGTTTATGAAATCCTGGACTCAGAGATCTCGAATTTAGGTTCTTCCTTCCCTTCCCTAGGGGGTTTCATTTAAAGCTATTCTAAACAAAATGTGCTTGGGTATTTTCTAAGGGCAAACTAAGTATCTTCTATTCAACTTGAACAAAAGATTAATGAATGGACTATTGGAGGACCCTGCGCACAGATGAAGGAACCCTGCTCAGCCTAGGCAGTCTGGCTAAAATCTAAAGGCCGTATCTGAACACTCTCCCAACAGTGTACCACAGCTGAGAATTTTAAGCTCGTTTACCCGAAAGCCATGTCTTTTTCCAAGCAAATCTCCTTTTTTTCTGGGCTCAGTCGTTACAATTACGTTGTGTGGTACAGACCCTTTCCTATTGCCAGCTCCTGCCAGAATCTTACTACGGCAGGGAGTCGGGGTGCTAATCCAACATCCAGGCCATTTCTCCTCAGATAAACGACAGACCTTGAACAGACAGACCCAACAAGGCCATTCAGGTGGACACATGGGTCAGGACAGACAGATACAACCACCATCAGGCTCATTCCTTTATTAAGTGATTTGGGAAGGAATGAGATGATTAACAAGAGGCGCCCTATTTTTTTCTGCTTGGTTTTCTTTAGGTCTCCTGAGGGTACGGGCTAGGAGCCGAGGCGGCAGTTTCTGGAAGTATGGTTATATACCTCATGCTTTCTGGAATGTGGGATTATTTCTAGAATGAACTGCATGTTGCATGAGGAGAGGGCTCACTCGGTCTGTATATAAATACTTCTATGCCAGCCCTACTCAGGTCATACGAATGTGCCTAGTGCTAGTGGAACACTCAACCACCATCTCAAGTCTGGGGATTTCTAAAGAACCAGTAGAATTATTTTTTTATAGACTGAGCACCCTTGTAGAAACAACAGTTTTAAAAAGCTTTTTTTTTTTTTAAAGAAAAAAATAGGATTTCTATTCTGTGTGTTTCACAGGTGTTCCTTGTCACAGCATTACCTGACCTTTAAAACTAAGGTTGTTCTACGCACCGGGCAAAAAATAAATCAGAGAAACTCAGAGGGGTTAAACAGCTATTGCTTTTTGAAAGGAGAAAGAGAATGAGTACAGACCTTTTTAAAAATGATCATCAAATTTCTGAGGGGGAGAAATATTACCAGGGGCATTCACAGAAGATGAGGGAAAACATGGGACATTCAAGAATTGCATCTCCATTTCCTTTTCTTTTAAAAAATTTATTTATGTGTATGAATGTTTTGCCTGCGTGAAAGTCTGTGCACCACGTGTGTCCCTGTTGTTCCCAGAGGTAAGAAGAATGCCCTAGAACTAGAGTTACAGATGAATAAGAGTCACCACATGTGTGCTGGGAACTGAACCCAGGCACCCAAAAGAGCAACAAGCGTTCTAAGCCACAGAGCCATCGCTCTAGCCCCTGGATCTCAAAGTTCAACCATTATTTCTATCATTTAAAACCCTCTTGTCTGCAAGTAAACCATAGGACAAACTCTCAAGAAACCTCCAGGGGAAACCGGAGCTACTCTTCTTTGCAGGACATTTTTTCTGGGAAGGGGGCATATAGGCAATGAAGAGTTAGGATAGAAAAATGAAGAGAGAAAAGTTAGGGCAGAGTGGAAGGGGAGAGATAGGCACAACAACAACAACAAAAAAAAAAAAAAAAAAAAAGGAAAGCAAAGAGTGAGGCAAGATGCCTGGAAACAGCTAAAAGTGTGCTTTTCTTCTCTCAGGAACCACGGCTGAGGGTACAACAAAGGGTATTCATTCAGCTTGAGAAGCCTTGAAAGCAGGAGTTGTGAAGGCCAAGGGGAAGACAAGTGCTATCTGGTACAAAGTGTCTTTCCCCGTACTCATCAAGGACAGTTCTGCCCTGAGACATCCCTGGGCTGACCCAGCCTGGGGGGCTGTGCCAGGCGACATGCTTAACCACAAGGCATCAGCTCACGCCAATTGTGCAGCTTCACAAAGCAGGGCTTGTTTGCAAAAGGAGAGACGGTTAAGAATGAAATCAGCTATTCCCTCCTTACCTTCTTAGGGGCTGGGGCTGGGGCTGAGCAAGCTGGAAACACCAACAGAGGATGTCAGTGTGCAGCTAGGAGGACAGTCCCAGAGACTTTTCAGGGTTCTAGAAGTTACACCAAGATGTGAAAAGACAAGCATGCCTGCTTTGTTGGGGGCCTAAACACTTTCAAAACTGGACTCACTGCCTTGAGCAATGGGAACTGACAATATCAGTATCCATCAGAGGAACATCACTGTTGTGTAGGGAAGTTTTCATTTAAGTGCTGAAGATGTTTTTGCCCTTCATCTTCTCATGTTGATGGCCTCCAAAGCATGCCTGGAGCTTTGGCAAAAACTAACAAAAAAGAAAAGAACTCTTTCCTTTCTGATGTGATGCGGGACTCTATCCACTAAAGAGGAAGCCACAGCCAAGAATGGAAACGTATCCACCTTACCTTCCTGGTTACAGCTGGATCCAGGTAGCCTTTGAGCTTCTGAATGTACGTATGAGGAGGGTTCTTCACCTGGAATCGTTCCTGCAGGAAACACCAAGTTAAGTAAACAGCAGAAATGGTATGAAGGAGTACCACAGCCAGCCGTGTGAAACACATTCATGTCATTACTCATGACCAAACACACCTCCAGTGTGAATGTGGCTTTGCTAAGAACCATGACGGGCTGATTGTTCTGCCTCCATGTTATCTCTTCGCACAGGAGGAAAGCAAGGCTGAAAAATATGCAGTGTTCTCTTTCATAACATAGCTAGTGAGTGATGCCACGGGCCTGAATCCATGTCCTCCCAGCTCCAGAGAGGGACTGCTTTCCCTGAAGGCTGGGCAGCAATCACTCAAAGGACTATGCTTGGCCTATTGCTTTCCAGATTTTCTGTCAGTAGAAGGTCAGCCTAGTGAATTCTTTGGGATATCTTCAGTGTTGGCAATCTTTCACTTTGTAATAAGTTATCTTTAAAAATAGCCAGATTTGAGTCAAGACTGGATAAAACTAATTTGTTTCAAAAATGAGTACTGAGTTAACTGCTGAAAGGTGGCTAGCGTGAGAGTATATAAACAGGCACGCATGTTATCATTACCAGGTTTCTAAAACAGCCTTCAAATTAAAGATCCCAAACTGTGGTGCGCTCAAAGCTGAGGTCAAGGACTGAAAGAAAAAAGGTTCAAAATCAGGAAGGGAAATTCTGAGGGAGGCTTTGTGGACCTGAGCAACTGAATATATGTTGTGTTTTATATGTATGAAAAGTTTAAATACATCAGCTCTAAAAGAAAGGTCCTTACTGTGTTCTTTCCCACTCAACAACTCAAAAAAATATATTCCTGGTAATTCTTAAAAACCATAGTTTTGTTTCTTCTACAGGAGAATTTTCTAGTATCACAGCAGCAGCGACTGGCCAGAACAAGATTAAGCAGCTGTTTACCATATAGAAATGTATATTTCTTCCAAGAGTGCCAGTAATTCCAGTACTCCAGAAGCAAAGACAGGCAGATCTCTAAGTTAAAACACTGGTTGATATGCTAACGTAGGAGGAGAATATCTCACAGGGCTTTGACCCCAGACAAAAATCTTCAGGCAATTAATGACTGCTGAGAAAGAATTAGTCTTCCCTTGAGATGAGCCCTCTGATTGGTCATCCAATACCAACTGACTATCCCTAAAAACAGACATAAAGCAACATGAAAAGGACTCACCATGCAGGACTTATTTATTTGTTTGCATAGTGATAATTGTTAAAAGGCTATAAATTTGAGAGGGAACAGGACATGGGTGAAACTGAAGAGAAAAGAGGGAGATAGGAAATGATGGAATTATAGTTTAATTAAAAATAAAATAAATTTAAAAATTTATAATAGGGTAAAGCACCTCGTAGTGAACCATTTTATTAATATTTCCTCAAAAATTATCAGGTAACTATTACAGCATATGAACTGTACATCCCTTGCATACAGATTAAAAAACTTCTCACTAGTAAAGGAAATTTTATTCTAGTCCAGGTACATAATCACCTTTTCATCCAGGGCCAAACTTAATCAAGGATTAACTTATCTTTAAATGACACTTTGTTCCTTATGTGGCTGAACTCACTCAAGACCATTTATTGGTAGGTAGTTCTATTAAGCATTATATAGACAAGAGAATGGAAAGTAGGGGATTTGGTGACCTCCTGGCATCATTTTGAATGGTATGTATTGCATACATTTGTTATACACATTAAATTATATGAAAGATTCACATATTACATCAAAGATTCAGGCTCAGGTTCCCAACTCTCTGACCCTTGTTCTTTTTTCCATATTATATGAGCACGCTCATCTTGAATTACATAGAATAAAATTCTATGGCTATCTCAGCTGCTTAGAATTCTGAGGTAGAAAGACTTCAAATTCCAGTTCTACGCAGACAGTGTAGTTGGACCCCATCTCAACAAATAAATGAGAGTTAAATTGAAAACCTGCTCTATCTTCATTCATTCTCACTACATAAAACAGTATTTGTTCAAGAAGTTGAGTTTCTTTTGAATCTCATGTATGTATGTCACTTTTCTCATAATTTAAATGTCAGGTTTGTTTTGTTTTTGAGACAGGGTCTTGAAAACAGCCTTTAAGTCTTCCTACCTTAGCTTCCTTTAGGCAGGGGTCACAGGTATTTCACACCATGCTCAGCTAAAGATGAGTTTGTAAAAGTACCCCACAAAAGACAGCAAACACTTGGCACAGAACACATCTACAGCAGGCCTGCTGCACAGTATAAGTCAAATTCAGGTCAGCGCTAAAGGCATATGCTGCTGATCCTATTCAATATCCCTCTTGGGTCTATGGCTGTCTAATGCCTTCATAATCACATTTCTCATTAACTGCCTCCTCCAAGGTGAGTCGGCCTAGGCATGAACCTGCTCTATAGATAAGAGGAAGGATGAAGACTTTACTAGACTCCACTTAGTTCTGAGGGATCAAGTTCACTGCCACCAAACTGGAAAAGCTAACAAATTAATGCAAATAAAAAATAATTCATACAAGTAGGCCTGGACTCCCAGGGAATGAATAGTACCAAAGTCCGCAAAGGGACATACATTTTTGTTTTATTTCAAAAACCAATCATAAATTTCAGAGAAGTTGGTGTAGGGCACACCTATAGAAGAGATCTTATAAGAGTGGGGGCAGAGGGCACGATGAGACAGAAGAGGACAATGGAGTAAAATGAGGTACAACCGCTAAACCATTACCTACTTTATCTACCAGCTGGTAAAGAAGCCAGGGCTATAGGAGAGTGGTTCTCAACCTTTGGGTCGTGACCCCTTCAGGTGATTGTAAATCAGGTAACCTGCATATCGGATATTATATTATGAATCATAATTGTAGCAAAATTACAGTTATGAAGTAGCAGATAAGATAATCTTGTGGCTTGGAGCCACCCTAACATGAGGAGCCGTGTTAAAGTGCTACACTATCAAGAAGGTTGAGAGCCACTGCCATGGAAGAGGCAATCTCGCTGCAGAGCCGTTTAGAAGCACCCCTCTGGTGGTGATTGGATTTTAAAAGCATTCTGCAAAGCAAGCCCTTGCCTCGAAACATTTTAAACCTTGCCATTCTATTTAGATTACCCATTTCAAGGTATACACACAAATATCAATTTTAATGGGTCACTTTATTCATTTACGCATTCAGAACACATAAGAGAAGGTACTACTATTTTAAAAAGTCAAAGAGAAATAAATTCAATTCTTCAGTTCCAGGGTGTTAAATCTCATCTTCGTGCTACAGCACACAGCGTTATGATACAAAGTAGAATATGATAAGAGCCATATGTGAGCCTCCCCAGTTCAAAGAGAGGTGAGGCATTTTCCAACTGTGCTGATCAAAGGGATGTCCCTGGAGAAAGAGGGTTTTGGATTGAATGTTGAAAGAGAGACAGCACAGAGCTATCCTGAGTGTGTGTGTAAGGCAGGAGACAAAAAGTGTTCCAGATGAGGAAGCCTGGGAACAAAGGCAGAGGTGCTTGGAGTGTAATTTCAGGGGCAAGAAAGAAAGGAAAATAAAAGAGAGAAAGAGAGAAAGAAAGAGAGAGGGAAGGAGGGGAGGAAAGGAAAGGAAAAAGAGAGAAAGAGAGAAAGAGAGAAAGAGAGAAAGAAAGAAAGAAAGAAAGAAAGAAAGAAAGAAAGAAAGAAAGAAAGAAAGAAAGAAAGAAAGAAAGAAAGAAAGAAAGAAAGAAAAGAAAGTCAGGTCCAGGACTTCAGCGCAGGGAAAGTCATGACATAAAGACTCTCAGGTTGCCATTGGAACAGACAAGAGAGGATGCTGAATCATAAGCTAACAAAGAGTGAGCAGTTAACAGGGTCAACACAGCATTTTTAACTACTAGAAAGACAGATGGATAAAACTGCATGACTCCCCCTTTTCCTTTCCTCACATTAAAAGCTGTCCATTTCTGCATAAAACTAGAACTGAAAAGCCAGCATGCCAGATTCCTTCCACAGCCATGGTTTCTTGGAGAAATCTGAAGCATTCTTTAGCTCAATATGAAATCACTTTCCTCGTCAGGGGAGGTGGGGCAAGAGTTCCATTACAGCTATCAGACTGAAAACAACTGTGAGGAGGCTTTTCCAAATAATCTCCATTATTTAGACTAGCAAAAGTTTCTTCTAGTCCAGTCTAGTTCAACAGGGCTTTCTTGATCAAAATACTCCGTGACTCATCTTGTAATATGCTGGGTTAATTGGGCTTGTTTAATCCTATTCATCACTCATCATTTTCCTCAGTGTAAGGGTACAGCTGAAGTTTTTGATCTCGTGATGAAGAGGCCACTCTGACGGGGTTGGCCAATGATTTCAGGTGGTCCAGTGTACAGAGTCGACCACCCCAGTGCTCACCATAAATGCTGTTATTGTGACTGAGGATCGAGAACTAGACACACTAGTGAAATGTCAAATTGGCACCGGGATAAGCTTTCAATTAACCTCCAGATGCTTTGTTCTCCTATTTTAACAGCCAAAGATTTTGATTTTAGATTGATATTTCTTAATGCACAAACAGCCAAAGACCTTTACCTAATGCAAGCAAGGGTAATTATTAAAACTACAAATTCTCTTCACCTAATCCATCAAATACCTAGGAATCTGTGTTCTTAATCTTAAACTCTTGTTCTTAATCTTAAACTCTTCATGTATGTCTCCTGGACAAGCAAAGCGTATTGAGTACAGCTTTACACTTTAGCTTCTACTCACAATTACAGAATTCCTCTCTTTAGTTGATCTAAAAAGGAAACGGACCTGTGTTTTGCCAAGTGGAAATATGGGAAGATGTTGAAATGTGACATATCTATTGTTATTGTCTTTGCATTCATGAGCGTTTTACAAAATGGCAGCGAATATGGGCATGAGGAGCCAACTGCAGAGCACTTGCCTAGAGTGACAGGCTCTGAAGTAGATATTCGGTACTGTGTTTTTTTTTTATATGAGTGCTCTCTCAACATGTACATTTGCACAACAGAAGAAGGCACCAGATCACATTATAGATGGTTGGGAGCCACCATTTAGTAGCCAGGAACTGAACTCAGGACCTCTGGAAGAACAGACAGTGCTCTTAACCACTGAGCCATCTCCCAGCCCTCCTAGTATTGTTTGTTTTAAAGCCTTGTTTCTTCATCTGAAAAAGCAGAACTATGAAATCTTCTATCCCATTTATTACACCACCCAAGAACTTTACTTCAGGGTACCTTCAGTGAGCACAAAGACTACAGAGTCCTCCAGAGGTGATCATATATCACAACAACAAAACACTATATCAGGAAAAGTGAATAACAGAGGAGAAGGGGAAGAGAGCAAAGGAAGAGAGGGAGGGAGGAAAAAAAACATGTATGTCAGTGAAATGAGCCTTTGGGCATGTCTGTCTGTGATAGCCTTTCCAGAGAGGATGAGATCATGAGAGCTGTCACCTAGTGAATGGATTAATCCTTCAAAGGATTCGTAATATGTTGCTCCTGTTCAGAGATGGTGAAAGGAAGCAGGTCACTGAATGAGCACACTTGGTCTCTAGGCCCTCAACTACATTCCCTCTCTTCCTCTGCTTCAGAGGTCGTCACAATATGGATTGCTCTAAACTGCCATGCTGTCCTCAACCCGGTGACAAACATGAACCTCAAGAAACATTTTTCCCCTTAAATTGTTAAGGCGGGCATTTTGCATTGACAGAGCAATGCAAAAGTCTCTCCCCTCCCCCTCCCTCACCTAAGCAGCCTCAAGCCTGGATAATTAGAAATAAAATCAAGCAACTTGGCACTTTTCTATGTAAGTAAAATCAGTTTTTCTCACTGCTGCAGTGAGGATTCTAACACTTTGAGAGTTCTTCCTGGCCTGGCGGTAGTGGCTCGCACCTTAAATCCCAGCAGAGGCAGATGCAAGCAGATCTCTGGGAATTCAAGGCCAGCCTGGTCTACACAGCAAGTTCCAGTCTAACTAAAGCTACACAGGGAAACCCTGTTTCAAAAATAGAGAATTTCTTCCTGAATGCCAGACAACAGAGAATACAGAGATGGGAGATCTGTTCCATGTGCAGACTCCAAGAAGTTAAGTTTTTCTGAAAGATGCTGTGCACAGCACCTAGCATGTCACTCTCCACAATGCCAGGACAATAAACTGAATCAATTGGTGATGCAGAAGCCATAATTGCAAGGTGTTCTAAGGTCACCTGCCAGTAATTTTAGCAAAGCACTAAAGAAAAAGAATCAAAACACATCAACTATTTGCAAGATATTCAGAAGTCATTTGATGTGTGTGTGTGTGTGTGTGTGTGTGTGTGTGTGTGTGTGGTGAAAGAGGAGAAAAAAGTTTCCACTACAAAGACTGAGTTACATATCCAAGTGTTAAGACATGATAACATAGTATTTATACATCTCTGAAATTCTTAGCTAACATACTTAAATTCCTCGAAATTTACCGTGTCTGGCTCTCAACTCAGCAGTACAGTGATCACCTAGCATATGTGATGAGATTCTGGGTTTGATGCCATCATCACAAACAAAAACAAGTAGTGCAATAAAATAAAATTTAGATTGAAAAGTCAATTTCATTCAAACATACAATACTTCAATAGTTACGTTCTCCATATCCTATAAAAGTGTCCCCAGGATTACAAAATATGCCTTTAAATAAAGTTTATTTCAAATCACATAACTAAGTAGCTTATTTCATGCCATACAACTCAGGCAGTAAACCAGTTTTATGTGTCTTTTCTTCTTTCTTTTCTTTTCTTTTTTATTTTTTGTTGTTCTTTTTTTGAGACAGGGTAAGCTCTGGCCTCAAATTAACTCTGTAGACAATCTAATAAGTGCCTTTTTAAGACAAAAAGAAACTAAAGCTTCATTCATATTACCAGTTACCAGGCAGGAAGGCAATCAACACTATGTTCTTTGGGGCAAAAGGATGCCTAAGGCTTTGGGTGGGACAGCCTCTGGCAGCAAACTCTAGCCAAGGATGCCAAACAGAACTTCTGACAAAGCATTTGTGTAAACGGACAAGCTCAGAAAGTATTAATAAACTGGCCATACACCTGTAATCCCATCTCTGGAGAGGCTTAGGCAAAAAACCTGCTGTGAATTCAAAGCCAGCCTAGAATAGAGACTCTCAAGAAAACCAAGGAAGAAAGAAAGGAGGGAGAAGGAAAGGAGAGAGGGAGGGAGAAGGAAAGCAGAGAGGGAAGAAGGGAGGGAGGAAGAGAGGAAGGAAGGGAGGGAGAGAAGTGGAATGAAAAAAGGAGTAGGAAAGGACAGCAATATTTTCCATTCTCTTTATGCAATTTCTCTTCCCTTTCCTCATTCCTCACTCTAGGCCTAAAAAGAAGGCCATCACCTTTCTCCCCTCTACAAAAGCTGTATGACAAAGGAACACTTTAGAAAAGCAAAGACACAAACTCACTTCTAAGTTCATATAAAATATTCCAGGTCCCCAACGAAATTAAAACCAAAAGCTCAAGACACAGGGAGCGTGCATCTGCTCCTCTGATGGCTTCTCCAGGGCTTTAGAAGGGAGCAGTCGCAGACCTGGACTGCCTCAGGAAAGGAAACTGAAAAAAACCTGTCTTCTTAGCAACAGCAACTAAATGAGAACCTTTGCTGAGATCGGAAGACCTTGAGGAAAGAAAGATGGGCCCTTCAAAGTGGCAAACAAAAGACAACCCAAGATAAAAATACCTTTCAGAAAAAAACAAAGCAAACAAAAACAAAACAAAACAAAACAAACAAACAAACAAACAAACAAACAAAAAAACCTGTGCTCTACAGTCAGTTCTTGCCTGTCACACTGCTGGACCAGAATATAAACGAATTGATAACAATGACCATTTTAAGTGTTCCCCAACCAGTGAAATACAAAAAAGTATCTGTCTGAGGAAACTCATCCACACCCCTGCACATCACTCTGAGATCTCTGACAACTAACCCCACTCCCTGTTGAATTAGTAATTTTTAAAACTGTTTAAATATGACAATTTCATATATGAGTACTGTATTTACATCATTTCTACCTCTTCCTCCCCGTCTTCCAACTCCTTATTATCCCCCAACTTTGTCTCAAATTCATGACTCTCCTCCCAACCTCCCTTTCCCTCTCTCTCCTCTCTTTCTCTCTCTCACACCCACACCCACACATAACCTGCTAAGTTCATTAATGTTGCTCATATGTACATGTGTTTAGGGCTGAACATTTGGGAAAAGGCTCATCCCTGTAGAAGATTGATTCTCCCTTTCTCAGTAGTCATTTATTGCCTGTAGCTCTTTATCTTGGGCTATGGTCTTGTGAGATTTCTCCCCACCCTGACATGTCAACTGATGGTCTCATTGTGTTGGTCTTATTCAAGCAATCATTTTTTTGAGATTTCTTGGATGTAGCTTCCCTGAAGTATGGAGAAGACACTACCTCACAGCAGGAGTCCTAGTCCTCTGGCTCTTAGTGTCTTTCAACCCCCTCTTTTATGATGTTCCTGGAGCCTTCAGTCTAGGATTTGTATTGTTGGTACATCAGTTAAGGATGGGCCCACCATCTCTACGTTTTGACCAGTTGTGAATTTCTACAATGTTCTCTGTCTGGTCCCAAAAAAGCTTCTTTGATGAAGGGTAAGGGTTATGTTTATCTGTGGCATAGGGATAAATCTTTAGAACACAGCTAGAAATTAGACATTTAGGAAACAGTAATAGATTTTCTTCTAGAGTCCATGACCCTAATAACCTGGGTTTACAGTTCCAGGCACGAACTCCCTCTTATGGAGTGGGCCTTAAGTCCAATTAAACTGCTTCTGGTTGCCCCTGCTACTGTACCATTGGAGAAATATCTAGCCATGCTGCTTATTGGTATGGCTTGTAGGTCTTCAGCAAGATTGTTTTTCTCCCACAGCAGTTTATATAACACTTCAGATAGTATGAGAATTAATCCTCCGCGAAGAGCCTTCCAGATCAGTTCCAGCTTAATTCCTCCCAGCCCTGCACCCAAAGCGTGCAGTGTCTTCCACAACACAGCCTTACTTTCAAGTTATAGAAGGCAGCCAAGGGCAAGGGCAATCGCCTAGTTTTAGAGGGAGTTTTAGGGCGACTCTTAGACTCTCCTGATGACAATTCAAAAGGAGATTTCCCATAAATGATACTGGAGATTTTGTTACATAAATAAATATAAAATAACATTTCTCTATAGCTTTTTAAACTATCCCTAGTGTTATTTATCTCTCTTCTCTCCTTCTCTTTTCCCCTCACTTTCCCCCACCACTACCACCACAATTAAGGTGCTCCCGCCCCTTCCCCCATCCTTGCCACCCTTCCATTACAGCACCTGTATCCTGCTATCACCCTCTCTAGAGTATGTTTTCCCACACACGTCCTTTACATTCTCCTGGGATTTGTGGTTGCTCCATGTTTTATCCTCAGGATCCACAATTAGAGAGGGGAATGCATGCAGTGTTTGTCTTTCTAGGTTGGGTTACTTCACGCAGTTGATTATTTTGTAGTTCTATCCATTTACCTGCAAAATTTCATGATTTTATCTTTACAGCTAAATAGGATTTAGTTGTGTATACGTATCACATCTTCATCATCCAATCATCTGTTAAAGAACACTAGCTATTGTGAACAGAGCATCAATGAACGTGGTTGAGCAAGTGTCTGTGGAGTAGGATGTCAAGTCCCACGCCATATTGGGCATATACCAAGGAGTGGTATAGCTGAGTCATAGGGTGGACCTACTTTTAGTTTTTGGAGAATAATCCACAGTGGTTGCAATCCCAGCCACAGTGATTGAGTGTTTCCTCTTCTTCACAGCCTCACTGGCAATTATTGCCAGTTGTTTTCTTTACCGTGGCCATTTTGACTACTGTAAGATAAAAATCTCAGAGTAGTTTTAAATGGCATTTCCTAGCTGCTAAAGATACGGAATGCTCTTTTAAGATTTGTCCTAGCCAGTTTAATTTCTTGTTTTGAAAATTCTCTGCTCAGGTCTGTAGCCTTTTTTTTTTTTAACTTTTTTTTTTTTTAAAGTTCTTTGTATATCCTGGACATTAATCCTCTGTCAGATGTGTAGTTGGCAAAGATTCTGTCCCATTCTATGGGCTTCCTCTTCACTTGATTGTTTCCTTAGTTGTACAGATGGTTTTCATTTTATGAGGTCCCGATTGCAAACTGTTGGCCCTAGTTCCTAAGCAAATGGAGTCCTATCCAGGAGTCCTTTCTTATACTTACACCTTATAGCATGCTATCCATGCTTCCTAGCAGTTCCAGTGTCGTGGGCTTCACAGAAATGCCTTTGATCCATTTGAAGTTGATTTTTGTGCAAATGAAAAATATGGATCTCTAATTTCATGCTTCTGCAGGTGGACATGCAGTCTTCCAGTCATCATTCCTTGAAGATGCTGTCTTCTCTCCAGTGTGTATTTCTGTCATCTTTCTCAGAGTTAGGTGGCAAAATGTCATTTTGTTTTGTCAACTTTGAAATGTCTATTTACTTTATATAACGTCTCAGGAAAACACATCACTAACCAATAACCACATAATCTTGTGGAGCTCAGTATTTGTTCATATAAACAAATGTGAATTTTAAGATGAATTCAGCCTAAAACAAATGGCCCACCAAATCTGGCTACCATGGTAGTGACAGTAGTCACTGTTTCCTGAAGATTTTTTTTCTCTTTCCTGGGCCTTCAACTCTTATCATCATCCATGGGCCAACTCAATAGAATAAGAGCGGAGACCTATGTGCTTCTCTCTAGCCTCTCCCAACTGACATCTAACAGGTGTATCTTCCTGTCCATTAGGAGATGGTACCTCTACTGCAAGTGACAATGAAGCTGTATGTTCAAAAGAGCTTAACATGGAATAATAATGATGCATAATTTTGCCCTTGATAACCAACACTATCCAACTTTGGTTCTTATAAATAAATTATTTATCTTGGCATCCATAGTAGCCCCTAAAGTCTGTGCCCATGCTCTGAGCCCCTAGCAGTGAGTTGATCATAATTGGAAAAAGAGGTCCTGGCAGATATAATACAAGTAAGGAACTCGGTGTTGCATTATTCTAGCTTGAGTCCAAAATGCCCCCATATAAGAAAAAATAAGAAAAGGATACAGATGCAAGAAAAAGAAAAGGGACACATCAAAAAGGCAGCAGATGCTGTACTTACACAGCGAGCAGGCAGTAACTACAGCCACAAGAAACTGGGACTAGCAAGAGGCCTCTTATCTGGAAACTTTGGAAGAAATGGTATTTGCTCAGCACCCTGATTTCAGATTTCTAGTTTTCAAAACTGTAAGAGAATCAATTTCTGTTGTTTTAAGCCATCAAAATAGATATTTCTGTTACATACAAAATAACCAAGAACACTTGATTAATTTTACTATCAGTACTTCAGATGGCAATGATACTAGAACTGTGATTTTGAGTTTTTATTTTAGCCATTTTTGTGCTTTATTTGTTGCAGTGCTAGGGACCGGAACACAGAGCGCCTCCTGTATGCTAGGCAGGCATTACACCATTAAGTGATACACCACCCAAAATCTTTTCATAGTATAAGAAAATGTAAATAATTGCACTAATGTCAGAAATTATACGTTTCTTTCTTTCTCTATTTTATTTTAGGTTTTTTTTTCGAGACAGGGTTTCTCTGTGTAGCCTTAACAGTCCTGGTCTCACTTTGTAGACCAGGTTGGCCTCGAATTCAAAGAGAGCTGCCTGCCTGTGCCTCCTTGAGCACTGCGATTACAGGCATGGACCACTACGGCCATCTGAAATTACACATTTCAATATAAAAGTGATAAATATTAAACCAAAGAGATTAAGTAGATAATAAACATTTATTTGGAAATATCAGAATGAACTTATAATTTTTAGACTTATTTTCAATGTCTAAACACAATCTGAGAAGAAAATTTGTTCAGCACTTGCCAGTCTCACATTCTCATCTACATTATACCTCAGGGATAAGATTGTTCCTTAGAGAAATGGCTTAGTTTAAAGAGCAAAGAAGGCCTGGAATGATGGCTCAGAGGTTAAGAGCACTGGCTGTTCTCCCAAAGGTCCTGACTTCAATTCCCAGCAACCACATGGTGGCTTATAACCGTCTATGATGAGGTACCCTCTTCTGACCTGTAGGCATACATTCAGGCAGAACACTGCATAAATAATAATAAACATTTTTAAAAAGAGAAAAAAGAACTTAGAAGTTAAACCTCAGATTATTTTTTCACCACAAAATGATTTCTTGGGTATTAATATGATTACATCAAAAAAGTACAAGTCTGTGTGAATTTATGCCCACATGGAGGGATAACAAAGACTCAAAAACTGAGTCTAGATTGACAGCTTACAACAATCTATAACTCACGTTCTAGTGGATTCGACTATCTCACACAATCATACATGCAGGCCAAACACCAAATGCACAGATAGACAGATAGTTAAAAGGCAAGCTGAGCAAGCCATGGGAAACAAGCCTCCATGGTCTCTTTCATTTTCTGCCTTCAGTTTCTGCTCTGACTTTCGTTCATGATGCACTGTGATTGGGGTATTCAAGTGAGCCAAATAAACCTTTCCCTGCCTTTTGAGAGTCAGACTTATCCAGACTTATCTCAGCTTTCTGAGAGGCCCAAATGATGGGACAAAAGAAACTTAGTTTTGTGTCCTCGCTCAGGAGCAGACTTCTGGTAGTGGGGTCAGGACCTTGGAAGTTGGCTTTTCTTTTGAAGAGACTGGAGTTATCAATCCCAACGCAGCTGCATGCTCAGTCTTCTCTTGAGATTCCCTGTGTTCCCTCTGTACAACATTGCTTTATTAGCCTCCTCACAACTTTGTCCTGCTGTATGATAGTGTCTGCCACATCTGTCCCATTTCTTTCCTAGAAATAGCATATACGATGTTGTACTTCTTAACAAGCTTGCTTGGTGTAAGCATAGCTTACGTGAGGCCTCCCAATGCTAGCTTTCTGTCTGATTTTTTTCTTCTCATCTCCTGGCTACTGCCCCTTTAGCAGCTTGTCCTGAAGAATCCTCTACTGGTCTAGGTCACCTACCAAAGGTTATTTTGGTTAGAATGTTTTGTCACAGCAATAGAAGGCAAATAAAGAATCTAGTTTAATGTAGAAGGGAATTAGGCAACCATCAATTTGTGACGCTCAAAGAAACTGATCAAATCTAAGATTATCAGTTGGTTTTAAATTCACTGGGTACAAAATTGATACGTAACTGGTTATATCAAACTGTCACCAAAGTGATAGGACAAAATGCCTTTCCAACACAAGGGAAAAAACAGCTAGACAATGGAGCAATCAGATCACCACCCAAGGAACTTAAGAACTTCGCTGACTCACAAAGAAAATAGATAATACTCTCTCTTCTATGACGTTGTCAACAAAAATACAGCATCCATCCGTCATTCATTAAAGCTACATGTCGTAAAGAGCTGTGGACCTGGCTCAGGACCTGAGCTACTGTGAGAGGAGGAAGCAAACAGGAAAACATTAACGCTAAGAGCTCCCT
Source organism: Meriones unguiculatus (assembly GCF_030254825.1). NCBI lineage: Eukaryota > Metazoa > Chordata > Mammalia > Rodentia > Muridae > Meriones > Meriones unguiculatus. Next base: position 93,593,169 of record NC_083356.1, on the reverse strand, counting down.
ATGAAAGGGTCTGCCCAGCAGCTTCACTGTGTGACTGCCAGGACTATACGCCTGTCCTAGACTCAAAGACATATTCATACCCAGACACAATGTGCCACTGATCCTGTGCGTGTTTGAAATGGAGAACACACCTGAGAGAAAACTGGAAAATATGAGTGATGGGATATATTATGAAGTTATTTTTTAAATCATGATGGTTTTATTTTAATATAAGAAAAAAAGTCTTATTTCTTACTTTTTAAAAATACTATGCAATACAGTATGGTAAAGCAGCCAGATCGTAGTGCACAGGCCTAGCTCAGCTTTCACTGAGTGGCAGCAGGGTCTTCCCTTCCTTAGATCAGGATTCGTGCCAAGCCTTTAGGATCATAATCTGATCTCCTTGAAGTGTAAGCACAGGAAGCTGAGTTTCCTGAGTTTCATTCATCTTTCTTGCTAATCTTCTCCCACACAGTTTGGTACCAATGAAGAGAAACTCCTATCTCCTCCCTCCCTGTCACCCTTCCCCCAGGTACAATGCAAAGCAATACCCAGCCATTGAAAGGGAAAATTGAGTGCATCCCAGAAAGAGAGAGAGAGAGAGAGAGAGAGAGAGAGAGAGAGAGAGAGAGAATAACCAACCACACTCCAAACAGCCCAGAGACCAAGAAGAAAGCATTCTACTCATCATAGGCATGGAACCTCCAGCAGCCTATGGAGCACAAAAGCCGTGTGTGGACTTGACACTGTCAGCACTAGTCTTCTTAGGTGGTCTGGCTTTTCTAATGACTGGCCCTACATCTGCTGCAGAGGAGCAGTTATGAACCTAGCTCCTTGTCCACCCAGAAGTGCTCTATCTATCCCGCCCTCATCCCTCTCACCTGAGAAATCACAGCACAAACCCGTGACTTGCAGGGTTTGAGGCAGTGACTTCTACGTGTGACAGGGAAACTACAAACGAAATCTTGACAACATGATTACCTACGCAAGGCCTGCAGAACACCACCACCAGCTGCCATGCCAATTAGATGGGAAAAACCTCACAGTGGCCCTACACTAGAAGAAGAGATTCGGGAGATTAATGATTACTGAGAGAGGGAGAATAGTTTCCTCTGAGGATGAGCACTCTGACAGGTCATCTAACCCCAAACATTAGCAACAGTAAATGGACTCAGCAGGAAACATAGATGGATGATGATGATGATGATGATGATGATGATGATGTATTAGCTATTTTTCTGTTGCTGTGGTAAGACAGCATGACCAAGGCAACCTATAGAAGAGTTTATTTGGGGCTTACATTTTTAAAGGGTTATAGTCCATGATGGTGCAATGGAAGTAGCAGGTGGCAGGCAGCTAGAGCAGGATCTGAGAGTTCACATCGCAACCCATAAACAGGAAGCACAGAATGAACTTGGGGGAGGGGCGGTGACTGGAGGCTTTTGAAGCCTCAGAACCAAGCCCTGTCCATGACACACCTTCTCCAGCAAGACCACACTTCTTAATCCTTCCCAAACTGTTCCACCGATTGGGGGCCAACTACTCAAACATATGCATCCATAGGGGGTATTTCCAAACCATCAAATTACATAAGAATAATTAAAGGAGATGAGGTCATGAATTTGAGAGAGAGGTGGGAAGAATTGCAGGGAGTAAAAAGGGTTGAAAAGGAAATGATGTAACAGTACACAGAGTCATGTATGTTTAGCAACAATTTTAGAAAGAAAAAAACCTTTCATTTTGCTCTTAGAATTGACCAAAAAAAAAAAAATTTGGTATTACTACCTTTGTGCCTATCCAGAGGCCATGAATTTAAAAGGGAACAAGGAGGGGGTGAGTTGGAGAATTTGGAGTGAGGGAAGAGAAAGGAGAAATACTGAAATATATATGAGCAAAAAAAATTAAAGAAAAAATATATATGTTAATTTTTTTACAGGAAGAAAGGCAGGTTAGTAATTCAGCCTACCTTTGTGTTGTCTACGTCTTCCCTACCTTGAGCCACTGGAATTAAATCCTAGGCCTCATGCACACCAATTAAGCTACATTCCTATTCATAAAGTAACATGTCAACGTGTACAAAGGATAAGTACAGACATGGTCACTGGCAAATGTATCAACACAGAGAAGTGTCATGCGTGTGTGTGTGTGTGTGTGTGTGTGTGCACATATGTGTGTGTTGTCTGTCTGTCTGTGTAAAATGGAGCAAAGAAGCCAGGGGGGGATGGGATCACATGAATATGCTTTATTTGATTGCTAAAAACAGAACAGGGAAAATGGAAGAGATATTTCTAGGTTTGGGGGAAAACTTTTTCATTCAAAATGTGTAGCTCATACACTGGCTTTCCTATAGGGAGGCCCTGAGAGCAATGCTTATGATCAGACTGCAGAAATTTGAAGATAAAATAAAAGCCAACAAAAACTTTTACTTCTTATTTTTACACCCCTCAGAAGGATGTGGATTTGTCACGATGAGTTAAAAACAAACTAGTAACACCTGAGAACTAGTTAAAACTGGAAGCTACGAGCTACTCATGTTTCTTTATAGACAATTTACATTCTCACATAAATATATGGCAGTTTACAAGAAAGCCAGTTAAACTAGAAGAAGACCCATGCCACTTAAGTAGCATGAAAGACAAACTACATAGATGTTTCATTTGAGTTGTTTATTTAACCAGCTTTCCCAGAAACCCAAATATGAAATGTTTCAAATAATAAAGAAACTAGTCATTTTCTACCTTTCCTTTGCAGATAAGAAACCCAGAAGCCAATGATCAGAATGGAGAAATCCATGCATCTCCAGAGACAAGGTCAGCTCAGACAGGAGCAACATAGTATTTCCCCTATCATTGCTTTCTCCATTAAAAAAAAAAAAAAAAAAAAAGGCTGTTTCTTACCTGATCACAGATCAGCTCCCATTTTTTCTCATTGTCATACTGCCTCAGTAACCTGGCTTTGTCGGGAGGTAGGTTCATAGCATTCTGTGAAAACAAAGAGTAAAAGGATCAGTTATAGGCCACAGCACCGGACAGGTAGGAATCATTATGGTCCACTTATATTTCAATGCCTCCAGTCCATCATTTTAATGCCTAGCATATGATTCACCTGCAGAAGTCATTCCCACACCGTTTGACTCATTTATATTAGTGAACTGTTCATTTCCATACTCAGTGGATGAAGGAGCAACTTGTTTAAAACATGCATTTCAGCACAAGTGGCACTGTCCATTCATTTCAGTCAGCCTCCCTTTCTTAATCAATAAAGAGGTCAGACATGGCTTTTCAGAAAGCATGGTTCCAGTGTAGACACGAAGACACCATAAGAAAATTCAATGGCCAGAATCACTGAAAGAAAATGTCAAGTTTGCACCAGATGACAGGCAGAGACACTTTCTATACAAGCCCAGCAACCTGAGTTCATCCCCAGAACCCACATAAAAGTGAGGAGAAAACTAAATAAAAGGCAGATAAATAAATAACAGTAATAGGTGGGCGTGGTGGCACATGCCTGCAAACCCAGCACTCTGGGAGGCAGAGGCAGGAGGATCTCTGTGAGTTCAAGGCCAGCCTGGTCTACAAAGTGAGTCCAGGACAGAAAAGGCTACACAGAGAAACCCTGCCTCAAAAAAACATAAGTAAGTAAAATTAAGTAAGTAAGCAAATGAATAAATAAATAAATAACAATATTTCTTCTGTGCTCCCTGGGAAAACATGGCATACTTTCCAGACTTGATAATATTAGCCAATTAATTCAACCTTTAATTATGCTTGAGTATGAAGCTGAGCTTGTATCGGGTAACGGACACCAAGGTCAACAAGATATTTAGACATCAGCCTCACACAAACCCTGCTGCTACCACGAGACATGTTCCACAGAGTTGAACATGGACTTGCCTGGATATAGGCATGTGTATGACCCTGATGTTCCAAACAATCTCTCATACATATTATCAAGACCCTTAGCAACAGGACTTGGTGGCAAAGCCTGAGAGCCCAGAAGGAAGTCAGATCTGTCTGTGCCCTCTCAAAGTTCCCATCTTCTAAACACGTGAAGTAAGTACTCACTTTAGGTGTTATGTCTACTGATCACCCCATCCCAACAACAAAACATTAGAGTCATCCCTATTGAAACAATGCAGTTCCTTGACGAAGCCAAAACTTGGGAAGACAGATGCAAAAGTCTTGACATGTCAGGTTTGGGCTTACAACTAGACCACTCCTCCTGGTCTGGTACTTGGGGCAGCAGGGTAAATCGAAGTCAACAAAAGTAAGAGTGGGCAAACTATAGTGACTTAATGGCAGAGACTCACTACGCAATGATCTGATGGGTTTTTTTGTTTTGCTTTTGTTTTTTTGAGACAGGGTTTCTCTGTGTAGCCTTAGATGTCCTGGACTCTCTTGGTAGACTAGGTTGACCTCAAACTCGCAGGAATTCACCTGCCTCTGCTTCCCAAAGTACTGGGACTAAAGGCATGCACCACCATTCCGGGCAACTTGAAAGGTTTGACCCAAGCATTTCCCCTTAAACTAAGCCTAACATTCATACTGATACTCCTTAAATATATCTACCATCCATTTATTTGAACCTAAGCCAGCAGATTTAAATTCTGATCTGCCTTCAGAATTTTTAAGGGTTTGTCTCTTTCAATGTTTTAATTACTTCTATGCTGACAATGTATTTAGAAGAACAAGGACTACAGAGTTTTGGGTGGTACTTCTAAAGCTTCGTAAATATTGAAATATATAAAATGGGGGAAATAGTTTCATGGGACCCAGCTTCTTAGAAAACTACTAAAACAGAATGAAAATGTATCTAATTGCTTTTGTGACTCTGTACAGTTAGAAAAAAAAAAGTTAAACAACCAACACTGGGATATGGCAAAGAATTCCATATATATCTTTCTTTGGTGGAGGGACACAAGTTTATATACTGTTAAATAAACAGCCCTTCGTTGCTTATTTGTTACTGACCCTCAGATAAGTACCCATGAGTATGATTACTTGCAGTACAAGATTGCAAGATAAGTTAAATGAGTTTTCCCCTCAAGTCCTCATTAATCTCCAGAGATAGGAAGGAATTTTTTTAAATGCCTGAACTACAGGGTCCAAGCAGTTTATTAGGCATGAGGCATGTCTAATCTCAATCTTCCAGGCCTAAGCATGGAGGTTGATATGATTTTCCCCAGCTGTATGGGGAAACAGGCCTGAGTGAACTTGGTTAACTTGCTTAAGCCTGCACAGACTCATAGGAACAAACCCTATTAAATTCCCAGGATTTATTCCAATGGTGCCACCCAGTTCATTTTGTAAATATAAAATAAAATCAAATAAAATGTCTAGTTACTTAAAAGCTGTGCTAATCCTCTGATAAGCACTCATGTAAGCAGTTAACAATCACCAGTGGGGGCCTTGTTGGTACAAAAAGAAAGCTAAGATGCTCCTTCGTGAGCTAACTTTTATTTCGATTAAGCAGTCTACTGTTTGATGAATGTTTATGAAGCACCGTCCCAGTATGCAATATGCTGGGTGGTACTGGGGGAAATTGAATATAAAAAGTTCCTAGAAAGTCTTTTATTATGGTGGGGAGACAAAAGCTTTCCCAACTCTGGCAGGTCTTTACAGAAGTTATCAGAAGGAAGTTTGGATTAAGAATGAGAATACAGCTTCTGGGGAAAATAAATAATAGAAGCTTTTTTTTTTTTTTTTTTTTTTTTGCGGGGTAGGGGGCTTTTCGAGACAGGATTTCTTTGCATGGCCTTAGCTGTCCTGGACTCACTTTATAGACCAGACTGGCCTCGAACTCACAAAGATCCATCTGTCTCTGCCTCCTAGAGTGCTGGGATCACAGACATGCAGCCTTGCGCCTGGCTGATAATGGAAGCTTAAACATGAGTCAGACAAGTAGAGTGGACAAAACCTGCTGAGCAGAGCAAAGAGAAATGAGGTGATGTGTAGCACAGCCAAAGAGCTGCAAGTATGCAGGGTGGCAGAAGGAGGCCAGGAGAGAAGGAGAAAAGAAAAGATGGTGAGACAAAGCCACACCACTCGCAGAAATGCCACTCGAGGTCAGTAACTGTACTTAAATGTAAAGTGCAACATGAAGTCTACAACTGCCTACATGTTTGTCTGTACGCATGCATGTAGAGCCCAGGAGAACAAAAGAGAGCATCAGATCCCCTGAGACTGGAGTTACATTTGCAGTTACAGTTACCCAATCTCCATGTGGGTCCTGGGAAGGAAACCTGGGACCTCTGGAAGAGTAGCCAGTGCTCTTAACTGCTGAGCCACCTCTCCAATTGCACAAACACTTTTAAAACAAGAAAATAATACGAGCAAGTTGTTCTGCAAAGTTGCCACAAGTGTGACATAAAGAAATGATAGGGGCATGGGAGAAGAGGGAGGGAGGGTGGGACAGGGAAGGAATGAGGGAGGGGTCTACAGCTCGGATACAAAGTGAATACATTGTAATTAGTAAAAAATAAGTAATTCTTTTAAAAGAGGGAATAAAAAAAAGAACCATCAATAAGGAAGGAAGGAAGGAAGGGAGGGAGGGAGGGAGGGAGGGAGGGAGGGAGGGAGGGAGGGAGGGAGGAAGGAAGGAAGGAAGGAAGGAAGGAAGGAAGGAAGGAAGGAAGAAATGACAGGAGTAGCAAACATAGAAGCAGAGAGGCTGGGGAGGAGGCCAGAGCCGCAGCACAAATGAGTGGTGGTCATTACCAAAGGAACAAAAGTGCACTGAGAGGGAGCTGAGCTTGTCAGATAAACCCTTACTTGCTGTGTACAAATGAGAGGACCACAGTTCATATCTCCAGAACCCACATCAAAATCATATGAATGGAGCAGCCCTTTGTAATTCGCAGCACTCAGGAAAGAGAGACCAGGAGCAGCTAGCCACATTAGTCAAACATCAAGTTCCAAGTTTAAAGAGATTCTGTCTCAGTATTTAAGATGAAAGAAAGAAAGAAAGAAAGAAAGAAAGAAAGAAGGAAGGAAGGAAGGAAGGAAGGAAGGAAGGAAGGAAGGAAGGAAAGAAAGAAAGAAAGAAAGAAAGAAAGAAAGAAAGAAAGAAAGAAAGAAAGCCATTGGCAACCTCAGATCTACACATTCACTGTCTGATGTGTAATCATACCCATTCAAAAATACATACACATATACACAACACACACACAGCATATCACACCACATAACTATCCACAAACAAAAATAGTTAATTTAGTTGTGGTTGAAAAAGTAAGTTTACCCTCCTAGCCATTTCCATGTGCCATGTGACTAAAGTCACCTTGCTGAGCAACAAATCTTCAGAGCTTTCATCTTTTAAAGGGGTAACTCTGTACCCACTAAACAACTCCCCATTTCTCTAGCCTCGAAATTATAGGATACTTGCTACAAAAGGGAAGAAAATGTGATGGGCTGCAACCTGGAGCTTAGGTATCAAGAATGAACTTCGGGAAGCAGATGGGGAAAGGGTAAGTATGTAGAACCAGCCTAGCAGGATCCTAATCCTTATGCGGAGGGTGGCGATGCACACAATTTGAATAGAAAGGCAAATAAAATAAGCAGCCCAAAGTTAAAAAATCTAGTAATTCAAAACAGAATCAAAGGTAAGAGTCAAAACAGGGCAAGATGCACCATTTACTGTTGTTCTAATTATTTAGGGCACTTAAGCTCATTCCAAGCATTCTCCAACTTAGTCTGTTGTATAAGCCTGAAAAAACGGGTATTGTGATTTCCAAGGCCAAGGGTTATATGTCTTTTATCTGTAAGCATAAGGTTACTGTGTAATTCCAATGCTGATTCCATACCCCACCCCATATCAGGTTCTGACCCTTGTTCTGAGAATCTCCTGTCTCAGTGTTATATAAACACTGTTCCCCAATTTTCCCCTGATATACCAATAAAGCAACTTATAGCCAATTGCTGAGCAAGGAATAGAAAAGGACTGGACTTCCTGCCAGCCAGGGAAAGAGGAGTTAGAGGAGGCAGTATGGGATTCAGCCATGGGTGAGGTCCAGGTGACATCAAGTGGGAGGAGCTGGACCAAGAAAGCTACAAAGTGCAGTCTCTGGGGTGTATGCTGGGAGGAAACCCAATTAGCCTAGAGGGTAAAGAAGAGAGCAATAACTGCTCAGTTATTGTGTTGTAAGCTTATTATTAGATAAATATAAAAGAGTCTCAATTATTTGAATGATAGCCAAGTTAAGAAAGAAACTGAGAAGCAGTTTTATAAAAATAACTTTAACAGGCTCCTCCATTAGTGAATCAGGTGGCAAGCCAGTATCTCAAAATGGTCTGACCACTTTCTTCCCAAGACATTGAAGCTATGATGCTTCTCAACTGTGATTTCTCTAAACTAAGCAACTTGCTACTTTTACAGCCATCATAAGCATGCAAAAGGTCCAAATGCATAGTATAATTTAGGTAAGTAACATTTTCAGAAAAAATAGTAACTTTTTACCAAAGGTCCCAAGAACTTAGAAAAATATAAACCAGAAGAACAAAAATAGTGACCGGGTTGGACACAGACAATAAGACATAGACAAATGGCAAATCACCCAAAACTTAATAAGCAAAAATTGGAGTGCAGAAGGAAATGTGTGGAAATCGCAATGGACAGGGTGGAGGAAATAAATGCACTCATGCAGCCAGAGCACCTTGAAATAGTACAACTTCAGAGAAGGACTAGGGCCTGGTATGTAGGGGGGTATTAATTATCCCAAAATGGTTATTATTAATTAGACTCTGCAGGTGTTAAGCATGACTCTACCACTCTTTGATAGTGTGACCTGGGGTAATTTACTTACACTAAATCTCAGTTTCCCCTCTTGGGAAATGGAGGTGTTTACAGTGTGGCCATGAGGATAATAATGGGGTGGCGATAACACAGAGAAGAAAAAAAAAAAAAGTAAGCCAGGTGATAATGCATTCAATGTAGCAGTAAAACACATAGGCGCTATAAGATGTCAGAGATCATTCATACTATTCTTAATATAGCCAAAGGCAAAGATATGAACAAAGCAAGAATATAGGAGAAGATAAGAGTGGCGGCACACACAGAAAAAAAAACAGGAGGAAAGAGATGGGAAGTTTAAGATCAGTAAGTGTGGACTCCAAACCACAAAATTTGTAAGTTACTCTGTAGCAGAGGGAAGCCACAGCTGAGGAAATGAATACACAGAAAAACAAAGCCTCCGCAGAAGTCCTCAGAACACAATGGACAGTGAAACCTCCTCTTACTCTTTCCACCTTGTTCTTTTCCCCTGCGCTATTACTGGGAGATCAGGCAGTAAGGCACCAATTCTCCAGTGCTCACACCGAAACTGCGATGGATGAGGGCAGCAGGGGTTTGGACGCCAGCTCGGCACATGACTTGGTACTCTGTTCAACTGAGAAGGTGTCCACTTTCCACGACCTGTATTCATGACTACCTGATATCTGTCATGGTAACATCTCCCTAACGGAGGATACTGACAAGATATTCAGCTTCTTTCCTGATGTATGGCTCAGGCAGGTAGCCAGCCAGCCAAATAGCTCTTCTAAGCAAATCACCACAGCCAGACATTTTTCATTGTTACTGTTACTTTATTTAATCATTGAGGGTATTGATGTCATTCCCAGTAGCCTGTGAAGCCCACAGGGGTAGAAATAAGTCTCTCCGTAATCTGGTTCCATCTATAAAATAAAACCTGACTAGAAAACTATCCTTTATAGGGGATGAGACACACCTCTGACCTCCCGTCCTGATCTTAGGTGCAATCTGCTCTTAGAAAGCTTGCTTTCTGTATCAAATGAAATACATACTAACCTTTTATCACAGTCACATGTCCATAATCCATTCATTTGAAAGGATGACCAAGGAGATCATTATGTTAACCTAAGCTACAAAGTGAGTTCTAGACCAGGGCTACCCAGAGAGAGAGAGCCTGTCTCAAAATAAAACAAAAAAGTACAGAGCTGGAAAGAGAAGCTTGTGTCCTCCTAGCCCTGCTGACCTTTCCAGATGACCAGAGGAACTCACCAGGTCCATGCACATACTCATTACCAGCTGAGGGAGAGAAGAGCTTTGATGCAGGATCTAGTGTGCAGAAGGCCAACTGTACTGACAAAAGTGAATCGTGCATTGGAAATCATGGGCGAAACTGAGTGGGAGAGCTGGTCTTAACAGAAGGGCACGGCTGTGATTACAGTCGCTGAGGGCAGGTTCCCTGGACTCTGTCCATCTCCTTGTTCCTCGTCTCAACAGCTCAAGTGATTCAATGCACGAAAGATGCCAAAACCACACAACCCCCTTCTGGCCATCATACCAACTGAAATACAGATTCTTGTCAACACCGAGGCCCAGGGAATCATGGAAAATATCAGTCCATTTCTTTCAGATCTCAGATCTGACATTCATGCGATGCCTTGGCACACTGGGGTTCACACAACTCTTCATCTTAAGTCTGACAACCGCTGTGCCAGAACTGTGTCTGCACATGCACACAAGGCCACACAAGAGATGCATGAAATGCCTTCGAGGGCAAACATTAGACAGCAGAAGGCTAGACAGTCACAGGCACTGTGCTTGTGGGCACAGATCAAATTTAAGTAGTAGGAGTAGGAAGATCAGGAGTTCAAGGCCAGCCTCAGCTTCACAATAAGTTTGAAGGCAGTCAGGGCTACACGAGACCCAAATTTGAAAACAAACAAAAACCTAAATCAAAAACCAGAGTAAGACTTTTTTTCCCACATTATATCAACTTCCTATGCCACACAATTATGTAGTATAAAAATGTCTTGATAACTGAATATGACAAGTTCAAACTAATAATAAAATAAACTAGACTCCATAACAACCAATTATAACACCATTATCAGGTAAGTGAGGATCTCTCTCTCACTCACCTGATAATCAGCGGCGGGGTATTTTCACCTGTTCCTCCCCCTGAAATCCTGGCCCCACTCTCCCCTCAACAGTCCGGCTTCTCTTTTTGGAAGCTTAGGAGCTTTGGTCCCCAAGCTTTTTGCATGGTCAAGGATTGTCTCATACTTTTTAACCATGAAAGGAAAAGCAGCTTAAGACTATATTCAACAGAGGTCATGGCTTATGACGTGAGAGAACAATCATGCTTTCGTCTTAAAAACAAGCATATCTGCTCGATCATGACAAACAAGTAAAGCCCAAATACTGTTAGAGGCTGGAACACCAAAAGGAGACAGAGTGTGGGGCCTCCCAATACTTCCTCACCCTGATACCTAAGAACCAGGGAACATGTACCTACGAAGATTTCATTGCAGGCGTGAGGTCTCAGCAGTGCATCAGAGTGCATATGCTCAGAGCGCATATGCTCTTCAAATGGACTCCAGTTCAGTTGACAGCACTCACATCAGAAGGCTTGTAACCACCTCCAACTGCAGCTCCAGGAGATCCAAACCACATTCACTTGGCCCACACACAGATTCACATGGTCAAAAATTTTAATTTTTAAGAAGAATCTTAAAATGGGGAGGTGCTTACAGAATACTTGAATTGGACCAACATAATCATGAGCATCTATAAAAGTGAAGAACTTTTCATAAAGGCACTGGAGAGGATTTGGATAAATTGGGATACTCGCTCTTATATCACTGTTAAGAACACAAATGGCATACCCAGTGTGGAAAACAATATGCTCGTTCTTCAAAAAGTTATCCACAGCCAAGAATAGGGGAACATGCCTGTGACCCCAGTACTTAAGAGGCTAATGCAAGCTAATTATGGGTTTGAGGTCATCCTGGAATATATATCAATATGTTTCAACAACACAAAAGGTATATACAGACCCCCAAATTCCACCCCCTCACACACAACCATTCAAACAGGTAACGAATATCTGTAAAGACATATAACTAATATTACACTAATATTTACAAGTCACAAATATTTGTAATATTCACAAAAAATAAACAAATGATAAAACAACCCAAAGATCCAAAAGCAAACGACTTATAAAATATGACATACACACAAAGAATATTATTTGCCATAAAGAATAACACCTAGACCAAAGAGCAAGTTGGGGAGAAAAGGGTTTTATTCAGCTTACACTTCCATATCACAGTTCATCAGTGAAGAAAGTCAGCGTAGGAACTCAAGCACGGCAGGAACCCAGAGGCAGGAGCTGATTCATTGGCCATGAAGAAAGGCTGTTTACTTGCTTGCTCCTCCTGGTTCCTCAGCTTCTTATAAAACCCAGGACCACCAGTCCAGGGATGGGCCCACCCACCATGGGCTTGGCCCTCCCCTATTTATCACTAACTAAGAAAATGTCTTATAGCTGGATCTATGGACACATTTTTTCAACTGAGGCTCCTTCATCTCTGATGACTCTAGCTTGTGTCAAGTTGACATAAAACCAGCCAGTACAGCTACCATGGGGGACGGGGGCAGTGGGTTGCTAGGGATCACTAATGGGGTGTGGGGTATAGTATTGTTTGATTGTTAGAGTCTCCCTGTGTGCTGTTCAAAAAATTTGAGCCAAGTATGGTAGTGCGTGCTTTTAATCCCAGCACTCAGAGGCACTGGTAGACAGATCACTGTGAGTCCACACAGACAGTTCTGGGCCAGCCAGGGCTATATGGTAAGACAAAACAAAACAAAAAATCCTAAAACATAGTCTTTTCTCAACCTACAGGTTGAGAACCACTGACTTCAGGGGTAGGAAAAGTCAGTGACATCACAAGAAAAGCAGTATTTGCTTTGAAGAAAGATGGAGAAATGGGACCAAAGACAAGGACTGGAGACAACTCCCCAAAACTGACAAAGGCAAACCAAGGATTCCCTTCTGGAGTTTCCAGAAACAACAGAGACCTGCTGAGACTCTTAATTTAGTCCTTAATTTGTAGATAACACTGAGCTGCTTTAAAACAAAAACCAAAACCACTCGGTTCATTGCAGCTTGTTATTCTCACTGGTGACATTCTAGGTTCCCAATGCAGGGCTTCCCTCACCCCACAATTTCAGGTCCCAGGATTTTCCCATGCACTCCTTCCTGCCAGTAATCAGAGGCACAGTGACCACTTTATAAGCTCAAATTGATAAAATCCAGAACTTCATTAAATTACAGTAGGAAATAGAGGCTCTTGGGGGACTTGATGTCCTAAGATTAAATTACTAAAGGGTCTAAAAATAAAGCTAGCAGCTCAAGAAGAAAGCACGCTATGAGATAACATGCTTTTAGTTAGAGCAGATACTAACACTGAAGCTTGTGACATGCATCCATCACTCTTGACAGATTATTTCAAGAATCCACTACATCTCTAAGACTACACCAGTAAGAGAAGCTGGAAACTGCCCTGCAGATTGTTAGTACTCAGCCTTCACACGTGTGGCAAAGTCCATAAGGTGAACCTTTGTATCTGTGTGTACAATCATGTATACAAAAAAAAAACAAAAACAGTCTATTACTACTGCTGCTGTTTTTATGATCAATATATCCATATGTGTTTAAGGAATGTTTTTTTGGTGTTGTTTTAAGTGCTATGACAAGGCAAGCCAGTACAGCATGTCCTCCACCTTGTATTCTTGCTGAGGCCATTTATGTTTGACTAGAATTTGATCTCCTTGATGAGAAACCCCATGGAAAATTACCCAACTCTATTCCAGGAACTGGAGGTCAAGATGCCCAGCTAACTTATCTTGGTTTCAGTTAAACCACCTGCTTGTGCAAACGTCCCCTGGCAGCTGCAGAGTGAGACACCAGGAAGTAGGTTTTGCCTTTCAAACCCATCACTCTAATAGCACTGTGCTACATTTGGGTCCTGACTGCTTAAATGTAGTCCCAGCTGGCAGCAATGAAGACCTTCAGTTGTGTTTGAGTGGCTTTGTCTGGTGGGCACCCCAAGAAAGTGCTAAACTCCATAAAATGCCATAAAAACAGAAGAATGTGTCCGAATTCAGAAAGAAAGGCAGGTGTATCTCTGTGAGCTACAGGCCAAACTTGTCTACACAGTGAGTTCTAGGCCTTCAGTAGGGAGAACACTTCAGGATAGTGCAGCCTGGATGCAATAGATTATCTCTTCTGCCTGACCTGACCGGGACCCCAACACTGATCAACATAAGGCGCCTTTGGACAGCTTTGCCAAGCCTCTTTTAGAAGGATTTGAAGACAGCTGCTAGAAAACCTACCAGTTTGTTTAAAATAAATGAGGTAATACAATAACCATTATTCTAAAAAAAAAAAAAAAAAAAAAGGAAAAAGAAAAACATCAATTTAAAAAGCCAAAAAAACAAAACAAACAAACAAAAACAAAAACAGAGCAGTAATGGCAGTGCTCAGGGAGACTGATAAAATAGATCCCAGATGTGAAGAAGGAGGAGGGGGTGGGGGGAAGGAAGGAGGAGGAGGAGAAGGAGCGGGAGGAGGAGAAGGAGGAGAAGGAGGAGAAGGAGGAGGAGGAGGAGGAGGAGGAACAGAAGGAACAGAAGGAGGAGGAGGAGGAACAGAAGGAACAGAAGGAGGAGGAGGAGGACGAGGAGAAGAAGAAGGAGGAGGAGGAGGAGGAGGAGGAGGAAGAAGAAAATTAATTTGGGACATGGAAAAGGGATTGTGTGCATTTATTGTGTGTGGGGTGTGTGTGTGGCAGGTAGTTCTCACTATACTGATTCCCTGTATTCTCAGCTGGGTAAACCACATGAGAGTAAGGATGGGGGCAACTCCAGTGGCTGAACTCAGTCCGCCCACACAACATGTTCCAGAGGCAAACACTCTTCAGTTTCCTACAAAGCAGTGTTATGCTTCTCCAAGAGCGCTGTGAGTATCTGGAGAAATGCCATGATACTACAGTGGTCTTGAGATCTTTACATTCTGTAACAACCTGACTCTTCTAATTCAAAAGCCAAGCCATACCCAACTCATACACACCAATCTATCCTAATTCCAATGACCCCAGCAACTGAATGATGAATTCCAAGAGTTACTCAAGTATGCCCCTGACCCAGATTTGTCCTCTTCAAAGGCGAAATTCAACTCCAGGTGCAAACGAACCACAGGTCGACATTAGCAGATAACAACCAACAACAAAATAAAGAGATTTTCATAGATGACCTAACAAATTACGTCTCCCCTTCCACCCAAGCCATTAGAAACAGACCCTTTTACCCTGTCCTGATCTCAGGGTCTGCTGGCCTGGTGCTGTCACTATGTCCTTCCTGAGCCAGCAAGCACTGACAAGCAGCTCATTCATCCTCTCTCTCTCTCCTCTATGCATATGTTTATACATAGTGGGCACAATATATCCTCTGTTATTTCTCATGGTTGGGCAATAGGGACATTATCTGATAGTGAGGTGCCACACATACCATGCATGATTTCTAAGTAAATAGGATTTATTGAAGTTTATCCACCCAAAGCCTGCTAACATATCTTCATCTTGCTTTAAGGACTGAAGGACCCTAAGACTTTAGAATGTCTTCTGGTTATAAAGACAGCAGTAAAATATTTACAAGTATGGTAGTTGGAATCCTTTACACCATAACTCAAATTCTAATTACTTTTGAGTCATTAGGGAAAGTAATAGATTTCTGAGCTTCAATATTATCATCTGCAAATGATAACAAAAAACACAAGCAAGACAAAAGTCAGGATCACTGTGAAACACTGAAGAGTACTTGTCATGGCACACATACACGGATCTGGATGTAGTGACTACAGGAGAGGCTATGGCAGGAAATGAAGATGGTAAGTAGACCACAAAGTCAAAGAGAACACACGCAAAAATGCACTCATGCGTGCACACACATACCACATTTGTAATACATCCTAGGATAACTACCAGCCATATGACTGGTAAATAACCTTTTTAACTTTAGTTCCCTTATCTGCATAATGAGGATGCTAGTTACTACAAAGGGAATCTTTGACAATTCAAACCTAAGTGGGCGATTACATGAGCAGTGTTTCTTGGAGTTGACACAGTATTTACTAAGCCTCATCTATTGAGTACTAGAATGCAGAATACAGCACAACCCGATTAAAGGAAGGAGGAGGGGAGAACTGAGCTCTGGTCTTTGACATGGTGCTCTGGAGAGCTTCTCTGATGCAATAGAAATGTGGGCATCATGATACCAAAACTGAGTGCTAAAGACCCTACTGCACTACAGTGATGTCAAACTCTGGGGTGATTTTTAAGGTTTTGAAAGATGAAGGAAAAATCTGTCTGATTCCATGGAAACTACTAGCCTATGATAGGAGCCCTAGGAAGCAGCACTACCAAGTGTGAGGGAGTGGGTCTAATCAAGGCCATAGTCTTGCCTTTACAGAGGCCAGCAACTGCTGCAAATAGAAGGTAAGTAACAGGAAAAGGTCAGAATCGTAGCGGAGCTGAGCATGTCATCAGTACAATCTGAATCGAAGGCTGTAGCTGTGCTGTCACAGGGACACCGCTCAGAGGCAGACAGAATTCTTTTAAAGCAGTGGCTGTCAACTTTCCTAATGCTGCAACCTTTAACACACTTCCTCCTGTTGTGGTAACCCCTTCCAAAAAAGTTATTTTCGTTGCTACTTCATAACTGTAATGCTGCTACATGAATAACGATGTAACTGACATGCAGGATATCTGATATGTGACCCCTGTAAAAGGGTTGATCAACACTCCCCTTCCCCCCAAACTAAAGGGGTGAAGATGCACAGGTTGAGAAGCATTGTTTTAAAGAATAAAAGTTTTTTCTCATAATTCATATGCATTTTTTCAAGTGGCCACTGAGTTATTAGGTCATGCCAACCCCCCCCAAAAAAAAAAAACAAGCTTCCTTAAATAAATACTTACAGTTTGGACATAAGTATTTAGAGGAAGTGAAACAGATAGGTTGTTCTTCTTGCCTTGAGGCAACTGCAAAATAATTACTTAGCTATTAAAGGTCCTGTAACCTGAAGAGGTGTGAGACACTAGCCTAGATGAAAACCACCACCTTTTTCTCCATCACGCTCTGTATTATTGTCTCCTAGAATTATTCTAAAATAAAGCCACAAAGAAAACTGTTAACATTTGGATGAGGCTGGCTTAAGAAAAATGACCACAAACATATTTCAACTAGATAAGTACAATTTATCTGAAATATGAAATTCCTCCAGAGGTTCTATGTAAATAGCATGTTACATAGCACTCAGCAACCATTTGCCGTGGCAGATTAATCTGGACTCTTGTAACAGTGTATCACCACGGGTGTGCAACCTTTGGGCTTCTCTGGACCACAGTAGATGAAGATCTTCAGTGACACATTACCCTGTTCCAAACCATCTGACAGAGCATATATCATTACTCTGAGCTCCTATTGTCCTGCCACATTATTAACCCTGCCTTGGCTATACTCAGTGGTAACCAACTTGAATGGTTAAGTACACATCCACTCTAACGTACATGCTCACCAAAATCAAGGTGAGATCATCTGTTTGGAGCCCGCAAAAAAAAAAAAAAAAAAAAAAAAAAAAAACACAAAAAAAACAAACAAAAAAAAACAAACAAGCATAAAACTGAGCGTCACTTTTCAAAGCTCAAGACCAAACCTTCACACACAGTTGGAACCAAGGGACCACTAACATGTGTATAACCTTTCCGTCTATCCTGTGACCTCTGTCCACCAGGCTCGGGCAATGAATCAGCAAATCCCAATGCCTATACTATTCATGAGTCAGGCTGGACAACTTAGAGAAACACACGCTGCCACTAAGTGTTTAATAAGCTGCAACAACCGTTGACCAAGTAAGAGTTCTAAAGTCTCATTGGGCATAGATCACTTTAAAATACCTACATCTGGAACATTTCCCTGATTCTATCAGTTCTGTTCAGTTGTCACTGTCCTTCTTTATACAGCCTTACTTCCTATTCAGCGGCACTGTATTTTCTGATTCTTCATACCTACTTTCTGCTATTCCTTTCTCTAGAAGTAAAAGATGTGATATATATTTTACACACAAATTCTCTCCTGTTTCATGAGAAAAAGAGGACATTTAAAATAAGAAAATATTTTAAGGGGGGTGGGGGAGTTGATTTTATTTAGTTTAATACAGATTCCCAAAGAATCAGCACTTGAGGAACATGGTGCCACGTATCTTTAATCCCAGGACTCCAGGCAGATCCATCTGAGTTCAAGGCCAGCCTGGTCTATATAGCAAGGTCAGCCAGAGCTACATAGTACAAATCTGCCTCAATGGGAGGAAAAAAAAACAACAACATAATTTTGTTCTGAGTTTCTGTAATATATACAGAACAGAAATACAATAAAATCCCTCTGACTCAGTTTGCAAAGAATTGTGCTTCAAATGTGATGGTATTTCAAGAGCATTAATCATGTTTATCCTTGTTTTCTCCCTACTGTATTCTAATCCCAGGGCCATTGATGAAAAAGTTACACACTATGTATGGCAAAGCACTGTGTCTGGATCCAATTATTAGGAGCTATCCAATTATCTGTTAAGATTTCCCATGTGATTTCCAATGAGCACTCTTGAGGAAGAAACATCATTCCTATGTCAGAGTAGGAAGAGAATCAGATAAGCAACTACTTCAAATAAAACCCTCACTGCCGCCACCTTTCCCTACACAGAGATAATGCAACCACTTGTCTCAACCAGAAAACCTCCACAGATTAGTGAGACACAGGGGAAGGGGGTTTGTGTACTTTCTTGCCTTTGCTGGTTTAAAATCTGCTTGGACCTACTTGTACATTGTGAGACCAAACAATGAAAACTACTTTCCCTCCCATACTTGCTACAATACAGTCTGTTACTAGTTTCCATTCAGCCAACTATAACTTATAAAACTGAAATCAAGTAGAACATTTGGATGACATTTAAACTATACATGGTATCTTGTTGTCAGTGTCTGCATCCTAGGGGGACACAGAGGTCTGCCAGGGAGACAGTACAGTAGATGTATTCCCAAGACTCACAGGGCTCCTTCTATAGGAACGAGGAACAAGAAAGGCCTCAAAATCTGAAGAAAAAAACTAGCATGAAGCAGAATCTCTTACTGGCTAATGCTGGGAACAAATACTCCTTCCTAAACTCTCACTTAACCCAGGACAGCCTGGGGGGTTTTGATTCTCAAGCATCAGGACAAGCTCTGCTCTACCAGCAAAATGAAGACAAACTTGCGAAGTGGATGGGACCTTGGTTCTCCTTTCCTCAGCCAAACCCACTAGAAATAGAAGTTCATGAAGAATCAAACCTTTCACCTCCAAGACATGTCTTTAGAAAAATCAGAAATGTATTTTCTGAGTCATCTTTCAGGACAATCATTCTTTAGTGCAGGGAAAGGCTGACACCACTACCAAGTCACTTGATAAAACCAATATGTCACAATACAATGAGGACAAAGGTCTCAGAAAAGGACAGTCCTTAAAGCAAAGTAGGTAGCTCTAAGCTCCGTTTCCTAACTTCGGGCCTCTGTGTGGTTTGATCACACAGCAACATAAGTTGTTTTAAATCGGCCATAAAGCATTTAAAACTGTCAAATGTCTTGAGAAATGTGGAAGATTTCATATAAAAATCCAAATTTTCATCTGATCATGCAAACCTGGAAGTCTCACCAGGCCAGCCTGCCTGCCAGCATGGGCCAAAGCTGAGTGGCGCCTGACTCGGAATTTTTTCTCTGGCTTGCCAAGACCCCACTAATCCCTTTTGTCTCAAATCCAAGCACATTTTGCTAGTTTAAAGGACTCCCTTTACCCCTGTAGACCTCTGAGTTCTGATCACCATTTTAGGGCATTGTTGGGGTTCTACTGCACGCTACAGAGTCGGGATGCATACGAAGGAGTTTGCGAAGACAACTGGGTGCTTTCTTGGTGGCCCAGAAATCCCTACCAAGTCTTATCACGGTTTGTCCATTTTCCTCTGGGTGTTGCCTATAACAACATGTTCTCTTCTGGGATTCCCCCACCCAGGCTGTCCTGCTCTGATGTCAGTGCTGTCTCCTTCGCTGTTCTGCTTTCCTAACATCGGCTGAGTTCTGAGAATATAAACCCAGTATTACTCTGGATGTCAACATTCTGTCTCCCCACTGTGCAAACGAAAGACAGATTGGCTTCCTCCAGGCTGGGGATCATGAGAGTAAGGCACAATGATGTTGAAGTACAGCAGGAAGTGGGTCTTACGCAACACTGAACAACTCAGGTCTTCAGAAACCAGAATCAGGAGAGCCAAAAGCAACAACTATCCCCTGTTAACAAAGGAAAAACTTCATATACTAACAACCAAAAAAACACGTAATGTATCTATGTGGATCAGACGGACTCTAGGCTTGTGGTACTGAAGAGACCCCTGCTAGAATCACAATAGTGAACCAGGCATGTGCAAGGAGAGACATACGGACTCAGCAGACGGATTAGAAGCAACTGGGAGGCTGTGCGGCGGCTACCGTATGTGATCCCAGCACTTGAAAGGCAGGGTGGCAGGGGGACTGAAGTTTAAGACCAACTCCGTCTATACAGCAAATTCAAGGCTAACCTTGGCTACATGAGATGATGTCCAAATAAAATGGTTTAAAAGATGAACATGTTAAAAAAATTCCCGTCCTACCACAGGCTGGTGACATATGCCTATAACCAAGTAAATGGGAGGTGCAGGCAGGAAAACCAGGAGATATATGGCAATGTCTAGGCCAGCCTGGACTATACCAGATTTTACACACACACACACACACACACACAGAGCACCACCAGTCCTAAACCCTAAGGGGCCTGTAACAGAGCCAGAGAAGCCTTTCCAAAGGAAGGGCCTTTGTCACACTAGCACTTTCTTTGATTCAGAGTTTGGGTGGCCGTGGTTGTTATTATCTAAGAGTCCTGAATGTGAGAAGTCCAGGAACTGTATTATAGGAGAAGGCCCAAATACTCAGCTTTCCTGCTAAAACACAAGCCAAGGCGTATAAAGACATGGAGCCCAGGCTCTAGAGAAAGGTGATAGAGGAAGAGCCAACTGTGTTTTCAAATGCTGACTTGAGTGCCCTGGTTAGCACCCTGCTGCGGGTATTGTTATAATGTTGACCTAGCTCCTGTAATCATATGATGAGAAGGAATGCTCCCAATCATCCATGATTGGCTGACTAAAAGGTGGGGCAGTGGGCATGGCTAAGGTTTGAGGGCTTAGGGAACAGATGATCATGGGAGAGAGAGAACCAGGAAGAGAAGGAGGAAGGAGGTAGAGAGCACCAGTTAGCTTGAAGAAGCACTTGGCTGCTGTGGATGAAGGAAGCGGCCCAGATGAGAGAATAAGCAAGAATTTATGGAATTATGAAAGACAGAAATTATTAGAACAATTGGCCTGGAATGGGGCTAGGAGGTAAGGGTAGTTTAGAGGATTAATATCTGCCCTTCTTCAGGTAAGATAAGGCTATTCTAAAATCTATCAGCTGTCTGTGTCTTTTATTGATTGTGAAAGTGAGTTAGATAATACTGCCTGTAATGATTGTAGGGCTGATTAAAATAAACATCGTTAGTCCTACAATTAAATTAACCACAACAGAATGGGGATGCCCCAAATCTAAGAATGCTTAACCATCCTTAAGGCAACGCAGCACAAATTCTTACCCCTTAACTCACTCAGGCTCCTTTTTTCTGGAACCTTCACAGCGCTTTAGCTGCAAAGCACAATATGCTCAAGAGGATGGACTGCATGCCCATCTTCTAGAATTTACATCTCACCAGCGCTTTGCCAGTTGGCAGCCTTTCTCTAACCAGGCTGCACAGGAAATATAGTTTCCCAAGTTTCCAGAGAATAAAAGTTCTCTCTTAACTCTCAGTTCTATTTTAAAATACCATTCACTCATCCCAACCTACTAAAGTTACAGAAAACAAATGCCCCCCCACACACACACCCTTCACTCTGTTGATATATAACAAGGCACAGTCATCACACAGGCCCTCTGTGTTTACAAAGGTGCCAAATCCCTCTGCTGGTGTACAGGATGGATTCTTGCTTTCCAAAACAGGGGCACTTGCCCTGTTTTCAGTAATGTACACAGAGGTGTCTTAGATCATGCACCTGAATTTACCTGTCCGGTTTTTTGTTTGCTTTTGAGACGGGACCTCACTATGTAGCCCTGGCTGGCCTGGAAGTAGTTAGGTAGACCAGGCCATCTTCAAAATCTTAGAGATCTACCTGGCTCTGCCTAGCAGTGCTGAGATTCAAGATCTGCACCACCAAGAAGAAAATCTTGCAGGGACAGAGTTTGGAGGAGATGAGACCACATCCTCTATCGAGATCTGGCAGTAGCAGAAGCTAAAATTAACATAATACTTAGATTGGGAAGCCAAGTATTCCGAAGAGCAGGCTTCACTTGGCACCAGTCACGGCTCCGAGTCCCTAGGTAGTCTCCCGCATCTCACAGCTTTGGCACTCTCTGTTGGAGCATGTTTACCTCTAGTCTTCTACCTGTGATTATATAATTGAGTGTATGCAGTTAGCATCTGTACAACGCACATAGTATTCTCGCTAACCATATAGTATTTGTAATACACTTACATTCGGTATAAATAATCTGGAGATGACTTAATTACACAGAAAGATGTATATAGTCTATCTACAACTACCATTGTATTTATATGTCATGGATATTCACAAATATTGGTATCTTCTAGGGGCTTAAGGGGATGTCTTGGTACCAGTTCTCCACAGATATTAAGAAACAGCCTTATACATATTCTGGAGAAAAGCATATATATGGATATACACATGTGTATGTGTGTCTTATTACCTCATTTCGGAGGTAACATGATAATCTTAGCTGTTTTTACATTCCTGGCTTATCATGTGACCTATAGAAAATTGTAACACAATAAAATGAAGATAAGATGTGCCTGTTTTGGTGGGAAAGGGGGAGATGAGACAGGGTTTCTCCCTGTAGTCCTGGCTGTCCTGGAACTTACTCTGTAGACCAGGCTGGCCTCAAACTCAGAGATCCACCTGTCACTGCTTCCTGAGAGCTTGGATTAAAGGTGTGCCCTACCACGCTTGCTGTGTGTGTTACTTTGAAGGAACTAATGGGAGTAAATGAACTCAAAGTATCCTGAGTGACTCTCCTACTTCCTTTTAGTATTTTTAGTTAAGTGTTTTTTTCTGAGAGACCCAACCTTCAAATTCCCATGGCCGGGATCAGCCAAGCATAAAGTAACAGGAGTAGTGAGCAGGCAGGGCAGGCAAACGGTGCTTCCCTGCAGAACTGCGGGTGTTGTTCCTTTTACTTTCTGTTTATAAAATGAACCCACCCCCCACACACACACACATACACACACACACACACACACACAAGAAGGTTTTTGTTGTTGTTGGGTAGTACTGTGTTCCACTTTCTTCAGCAATTCCATTCTGTCACCTATGGACCCTACTGGCCCCCAACATAATACTACCATAAATATGCAGACAAACAAGTGCATGTCAGCTGAACAAAGCCGGCTCTCCACAGACTCTGTACTTTCAGAGCCAGGAGTCCACAAACAGACTAGTCCCTTCCCTACCAGTCTGCTGACCCCAGGTCTCTACCAATAGCAAAATACATTTACAGAGCCACTATATAAGTACATTCTGAGAGCCACTACCTAAGAACATTCACACAGCCACTATGTAAGTCCTTTCTTAGAGCTACTACAGAGAGCTTTCCACTGGCAATCAGAGTTAAAGACTAACTTGCAGTTTTTGGCAAAAATCAATTCCCCACAGTGACTTTTATGTCTTTCAAACATTCATTAACTAAATCAAAGTAATTCTCTGGTCAAATGACACCAATCTGCCCTGAGTATGCTGAAAAGAGTAACCATTGGGGACTGGAGAAATGCAAGGGTGCTCAAAAGCATTCCCTGCTCTTCCAGAGGCCCCTGAATTCAATTCCCAGCCTCTGCATCAGGGGGCTCACAGCCACCTCAACTCCAGTTCCAGGGGATCTGATGTCCTCTTTGGCCTCTGTGGGCACTCACACACATGTAGCAACACACACACACACACACACACACACACACACACACACACACAAGATTTTAGAACTCTGCCTGGTGGCCTAGTGGTTTGCTGCATCCTGGATTAGATTCCCAGTCAAGGAAGCCTCTCTTCTTCCGGTCATATTGGCACCCGCCTTTAATACCAGCACACAAAAAGCAGAAGCAGGCGGATTTACGTGGATTCAGGCCAGCCTGGTTATAGAGTGAGTTCTAGAACAGCCAAGGCTATGTAGAGAGACCCTGTCTCAAAATATAAAAAAGAATTTCGATGTCACCCTTGTTCTTCTTAGGCCAAAGCAGTAGCCGTTGTGTGTAGACACTGCCAACCCGTGAAAAGTGTCAAGAACTACACAGGAGCTCTGAGATGTAAGGCAGCAGCCTGTTTCCCTACACGCTTTGCTCCCGTCTAACTTTTAATACGTTACAATCCTTCTTTTACAGTCAGGTTTCTGAATCTGAATTGTTTTCCATCAGCTTTGTCCTCGGTTACTGAAACCCTCCTTGCTGGTTTGTGTCAGATCCTGGGTGTGAAATATGAAGTGCACTGCTGACAGGAAAGGCCAAAGTGCTTCCTCAAAACACTGGCCAAACAAAAGGCAAAGTTCCCAGCTTCCTGAGGGTGGACAATCTTCCTCCTCTGTCCTAATACGTGGGGGACCATCAAGTATCCTTTTACCTCGGGAATGACTGCCTGGGCTGGCTTTATCCTGCCACTCACGCATTCTGGGAGGAGTGGGGACATGGATCCACCAGGAACATGCCATTGGCTGCTTGCACACCATCCATGGGCATACTTCTTTACTGTTAATTTGTATTTGTAAGCCAAATGATTGCTGGTATGTAAATGAGCTTGTATTTTATAAATGAGCCTAAAGGCTGGCTATCCTGCACAGCCATAAAACAAAAGGTGGCAGAGGCCATGCATTTAATCAGTCTTGGTTTGTTCCTTCTTTATGACACCTTTCTGCCAGACTAGGACGGCTGCTTTGTTCCCCAGTGTTTTGATGGAATTTTTATGTGATATTGTTGGTTGCTTTGTTTTTGAGACAAGGTCTCACTCTGTAGTTCTAGGCTGGCCTAGAACTCACTCTGTAGCCCAGGCTGGTCTTGAGCCTGTGACAATCCTCCTATTTTAACCTCCCAGGTGTTAAGATTACAGGTAGGAGCCACCATGCCCAGCGGAATGGATCAGTTGTTTTTTTTCTGTTTGTTTTTTTTTTTAATTTTTCACCTTTCCTTTCAGATTATTTTCAAAATCCTGAAGTTTATTTTATAAAGGAGACAAAGACTAAATTATAAATTATCAAATGCCTAGGGACAAGTTTGGTATGAAAAGTTTGAACTCCCTGGTTCAGAGGCACTGTATGTAACTGCAGAGCCATCTCTTGCTTCTTGAAGTTGTCACAGCTCTTACTGCATGCCATGGCATCCAGAAACACTCCTCACAGCCCCAATGTGATCAACCAGACCTTCAAGATGAATCTCTCAGGACGCAGCCAGATTACACGACGTTTAAGACAAACAAATAAGCATTTGCCATAATTGCAGATGGCATCAAACTGAGCAGTGGTGTGTACACAGTTCTGATTGGTTTATTCATAAAAACAGCTACAGCAGCAATGAGATAATTCAATACAGCAGAGAAAAAGAACTACTACAACTATAGCAACTGTTTTCTTGTTATCATAATCCACAAAACTGTCGATTTCCAGTAAGAAAGCTCAGGGATCTATGACCAATGATCTATCTGCAAGTTCACCCCACACATCCGCTCTGGCCCAGTGAAAAAGTGTCAAAGTGTCAGAACAAGGAAGGGCCCGTGAGAGAGAAAGAGAGATAGATAGATAGATAGATAGATAGATAGATAGATAGATAGATAGATAGATAGATAGATAAATTTTGGTCTTTTAATAATGTTATTTCTTTGAGTCAAAGAAATAACTAATTCTACAAAAATACAGAAAATGATGACGGTTCGAATAGATGCCTCTCACGGTCCCTACTATACCTGAAGCATCCAACTTACATGACTGCTGATAAAACTAGAAAAAAATTAATACCAAGGCACTTAACCTAAAATGATTCTGCAGCTGATGGAGCTGTGATGACAACAGAGCACGTCTACTGCTGAGAAGATGGGGACAGAACTCATTCCCTTGACGAAAAGCATCACTGAAATAGTTCTGGTACTAACTACACTGTTTGGGAAAAGGATCTTATGAAATAAAGTTGCTGCTTTACATACATACATACATACATGGTTCAATTTATCTATCCTCAATGGCCTTTGGAGGTAGAGATTATGAAATTTCATAAAATGAGAAAAACATTCTAGGGGAAAAGGCAGAGGACAGAATGAAGAGTGTCATTACCAAACCTCTGTGACCCATAAACTTCTTCAACAAGAACAATGTTAACACCAAGTCAGCTATGTTTGCACAAGTCAACTACTGCTTTTCATAAGTGACTGGGTACTTGAGAAGCTGGAAAGATGCCGTGGCAACTGAGAGCTCTTGTTGCTCTTGCAGAAGAAAGGGGGTTCAGTTCCCAGAACCAACATGGTAGTTTACAACCGTAAATGTAACTGTAATTCTAGGGGATCCCATGCCCTTTCTGACCTCCATGGGCACTAGGCATGCACAAGGTGCACACACATATATGAACACAAAACACTCACACATATAAACCTTTCTTTAAAAATAAAGTTTAAAGATGTACTTTAGCTGAGCATCCTTTTGTTGTACTATAGAGTTCGTTTTGTTGGTACTATTGGCTTGGGGATTTCTCTTTTGCTTTTGAGCCAGGTCTCATATATTCCAGGCTGGCCTATGTAGGCAAGGATGAGAGCTGATCCTTCTGCCTCCTTCCCACCCCCTGCCCACAAGCATCAACATTTCCAGTTTATGTAGCATTAGGGATCAAGGGAGGGCTTCGTGCAAGCACTTTATCAAAAGAGCTACATTTCCAACCCATTGGTTTCTTTTAGCTGCTTCACATTTTGGGGAGAGGGAGTCATCACTGTTACTGCCTGGAGAGGTGAAGTCGGTTTAGTTTGGTCTCAACTACGTTTGCCAGGCTGACCTCAGACTCGCAGGAAGCTTCCTGCTGCTCAGTCTCATGAGTGCCGGGACGACAAAAGAAACCTACACATGTCAGGAAAGTATCTATCCACATTCGATGTAAAAGCATTTTAACAGGGAAACAGAAGCACATCACACAGTTCTGACTTAACTTCAAGGAAAACAAGTTATTAAGTAAAATTGAGGGTGGTAGCATGTGGGATTTGGGAGACTAACTTCTCATGGCCAACTTAGTTAACTGTGGTTGCTAAACAGAGAACAAGTGCTCCCAGACATCTCACACCCAGTGTCCTTTCACAAAACTGAGTCAGGAAGGATGAGCGTCAAGAAGCCACAGACTGGCTGACACTGTTTATCTGACCCAGGCTGGAACCTTAACAGCCCCACTCAATGTGGCCCCCTAACCCCGGAATAACTAACTGTGCAGCCCAGTTCATATCAGAATGAAAAAGGACAACCATAAACCCAGCAAACATCCTCCTGAAACCAAGTGTCTCTGCCAGATGTTCATTTTCACTGGCTTCTTTCCACATAACGACGGAGTGGGGCAGGGCATTTTAGCGATTTTCAGACAGCCAGGCGGAGAGCATCTAGGCAAGGGACGGCTAACAGTAAACTTCCCTAGGCGCCCACCAACAGCACAGGAGAGAGGGTGAAGCAGGCAAGGGAACAGCGCCCTTAACAGGCTTCATTAACAGCAGCCTTGCTGAGGAGAAGCCGATGGAGGAAGCCATCCAGATGAGTGGAACAAAACAGCACAGCACTGAACACGACGGCCTTCCACTTGTGATGCAGCCAGATGTTACTTGGCCAGCTACCCAGCAGATTTGCTTTTCCGTCCCCACCCATCTATATTTTTCCTTTTTTCAATCAGACATCCTGTTCACACACTGGTCCATAAACAACTTCCTTGGAGTCTAAGTATTTTCATGTTGATTAACATTTTTTTTCATCTCTATGAACTGTTTCCTGAAAACAGACTGTCAGCCAATAAGAAAGACAAAGTTAAACACAGTTCTCAACTTCAAACCATGGCTCACTCAACCATGATACAGCATCAACAGGCTTGGTAAGTTTGTCACACAAACACACGCATGCACACACACACATACTCACAGGAGCACATATGCACACTCATACACACACATGCATGCACTGAAGAAAAGATACACATACATGCAGCAGAGCTGTTAAAATTCTTGGCTTACATACAAACAGCCAAAAAGTCAGTTCTGAGGCCAAAAGCTTCCAGGAAAGTTTATATTCAGGCATATCATAAACTGTGGCAGGAAATTCAAATCTTCACACTCTGTGCCTGAACATAGTGTACTGAGATTTGGGTTAAAGAGGAAAAAAAAAAGTAAAATACTATATGCACCTTGTCTTAGTTAGGATTGCTATTGATGTGGTGAAACATCATGATCAAAAGCAGTTTGGGGAGAAAAGGGTTTATTTGGCTTACACTTCCACATCACAGTTCATCATTGAAGGAAGCTGGGGTAGGAACTCAAGCAGAGCAGGAACCCAGAAGCTGGAGCTGATTCACTGGCTGTGTGTGTGTGTGTGTGTGTGTGTGTGTGTGTGTCTGGTGTGTGTGTGTTGGGGGGGAGGTGTCCCTTACTGACTTGCTCAAGACCACCATCCCAGGAGGGAGCCCACCCACAACGGGCTGGGTCCTCCACATTAATCACTAATTAAGAAAATTCACTTCAGGCTAGCCTACATCCTGATCTTACAGAAGAAATTTCTCGATTGAGGTTTTTCCCTCTCATATGACTCTAGCTTGTGCCAAGTTGATAAAATAAAGCTAGCAGCACATGCCTGAAAATTCGTTGTCCTTGTCTTGCCACACGCAAACCCTTTCTGTGTGTCCATGTGAACGCATTCTCCATTGCAGCCTCATTCACACCTCTAGACACCCAATTCTCTCCTCCTTCCTTTTTTGCCCCAAGTTTCTTTCTCACCCCACCATCCTGGAAGCTGTGGAGCATCTATCTGCTCTACTTGTCTTGGTCTTTCTTTCCTCAGGTATCTGATAAGGCTTGCTGAGCTAATTGTGTCTTTGTTGGATACACTAGCCAGCAAGGGGTTCTCCTTGAAATACAGACTCAGTGGCATTGAAAGGACATGAGAGAAGAGCCAATCATGCTGAAGCCCCAGGCAAAGAGTGACAAAAGGTTTATGCAAGAGGGCATTTTCTATTTAGCGTACTACCCTTTCCCCTTTCTCCACACCCGGAACTTATTTTATCATGGCTGCCAATTTGCCTATCTCTCTTAATTCCAATTCCTTCCACTACAGGGAAGGATCTGCTTTCTCTCCAAGAGTTTGGAAAACTCTTCTCGGCGTGTTAGGATACTAGGCAACTATCAGTTCTCCACACCTGAGGGTGAAGCACGCCATGCCCAGATTCCACCGTGCTTCTCCCTCCTTCATCCCAGTGCCTATGTACTAAACACTTAGAGCACTGCCTTTCCTCCGGTGGCATCACCTCTTATGGAAAGAACCCTCATTATAAGAGTGCTATGCCCCCCGGTGCTATTACTGCCCAGCAACGCCTCAGCTTTCCTGTGACGAGGAGCTTACTCCTTCTTTGGCACCTGAACCGGAAGGGAGAGAAATAAATACGCCATGTAAGTGCATCTGCCCTGCGCCAAGGTGCCACCATGTCCAAGATCCCTCTTCTCAGTCCCACCTCAGACCACCCTCTGAGCTGCAATTGCACACGGTTTCAAGCCAATCAAATGATTAGTTTCAGAGGCAAATTATAAGAGGAATAATACATGCTGTGAAAATTGTGTGTGTGTTTATATATGTATATGTATTAACGTTTGTGCATTCAGATATAGATTTATAACCTGAATCCAATGAAGCTAATCAATGAAGAAATTATCTGGTTATCAGAATAATTAAATAATTAATATATCTTGCATAACCAATATGCTTGGAAACACAGCAAATGTTGCCCTTGTGACTGTGGTTTCAAGGCCAATAAAACATGAGGCTTTAGCAGTAAAAGTAATGCTTTCTTGGCTTGCCAGCTCTCATGTTCTACACTAGCCTAGTCTCTCTCCTGCCCTTAACTGTCCACTAATAAGATAACACGTGGTCCTGTCACACAGCAGGCTCTTTATAGAAACCAGACCACAGGAGACTGTTTTAATCTCCAAAGTGTGAAATTTACTTTAACATCCCCAAGTCACAAACCCCAAGAATGGAAGAGGGGCCATCCCTTTCACAGAAATAAAATGAAACACTTCTGCAGATATGTAGACAATAAATTTCTAAGAGAAATAATTCACCTAAAAGTTTTGAATTTCAAGTCCCTAAGAATTGAGACTATAATGCATTTGCCATTATCTGGATCTCTTTTTTTTTTTTTTCTTTTTTTTTGGCCAAATCTATTATTGAAGTTTCTTTCAGGTTTTTCATATGCTTTAAAGATTTGTGACAATCATAACTTGGCTAGTTCAAGAAATGAAATCAGAGTAAATATTGAATATTAAAAAATAATTGGTTCCACCCTTATTTAAGACAAAATATAAAATAAAAACTGTTAATCTCCTTTACTTGCAAGTATCTTTTGCTTTCATGATCATCAATGAATCATAATAGAAAACCTTGGAAACAACAAATTCCTTTCTTTTTTTAAGAGTTATTTATTTATTTTACATGAGTGCTCTATCTGCATGTACACCTGCATGCCAGAAGAGGGCATCAGATCCCAGTATAGATGGTTGTGAGCAAGTGTGTGGTCACTGGGAATTGAAGTCAGAACCTCTGGAAGAGCAGACAGGACTCTTAACTACTGAGCCATCTCTCCAGCCTGACAACAAATTCTTAATGTCATATTTGATAGTCAGCATTCAAAGTTAACTTACACGAAATTAAAGCACCTAAGTTCCCTAGATACAATCAGAATTTTTTTTTTTATGTATTTGGAGACAGCTATAGTTTGTGATTAGTAAAAATAACATGATTTTTAACTTTAGAAATTACATTTTTGTATTTTGAAGTATTGAGGAC
Source organism: Meriones unguiculatus (assembly GCF_030254825.1). Taxonomy (NCBI): domain Eukaryota; kingdom Metazoa; phylum Chordata; class Mammalia; order Rodentia; family Muridae; genus Meriones; species Meriones unguiculatus. The sequence goes on along the minus strand of NC_083356.1, from coordinate 93,562,141 downwards.
AAAACAAAAAGTCTGGAAAGCTTACAAAAATGAACAGTGCCCATTTCTAACACAGACACCAGAAGTCCCTCAGGGCCAAGCTTCTGTTGCTTTCAGAAAATACCAGGCAAGCAAATGCTCAAGGAGAGAATGAATCAATAACTTATTTTTTAGATCCTGATATCAGAATTCCAAAAGCCAAAGAAACACTGTTAATGAAAAGAGTGAGGAAAGGGTACAATGTTTAACCTTCAAGAAAAAATTAAATTAACCAGAAACTGTCCTTTCTCCAATTAATCCTAGTTAATTAAGGTTTTGTTATATAGGACAGCTCATAATAACTTCAAAAATCTATTTTTGAAGTCTAAATGCCAACCACTCGGCTCTGTCGAGCGCTGTTCACTAGTCCCAGCTATGTAAATAGCTTCTGAAAGAATTCAATATTGTTAGCAGCATAAAAAGTTCTTGAATAGAGGGGTGGCAGGAAGCTGGATCTTGTGACTGTGTACACGGCCTGCAGTGTGGCAGGCGGACATCCTGAAACTTATACTGACTTTACAGAATCCATTAGAGCATGCAAGGAAAAGAGCAAATGCCAAAGCGTAGAAGGGTGACAAGGATGTCCCGCGACAGGCTCCTTAGAGGCCCACTATCCACTTGAGCACAACTCCTGGTAACCGCAGAGACCAGAAGGACTCCTTGGTATCTTAGACCCCATGGCATCTGTGTTGTGCTCACTGCATAAAAATCAAACAATTTCTCCTAGAGTTGAGCAGTATTTTTATTGTAATGATAAAACTCTACCTCCAAGTATTTGTATTTCTGGTTTTTTGTTTATTTGTTTGTTTGTTTTTGCAAAAGTGCATGCTTCTCCCATGTACCCATGCATTAGAGGTGTGATTTGATGAATACATACTTGTTTGGTAGCCTTCTTGCAGCAAGTGAACCCACTAAGCTTTCTCTCACTCCCTTTGCCTTCACGATGGGCAGGGATCTTATCTCTCTTCTCCAAGCACTAAGAGAAAAGGACTCCAGGGGAGAACAAAGAATCCAGACCCTTACACAGGGTCACTGGCTTTTGCCTTCATGGAGTGCTTACTCTGTGCTATACATCAGATGTCACCCTCTCTCACTTTCCACATCACTTCTTTGAGGCAGAGTCTCTCACAGAGCCTGGGGCTTACAAGGAGATTTTTCCTGTATAGTTTTTTTTTTTCCTTTTCTTTGAGAGAGGGATGGAGGATGAGAGAGGTGTGTGCCTTTGAGTTGATAGTCCAGACACCAGGAAACTCCAGTAATCCTCCTGTTTCTACCCATTCAGTGGTAGAGTTACAACTGTAGGTGGGACCATGCCTTGTTTGCCACATGGGTCCTAGGATCCAATCTCCAGTCCTTACACTTGTGTAACAAATACTCTTATCCACAGAATCATTTTTCAACACCTAAACTGCACCCGTTTTCACATGGGGTCTCACAGTTCTCAGATGCCTTCAGACTCTCTGTACAGCTAAGGATGACTTTGAACCCTGACCCTCCTGCCTTCCTTCCCAAGTGCTGAGACTGCAGATCTGCGCACACCCCTGGCTTAGAAGGTATGTTTGTTTGTTTGTCTGTCTGCGTAGCTCTGACTGTCATGGAACTCACTCTGCAGACCAGGCTGGTCTTGAAGTCACAGTAATCCCACCTGCCTCTGCCTCCGAGTGCTGAGATCAAAACCGTGTGCCAACACCGAGATTGTGATTTACAATAATTTAATCTCTGTTTAGATACTAAATTATGCAATACAAAATTGTTTTCTTTAATATAAACCAGGTGCAACCGCATGTACCTGTAATCCCAGCTACCCAAGAAGCTGAGGCAGGAGAATTGAGGCTAAGCAATTTATCAAAAGCTCATTTCAAAGTAAATGAATAAATAAAGAGTAAAGTAAACATCAAACACCGTGTCTCCAAACAGCAGTGGAAATGGGCTGTGTTATCTGTAAGAGTTACTGTGAAAACCTCAGCATACCGTGGCACCCAGTGTCAAGACAGGAAACAATGCAGGAGACACTGCTCGCTCCCCAATTGCATCTGTTTGCCTCCATAACAGGACACTTCTCCTGTGGCACTGCATGATAGGGGTCTAAACCCGCCCAGTGCCACTTCACATAGCTTAATCTGGTCTCCCGCCTCAGCATCCAGAAAGCTAAGATTATAGGCCTGTGCCACCATGCTGTCTCTGTTTTTGTTTGTTTGTTGTTTTTCCACACGGGGTTTCTCTGTGTAAACCTGGCTGTCCCAGACTTTGTAGACCAGGCTGGCCTTGAACTCACAGAGATCTACCTGCCCCTGCCTCCCTGAGTGCTGGGATTGCACCCTACTTGGGTGGCATCTTTTAACTCAGCTCTTACACTGAGAAAATGGCAATGCGGACGTTTAAAGTTAGGCAAGCAAGAAAAGAGGCACTGAGTGCTAACACGTTACATAGGGACAAACATTTCAGGTCATTTTGTAAATGTTAGGTATCTGATGGAGAAACTGAAAGGCTGCGCAACCACACACTAGGGGCACTGTTATAACTTCCCACGTAGGATGGGCCAAAACAAACCACAGGCAAAGTGGCCCAGGCCGTTGCCACTGAAACATGCTTTCTCAGAAGTTTCTAGTAAGAGTTTGAGTCAACACATCCGAGCAGTGTAACAGGTCCATCTGGCCCCATCTCTGTAAATAGTCAACACCTGCACCCTGGGCAAACATATCCTCAGAGTCCCACCCACACGAACGGCAGCTTCCTTACACAACAAGAAGATCCTAGTCATTGCTGTTTTATTCTTCTCTCCATGGAAACTGTGCCTGTGCGCATTTCTCTGAGACTCAAGAGGCTTTAGATGCTACAACTGAAAAGAATCAAGAGCCGAACAGTTTCTTGTAGTGGTCTCGGCACATGTGTGTACAGCCACAGTGCTGGAGCCTTGGCAAACTCGCTGCTAGAAAAGACAACTAGAGAGCATGAACGCAGAAACAAATGTCCTCTTAAACCAGTGAGTAACACACAGTCAAGCAACAGGCAAGGGATGACAATGCGGAGCTTCTTCCTGAGGCTTGGGAGGGACGGAGGGAACATGGCGGCAAAATGAGAGGACAACGACACCATCTTGCCTTTCACTGTCGGCCCATCCGGTGGGGGAGGGCTGAGTTTCTCTCGCCAGAATTGGAAAGGCCGTGGTGTGTGCCACAATCACACTCTAGTTAGCCGAACCAACTGAAACCCTCTGCAACCCACAAGAACAAACCAGTACAGGTCTGTCACTTTTTTAACGTCTCTAGTTCTGACTAGGAAAATAATTGATTCTAATTTTAACCAGCACCTCCTACCACTTCAGCACATTCCTCTGGTTAAAGGAAATGATGACTTTCCAGCCAGAGACGACAGTGACACAGACATGAACTTGGACGTTTTGGCTTCCAGTTTCAGCCACTGCCAGTGTCATTAAGTTCATTTAGGCTTTTTCTTTTTAAATTACTGTATCATGAAAAAAAAATGTCTGGTCTTTATGGAATTCCTGTGGCAATAGGATTGTTCTATTAAAATTCATAGTAAGGGCCAATGAAATGGCTCAGCAAGTAAAAGCACTTACCACCAACCCTGACAACCTGAGTTCAGTCCTGGGAACCCATATTGTGGAAAAGGAGAACTAACTCCACTGATTGTCCCTATGACCACACACATATCATGGCATGCATGGATGCACACACATATACACAGGAAGAAGTATTTAAAACATTAAAAAAAAAATCTTAGCAGCCTCATCCATACAGTAGAGCTAACAAACACAACAGCCTAATGTGTACAGACAGTACAGCTCATGGACACACCAAAAACTGCATCCTGAATGGAGAGAACTTTCCAAACAATAAAAAGAGGTTGCCTTTGGTGACCCACTACCCATCAAGATATCCTTTTGAAATCACAAATCAGAAACCCCAAAGCAAGACTAAAAAAGACTGAAAAGGCCGGGCCTTTATCTTAATGATTCACCAATGACCGTGGTTTCTCTGCTGTTCTGTGACTCTGTGTGAGTAGGATGGTAGATGAGGATGAGTAGATTGGAACCATGATGGCCCCACGAGCCAACACTGATGGAATGCCACATCTTAAGGGCTTGAAGCATCTCAATGGCTCCTTGCTGTGACCCTCTGAGACAGGTGACCATCCTTATTTTTTATAATTCCTTCTTGTTTTGAGATAGCCCAGGCAGGACACAAACTAGAGATCCCTCTGCCTCAGCAGAGGACAAGCTCTGTAGGTATACCTCACCTCACCCAACACTGTTCTCATTTCATCAAGAAAACGTGATTTTTAAGTTAATCTTAATGCCTGTCATAGAGCTACTAAGTAAAAGCCAGAATTCAAATTCAAAAGATTTTAAATCCAATATACATTCTGAAGCACACTGTCTCACACTTGAAATCCAACAAAGCCAGTCTTGGGAGAACAAGGGGGAACACACTTCGTTTTGTTTCCTCAGACAGGGTTTCACTCTATAGCCCAGGATGGCCTGGAATACTTTCTGTAGCCCCTTCATTAGCTTCCCAAGGGCTGGGAACTATGGGTGTGAGCCACCACGTCTGGCATTAAAAACTCTGCATATTGAATTAGGGATCATGGATGCCTCGATACACATACATTTTTACACTGCTTACGTTGAGTTAAACCTGTCTCCTGGAACAGTTATTTCATTCTGGTGAGAACCTCCAAAATCTTTCTATTAGCTGTTGACAGTGTGGAGTTTGTTTTTATCCACAGTCACTCCATGACTTCTAACTATAACTTAGAGCAAAGCAACCAATGTTTCCCAACCTGCTTAAGCTGATGAGTATCCTAGAAGAGAAAAAACTGGGCCAAAAATACTGACTTCATCACTCTGTGGCTAACTACAAGCAGGGTGCACAAGCTGCTCCAGGGACAAGGCAAGGGGAATCCAAATAAACGCAATCAGGTTACCCGACCCAAAGCAAATGTAAGCTAACTGGGGACAAAGAAAATCTAAGAGTAGCGAGGAGTCTTAGGTGTGCAATCTGCATTCTGTAGTTCACTTTAAAACTTAGTATTTAATTAGGTATCTGAGTCTTAAATTGCCACCTCTAGTTAGCTACTTAAATAGTCATGTGGAGAAAAAGGTAGGGCTGTTAACTCATGGTTCCCAACAAAGCTCTACTGTGCTTAAAGAACTGAGCTCACCCAGTAGGTCCACTATATATTCTCCAGGCAGATGAGGCTGTACGATTTAAAAAGTAAAATTAAGGAGTGGGAAGATGACTCAATGGATAAGAGAGTTCACTTCTAAAACATAAGGACCTGAGTTCAAACCCCAGGTAACCATGCAAAAAGCCAACATGGCTGGTTATGGGTCTGTAACCCCAGAACTGTGGGGACAGAAACAAAAAGAGAGCTGAGGTTTGCTGGTGGCTACCCTAGCCACAGGTTTAGAATGACTCTCTAAAGGGAATAAGGCAAAGACACCCTATATTCTCCTCTGGCTTTAGCATACACAGACATACGGGGGCTGGGAGTTGTTGGCAAAGTGACTGCAGTCTAACGGATACTTCTTGGCCCAGGCTGGCATTAAGGTTGTACTGAGAGAACCAATTTTTTTTCCTATCAGCTTATCAAGAATGATCCAAAAGTAGATTTAAAAGTGACGGAAACAAAACCACAAACAGCCAGGCGTGGTGGTTGTTTTATCCCAGCACTCGGGAGGCAGGGGCAGGCAGAACTCTGAGCTTGAGGCCAGCCTGGTCTACAGAGCATGCTCCAGGACAGCCAGGGCTACACAGAGAAACCCTGTCTTGAAAAAGCAAAAACTACAAACATGACACCAGTTTCCTAGAGGAAAAAGATATCCCCCAGATGATCTAACACCAAGCACAACCAGAGTAGACAATGGTACAAGGAAAACGTAAAAATTTAAAAAAAGCAAAACAAAACAAAATATCTAAACTGCTAAGTTTCCATGATGCCGCACAGTGCAGCATGCAGGAAGTCTGCAAGCATATGAACGGTTGGCCAGTTTGGAAGACTGATGTCCCCTGAGAAGCTGTAAAACCTAAATATTCAAGCCAGTGACACTAGACTCTCTAGGAAGCCACTCAAGAGCCACTGGTTTCTGAAGCTGCACATGAGCTGCATGAAATCAGGAGGAAGAACTATTAGAAGCGCCAAACTTGTTTTTTGTTTGTTTGGTTGATTGGTCAGTTTTGGTTTGATTTGGTTTTTGGTGTTGAAAGTGCTTCCTTTTTTTTTTTTCTTTTTTCTTTTTTTTTTTTCAGAAAAGCAGGAACAATGTAATTATGTGAAAGAAAAAGAATGATCATGAAAGGATAGTGGGATGAAATCTTACCAGTCACAAGTGTTTTAGGAAGCCACCAGATTGTATAACTTCAAAGAAATAATCTACTCTGGGATCTAAGCTTTATTAGTAAACTAGGCAAGCCAAAGATAAATGCAGACATAACTAGAGATATTTTCCTCATACCTCATATAAATCCAAACTATTTGTAAGGATGTTTCCTTTTTCCTTAGACAACAATAAAAGCTCATGCCGTGTATTTAAGCACAGAAGCAGACTGAGACAGACACACATTGGCAAAGTAACATGGTAGGCGACTGGGTGTATGCATGCATGTAGCTTGCAAAATTCAACAGATGTGCACAGAGAGACTTTGAAACTATGCCCAACACAAAGCCCAAACTTTTTTTCTGTTACACTCAAAATGAGTCATCGGCAAAGAACACCAGGCTTCTATTCATAGGCCTTTGGAGGTCTCAATGGAAAAATGAACACTGCACGCAAGGCTGGTAATACATTTTTTACTGCATGCATCTGGTTTTCATGTATGCTATATTCCTGAAAACGCCTACTGTCAAGAATCCCACATTATGGCATGGCCCAAGAAAAATGGTCATTATCTCTAAACTTAGTGTTCATCTAAAAATCACCTAAACTGTCTTGAATGCAACCCCTTGTTCTGCTAACCCAGACAAAAGAAAAACAACAGAAACGCTATTAGATCTGTCACACAGCTCACAAGTGAGGTCTGTCAGGCCGAGGGAGTCGCTGTCTGATGTATCTTAAGGATTTGCAGCTGGCTGGAGTCTGCTCTAGCGCTAACTCATCCTGGATCAGGCAAATGCGGTGGCAGCTACCTCTGGCCTATTTGTCTCGTGACAGTCAGAGGAGCACAGAAATCTCACCACATTTCGTGGTTTTGTTTGTATCAAAGGCACTTATATTCTTACATTCCACACTTATATGGATATATAGGTTACATGCTTAGTCCCTTATCAATAGGCCAGAAAATACACTACTTGTAAACTAATTTGCAAAAGGAAAATGAAGATACAAAAAGAATCAAATCTTCCACATCCATGTACCTACCCACCTGCTACTTGACAGATTTAAAAAGCAGGTAGGCTCATGACATTTTGTTTTCTTTACAAATAATTACTTTTGACACCAGGTATAACACTTTGAAACATTAGCCGGGCATGATAACACCTACCTGAAATCCCAGCACCTGGAGGGGCTGAGGCAGGAAAACCACAGGTTCAAGCCAGCTTAGGCTCTATAGGAAGACCCTGTCTCAAAAGAAAACAAAATGTGCATGGAAGTGGAAGTGTGCTCATTAAGCATCCTGAGGTCTGGAAGAAGAGCTGAAGAGTGGTGCTGGTGATGAGGAAGCTGACGGTGAAAGACAATAGTTTTAAATAAAAATCCCTTCATGAAAATAGGGCAGGAAAGCACAGATGCTTCTAAATTAGCATGTATTATGATGTTATCTCTGTAGAAATTTAATATTATTTTAGTTGACCAATGTCCACAGAAGGTTAAGGTAAACTTTATTTTCGGATATTCTCCTGCAGAATACAGAGTACTGACTGTGGGAGGGGGGAAGGGTTGGGGTTGCTTTACACGGTGACTTGAGGAGAAATGCTCTACGTGGTCCAGGACATTTGAACAGTTGGACCCCGTTGACAGTGCTGTTTGGAGAAGTTTAGGTGGACAGCCCTCCTGGAAAAAGTGTGTCACCTGGAGAGGGCTTTGAAATTAAAATCCCAGCACTCAGGGCTGGAGAGATGGCTCAGTGGTTAAGAGTACTGCCTGCTCTTCCAGAGGTCCTGAGTTCAATTCCTAGCAACCACTTGATGACTGACAACAATCTATAGTGTGATATGGTGCCCTCTGCTGGCATGCAAATAGAACACATATACATAAAAATGATTTTTTTTTTTAATTCCAGCACCCAGGAGGCAAAGACAGGTGAACCTCTCAGTGCAAGGCCACCCTAGTCTACAGAGAAAATCCAGGAAATCTAGTCTACAGGAAATCCAGGCTATACAGAGGAACCTGATAGATAGATAAGATAAACTAGACAGACAGACAGGTCTGCCTAGCCCTACATGGTGTTGTACATTTTTAATTTCAGCACTTGGGAGGCAGAGGCGAGCAGATTTCTGTGAGTTCAAGGCCAGCCTATTCTACATAGTGAGTTCCAGGACAGCCAAGGCAATACACTGAGACTCTGTCTGCACATAGTAAATAAATAATTAAAAAACCTCACCTACTTCTACCTCACACTTGTCATTCAAGATGTGAGCTCTCAGCTCTGGCTCCTGTGGCCATGCTGCCATGTGTGCCCATGCCTCTGCTCAGCTACCGTGCACTCTTATCCCTCCAGAGCTGTAAATCACAAGAAACTCTCTCTTCCCTAACCTGCCCTTGGCTGTGGTGTTTTATCACTACAGCAGACAAGTAATTAATGCATCGGCATTCAGACATGGGCAGTTGCTTTTGACGTACTGCTTGAGTCACCAGAGTCAGAAACCCTGAGCTTCATATTCACTGGCTCTTATAAACATTTTTAGTAAGACCATCTTTGGCAATATAATGCTCTTTTCATGAATTCAGGGCAGGTGGTAATTCAGCTGTAATTCAGCTTTCAGATCAGTCTTGATATAACAGACGTTGGCAGTCAACCAACATTCACAACAGATGATTTTCAAGTACACAACTGCTTCCCACTGCACTACAAACAAAACCAGATTTCTACCCTAACACTTGAAATATTTTGTGATTTATTTTTCCATAAAAATTTTTAGCAATGTAACCGAAGTTCCCAGGTCTTCTGCAGGCCCCAAGGGAGCCCAGGGAAATAGCACTGTTTGACTTTTTTGTTATATATATTGTTGTTTTTTCACTTTGGAAACAAACATTTTCTATTAAAAAAAAAAAGTTCACTATTTGTGAATTATCAGTAGTGTTTAGATGAATTTGAGCAAAGACTAGCATGTCTGGATGGCTGCTTCAGCAGGCTCTGCTGACTCATTAAAAGCAGCATGTGTTGTGTGGGGCAACATTAAATTTAGCAGCTGCTGGGCTTGTGTGTATATAGTTTGTGTGTGTGTATATATTTTTTGTTATATATATATATACACACACACGTCTTACCTCACTTGAACAGAGACACCTTAACTGGTAACCATAATGTCTGACCATAATTATGAAGAAACCAACACATATTTATATCATTATTGTCCAACCTACACTCAATGCCCATCTTATACTTCCCTCTGTTGGTTTAATTTGCCAGTGTGAGGTTATGTATGAACCTCAGCAATTTAGACTGGCCAGGACCCAAGAGGCTCCAAATAGACAAAAACCTACACAATCATCATCAGTCCTATGCTTCAACTCCTGTCTAGATGGCTTCTGACCTTGAGGCACCATTTTCAATTCTATGACCTACACCAAGCAGAGCTACAAGAACAAAGGAAGGACTAAGCTCAGGAGGGAGCCAGACCAGAATCCAGATGTGCAGTCACACATGCACATGTGTGTACATATGTGTGGGTGGGCGTGCACATGGGTATGAAGGTCAAAGGTTGACTGACAGGTTCCTTCCTCGGTCGCTCTCCACTTGAACAGGGTTCACAGATTCTGCTCAGCAAGCTAGCCAGCTTGCTCTCTGGCTTCGGTCCCTGCTTCCCAAACACTGGGAATACATACAAGCTTTCATGTATGTACACCTCGAGTGTACATGGATTCTAGGTAATCCCCAGTCTCTTAAACAGTGGGCTGCAACCCCGTACAGAGGGTCAATAGCCAGCACACAGTGAACGAAACTCAATGCAAAGTCAAAAAGGCTCAGAAATGAGCCGTTTCCTGCAGCCTTGGACTGTGCTGTATCTCACGGCTACACTGCAGCCTTCTGAAGGCACGGTGTGCTGTCTTCTCGCTCACAACATGCCAGGCAACACCAACAACAGCTTTGTCTACAGCACACCAGCCCATATTTGACACTGCTGTGTCTTACATTGTAGTGTTTTAACGTTTTAACTGTGTATGCAATGTTTTTGTTTTTTTTTTTTGTTTTTTTTTTTTTTGCTCTTACAAAGCACACTGCTTAATCGTGAAAAACAAAGGCTTGTTCTTTCCTACCACACTTGTCAGCATGTATCAAATTAACGTCTATCTGCATTTTTTTGTGTTAAATTTCTACCTTTTTTTCCCCCCTTTTTTTGGAGACACCGTTTTTCTGTAGCCTTGGCTGTCCCGGACTCACTTCATAGACTATGCTGGCCTTGAACTCACAGAGATCCATGCGCCTCTGCCTCCTGGATTATAGTTGTGTGCCACAGCGCCTAGCTGTTGTGTTAATTTTTTTAAACTGCTGCTGGAAGCCTCCTGTGGTGGCTCAGACCTGTAATCACAACATAAGGGCAAGAGATCACAAGTACAAAGTTGTCTTTGTCTACACAGTGAGTTCAAAGTCAGCATGATATCATGAGTAAATGAGTAAAACTGTGTCTCAAACATTGACAAAAAGTTGCTATTTGAATTGTTAGATTGAGCTTCATTTTTTTAAAATGTTATAAGTTTGACTTGGAATTAGGACAGAATTTTGAACAATACATGAAATGGCATTCTCAACACTGACAAATGTAAAATCAAAGCACCCATCAGCCTTTAAAAGGGGGGGGGGCTTTTGTGTGCTACACATATCAAGACTCAGCCAAGATTTGTTTATGTAAAAAGAACTCTGGTATGGAGATTTGTTTTCCTCTTTAAGAAATGGTAAAGTCGCACATACACCAAAGAATTATACTAAAATAAAGTCATATTTACTGTCAGTAACTGTTTAATTTGTATACTTGTTTTATAGACTGGAATTGCACAAAAGAGGGTGGGAGTAGAAAAAGCTTAAGAAGCCCTGCCAAAGCCCCTCATTCTATTGATAAAGAAAATGGCAATTCAAGATGTTAACATTTCTGTTTTGTAAGGCTATTTCTTCAGCTCTCTACAAGCCCAGAATTTACTAATGGGTCTGTGACTGTCCCCCCTTTTCCCAGCAGACGCCATTTAAAGAAGTCCATTGATGCTTATGTTGCTCGGTGGGGCCATTCAGACTCAATTAACTGGCACCTCCATCACCATCAGCAAAGCCCAGCCTAAATTTGTATGTGAGAAGTCACTGAATACTCTTAATAACATAACCTTACCTCATTTCCACTTAATAAAAACGTTCTACATTTACAGGTGAAACTGCTTCAGCCAACAGTCACAGCACAATTGAGACTCTCAGAGCTAATGGTCTTTCCTGACGTCACAGTGGCTCAGGGTTAACTGGTTAGTGCTAAAGGAGAGCGAGCCCTCAAGAACACATTACCTCATTACTTCCTCAGTCAGGTTTTCAGTAAACTTGAGCTGTAATTAAGCGAACTGCCCAAGGGACAAACATTTAAGGTGTGATAAGCTACACAAATATTCTAAGTTCAAGAAACTTAGCGTAAGCCTTTTGTACAGTGGGTTTCGAAGCTCAATAGTTTTGGCAATATTTTCTATGGTGGTCTCTCAGGACTGTCTCACATGTGCAAAGACAGAATTACAGCAGCCAGGTGTGGGGGTGCAGGTTTCAATCCTAGAACTCAGAAGGCAGAGGCAGGGGGGTATTTGATTAGGAGGCCAGCCTGGTTTATATACTTAGTTCCAGACAGTGAGACCTTGTCTTTGTTTTGTTTTGGTTTTTGGTTGTTTGTTTGAAAAAAATTAGAGATGAAACTGGGATCAACAGAGACAAAAAATCAAGTCTTGGATTTTACTTTGATAATGTAAACAAAAGGAACTTTTTATTTATATCACCCCAACAATTTTCTCAATTCTCAATTGTACTAGTATACTAAAAATAAGACCATTAAAAACATTTGGAAACTATGCTTACTGCAAAGAGCAAACTAATATTTTCTCATAACTAAAAATCAACTTCTCGTTCTTTTTTATTTGTTTGCCATTCCCACAAAGCAAGGATCATGATCAGAGTACATGTAAACAAATATAGAATTATACAAAAAAAAATTTTTTTCTGGAAAAGTCACCATTAATGTCCTTCTCAACTCTGACCTAGATGAGATCTAGAAGCCCTTAGGAAATTCACCTCCAGCCATGCTTGTAGCTGATTATCTTGATTAGGTGAAGTATGAATATGAGTCCACTATGGGTGACATTATTCCCTAGGTTTGAATCATGAACTATATAAAAATGAGAAAGTGAGCTGTGCACAAACATCCATAGCTTTCTTCCTTCTGACTGTAAAAGCAATGTGATCAGTTGTCTCAAGTTCATCCCTCCATTACACCCCCACCCCACCCCATGACGGATCATACCCTGCAACTGTGAGTCAAATAGACCTTTCCTTGCTTCCTTGAGTTGCTTGTATAGTGTGTGCGTTGGGGGGGGGGGGAGTTCCACTACTATAGGAAAAATAACTAAGACAGTCATCTTGATAGAGTGCTCCAATTTCTTATTATATATTTTACATGTATAAAGGGGACACAAAGACCTAATTTTACCTTGAAAAAAAGAAACAACTTGTGTCACTGAAACATAAAAAGGACACTCATTTGCATGAAAGCATGTCTGTGTGCATGGGAGCACACACACACACAACACCTAAAGGTTTGTGACAACAGTGCTCTTTGCCTACAACATTGCCAAGACTCCTCAGAACCTTAATGCCCACCCTAGCCACCAGCTCTTCTCAGACTTATACTTGTGCCATTAGAACTCTGTGGTGTGCACAGATTCTTAAACACTCAGTGTATATTATTTTTCTTAGACCTTTCAGTTTAGACCAGATATCATCATTTGTACCGCTTTATAGATGGGAAACTATAGATGAAAAGGTAAATGACCCATAGCCCTATTGTGGCAAAGTGGAAATGTACCAGTGTCTGTAAATGAGATAGAAAAGCCAGCATAAGCCAAGGCACAGGCCCATAATCTCTTATCAAAATTGCTTTATGCTAGATGCCATTAACATTCATAATTCTTCTAGAATTTAAGCAAGAAATATATATGGCATTATGATATGCCCTTTTGAACAGGGGTATCTACAGAAATATCTCACAATCAAAACCCAGGAATTTCTATAGCAAAGCGAAACATTCTCACCCAGTGATACAAAGACTGAGTATTTTTTGTTCACAAAGGCCATGGAGTTCAGATCTAACCAGGCTCTGTAACCAAATTAATGATTTTTTTACACAAAAGGGAGAGAAGTTTTTCAATAAGAAATATGTAGGGTTGGGATGTGAAAACAAAAACACAAATTGAGACGTAACTAAAGGAAGTGGCTTCAAAAATACACACATTGGACACCTAGAAAACATGTACCTTTTTTGGGTTGTTTATTAATGGTAAAAAGAAGGTACCTGAAGAACTATCAGGCCACTATTGGGAGGTCTGTTTCAATCTAGGCAACTCATGACAATGTCCGGTTCAAAAAGCCTTGACTACTAGAATATACAAGTAGATTCATCCAAGCAACAATACTGTTCTGCTTAACAAACACGTTTCTATCTCCTGACCATGTCACTTTTACATGTGAACAAAGGTGTATTACCTACCACTCCTTTAGAGGGAGTGGGGGCAAGTGCATACACCAGGCTTAGGAGTGTAGATCTAATCACTCTTCTCAGTTCTTCCTAAAACTGGAATCTTCTGAGGGACTAGGAAACTCTCCAGCCCAGATTCTGCCACCGTGGGGGAGAGCCTGGCATTTGGAACTTTTAAAAGCATCCCAGAACGTTTCTGCAAAGCAGTCAAGTTTGAAAATGATATTGAAGGGCATGGTAAGGTGGACTCTCCAACTCTCAGAGAGACAAGGCTTAAGCAAAGAGCACCACTGTGCAGAGCACCATCCTAATTCAAACTGACTCAATGACAGCCTTCCTGGAGCCCTCTATGAGAAACTGTTCCTATTTATAAAGCTTCTGGAGGGTAAAGACGCCTGGTTAAAAGTTTCTAAATGTAACCACAAAGAAACAAATGTTGGCTCCATCTCAACTACCCAGGCACCTCCCAGCCTGGCCTGGGGCTGACTAGGAATTCATTTTTTGACTTATTTTTGGTCCTTGCTTTTAAGGCACCCTGTAGTCAAGTGCTAGGTACAGGAAACGAAAGAGCTTTCTGGTAAATAATTTGGCTTTCTTTGTCAAGAAGAATAAATATATCTTACTTGCTCAATCTAAATGGCCTCTCCTTAGGGAACCAAAACCAGGGGCTTAACAGCCTTACTGTGTTTTGTTTAAATGTTTAAAAAAAAAAAAAAAAAATCTGATCTGTGACTTCTTGGTCCCAAATGGCCAAGGGAGTTCTGCTAATACCCTGTGGCTGTTCAAACAGTACAAAGGTCGAATGTAAGGCCCTTTTCAGACAAAACTAAGAAAACAGCAGTCCATGCCTAAGACTTCACTGCTTTTCTTTGTGGACAACGTTGAAAATTAAGTCTTCTCAGCAACTTAGAATTGCATTCCTTGCTACTCCAGACATGAAGGGAAGGACTCCTATGTGAAGCCAAACATTCTGTAACACTTCCACAGAACAGGGCTTGGTCACACCATGAGCAAGACAGTTACTGGCTAGTAAGAGGCCAGGCCTTCATCTTCCAAAAACAAATGGCACATACGCAATCTGAGATGAAGGAGCTCAGATATTCACAGAGACTGAATAGGAATCTACAAAACTACAACCCAGATCACTCACATCCTCTATTCATGCCCCTGCACCATGGCATTCTGCCTCAAACACCATCTGTCTCTAAAACAGCCACCACTGCCCTCAGAGAAAGACCACCCTTTAAGATCATAGCTCTCCTAGTATTTTGCCTGCATGTATTATGTGTATGACATGTTTGCCTAGTGCCCTCAGAGGTCAAGGAGAGGGCCTCAGACACCCCAGAACTGGAGTGATGGGTAGTTGTGAACCACCACAGAAGTGCTGAAAATCAAACCCACATCCACTCCAAGAACAGTATTTATTCTCCTCCTCCTCCTCCTCCTCGTTGTCGTCCTCTTTCTCCTCTTCTCCCTTTTCTCCTCCTCTTCTGTCCTGGACTCGCTTTGTAGACCATGCTGGCCTCCAGCTCACAGCAATCACCTCCCTCTGCCTCGCTGAGTACTGAAATTAAAAATACATGCCACCATGCCCAGTTACAGTATTCCTGGTTCTTCCTTGCATGACAAAGTAAGTTTCAGCCGCTGACCTCTTAGGCTGAGTACAGCACTGGGGTCACAGCATTTCCACCCACTTTTATCAGACTGTAGGGACCTCATACAATAGAGCTGAAGCCATGAGAATCCGCGGAAAACTCGGGAAGCATATGGAACAACAAGGAAATGGTAGCAGGAGGAAGGCAGCCCTGGGGAACTTCAGAAAGACGCCCCTCCCTACTCTTCTAGGGACTTTTCTAGGATTTTGGTTTCAGTTACTCAGTGCCAGTTGTGACTTGAAAATCCCATAAACCATCCATATGTATTAAATTCAGGGCAGTGTACTGAAATCTCCTATGGTCCCACTTTGTCCTTCCCGGGACAGGGGCCCTCTGTTTGCCCAGAGTATTCTCACTCTGTATTATGCTGCCTGAATCCCATCATTAGTCATTAATACTGTCCTGGCTTTTAGGTCCACTAGCTGCGTTGCTGGGCTGTCCAGGTTCAGGCAACACTTATTTACTTAGTAGGAGTTCCAAAGTAACAATGCTGTGGTTTTATTACAGTACATCATTACTGCTGTTGTTAATATCATACTATACCTAATGTACATCAAACTTTATCACAGGTCTGTATGTGTGCGTGTATAAAGAAAGCATAGTACATATATGATTTGATAGTGTTCTTCATTTGGGGCACTACTGGGTCCTCCCTATTAAGGAAGAAGTCAGACTAATAAAGCAGGAAGCATGGCTAGGATCAATGCTTGTGTCACGCGCTGGGCCTGTGGTACTCTAAGGTAATGTAGATACATCTAGAAAGCACACATTATGAGAAAAAGCACTAGACAACATGTACATGTTTTCTGAACACAAGGATGGTGAGCAGCAGGTGAGAAGGCAGAAACTTCAGGAACTTAAATGCAAAATCCCACCAAAAGGGAGGAGAAACCAACCAGATACCTCACTGTAATCCAGCACAGGGTAGAAACAAAACAAACAAACAAACCCCAACAACAACAACAAAAAACACATCTTGGGCAAGAGGTTAATTTACTTTGATTTTATCACATGACCTTCAAAGTGGTAATTTGTTGAAAGAGCTTAGAAACACTGTTTGCAATTCCAAGCCATAATAGTATGCATCATTAGTTCACTTGTATTATGAACTACATACAAATTCTGAGAAAACTGGAACCTCTCTCTGTTCACTACCAAGTAATTAAACCTTGCTCTGCTCCAATTTTCTCACCGATACAACCCAGTGATACTTACAGTACCCAGCCAGGCATGGTGGCTCATGCCTGTAAATATTAATACTTGGGAAGCTGAGGCAGAAGGATTGCCACAAATATAAGACTAGCATGGGCTATATAGCAAGAGCCACTTTCAGAGCAAAACAAAATTCATATTGGTACCAACAAAACCAGGTTATTATAACCACTAAGTGAGAGAACCCACGTACAACTATGCGGGGTGACAGGCACCCATTAAGTGCTGAATAAACAAACTAGCCAGCTTGTATTGCAGCTGACCAGGCTACTCTGAAAGGCAAGAAGGGCTGCTTACCAAAAACCCACCCACATGTTCATACTCTGTGTGTGCTTTAAAGGCCAAGCAAATTCACCTGCACATGAACATCTTCACAGAAGAATGCACACACACACACACACACACACACACACACACACACAGACACACACATACACGGTGGCTCTTTAAACAGAACCCCCTACCCAACAGGGTGCACAGCCAAAGAAAAGATGCAAAGAGACTGCAAGGTCTCAAGCCACTGGAGGAGGAGGCAGGCTTGAGAAAACAAGCTGTTCGCCTTCATTTCTAAAGAGCAGGAACCTAAGGAAGAAGCAAGAGAATGGCTACCAAGCAGGATGAAGAAAATTCCTAGTGTGCACACACAGATGGTATTTATTAAGTCTAGGGATCTGGTTACATCTATTTTGAGATTTCTGCCTCATTTCAGTTTGCCAAAAGAATGGCAAGTCATCAAGAATTACTAATAAACAGGTTCAGCACGTAGAGGAACATGCTTGCACTTCCAGCAAGGAACGAGAGTTCCTGGGAAACAAGCAGGATTGGTGCTTCTAACTCCAATAGGTTTTGTTTTAGTTTGGTTGGGTTTGATTTGGTTTTAGATCAGGTGGAGTGAGATTCTTGCTAGAATTGTGCTTGAGCTCTGGGCTCCCTCAAGGGTTAAGGTATGGCAACATCAGTCCAGTCCAATGACACTGAGGCTTGCAAAGCTGTAGAAGCTCAGCCTCTCTGGCCCCTTGGGCCTGAAATGAGGCTCCTGCAACTAACAGAGGCAGGAAGAATAAAGAACACCCACCGCAGGGTCAAAACTTCAGCACACAAGGTTGAAGAGATGCCTCAGAGGCTAAAGTGTTCAACCTCACAAGAGTGAGACTCTAAGTCTGAATTTAGCAGAACCCACATAAAAAGCAAGGTGTGGTGGCACACATTTATAACCCTGGTGCCAAGAAGGCACCGACAGAAGGCTCCCTGGCCAGCTGTAGCCTAGCCTGTTTGAAGAATCTCCAAGCCAGCAAGAAACCCTATGTCAGACAAAAGGCAGACGGGATCAGAACGTCTGAAGTTGTTCTCTCATGTCCACACAGACAGCCATGCACACACAAATACTCCAAAACAGCAAAGAAGAGGAAAACAATACAACAACCACAACAACAAAACCCTTTCAGAACACAATCTGTGGAGACGGATATTGTGGTAGAGGCACAGCAGCTCAGAGCATCAACCGAAATCCAGTACCTCACTAATAGGTGGTATTCGTTGAGAGGAAGTGGAAAGCTACACTTTCTCATGAAAGGGAGCTGAGAGAACAAAAAAGAAAAAGACTTTACAGACTACAGAAAGACATATATACTACTGGAGAATTGTAATACTTCTGGAGACAGGAAGCTGGAATGCCACATTTAAGGGGTTATCTACACAACTGTCTTCTCCCCTCACCCTCAACAGCAAGGAAAACCTAAGTTGATTTAGGAAAGAGGAAAGGAGGCCACACATCAACAGAATGGCCTTTTGTCATTTTCATGGCACGACTTCAGCTCAAGCCCAGTTGCCAGCCAGACTCTCTTATTGATTACTCAAATCCAAAGTGGCCCACAGTGTACTCATTCATCAATTAGTGTATTGAAATGGTGCCCAGAAAGAGTGAAGGGATGAAGAAGAACTCCAAACACTTGCTAGAAATTAGCTGTCTAAGGAAAACCTTAAAAAAAAATAAGTAAATTAAAGATGAAGCTACGGTATCAATAGAAATATTTTCTTCTAGATAAGATAGTGTACCACACTTCAATGAGTCACCTAGCGTCAAGGCCAGAAAGCCCATTCTGAAACGCCTGGGCCCTCAGAGCAGAAGGGTTTGTCATATGTCTACTGAGCAGTGCCCAGTCCTGGGGTTCTGAGTCCTCAAACTCTGAAATGCTCTGTGTTCGCCAGCCCACATGGACATTCTTTCGAGTAGGCCAACACTATTTGCCTTGTTTGCCTATTAGAAAACGAAGTTTCTAAAAGGCTGTGGTCACATCATTACTCGGGGCAGACTGGAGATCAAACCTCGAGGTTCCCAAGTCTCGTCCAGTGCTTCCCCCCCAACATAAAATTACTCCTTGAAAATAACAAACTACTCGCCACCAGCCAGCGTTCACATCACAAAGCTATCTCCACCACAAACTGGAGCATTTGTTACGGTTAGTGCCACTATCATATTGGCATGCTTCCCAAACAGAAAGGAGATTCTACATAACCCTTCTCCCTGCTCTGGGAGAAGCCAGGGAACTAACCAGGTTGACATCATTTTCCCAGAGAGAAAAGCAAGACTTCAGTGTACCATTCTAAGCCTTCTGTTCTCCATTCATGCCAATGACTTTGCTTGGGCAGGGCGAGGGTGGGCCCACTGGAACAATCTGGAATCATTCCTAGAGTTGATGTGCAACAAATTTTTAAAGAAACAGGGACAAAACCAACTGAAATACAGCCCTGTACTTGGACTCACATCTGAAAGCTATATCCAATATGTTCAATGAGAGCTGAGCATGGTTGCCTCTAATTTCAGCACTTTGAGAAGCAGAGGCAAGAGGATAAGCCTGGGATGTGTGAGATCTTGCCTCAAAAACAACAAAAGACAAAAACAGGGTATTGGCAAGATGGCTCAGAGAGGAAAGGCACTTGCCATGCAAACCTGGTAACCTGAATTGATCCTTGGAACTCACATAAACATGGAAAGAGAAAACTGACTCCACTAAGTTGTCCTCTGACTATGCATACACCGTAGGCCACACACATACCCAACATACACATTTCATGCGTCTTAGGGTTTTATTGCTGCGAAGAGACGCATGACGATGGCAATTCTTATAAAAGAAAACATTTAGTTGGGGCTGGCTTACAGTTTCAGAGGTTTAGTTCACTATCATCATGGTGGGAAGCACAGCAGATATGGTGGGAAGTGTGCAGGCAGACATGGTGCTGAAGAAGCCAAGAGTTCTACATCTTGATTGATGGGCAGGAGACTGTGCACCACACTGAACATAGCAGACGCATAGCCTGCCCCAACAGTGGCACACTTCCTCCAACACGGCCACTCATGCTCCAACACGGCCACGCCTACTCCCAACAAGTACCGCTGTCTATGGGCCAAGCAATCGAACACATGAGTCTATGAGGGCCATTCCTATTCAAAACATCACACCTCGCGCATGCACACATACAAAATTGACAACACACACATACTAATAGGGCCATATTCTCTCACCTCTACAGGTTCCTTTCTATACTCATGCCTTTTTAATCCATTGCCTAAGAAGTCCCACTGACCTAAAAACATCTCAGCAGAGTATTCTTCAATCTGGCTAGTTGTACCTCTCTCAGCTCCTCTGAATCTGTTGCCCACAACAAACACACACACACACACACACACACACGTTAGCTTTTACCCTGTTCTTGTGGACTGGGAGACTTTATGACTCATTCGGGGCTGTTACTTGTTCATCTTCTAAAGCAGAACAAATTATACTGATTACCAGTCACGACTACATATCTACATCTATATCTATGTCTATAAAGCTGTACATGAAAGGCTAAAAGGCATGGCTCTTGTTCATCTTTGTGCCCTACAACCTAATAGAGGGAAGCTAAATGCATCACATTCCCAGCATGGAACCCCAAACTTTGCTGCTCTCCTATATCAAGGGCACAAATAGCAATGGCATGCACACAGCAGCTCATTTTTCTTAGAAGTAAGACAAGCATTTCCACAGAGGCTCTGAGAGAAACATAGGCAACCTTCACCAAACTGGAGGAGTTGGTACCTGAACTGCTCCCCACCCCACACACTGACCTGTTTCCACTTGATTTTATACTGAATCAAGGCGTGTACACTCAGACCTCAGGCAATGGCAGAACAATGGAAATTATAAAAGTTCACCAAGTGATAACATCAGGAGAAACCATCTTGAAAATGTATCTAGACGGGCGTGGCGGCATACGCCTTTAATCCCAGAATTTATAAGGCAGAAGCAGGCGGATCTCTGTAGACCACCCGGTCTACAGAGTGAATTCAAGGACAGCCAGAGCTGTTACAGGGAGAAACCCTGTCTTGAAGCAACCCTCCCAACCCCTCAAAAAGAACGCGTATTGTGTTGTCTTCGCAGTCTCCAAACAAGCTTAGAAAGATGAGGAAGGACATCTGCACATCCAGACAGTTTCAAAGACTTGAAAACCATCAGATACTGGAGAACACAAACCAAACAAGAAATGTTTGCACTGAGCTTTTAGAAAACAATCATCACCAAGGCTTATACTGTAAGCCAAGGGAGCTCAGAATAATGAAAGACACCCCCATCCTACTCAGCAAGATAATAACAAAGGGAATGCAATTTGCAGAATGATCATTGTAAAAGGCAAATATCTGCCCGAGGTTTACTTTTTTTTTTTTTCATCCAAGGAGGAAGGGACTGAAAAAAAATCTAAAACTTTAAATTACTTATTAGCGAATGTAAAGCAAAATCTGAATGAAAAGTGTAAGTATCCCTAAAATCCCTATTGGACCACTGAAGGAGGATGCTGATTGCAAGTTGTATTTGCATAGCAACTCCCCACGCACCCATTTGAGCCACATGTACATGGAAGTTCTCCAGCATCCATTGTAAGCCTAAACAAGAAAGTTCAAAGTTACTAATAAAGTCTTATAACCCCTGGTGGAGTAGCAGAAGACACAAGAAGCACCCTATTAAAGGCATACTAGACTCAGCCCTTAAGGTTATGGTTTGTTTTTCAGAAGTAGGCATTACCAAGACCTTGAAGTGCAAAGGCCTTGGTTCTAAGGACAGCTCTGGGTCTAATAAGATGCATGGCCTTCAATAACTCACTGACCTTGGTACTATCTCTCAGGACTGCAGGGAAGGTTGGGTTAACTCAAACCTGACATTTGGAAAGTACCCAATTTGAAAACTGTTATTTAAGGATGGCAAAGAAAAAAAAGAGAGGGAAAAAAAAAAGCTGTACTTTCATTCGTATCTCAGGGGCAAGGAAAATTTGCAGAGGGATCAATGCTGCTCTGTTTTCTAGGGCAATGGCACCCCCGCCCGCCCCGCCTCCCCCCATCCACAACAATCCTTGAGGTTATGGGACAGGCAAGTTTGCCAGCCTCTGAGCAGAAATCTAATGTGCAAAGAAGCAACGCAAGGTCACCAAAATCATGTGTTGTATCAGGAAAAGAGCAACGATCTCCCAACACCCAGCACAGCACCCTTTAGAGGATCATGAATCTGCGGGCCTACAAACATCCAATTGTTAACGAGCCGCCCCCCCTCCCCAAATATCAAAAGAAACATTCTTTATAAATCCAAGCACAAGGGCTCTATTATGAAGAAAGAAGAAAACAAGCCACGGATTGGAGGAAGCTAGATACTCTATTTCTCTGTTTATGTGGTGGCAGAAATAAGAGATTCTGGTTCAAGACAAGCCTCCAACACCCTAGTCAACTCAGCTTTTGAGTTTCTTCTTCTTTTTTTTTTTAAAGCCAAACAGGCTGTTTTTGCCTCTTTTAATAACACATAGAGTTTTGTCAAATAACAATAAGGTATAAGACTCTGGGAACTCAGAAAGCAAGGTGCCAGTTATTTCTTCTTTAAGTACATTTATTCCTACCTGGTATGTGATATAATGCCCCTTTAACACCAGTGTTCACTGATATTCAGCAGCCACTGAACTACCTTTTCTTGGCACCTAATTTACGGCTTTTTCAAGAACATGTAGTCTGCCTCAAAGCCACTAACTCCAAATGCCAAGTTAAATTTGAATCAAACAAAATTAAATTTAGTTCCTAGGTGCTGCTTTTGACGGTTCAAAGGCCATATGAGCAATATACTGCCTGAGGGAACCATCTCATAAGCAGCATGTTCATCATAGGAAGGTGAACTGGACAGGGCTGCCTGTATGCCAGATTTGACCATTATGCACCACCTTGGATTCCTTAAGTATCAAAAGTATATAAAGTCTTGCCTCAACATCCAATTTTGCACTGTTCTTTAATAGGAAGCAGCCACATGGAGATATGGGCAGCTGAAACCCAGAGTGACAGAGAAACAGAATCATTTAGCCATATTAATTACATTTTAAATTTAAGTTTAAAACATACTTAATTTATTTACTTAAAAAAAAATTTGAGCCTGCTTTTTCAAATCCACATTTTATGGTCTAAATAGAAACTTCCAACATCCCTAGAGATGTGTCGGGAGTATTCATACTGCAGGCGTCAAAGACAGTCATTTAAGAGCAGCCTGGGGTATAGCTTATGGTAGGTGCTTGCCCAGAACACCCAAGGCCTTAGGATCCCATTATATAACCCTGTATTGGAACTTGCTATACAGACCAGGCTGTCCTCAAACTCTCAGAGATCCACCTGTCTCTGCCTCCTTAGAGCTAGAATTAAAGGCATGTACCACTTAACCCATGTATATGTATAATCTATGTACTAGGAAATTTTAAGCTACTTTTTCACATATTAGTGCTGCTAAACTCTGCTATAAATGATTCTTTGAAGGCAATGATTAGATTTATAATATAATAGCACAAAATACCTTGATAACTCTCAAATTTGTTACACCGTAGTACACGCTAACTGAGTTTATGGCAAATTAAAGGTTTATTTATATAAATAAGGAAGACAGTAAGACATTCCTTCAATTTTTCATTACTGTGTTTCCAATAGAGCATTAAATCACAAAATAGCTGCTAAAAACAGTCAAAATTTCAAAATTAAATAGGTATATTAATTATCTCTGACGCAGTTTAGGTCTACATATATACAACACGTTATTCTCCTCACCTTCATTGGTTCCTTTCTAGTTTCCTCTATCTGTTAGTGACAGACACCATTCTTAGGGGCACCAATAACACAAGCACAAAGTGAACCCACTGAATAAAGAACACAGCTTTCACAGTTTTACCGGCTGGGGCAGGGCTGAGGAGAAACGAGACTTAGTTATAAGGTAGGGTCTCCTGTGGCCAAGGATGACTTGAACTCCTGATCTTCCCACCTTTACTTCCCAAGTGCAGCACATCCGGCCAGATGCTTATATTTAACAGGATCTTAAGAACTGACTCACATTGAATCGAAAGCTATTACTGAAAGCCAAGTATAGGCTAACTTACAACAGCTCTTCTTTCAACAAAAGATATTTCCCATCAATAGACGAAGTGATTTTTTGGAGTAATAGAAACTATAGGCAAGGAATATGATCTATGTGTACAACTACATCATATTGGTGTTCACTATGTTACAATGAATATGTGATTACAAAAATAAACAGAAGTATGATACTTATTTTTTTAATTACTTTTCTGAGATAGTAATAACAACATTTCTCTTTCCTTCCTGCAATTGCTCCTGTATATTCTTCCTGGCTTGCTTTAAAATTCATGGCTCTTTTTTCATTATTCGTGGTAGTAGGTGTTTCTAAATTTCTGGCCCCCTCCTGCTCCCACCCCATGATATCAACCTCCTACTCCCCAGAACCTGTACTGATGCTTTCCTTGACAAAATGCCTTGGTAGACAAATTAAGTGAAGACCTTGATCTGGAGATAGTATCCTGGACTACTCAATTGGTTCCAACGTAACGGTGTTTCAGCCAGAAATACGGAAAGAAAACTGTGACTATAAGAAGTGAAAACAAAGCTTCCCTCTGACTACTCCTAGGATTGGTGGAAAGAAAATTTGATAACCAGTTGTCTAAGAGACAATTTCCAGGATGATCAGAAAGAAAAACTCTAGGATGCTATTGTCATCCCAAAGTCTTCCCTTCTGCATTAAGATATATCACTGGGTGTACCCTTAGCACTGGGACTCTGCAGCCATTATCCAGTAAAGCAAACTCTGGCATGAGAACCAAGCTGCAGAAGCCATAACCTCAGACAAGCTCCTGGACAGACACCTTCTCCTATTCATCTCTTCCTTAAAAGACCCTCATCTAATTTGATTCTACTTCCCTGCGGCTTATTCACTCTCTCCTAGCCGTTCGGCTTCTTTTGCCTTTTAAGTGGAGAGTCCCAATCCCTTGCTTTTGAGAACACTTTCACTTCTGCTTCCTGTTCTCTATTCTCTGGGCCTTTCTTGGTGCTGAATTTCCCCCTCCCCTTCCCTGCCAATCCTCCCTTTTCTTCCACACAAAAGGAGAGCTGACCTACTAGGTCCAGGGTCATATGTAGAGTCAAGGCTCCGAGACAGCCTTTAAACTTGCTTGGGCTTCCTTGTGGAATGGGTCCAGAAAGGCCTGAGCATGCTTCTTGTCGTATCTGTACTTCAAACAAAAGGTGTCTGGGGGCAGCAAACCCTGCAGACTCTCACTGCAAATAAGGCTCTGACTTCTCCAGGTAGGGAGCACACTGCTGAGTGGCATACTTCCCTTTGTGGTCTCTGCCCTTTGGCCCTCTCTCTAATCCACTCAATGGCAGTAACAGCCACTCTGGGCCCTGAAAGTTCCAGTGGTTTGGTGGCCCTTAGAAATAAGAAGCTCCTGGAAACCAGCCCCCCACCGCATCCCCAAAAGGCCGCATTCTAGGGAGGTGGAAGAGTTAAGGTAACATGGTCAACACTTTCCAAAATCTTAGTGGGAGATGAACCAATACTGTGCTTTTTATATCCTATTTTGACACCAATGATCTGGTTGGGAAATTTAACAGCTCTTTCTCATCTGCACAGTCAAACTCACCCAGGAACTATTTCCAGCTTAATGTGTGAGGATTTTTACTTGTCTCCAGGAACTACTGGTAAATCTACAGGGTGAGATATGATGTAGTAGACCAAATGATGAACGAAAGAATAGAAACTGGCCATCTTTATCATTTTATTACATTTCCGAATTGTGCATATGTTCGTATACATATGTATGTATAAGATACATACATAAGATTAACTTTTTATTTACTCTGCAATACAGCATCTAAACTATCTAAACTTCCTAAAGCATCATTTCATTATCTTCCTTTTTCTTGTTTTTGAAACCATGTTCTCAGCTACACAGGAGCACATTTGGGGCATGCTATTTCCAATGAGGTCTATCTTTCTGTTAAGCAGCCTCTCCCTTCTGGATCTCCCCTCATGCCTCTAAGTATGACAGACAGTATTCTGAACACACCTTCCAGGGAGGCTCTAACGCAGTTATTAGTTCAGCTCTTTTCTCTCCCGACTCCTAACTCACTTCTCAGCTTCCCTGAGAGCTGCTAACCCAGAAGCCAACCAAGAGTTAAAGTTTGGCTCTCTTTGTTTCTTCCAGGAAGAGACAAAGGAGGCAGAAGGTGGAGGACAGAGGGGAGGGGCCGCAGGGGAGAGAAGAAAAAAAACAAAACACCCCTTCAATCCACTCGGCCTGGTCATCTCCACTCCCGCAGCACCAGAGCTGAGCATTTTGCCTTCTCTCTGGCCACCAATCTCACACACCTACCTAGCCCATTTAAACGTACTGACAAAAGTTATTTCTTAGTCCCTGGCTCCTAATTAAGGAATCTGCCAATCATCACATGGGGTCAGCCCCCTCCCATCCACCCCCGACCTTTCAGTCATGGTTTCCCTCTAACCCAGCACCACGCTGAGGCTAACCTTGGGTTTACTTTTGGACTGGGAAGCAGAAGAACCAATCACTGCATGAGATTAACCAGTCACTGCAGCTCTTCTGGCAGGATGCCACCTCCTCCTGTGGCCTTGGACAGAGAGGGAGGCCTGGGAGCCTCCTCCACTGGGGGGAGGGAGGCACTGTCTTCCCCGACCCAGTCCTTCTTTGAGGGGGAATGAATATATCCTAATAGGTCTAAATGGGAGCCATCTGGACATCACATTTGTCCCATTACAAAAGGTTTCCCCCCCCCTAAAGATGAGAGGTGGGGCACAAGATTCCTAGCTCACCACATTTATTTGTTTATAAATAAGATTTTACTCCTTCAACACACTGTGGAGTGGGTGGTTTCTGCCAGAAAAAAAAAGCGGCAACCCCGATTAGCCTTCCAGTGGGGATTCCTGGAAGCACACTTCGTGTGAAAGCAAGCAGGGCAAGCTTTGCTCTGAAATGCTAATAAAGGCAGGAGATCACATGGGCCTTGCCATTTGCACAGCCTCTCACAATTACACAAGCTACATTTCTGAAACTCTAGTATGAACAATCTAGAAGTCCCTCAGAATGTATCCTGTGGCCTCTCAACTGTGTTGGGAATAGGGAAAGAGGAACAATTCTGATGGCGTTAGTGACCAAAGCAACAACTGTAGTCACTTTGTAATGGAAAGCGTGAAGGGAGCCATACAATTAGGTCAGGGTGGCTGTGGGTATTGTCCTGACATGGAATGCCACACAGGCATACAAATTAATCTGTCCAAACGCTGAAGATCAAGGCCGGGGAAACCCACCAGTCAGAGTCTTTTGAGGTTTGAGGGTTTGGGGCCTGTTTCCTCTCTTTTCTCCACATGTGGCTCTTTCTCCTTTACCCAACCAGCCCCACAAAGCCATACGTTATCAATTCAGTTAAGTCACATTCCTCCCCAAACCGAAAGTTGAACATGTGAACAAAAAAACCCATCGGCTGAGCTTCTGTGTAAGTCTGGCTGTCACCTAAGTGCTCATTGTTAGTTCACAAGTCGTGATGCACTAACCCACTCCCAGGGTGCTTAGGCACCTGTGATGTCATCATTGGTTGCTGCTGCCAGGGGCCTAGGATCAAAGGACCCCTACCCTCTTCTCTCTCTTGCCTTCACTATTTGTCTCTCTCCCCCTTCTCTTTCAGGGTGCCTCCCTCTCTTCTCTCTCAGTCTCTCTCTTTCTCTTTCTCCCCTCATGGCTCACGCAGGACCTAACTCTCATCTGCTTCCTTTCCCCCCCCCAAAAAAAAACCTCTTTCATATAAGATCAGTGTGTGCATGGCATCATTTTTATATAAATAATAACACTCATGCACTCGGTTTACTCCCACGGCTGGCTGGGAGGACTCTGCAGCAGGCTGTGACCTTGAACACTAGCTCTGCCACTACCAAACTACAGACGCCCTTGTCTCAGACTCCTCGTCCATAAACTTGTGCTAGCGTCAGTACTGCATTAATCTTCATCAAGAACTAATTAAACACATTAACATGCATAACGATTTAGCTTACAGGAAGCACGTAATAAGCATGCGATGACAACTGCACAACTGTGAGAGATTTGAGCACAGATACACACCCAGCATATTTTGGAATAATAATTTTCAAAAATTCCTTAAGCAAAACAAAGGGCCAGGAATTCAAAGTTAGCACCTCCAACAGAACGCAGGCGTAGGCCCGGCATTTCAGTAGTTCCCTAAGTCCATGGTTTTCAAAGCATGAGCAGTGAAACCCCACAAGTGGAAATAAAATGAAAGTCAGGCAGCTGGAGACCTGGCTAAGGAGAGTGAGGTGGGGGTGACACATACCTCTAACTGTAGGAACTCGAGTGTGCTGTCAGGTGCTGGGGGTAACAGTGCTGATCATGCCTTTCTCAACGAAAGAATTTTAAGAGTACTTTTTAGATTAATTAACCTGGTTAAACAGAAATGTTTTTGAATTTTATTCCTGAACATACCTATAAAAACTGTCAGCCTGGAACCACTGTAGACTTCCACAGCATAATTACGCTGCCTGGGCCTTTCTACCATTGCGCTATTCAAAGGTAAACTTGTGCAGATCTGTTAAGTCTTCTATCTCAGCTCTTCAAATTTAAAAAAAAAAAAAGGAAAAAACAATGGCTCAGTTATGAGTTCTGATGAATTCAGGTTCTGTGTATTCAGTTTGGAAGTGTATGTGATTTCTTTTTTCCCACAGTGTACGTATTTAATTAGTCTTACTAATGTACATATGAAAACCCTCTTTATTCTTTAAGTACTCAGTGACAGAAACTCCTGGGCCAGCAGTTAAAAGCAAGTGATCATGTCTACCTGGTTAAAAGAGAAGGAGCAGCCAGCCGTAGGGGCTGGACAAGAGGACAGAGCAGAGAAGTATAAGGGACAGCGCAGCAGGGTGTAGCTGCTGTCCTTGCAACCTGTTAGAATAAAAGTTCACAGCGAAAACAACATGCAAACAGGGCAGTCATTCCTGACATCACTCCAGGAAATCAAGGAAAGAGGATGTGACCTACCAAATAAGTGACTACATCGGTACTTTAGCAAATAGCTTAGGTGCCATAGCAGAGAGGCATTTATTTATTTATTTATTTATTTATTTATTTATTTATTTTCTTTTTTTTTTTTCCTAAGTTAAAAAAAAGCTTGTAGCTTTGGTGGTGGCACACACCTTCAATTCTAGCACTCGGGAGGCTGGATCTCTGTGAGTTCAAGGCCAGCCTGATCTACAGAAAGAGTTCCAGGAGAGCCAAGGCTATACAGTGAGACTGTGAGGGTAGGGGGGGAGGGAGTGTCTACGTATTTTAGGAACCATCTTTCTTTTTAAAAGTCACAGCTCCTATAGAAACCTGCTTGCACCAAGTAACCAAACAGGAGCAACAGGCTTCCAAATAGGAAACTGCCTCTTGAACTCCAGAGTCAACCTCTGGACCTCAGAGCTAGCAAGCAGCACATGGATTTGGAGGCACTTACTGTGCAAACATTGACTGATATTCTCTATTAGAGTAGGAACGCCACACCCCTACCATAGAAGGGTGAAAAGAAAAAGAGCGAGGTTTTACATTGTTTGTGAAGTCTGTATAAGTTCACTCAATGGGAGGGAAGTCAAAAGAAGAAAACAAAATCTTAAATCCTAAGGCTTCCAGAGTCTAGTCCTGATTATAACAACAGATATGCTTAAGTTCATATTTCACTAATCAAAGGGGCTATCATACTATAAAAATCCCCATTCAGGAAGAGGAAGCCAGGAAAAGAAAAAGTAAATGGGAATTAGGGTGGAGAGATCTAGCAACTAAGAGGCACAGAAGTATTTACAAGAAGAGAAATGTGAGACTCCTCTGATGTTCTTGTGAGTTCCACTATACTGGTCTTGACTACAGAATACCATCTTACCCAAAGACATCAGGGGCTTCAGTGGGCCTTAGCCAACTAGAGTCTGTATCTCTGTCTCTCTCTATGTTTCTGTGTGTGTGTGTGTGTGTGTGTGTGTGTGTCTTTGCAAAGTGCATGGCTTAAAAATATTACAATCCTGTGCTGCAGAGGCTGTCGAAAGGCCAAGAGTATGAGACACAGGAGTCCAGATGCATGCATTTAATTGGTTATCAAGGGAAGCCTATTAATCTTGTCAAACAGCACTCTCCAAGGATTTTCTTGGTTTTTGTTTTGTTTTGTTTTTTGCCTCAGTGTGGTCACTGGCCTACTTTAAAATCCATTACTAGAATTGTGCAAGGCTTCAAGAGAACGACAGAGCCTAAGCACAGGTGCTCACTGGGATGAGTACACACATGCTCAGGCAGCATGCTAGGCAAGGGTTTCTTTATATCCCATGCTGACAATTAAAAAAACAAGAAAACCCACATCTAGCCTGTCCTTCTGAGCTCTTAACATTGGTGATTTGACTTGAAGGGACAATTTTCATTGCTGTAGCAATCAACTTCATGCCCCTGAAAGACTCTTTTCCTTTTCACTTCTGTATGAATATTACTAAAACTCTGTCCAAACGGCAAAAGCACCGTGTCCTTTGAAGAATCTTCAGGATGAGGTAATGTCTTATTCTGATAAAGGGGGAATTTTTTTTTTTAATTTTTAGTTTTGAAAATTTTATTTTCTACTGAATTAAGGCAATAATGAAAAGTAAAGAGATTGGAGGCCTTATATTACATGAATATTTTCAACTGGACTCTGGTAGGCCCTTTAAAAAATACACTGGTATAGTTCCCAACATACTTGCCAAGCAAAGGCAACACATGCTGGGGGAAAAAAAAATACTAGCCGCATGGTCCAAGTAGAGGAGGCAGTGAGTGACAAGCAAAATCCTCAAAGGAAAAGACAGGGAAGGACTGTTTAAGGGTGATTATCCAGTGACAGAATCTGTTTATTGAAGGGCTCAAGCAAATTCGATGGAGAGTGAAGGAAGGTAATGGGGGAGGAATGAGAGGCAAAGCAAAGAGGAGCAGCTGGTCATGGTGGCTCAAACCTGAAATCCTAGCAATCAGAACCATGAGCCTGGGCTATATAACCAGACTGTGTCTCAGAAACAACAAATAAACGTGGGAACAGTGGGTCCACGACACACTACATGAAGGTGTGAAGTTCAATAGTAGCTTCAGAATCAAATTCCTTACTTCCTGTAAACACTAGAAATTTGAGATAGCCAACCTTTTGTTGGTTTGTTGTTGGGGCAGGGGGTGTTTCTGTGTGTGTGGGGAGGAATGGAATGTGGCATGTGTTTGGAGGTTGGCTTTGTTGTCATTATTGTTGAGGCATGGTCTAGTGTAACCCAGACTGCCCTCAAACTCACTATTCAGTGAAGGCCAGCCTTGGTCCTTCTTCCTCCACTTTCAAGTCCTATGTTTTTGCTTGTGGGCCACCACATCTGGCTAAAATATTCAGTTTCTACACCAAATGGTGCATCTCACCAGCAGTGCAAGCTACTGAGAATCCTAAGGCAGAAAGATCACTGCAGCCTGAGAACTTGAAGCTAGCCTAGGTGACATCATAACACTGTCTCAAAAATAAAATAATGGGGGGCTAGAGAGAGGGCTTGGTGGTGAAGAGTACTTCCTCCTCTGCTGGGAGACCCGCACCTGTGTAAGGCAGGGTACCTGTAACTGCAGCCTTCGAAGATGTCACCTTCCTCTGCCTCTACAGCATCCATGCATCCACACAGCTGCATGCGTAAATAGTTTCAAAGAAATGTGCATACTCTATAATAAAACTAAACAAAATCTGGATTGTTTTTTCCTAAAAATTAAAATGAAACTGACCCTGTAATCCTTGCAGGACTGAGAATCTGAGGTCAGCCTGGACTACTCTGTCTCAAAAGGTAAACATAACATTAACTTTAGCTAAAAAGCCCATAGAAGATTGATAAAGTGTTCTTTTCATGTCATCTCATCCAAGCTAAATATCATCTCTACACAATAAAAAAAAAGTGAGGAAAGAAAGAAAGAAAGAAAGAAAGAAAGAAAGAAAGAAAGGAAGAAAACTGACTTCCAGGAAAGTTCAAGCTTCCTGAAAACACCATTGTCATGCCACGCCTTTACCTCTTACTGCAAATCTTCTAAAATAGTATAGGTTCTCTTTACTCAAACCCTAGAAAGCTGTGGCACATCAAGGCAGACACACATTAAATTGGGAAGCGTTGTATGGAGAAGTGTCTATCCCTGTGAGAGGGAAATTGGCCGTGTGTATTTCCCTGAAATTAATGCCTCACACATGTAGAAGTTCCCACCTATCTGTAGGTCCCTCCTTGGTAACAGTATATAAGCCGTGTCAGTTCAGCACTTGCTGTTCTTCCATTTGTCTCACACTAACATTTAAATTAAAATTACTGTCCAAGTGAATTCCCTAGAGTTTAAAAAAAAAAATTAACTACTTTCATTTTCAGCTTCAACTATCTACCTGGCACTTCACTAAATGCTACAACTCATTTCTCTAAGATTATGTTTTTTTTAATACATAAAATTTATAGCAGGCACAAACGCATATAAATGCTATTCCATTATTGAATGCATTTTTAATAATCCCCAACACTTCACACTCTTGTTTCTTCTTCCCTCTCTCACCCAGTAGTCAAAACAGAATCTCAGTCAGCATGTCAATCTGCTTCTAGGAAATACCCTCTATAGCCAATTGCCAATGAAACAGTGTTTCCTTCTAGAAACACTTACTAGGTGGTCTTTTTGGATATTAAGGATGATGTCATCATTTGCTTAAAATAGGGAACTAGCTAAAGTGTACTTTTAGAGTCTTGCCATCTGAGTGAATGCAGCCAATGCCAAGCCGTGCACACTGCCAAGTCCTGTACCCTGCCTAGCCATACACTGTGCCTGGCCATGTACACTGCCTAGCCATGAACTGACTACCTAGCCATATGATGCCTAGGATGAAAATGGAAAAGATAAAATCACTCCCACACAAGTGTAAGGATCCCTGAGCAACGCTATAAAAAGCTGGGGATGGTGGCTTACACGTATGATCCCATCACTAGAGAGAGCGCCATAGGAAGGTCCCTAGAGCCTGCTAGTCATCTTGCCAAATCACTACACTCCAGATTCAGTGAGAGACCCCAGCTCAGAAAGTAACAGGGAAGAAGGAAGGAAAGAAGGACAGAAACGAGGGTGAGAGGAAGTGATGCAGAAACACTCAATGTCAACCTCTGGCTTCCATAACCACATGCAAATATGGGCATGTTCTCCCTGACACATACAAGCTCACACGTGTGCATGCACACACCACAGTTACAGGCATGAAATAATTTAGGTTACGAAAATCAAAATAAAATCTAAAGTCTTCAGGGCTGAGTTTTCCCAGCACACTGTTTCAGCTCCATCAGTCAACAATCAGTATGAGCTATGGTTTGGTGAAGAAGCCCATATGCACTAGTGGTAAGACTATGATACAGCCTGTACCCAGCTGACCGGGTATCGTGAAGACTCATGAAGTTTCTACCTGTGCTAATTAGCTAGCATGTTTACAATCTACAAGAACTAGGCCTATCATGCTGGTCTCAAAACATGGTCTTCCTCGTGAACACTATCACCAGAAACTTGTTAGAAACAACATTTTAACCACTACCCTGCTGACCCAGTAACTCTGAGACCTGGGCTCAATACTCAGCAGATGATGCTAATGCTTGCTAGAACTTAAGACTCACTATTTTAGAGCAATATTATCTATTGCTCTAACTTAAACCAACCACACTTGCTTTTGTTTTATTTGGAGGGAGGCACTCATGCCAGGAGCAAGCTGGGAAGTCAGAGGACAACTGGGAAAAGTCACTTTCTCTCTTCTGATCACATATGAGTGCCGGGGCTCACACTCAAGCCATCACACTTGGATGACTTGACCCACTGGGCCATCTTACCAGCCTTTAAATCGATTTAAAATGAGGTAAGACTGAATTCTGTCTTCCTGCTAGCACTAGCCACATTTCAATGGCCCCTAGGTCACCAGTCAGAATCCGTCACATTAGTCAGGTTACCCAACACTTTTATAACTATAGAAAGGTAAACTGGGCATAGCCAATTTAATATACACACAGAAGGCGTCAACAGTTCTCAACCACTCAAAAGTGGGATTCGATGTCAGCTGAATCTTGAGCCAGAAGCCCCCAGTTGTCCACTGGCTATTTCCACTGGGGAGAGCATCAAAGAACTGTAAAATAGAGTAGAGGGGAAGGCACAGAAAGTGTGCCCTGTTTTGACACATAGGGCAAGACTGGGTACATGGAAAACAAATGAGGCTGCAGGTAGTTGCTGATGTTAGCGCTTTCATTTATTATTGTTACCATTATTCTTAACTGTTGTTGTTTTGTTTTTGAGACAGGGTTTCTCTGTGTAACCTTGGCTGTCCTGGAACCAGGCTGTAAACCAGGCTGGCCTCAAACTCAGAGATCCACCTGCCTCTACATTCCAAGTGCTGCTGGGACTAAAGGAGTGTGCCGCCACAACCCAGCCCATATTTTTTATTTTTATTTTGTGTCTGTGGTATGTTTATGTATATTTTTGGAATGAGGTCATATGGACACCAGAGATGGATAATATGACTTCCTCAGTTGCTCTGAACCTTATTTTTTTTTTTAACCGAGTTTGTTACTGAACCTTGAGCTACTAGATTCAGCTAGACTGGCTGGTCAGCAAAACCCAGGGATCTTCCTTGCATCTCCATCTACCTACCACTGGGGTTACAGGCATGAATCACTGTACCCAGCTTCTTACAAGGGTGCTAGGAACTTGATGAGCCCTGCCTGCTGCCACATGGGAGAGGCAGGGTACAGGACACTTAGATGCCCCAACCACCATGATGCCCTGGTGCCACTAAGATGAGAAAGTAAGCAGTGGACAGATGGGAGAGAAAGAGAAGCAGAATGGTCTGTACACAATGAAGTGAGGTAAAACTAGAGAGTAATGAGAAACAGCCTGATGTGGGTAGCCTGCATTGCCACCTGAGGAGGGTGTGGGCCCATGCTGGTGCTGAGAACCATGTCTGGGTCTCTGTTGATGTCTGTGGAGGTTCCTGGTCCTAGCTTCGGCCTGGGGACAAGTTGATAGCCAAGGGCCTAAGCAGCACTGTACAGCTGGCCCTGGAGGCACAGGTGTGGGAGAGCCTGCCCTAAGGCATGAACTAGGGAGAGATTGCCCCACCCCTCACCAGCTGTTGGCCTATTGATGGGGTAGAAAGTGCTCTGCCTCTGAGCCTCACCCTGAGCCCCTCAGAATGTAAATAACTACATGCACAGCCTTGCTGCCTTCCGCATAAGACTGTCTGAAGCTAGAGCGACAAACCATTTTTCTTACTCTTGCAGTGGTAGGCACCTTGTGAGATATGGCCCTGCCCCTCACTGCCTGTGGCAGGTGGGAGAGCTGTCCCTGGTGGTGTGAATGGTGGAGAGCTGGTGGGCTGACCAACTCAGCTACCACCCAAGCCCACACCCAGGGCTTTGAGATGGCCCACCCCAACATCTAGCTCATCTATGTACTACTAGAGCACGTGAAAGGGCCAGCCCTGCTGAACCAAAGCTACAGTATCTCCAAGACACAGGTCAAGAGCAGGATATCTGAGAGGAGTCCCAGTGAAGATCCAGTATTGATAGAATAGTAGAAGCCAGAGGGAGGCCTTAAACCGGACCAACAACTCACTGCAATGAACATTTGCAAGTAGAGCTGTTTGGGCAAAAAGGTATACTATGTGA
The DNA here is from genome assembly GCF_030254825.1 of Meriones unguiculatus. Taxonomy (NCBI): domain Eukaryota; kingdom Metazoa; phylum Chordata; class Mammalia; order Rodentia; family Muridae; genus Meriones; species Meriones unguiculatus. Next base: position 93,526,281 of record NC_083356.1, on the reverse strand, counting down.
CACACAACAGCTTCCTAAGCAATTTTTTATTAAAAATTAATTAATTACCTTATTTATTTATTGGTTTTGTTTTTCTTTGTGGCAGAGGGAGGTTGCAAGGGTAGAGGGATGGAGAGGTGAGTGGGATTGTAGTACATGATGTGAAATTCATAGTGATGACATGGCTGCCTTGCCAGGATACTGTGAAAGAGGAAGTACACAGTCCTGATGAGACTGGATATGCTGGGGTGGGTTTGCAGGGGAGACTTCCCTTTTCTGAGGCGGGGGGCTGGTAAGGGAGGAATGGAGAGGAGGGACCAGAAGGAGAGAAGGGAAGGGGATTCAAATGAGACTTCTGGGCACATGCTCCCTTAACTGCACAGGGATCTCAGTGACAGCAGAATCCTCACTCAAGTGGCTTGGCCAGAAGAAGAGAACACAAGTGATTATGAAAGGTGTATGATGCTCCAGATGGCCAGGAAAGCTTATGATGGTACATAATGAAATCCTTCCTCCAACCTTGGAGGACACAATGAGCCAGAAGCATTTTCACAACAATGGTAACATGCCCTCATTTGCACCCATATACACTGGAGCAGCAGGAGACAATGAATCACCCACATGCTTGTTCCATTCACAACAGACTAAGAAGAGATACCTGCAAAGTTCTGCTGGTGTTTATGAGGCCATTTATCCCCACAGAATTTACCTAAGCAGTCAAAACATCTTCACAATTCCAACTCTTCCTTCTGAGCCCCTTAAGTTCACCACTTTCCATCAGGATGAGGGGAAAGAGGAGATCACCCTTGCTCACTGGAGTCTATTCTGGAATGGACTGACACTCACAGGCATCATTTTCACAGTTCTCAAGGAAAACAGTCCAAAGAAGAAAGTTTTTGAATTAAGTCCAGTGGAACACAATCGAGAAAAACCAAGATGGGATTAAATATTTTCAAATCAGCATCTATTCAACCCCAATACAAATTGGCCCTGTTGGGTAGGCAGGTAGGGTCTAGACTGTTCTCTCCTTCACATCTCACAATCGTGTAGCTATTTCTTTTAAATCTTCAGTCTGTTTAAGCCTTCCTGTGACATATAAGCATATTCAATGACAGTAAGAAGGAAGCATTTTTTTCAGCCCCATGTTGCCCACTGCCTCTACTCTAACCTATTACCCTCTCTAGTTCGCTAACCAAGCAGTCTTCCAGAGAACAATGTGCACATAGTTTCTAGCCTGTTTCTCTGAAACTAACTGGCCAGCTGCCTTCTGCTTCTTCCAAGCCACTGAAAGCTCTCCCCAACGGGTGAGCTCAGTGTCTAGTCCAGAGCCTGGCCCAAACCAGGCTGATTCAGCACTGAGTAAATGACCACACCCTGAGCATAAATGAATTTCCTCTGCTTAGAAATACACAGTCATGTAATGTGGTCCCTACAATGGCACTGCACACTGCTGCTGCTTTTACCACAGGTCAACTCTCAACCCTATGCTGAAAATTCACAATTCAGAGTCAACAGATTCATTTACCTTTTTGCTTAAGGCCGGGGTTATAGTTGAGATCTTCAATGTCCCCCAAAGGCCTATGTGCTAAAGGTTTATGTGCCAAACTGTGGTACTACTGGGAGATGATGGAACCTTTAGGAGGTGGGGTTAACAGAAGGAAGTTAGGTTGTTGGGGGTTGGTGTGATGATTGTATTTTGTTGCTAGTTACTCCCTGATCTAGTTACTCCCTGAATAAACCTATCCCTGTTGTGTAAACCTGGCTAAGACATTATATCTGATTGGTTGATTAAAGGCCTAAAACCTAGGCAGGGCAGAATGGGGTAGGTGTGGCTAAGGTTCCCGGGCTTTGAGTTCAAAAGATTCCATGAGAAACAGATGAACAGGAAGAGAGGAGAAATGAGGATGCCATGATGGGTTAGCATAGAAAAGGAACCACATGTGCCAGGAGGAAGGACTCTAATAATGTGTGGAAAGGCCCAGATGAAGAGGAAAAGCAAGTAATAATAAGATTATGGATGGAAGGTACTCCAAATAGGAATGGTTAAGGCAGATGGCGCTGGATGGGGCTGGGAGGTGGATGGTGAGGCTATTAAGATAGCATAGTCAGAAATATCTGACCAGCCCAAGGTAAATAGACAATTATAAAATCTAACAGGTGTCTGTGTCTTATTATTTGTGATAGTGAGTTAAATAATACTGCCACAATAATTATAGGGCTAACAATGAATAATATGTAGGCCAACACCCACCTTTTTATCACTAACAACTCTAGGTGATTGGAAATATACACTTAAAGATAATATTAAGACCCTGGTACCCTGTTGACTCATTTTGTTTCCTTGCCAGCATGAGGTGAGTAGTTTTTCCTCTATCTTGTGCCATGATGTTTTGCCTTGTAACAGGGCACAAAACAAAGGTCAAGCAAGCATGAAACCTCTGAAACAGTGAGTTTAAATTAACTGTCTTCCTCTTACTAAGTTGATTTTCTCTGATATTTTGTCATGGCAATAGAAGACTAACAAAGTCAATATAGTAATATTAGATGTATCAAAAGCATACAATATTATCATCATCCTGGTCCACAGACCATCACAAAGAATCGATCATTGTTTGTGTGTTTTCTACTTCAGTGACCAGCACCAGCATCATCATGGACCACCTTTCATAGTTGCCCATGAAAGAAACATGAGGATAGCTCTTAGTATTTAGGCAGCCTGCTTCTGGGTTGCCTAGCAACCTATAATGTCATCATGTATCGCCAGCCTAGTAGCCACACCTGGCAGGCGTGGTTAAGTAGCTCCATAAAAGGATCAACCTGCCACTTTGTCTCTCTCTTGCCTTCTTGCCCTCTTCCTCTCTCACTTTCCTTTCTCTGTTGGGGTGCCCTCCTCCCTTTACCCTCTCATGTCTTGCTCACTCCTTCTCTCTCTTTCCATCTAAAAAAAACCTCTTTCATATAAAATCTGTGTGCATCATCATTTCATTTGTCCTAATATTGGTGCATTGGGCCAGGAAGGACTCTCCTGGTAGCACCTCGTCTGCTCATAAGAGGAACCCTTAATCGGATCATAATGCCTGCAACAGATTTTTCTTCTGCTCCATCTATCCCTAACCACCACTCAACCATACATGCCTTAAAACCTTTCTCTCAACTGTCCTGCCCTTACTGTTCACACCTGTCCCTCTGCTCAAGGCCACTCAGACTTGGCATCCTGCCATGTGCTCTGAGCACCCAAGACAAGGTAGACACTCATGCTGCACCAGAATCAGCTTGGGGAAACTAAAACGCTCATACCAGATGCTAAAACTGCTGCTTCAGACATAGACATAGCCTGCTTCTAAACTACTGCTGTTAGGTAAGCAATTGCTGGGGACCCTATGCACTCAGATGGCTTTAGATTATGCCACTGCCTCAGGTCCCACGAATAAAGTTTTAAATCTCCCACGGAATGGCTGCTGTGAGAGGCTGGCTTGCAGAGAAGGGTTTTCAGTTGCACAGACTTCCGATCAGCCGTGCTAAGTGTACGCACAGAGTTTCGAACCAGGCTGGGACAGCCATCCCACCAACAAGCACCTGGCCTTAGTAAGCTGCTATGACCACATACCACACATGGCTAGCTGTCATGTTGATTTGGGTATAAGGAGGGTGGAGCCATGCTTCACTGCCATCTGCACTAAGGGCAAGCCCATGGTTTCACCACCATCTTAACTTAGGACAATCAAAGGTAGTCACATGATTGGCAGCCATCTTGGTTATTAAAAAAAAAAAGGCTGTGGTTTCCCCCACTGCCAGCTGTTTTTACTACTCTTTTTTCTGTCCCACCATTTCAGAGCTGCAAAACTGCAGTCTCCTGTAGACCTTAAAAGGCCACTGCGCCCCTTCCTACCACCACTCTAAAGCTGCCTATCAGCCCCCATCCTTTCCAGAGGATGAGATTCCCTCTACAAGACCTCGGTGTTATAGCTGATAAATCCTTGGTGCCAGGCACCGAGGTTCTCTGGCTTAGCTGGGCTAAGCCCGTGACCTGCCGTGCTATTTGCTTGATGAACACTAGCCACATGGTCCATTTCTATTTCCCCTTTCTCATTTGCAGGAATGGCTTTCCTCACACTCTCACCTCTTAGGGAAACCTCTGGCTTCTATACCTATATTTACTCAAATGTCTAATATCCAGTAACACTAAGAGCAATCCCTGAAGTAAAAAACAATTCCCTATTTCTCTTTTCTCAAAGTCTTCTCTGTTTCCCTCTGCCCGCTATCTCACTAACTATACTCTCTGGTTTCTTTTTATACTCTCAAAAACAAAATCTTAAAATTAAACTGTAAACCTTAAGGTGATGACATGGTATGCACAATTTTAATAATAATTAATTCTGTTTATTTTATCTCCTTTTAGACTAGGACAGCAACAAGTCTCATTTTAAATTGGTATGGATTTTTATAAAAATTAAAAGTTACATTTTTACAATATATATAATTCAACCCTAGTTCAAAATAATTTTTATATAGCGCTAAAATTTCAAAGTTATACAGGTCTATTCAAGTTAAGCTAATTTAAAATGTACGTCTAATTGCCTATGTCTTTATCAATTCCTAAATTAATAAATGCTATTTCTCCTGCCATGAGCTGCCTATGATCCAGATTAAACACTAGGCTTTCTGGCTAATAGGTTTGCTATAATAAATTCTAATGCAATTTTAAAATTGGTTAATACTGTTCTCCTATATTGTTGGTTTTAAAAATCATAACTCAGGGGTTACTCTGTACAAGTTTTTACCAATACTCTTAAATTAAGATCTATTAATTTTAGAGACATTTATTTATTTTAAAACTTGATTGTTGTGCTATATCTTCACTATCAAAGGTTAAAATATGCTCGGTCTTGTTTTCTAAAAATGGTAATATTATTAATCTATAGTATAGCCTTAGACTTGTATAAGCTATGAACTTTTTATATACTAAATCATACAGAAAACTGTTATGCTCTCACTTTAATGAACTATATTTCTGACTCTTAAGGCTCCAACTTGACAGGGACAAAACCTAAAGTCCTAATATTTAATGGTTAACAAATGCCAGTTAATAGTCAATCATCTCATAGATGATCAAGTCCTTTAACATGTTCAAAAATATATTTATAGTCCTACAGATGCAGACATAGTATCACTGCTTACTTAATTAAACAGCTGAGGATGGTCCCTGAGTCACCCTATAGGACTTGGTAAAAATAATAAAAGAGGAACCTGCCCAATAGGCCCATCTACAGCAAAAACTATGCTCCAGACCTTGGCTGCTGCTTTGAGGCTGTTGGCATTCCCACACAGAAAACAAGAGGTCTTCAATGGCCTACCCTGCCAGGGTATAGACTAAAGTCAACTCCACCAGGTAGCTATTTCAATGCAGCCAAAGGGGACACTGGTCCCATGGGTGCCTCAACAGGCCACACACTGCCTGCTGGCAGACTGGCTTTTGGAAGTCAAAATATTCCCATGGAGGCTTGTCCTCTGTTCCCAGCCATAGAGGCTCAACCAGCACAAGAGCCACAAACACTTCCAGCCTTCAAGCTCCTTGGCATGCTGGAGGACAAATGGCTCCTAGATTCAGCAACCTCCACCACCATCACCCAGCCAAGGATAACATTGCAGATCTGTTTTGACCCCACACTTGGGTCCCAGGGTCATATTACCAACTTCTGTCTTGGGAGGCTTCAGATGCCTTCTCAGTCCTCTTCATATGCAGGAGACCAGGCCTTAAGCCTAGAGCTTTTACTGTCAGGTCTAAATACAATATGCTTTGTTACCAGACTCAAGAAACAGGCTTCAGACATAACCTTTCACCATCCCTTTATCTAAAATACAATAAATGTTCATAGCAGTCTCACCTAGGTCTCATGGTAAATAACTAGATACAAAGGCCTAAGAAAAATGTTGTTTGAGGGTCTAAGAAAATGTTTTAAGGTTGGTAAAAAGGTTGCAAGGTCTAAGGTGATTAAAGGTATGCTAAATAGGTAAAAATGCTTAATATTTCCTCCTATTGCTATTCTGTCATATTGACAGTCCAGAGCTTTGACCTTTATCACATAGAGCTCTGATTTATTCATCTAACTCTAATACAAAAACGTTCCACTATATCACCCACTATCATGGTTCCAAGATCAAGATTTTAAACCTCCTTTAAATCTCCACAATGTATAATCATACTAAAGGTTAAGATCAAGTGAGCTTTTGTCCCTTCTACTTCATGAAAGGCTTCTGCCTTTGCAGACCTCACCTTATGCTGTTAATACAAATGTGTATGTCCACTGCTTTTTCTTCAATGCATATTTCAGTACAGATTACAATTGTGATGCTAACATATCTAAAGTTTTATCTCCTTTGTAAAACTTATAATTCTTGTAAGCTGCAGGAAATCCACCTGAATCCACCTCTCAGGTCAATTGGGCTCCAGATAAGCACTGCACCTACTGCCTATCTCAGAGGGTGGTATTCCTCCCCTTTCCCTGGTTTGGGGACTTCCCTTTCCTGCCTACTTGATTGCTACATTCGTATAACATTGGGTGATTGGTCAAATCTTCACTTCTGGTTGGCTCAAACAGTTCCTACCATTCAGCCAACCCAAATCCAAACCCTTTATCTAGGACCTCCTTCTCCCTCGGGTAAGATTTTTCCCTCTACGGGCACTGTTTCCTCTCGCTCATCTATGAAAATCCCAGCGCAAGGTAAAGCATGTCTGCTACAGGCAATTGTGCCCTTGGTCTCTGGCCAACACTGACAAGCTGTTGGAACAGATTGTACCAAAATAGTGAGTCAAACCTTGCTCTTGGGACGCCTTGACAGGTCACTTACTCCTACCTGCCCAATGAGAATAATTCATTTGTGTGTTCCTCCAGATTCTCCTCTGGGAAGTCTTCTGGAAATTTTCAGATTTCTACACCTAGTACCCACTTGAAGGGCCTCTAATCTTACACACCTCTGTAACCAAACTTGACCTCAATTTCCTTAGATGACACATCCAAAGCAAACTCTTTTTAATCACTGCCAGAGGTCAGACTTCCATCCAGCTGGATCTGCACATTCCCTCCCAGCCATGGATGTCATCATGTGTCGCCTGCCTGGTAGCCACACCTGGCAGGTGTGGTTAAGTAGCTCCATAAAAGGATCAACCCACCACTTTGTCTCTCTCTTGCCCTCTTACTCTCTCACTCTCCTGCTCTCTCCGCTTTCTCTGTCTGGGCGCCTGCTCCCTTCCCCCTATCAATGTCTCGCTCTCTCCTTCTCTCTCTTCATCTCCATCAAGAAAAACCCTCTTTCATATAAAATCTGTGTGCATCATCATTTCATTGGTCCTAACAGTGGCCTCTGCTTCATTTCTCATAGGTAACCAAACACCATCTTTAAGTAGCTTGTAACAGAATCATTTTCTTCACTTTCTGTATCATTTTTGTTGACGCTTTGTTTCAGACATGGTCACACGAGGTAGTACTGACCTTTAAACTTGTAAAACCTCCTGCTTCAGGACTCCGGAGTGCCACTGTGCATGTCTCCATCCATCCACAGAATTCTCAACCGAAACAGGGATGCTGTTTCCCATCTACTACCTCCCCACTGTCTATTCCAGCTGCAGCCGAGATCACTCTCACAGACCAGGTTCTCTCACGGTGATCCTAGAGCAGCAGCAGCAAGCTGTCAGGCTCCACCTGAGCACCTCTTATCACACCCCCGTGAGCAAAGTCCGAGCAACTAAATTGAGTGTTTTGGTTGTCAGCTGATTTTATTTCAGGGGTTGGGGGATTAGCATTGTTGTTTTTGCTTGAGACAGGTTCTGGCTGTATAGCACACTCATGATTCTCCTGCCGTTGTTTCCTTGTGCTGGGACGGCAGGTATGCATTGCTGCCCTGCCTCTCAGTTCATATCTTTTTTCATTAAATTTTTATTTTTTTAATATTAGTTACAGTTTATTAACTTTGTATCCCAGCTGTAGCCCACTCCCTCATTCCCTCCCAATCCTACCCTCTCTCCCTCATCTCCTCCCATGCCCCTTTCCCACTGAGAGGGGAGAGCCTCCTCCCCTTCCATCTGACCCTAGCTTATCAGGTTTCTTCAGGACTGGCTGAAATGTCCTACCCTATGGCCTGGTAAGGCTGCTCCTCCCTTGGCGGGGAGGAGGGGTGTCAAAGAGCCAGCCATTGAGTTCATGTCAGAGTTCATGGCGGGTGCTCTCACTGTCAGTGTCTAATCCTATACATTAGATATACTTGAAACTGGCCTGCAAGGTTCCACGAGCAGTCATTTTCTGAGACAGATGTCATCTAACTGTACTGACACAGCCCACCATCACCTACTAAACTCAGTTACAATCACCGTCTACTTAAAGATCTATCACTACCGTGTACCAGATCCTCATCACTCCATAGAGCCCCCATATTTAAGCATGCTATGTGTGTAAATATTAACCTCTAGCTACAGAACAAATCTCAGTGAGTACTGAGAGTCCCGTACCTGTTCAATAGCTTAACTTCTCATGGACCAAAGAGGTTTGTAAGCTGTTTTACTTTCAGAGTCAGTGGGTCAAAATAAACTGACAAGCAATTCAATTCCAACTCTAACAACTCATGGCTTATCATCTCATTTAGTGGGCTGTATGTATTAGGCAGTCTGTAGACGCTTTTCATTAAAACACTAGCCTGAAATCCAGTTCAAGGCCAAGACCAGACTGAGTAATATAAATGATAGATAGATAGATAGATAGATAGACAGACAGACAGACAGGTAGATAGAAAGCTGCAAGCTCATATTTCCAAAAAATCACCAAGAGAACCTTGCCATCTTTATATACACCCTCCTCCTTAAAAATACCAGTGAGGGGCTGGAGAGATGGCTCAGAGGTTAAGAACACTGGCTATTCTTCCAAAGGTCCTGAGTTCTATTCCCAGCAACCACATAGTGACTCACAACCATCTACAATGAGATATGGTACCCTATTCTGATATGCAGACACATGTGAAGGCAGAACACTGAATAAATAATAAATATTTTTTTAAAGATGTCAGAGTGAAGGAAGCTTTTCTTTGATTCCTACCATTCTGTGCAGGTTCAAATTTTAGCCACATTGCATGCCCACAAGATTTAGTTATATTTCGGACATAAATAAGAACAAGGTTCCTCTTACCTAACATTCTTGTATTGGTACCTGCTTTGTTACAATGTGATGAGTTAATGAACACTCACAGAGAAAAGCACTGTTGGTTTGCCTGTTTTCTGATACAGACTCTTAGGTAAGGACACACAGAACATACAAGAACACATCCTCTGAGGATTCACTCTGTTTTATTTTGTTATCACAGTCACCTTTGTAAACCACAAGAACATGTATCTTGAAGCACTTCTGAAGTCAAATCATCCCTCAAGAATGAGCTCTGTGGAGACCCCTCAATTCTATGTTCCAAGAAAACAGAGGTTTTCCTCCGACACAAAGCAGAGGATTCCCGAAGCATTTGATCCAGAGAAGCACTCTTCCTGCACTTAGCAGCAGCTGTCTGTCAAGAAGCAGGATGAGATAACAGTTACGGCCAGACAAATAATCAAGATCTGTCAAAAGCACCAAGTCACAGCACGTTCCTTTATCAAATTTCTCTAGTGTGTCTTCCCCACAGGCACTCAGCTGACAAAAGCAACAAAGCCCCAACTCCTACTGTAGATGAAGGCTGGCTGACCCAGGCCTTTCAAGCCTACACACTCTCTGTAGCTTATCATAGATAAACACAGGTGAAAGGGCCACCTGACTGATTAAAACACCAGCCTCAGACCCAGTTCAAGGCCAGACTGGACTATATGAGACCCATATCTCAATAAATACATAAATAAAACAGAAAAGCTCCAGGCTTGCACTTCCAAATAACCAAGACAGTCTTGCCTTCTTTGCACAAGGTCTTTACTGACCTCACCAGCTGAGGGTGCACACCTGTGGTCCCCAAAGGACGATCTTAGCTTTGACCCTAGCTCAAAACAACAAACTAATGGCGGAAAACATTGACCTCTCCGTCCAGTTCTATAAATATGACCAAAATGCACTCATGCTGCACCCACTCTCAATTAAACAACAACAAAACAAACAGAAGTCTACTTCTCAGGTCAGAAATGAATGTTAAAGCTAGAGTATTTAGTCCCTTGACTTACACAAGGGAACTTTTCAATCAGCAGCTTATTTGAAATTGAGATAAAAACTTTTCATACTTATGGGGTACCATGGAACATTTCAACAGATGTGTACATTATACAGGTTCAAATCAGGAAAAACACATTATTTTCTTAAGCATTTATCATTTCTTTCTGATGACAGCATTCAAAATCCTTCTAGCCTTTTGGAAACATAATTGCTTTTAAATAGCCCTTCTGTCTGATAACATTTCAGTTTTGTCAAGTTCCATATGTTACTTGTTATCTTTACACCAGGGAACTTTTTACCCTCAAAGCCAAAACTCTAAGGAAAATAGGTAAATTCAAACTACATTCATGAGCTGTGACAATTCACACATTCACATACAGATTTTTAATTTGGTTATACTTTCAATCCCAAATGAATTGCTTTTGATATTTCCTAATATTAACTACGGGAAACATAGGTGTGGGCAATTAAAAATTAGAGCATTTAAAAAATATATTTTATTTATTTATTATTTATACAGTATTCTGCCTGCATGTATGTTTGAATGCCAGAAGAGGGCACCAGATCTCATAATAGGTTGTGAGCCACCATGTGGTTGCTGGGAATCAAACTCAGGACACTTGGATGTATAACCAGTGCTCTTAACCTCTGAGCCATCTCTAAAGCCCAAATTAGAGCATTTTTATAAGTAAGTAAAATTCTAGTTTAGGAAAGAGTTTTAAAACACCTCAGGCTTTCCATCTGGCCACAATAACACTTCACTAGGAGGTGGAAAACAGCATTGGCCCTTGACACCAGGACTACAAAAACTAAGTCCAATCATCAGACAGAGAACAAGTGGTTAAGACAGAGGATTCTGTCCACTCCACTCAAATATAGACCACATCCAGCGGTCCCCCAGGACAAGGAAAACAAGCAAACAATTTAGTAGCCCACACAATATTGCAAACTAACATGAAGCTAACCTTAAACACACACACACACACACACTCAAGGCCAAACTATAGCAGTTCGGGAAGCCTGTCTAAAGATTAAGTCTCAAGTTTCACCCTCTCCTCCTCGAAGGACGCATTAGTCCATCTGCCACTCTAACTCAGAACCTCCACCAGAGTCACCGGTCTTTGGGGTCACATGAGCCTACATTACTTCTACTTTCTACAAAGGCAAGCTGACCAACTGCTTTCAGTGGTAGAACAACCGTCCCTCAGGATGCCACTTCCTACTGAACCCAGTGCGGAAAGGCCTGCTTGCTTTCTCTGGTGCCTGGGTGGGTCTCATTCGGTCGTATCCTCCACTTTTCATCCCAAATTTATTTTTCTTCACATGTCGTGGGCTGGCATTTGGGCCCTCTGCCTTCTCATCCCGGCTTTAAGAAAAGATAGCCCTTAAGGGCACATCTCTCTAAAAACACCTTCCAAAGTTTCCATGCCTCTCAATTTATCAGAAGGCAAAACACCTCTTGTTTCAAGCATATTTCACAAGGGCGCTACTTTCTAGTCCCACACACATTCTAATTTCTTTCACAACAAATGTGAGTGACACAGGCCAAAGTAAACAGCCTAAGAGTTGCCTTTTCGCGTATAAATCTAAGAAACAACTAAAAGGCAATAATATTAAAAAACCAACTACATAATTCATGTCAGAGGTGTTTTTAACAACATGCAAACTGGAGGCCGGAAGAAGACACGGCACTTAGAAGACTGCACTGCTCTTTCAGAGGGCCAGAGCTGGATTTCCAGCATTGACATCAGGAGGCTCACAAACGCCCATAACTCCATCGCCACGGGATCCAGCACAGTCTCCTGGCCGCTGAGGGTACCTGCACCCAAGTGCACATACCCACAAATGAAAATGTATCATTACAAATAAAAAAAAACAGATTTCATTTTATTTGTAACTTCCAAACTGGATGTGGCGGCTAAGTTCAAAGCCAACCTGGGCTATACAAAAGATTCAGGATAACCACAGTTTCCCTTGTTCAAGTAAATAATCCCCTGCCCACTGAAAACACTAAAGACTGATTTTATATAAAAGAGGAGGAGGAGCCTGGTGTGTATAACCAAGACCCTGTCACAAAAAGGGAAAAGTGGAAACCCAAGAACTGGCCATGGCAGAGGATGCTTACAATGTCAGCCCTCAGGTAGCTGACATAGGGGCATCAGTAGCTGGACATCAGCCTGTGTGATCAGCAAGTTCCTGGCCAATACTGAATATCTCCTGACACCCTCTCTCAAAAACTATCCAAGAGAAACTACCTTTGACTGTGTTATCTAAACCTGGCATTCTGCCCAAGGGACTCTGAGTCTTTGCTATAACAATCACTGGAGTCACCAACACTGTTAATTTCAAGCAGAGGAACGAACATATGGTTTCAGGATCAGGGAAGCATAAACTTGTTTTTGAAAAAGAGCATCTCTAAACCCATGGTCTGGTCGTGCAGGTCGGGACCAAGCTCATATAATCAACACTGTAATTTCTGAACTTGAACATTTTTATCATGTCGAAAGGATGTATTATTCTTCTTCAACTAGGGTTTGGTGGCTAATTCTCTTCTCCTGAAACCATTAAACCATCGCTATTTAACATTCACGTCATCTGACATAGCAAGCACAGCTGGGGGAAAATACACTCCAAGAAGTTTAAAACTTGCTCAGTATCAGATACGCAATGACTACATAATGCCTGAGGGCACCCATACTGTCTGCTATAAACACATAGGTGTGCCCTGCTGCAAAATTCAGGCCTTCTGCACCTAAGTGTGATATTGAGACTATTTCTCACTACCAGAAACACCGAGAGAAAAGATAATACATAACCAGCACCACCACTCACCACAGGCTGCAAAGAATACGTACATGCTCTCAGTATATACCCTACCATATGCTAGGGTAGCTTTAGGGAACCACAATGCACCCATAAGACAGAGAAATGACTCTTACCCACCAACCAAAAGCCTCTGTAGATGGGGCTGGAGAGATGGCTCAGTGGTTAAGTGCTGCTCTTGCAGAGGACTCAGGTTTAATTCCCAGCACCAGCATGGTGGCTCACCACTGCCCATAGCTACAGTTCCAGGCGATCCGAAGCTCCCTGTGACCAGGCATGCAAGTAGAGTTCAGACATGCATGTAGACAAGACAGCCATACACACAAAATTAAAAAGAGGTAAATCTTAAAGAATATTCTGAGCTGTCATAGGAGCAAGACACTCAGCAGACCACTGAAATGATGAGGTTTGTTATGGCAGAAAGCAATTAATTCTAAAATTTTTACATAAGAATTTATGAATACATAAGGAAATGGGGAGAGGATGAAATTTATCAAACATATGGGCTGAAAGGCTGAAATCCTGAGTGAAGCATCTTCAGTGAAGGAGATGGAGGGAAGACAAGCAGATCTCGAGGTAAATGAGGAGATGCTGATTTACACACATGCTACATGGCTATCCCTGCATGACAGAAAGCTCCACAGTCCCCTCCTCACATCTGCACCCTGGTGTATTTCCAGAAGACAAAAACAGGGGGCTCCTCCAGCTGCTATGAAGTCTCACCCTATAAAATGCCAGGCCGTCACAGCAACTTGATATTCGTGACCAAGTTTAAGCTACTTTTCTTACTCACCCCTAATGACCTAATTCACGATCTCATTCCTACCTTGATCACAATAAAGACGCTAGATTCTGCACATTTCAGCAAGATGCTCCGGGAGGCTCTTCATTTCCCCGTCCCTCTTTTACCCGACACATAGCATCATTTAATGGGGATTTTAGCCAACTTTATCTGGCCTCACTTGGTTCTGCCCAAATACAGTCCATCCCACTGAGTATATAGAAAGTTGGCTCTTCAATAATAACACTCAAGTATTTATCATGTCATTTGACAGGTCCTAAGCACAAGTGATAGAGCATAAAGTGGCCCCAAACTGTACTAGTGAGGAATATTTCAGTATCTTTATATTATAGGCGTATACAGAACTTAAGCTCCCAAAGCTTTTTATGTAGTCTATCCCATTTGTCTTTAAACGGAGGTATAAGAAAAGCATGGGGTGATTATATACCCACACACCTGGGTAAAGAAACATACTTCTTGTGACCCCAATGCTCCAGGAAGGTATTACATATTGTAAGGACACCTTCCGGAAGGTAGTTCTCATCTCCCTACTTAGGATGTTGGCCAGTGTTCCAAAGCTCCTGTCCTTAAGCACATGATCCAGATGCTACACCTACAGCCTTTGGGGCATCACTAAGCATGTGTTTGTGGATGTGAAAAACAAGCATTCAGGTGCTCAAAGGGGCCATCCTAGGGATTAGAGTCAAATTAATGCTAAGCCTGCAGCTGGACTAACCAAAGAATTCCCACCCAAGTCCAGGCCTAGAATTCTGAATAAGCAGCTTATGTTCACCCAAAACAGCATAAATAATTAAAGTGGTTCAGCCTGCCTGCCGAGATAGCCAGTAACAAAACTCAGCCCCCAAAGCCAACTCCATGCCCTCTGGGACAGGTAGGAGGTGGCCCAGTTAATAAGCTCTCTATTGTCCTGAAGGGCTCTTCAGACTGAGTGAAGACCCTGAAGCTGCAGCAACCCCAGTCGGTGTGATACTACCTAATTATTTCAGGGGGAAAAAAAAAATTGAAGGCCAGCCAGGGTCCAGATTATGCCAAAGCTGAGGAAGTACTAGAATTTCTATTACCAGCTGAAATCTGTGAGATCAAATGTCTAATTCTCATAATATACCTAGTTTGGTTCAAAAGGATTAAAATCTCACATTCTGACTTGGCTGCAACCAGAAACATGAGCCCCAAGCATGCACCTTTCAAAGGGCCACCGGATCATACACACTCCTTAGCGCCTCCACCCACCCACACCCACTGACATCTGCACATCTGAAAGCAGCCTGTCTCCTGTGGAAATTCACTGGCCTTTCCATGCTTTCCTGGTACAGAATGCAGATGGTAGGAAGTTTCAGCGTCCCTTCTCTGTTGTTCTAGGTCAGGGTGTTTTTATAAATGGCTTCTGTGCTAATTAGTCAACTCCCAACAGCTTGAAGGGAGCTCTAAAAAGCTCAATGGCATAATTACAATCAAGTTCCCCACAATTCAGCTCGTCCTGAGTCAGCCAGTGCCCCTCTCATAAATGTCCTTCTGTTTCTAATCAAAATGGGCTTTCTCCTTCCATGACATTAATACTACCCATTTCCTCTATCATGTTCAGAAAATGCATTGTCGATCTTGCCTTGGAGGTTTTCAAAGCTAATGGAAAGTAGGGTGGGACACAAATTTTCTCCACACTACATCAGACTCATTCTCTCTCATTGCTGTCTACAGCGATTCTTCCTATGATGGGTGGGAGGCAACTGTCAGGGAAGGACTAGAAGATAGCAATCAAACCCTGACTACTTAGCTTCCGGAGCACAGCTGGTGAGCAACCCAGGCTGTCATCAAAGACCCCTCAGGCTGTTACTGCCTCCACTCAGTTTTTCTTCTGTCTCTCATCCTAGAAGCATTTGCCTCCACTGGTTAAGGTCTACTTCAGTCTCTTCAGCATGTGACCTTAAGAGCTGTTCTGCCTCACAGGATGAAACAAGATTTCTCTCAGACTCAGCCTGGTGGTAGGAAGAGAAGGGACAGTGGGTCTATTTTCTACCCTCCAGAAGAGTTACATCTGTTTCTCTCGTCCACTTTTAAGTCTTCAGCACGTGAGTATATGAAAATCTATGACATCTTCTATAAAATGAACTGGCAGAAACAAGGTTGCATCATTTGCTTAGGATGATTGATATGCTTGGTACTGCTTTCCAGCCACAGCTGAAAAGCACAGAAAGCCATGAATTGGACAGACAGTAAATGGTAAAGATGGTTACTTATGATCCTCTGTCTAGTGCTAGAGCCACTCTGCTTCATTAGTTCCACTGCCCTTGGATACAGACATTTAAAAATGAGCTCTCATGATAGAAGACTGAGTAGCTGGTCATGTGTTGAACAACTATTAATAATATCCAAGAACGGAAAATAATAGTAATTTTTCAAATTACTACACAGACTATAATAGACTGATCTCTTCGTCCTGGCCTCATGCAATGTGATAAGATCTGCCCATGCACAGCACAGCAGAGGCATAACTCAGAGGCAGCCTGTCTCTAAGGTCCATGCCCTTTGTCGGCTGTGCACACTGAACACTCCTTTAAAGGCCAGACCTAAGTGGAGGGATCCCATAGATTCTCCCATATTATCATATGCTGTAGGACTCTAACACTAGTATGGAACACAGCCAGTGCTGTGACACCATCTTTAAAAAGCACTCATCTTTGTGACAGTCCCAAGAAAAGCTGTATCCTTACTGCACGCCTTCGGTGCTATTTAAGCCTCAGAAGGAACAGCCACAAAGTTAAATTTATTCATAACAAATGACAAAAGGTCTACGAGCAATGGCCGGGAAGTTTATCCTCAGAAGAGAGTTGGCTTTCTCTGGGCTAAAGGTCATGCAAGGTACAAATTTAGAGCTTTGGACACAGCCATCTGCTGGAGCATCTGGAGACAAAGGGAGGAGACAGGAAAGGAACAAGAGGCAGCCAAATGCCTCAGATGTCTCGTGTGTGTGTGTGTGTGTGTGTGTCTGTGTGTGTGTGTTCTGGTGCATCTTTAAAACAATACTATAAAATAGGATGGGTGTGTCTGATCTCAAAAAAACTGCCATAATTCTCACAATGCTTCCACTCCACTTTAAAATATTGCAAAATCAGAATGATTACATCATGATGTCAGGCTTTAACATGCTCAGTGGAGTCAAGCAGTAAACTGGAAATGAAACTGAGTCATCTGAGATTTCAAAAAGTCCCAACCACTATTCACAATTCATGAGGAGAGAACACAGTCAGTATGTGGGCTCCCCTTTTCCTTTTACACAGACACTGGCCAAATGCCAGTAACAAGGTAGAAACCACAGTTCATAAAATGTTACTGCATGTAGATACACAGATAACAGAGAAGGAAAGAGAATCTTTTCTCAAAAATACTCGGGATGCTCTCATATTTAATCCTTAGTTGCATGTGATAATAATACAAATTAGAATCCTTGAATCCAAAAATGTGGTATATTTGATGTTTAAATGATTGAGGTTCAAAATCAAAAAAGATTGAAAACCATGCTGTTCATCTGCTGAAGCAGCTGGGACAGAAAACATTCATCTCGGAAGATGATCCAAAAAGTAGTCATCTTTCTCCACCAGCAAAGCTAAGCCTCTTGGGTCACCTGTGTGTACAAGTTGGTAGACCAATCACATTTTCGGCTTTGAGTGAGGTGTTGGAAGTGACCCTAGAGTAACTCTATAATCCTTACTCCATCACTTCAGACAAACCTTACAACAGACCACAAAGGCAGGAACAGGTATCTGTTTCTTCCTTCAGGAAGCCACCAAGATTTGACATACAAGCTTTAAAGTTTATAAGGAACATCCCGATGATGGCCCCCTGAAGTAAGGATTATTTTTTCCATTTCTGGAGGAAACCAGCAAAAACCAGCTTTCAAAGAAAATTATTTAAGACAGCACTTCCAAAAGACAACTTCTTTTTCCTTCATGTATCAAAGAAAATAAAAATGGATTTAAAGTGACAGTTATTTCCCCTATTCTTGCAAAAAGGAAAAGGAAAAAAAAAAAAAAAGGCCAGCTGAGCATCTGTGTAGATGTTGGAGATTCAAGCTCAGAATCTTTACCCAGTGAGCCATCTCCCTTCCCAGAATAAAGCTTTTGAATCACAGGGACAAGATTATATTCACACAAGACACAAGAAGAACCAAAATAGAAAATGTTTCAGAAAGGAGAAGAAAACTATTGCAGGAACTTAATCTCTGGTCCTCTAAACATCAAATTATATCACACTATGTCACGACAGCTGCTCCCTTGTTTCGATAGTAAATTTATACATAACTGATTATAAATTGTGGCTGACTTACTTGGTCTGTTTCTCACTGCCATAACTAATTCACCTTCCACATCAGAAGGCAACTTCCAACACACATCCCTCACTTGAAACACTCTTGGAGTGACTGTTTTATCCACCAGTGTTCTAGTTTGATTTCTGTGATGTGATAAACACTATCAAGCAACTTGGAGAGGAGAGGGGCTTTTTGGCTTACAAGTTACAGTCCATTAGAGAGAAGCTAGAACAGAAGCTCCAGGCAGGAGATAGAAGTAGAAACCAAAGGAAGAATGAGCTTGTGCCCAGGTTTGCATGCTGGTGCATTCTTACATATCCCAGACATATCTGCCTAGATTGCAATCAGCAATGAAGAAAATGTCTTCACAGACATGCCCACAAGCCAATCAGAAGGCAGCAATTCCTCAGTCGAGGTTCCTGCCGATGTGTGTCAAGTTGACAGCCAAGGTTACTCACTATAGTCAGCATACAGCTCTCCAAGTTGATCAGATGCAAAGCTGGCTTCAAAAAGGAGAGACATGAATATTCACACAGACTGTGTTATAAACCAGTATTGCTTCTTAAAGGGGGATTTAACAATATCCAGGATCCTCTTAAGAAAAGAAAAAGAAGAACAAACTATACTGCTAAGTCAAAAGGATAAAATACATGAAGAAATACATTGGGTGTATTCTAATTTTGTCTTGTTTTAAAAACAGTGTCTACTCTGGAAATAGGACTACTATATATGACAAGAAAGTGGTTGAGATACATTGCACAGACTATAGCCCAGACATCATCCACACATCCAATGCCAGGAACCCTCTACAGAAAACTCTGAAAGAATTTAACACACAGGAAAGAAGAGAGAAAGAGAGAGAGAAAGAAAGAGAGAGGAAGGAAGGAAGGAAGGAAGGAAGGAAGGAAGGAAGGAAGGAAGGAAGGAAGGAAAGAAGGAAAGAAGGAAAGAAGGAAAGAAGGAAAGAAAGACCTTCAAGAGGTACTTCAATAGCACTGGGGAGGAAACTGGCTTGAAGAAGAAGTATTCTTACACCCCCATCATCTAGCCTTTTGAAGCATTTTCACACCACATGTTATCTTGCAAGTATGGAGACATAAGTCTCCAATTTAAGATATTTTGTTGCTTTTAAAAATAAAAAAAAAGGCGGGGGGGGAGAACAATTATAAATAAAACAACAAAAATGATTTTCAGAACTAACTTTTCTCTGGCTCCCTAGTTTTCCACAGCACCTTCAGGAGCGGGTACCTGTAGCACTGGTTCTCATCTTGTGCTTGTTTGGCGTCTGGTGTGAATCATTTCTAGCTCCCAGTCACTCAAATGCCAAAGCAGGAGAAATAAAAAAGGCAATCCTCCCCCAGCCTAAGAGTTGTAATACAAAACACCAGGCTTGCTACTACAAGGGACCTAGTGGACACAGAACACTAAGGCAAGGCAAGAAGCAAGCCTGTGTGCTGTGCACTTGATGCTTCATGTCTTCAGATGGATCAGTTGTGCTTTGTTCTTGTCAATACCATCTAGGTGTCTTAGAGACCGCTATCTGATATGAACAAGTGATGGGCATGACCTTAATATGTATTTCTTTCTGGTAGCTCAATTTAAAATCCGGAATTGGCTATGAAAAACTTTCCCAGAACTCTCCATTTTGCAATACATAAAATACATGGTTGTTTTTTAGGCCTCTTTGTGTTTAAGAGAAAAACGCCCTAATTTCAGCTGTCCATCAGAATCTGGTTCTTACTAACTGAATCGGTGTTCAATTAGTGTTCACATATGATCAAAAGAAAGCATTTTGGATCATAGGTGAGTGTTTAGTCTTTCTGTCACTTGACAAAGATGAATTTAAAATGCTATACAAAAACGTCTTTTGAACATCAAGAGTTAATGGTAGCACTGTTTCTGCCTTGGAGCTAAACAGAATGAAGTCAGTAATTCAAGGCACTGAGGGCTGAGGAAAACATGGTTTCATGTCTCTTTCTACTGCCTACCAGTTCACACTATGGTCGGGGTTACAAAGTACTTCAAAACGCACAAATACCATCAGGGAATGACACCCCATGTATGTAACACCCCAACACTACAAAGGCAGACAGAAAGAATCAGGAGTTCAAGGCCATCCTTGGAGACATGATAAGTTCAAAGCCAACCTTCTGACCTACATGAGACCCTGTCTCAACAGGGGGGGAAAATACATGTGCCAGTACCAGAAAGATTAATAAGTTAATTTTTACCACCTACAATTTTGTTGAAAAGCAGCTCAGCCATAGAGAACTTTGAGAGAGAAAGAGAGACAGAGAGAGAGAGAGAAGGCCAACGACTCACAGCTCAGAGATCATCATAGCCAAAAGAAGTCTTAGTTTCTTTTCCTCACCCTCTCTCTCCATCTCTACCTGCTCAGAACCACAGCAGTGAAGTATGTTTTCTACACAGCAATGGAACAGTTTTAAAAAACACCTTTAATATCCCCAAAAGAATAAGCACATATCATAAAACTGCCACGTTGTACAGTCAATGCTGACCAAGGCTGAGCTCAACCTGGAAGGTCTGAAAGTCCTCCAAAGAACAGTGCTGAGAGGCACTTGTCTGCTCTGCAGTTTCTTTCGTACCAGAGAGATGAGGGTGAGAGTTCTCTTCGGGATAGTCAAGAACTATTGACTGGAAATATGGAAAGTCTCAAAGGCATTCCACCTCTGCTTTTTTCCCCCTAAAAAGAGTGCCTACCTTGTTCCAGTGTTATGGACACCATGTAACTAAAACTCCAGGTCTGGGGAGTGTGGTGGTTTGAAAGAGAATGGGCCCCCACAGGCTCATGTTTAAATACCTGGTTCCCAGTTGGTGGAACTGTCTGAAAGATTTGGAGGTGCGGCCTTGTTGAAGGAGGTGTCGTTGAGGAGAAGCTTTGAAGGTTTAAAAGATTCAAGGTCATTCCAAAATCGTTTTTTGCCTCCTGCTTGCTGTTGCGTTATGAGCGCTCAACTGTTCCTGCCACCAAGCCTCTGCTCTGCCATCTTGGACTCTAACCTGCTGAAATGTTGGAGAGCTGAAATGTAAGGCACAATTTAACCCTTTCTTTTATAAATTGCCTTGGTCATGCTGTCTTATCACAGCAACAGAAACCCTGAGACAGGAAGATCACAGAAAAATGCCATTTATAAACATGACTTGAGCTGCAGATGGTTTGGGTCTACTTCAACAGCACTTTGTTGAAGTATTATAAAACGGAATATAGGGTTGGGGTTATAGCAGCGTAGATGCAGAATGTTTCTCTAGAAGAAAGAGTCCCCAGTTTCAATCGGGGGTGGAAAGAGAAAAAAAAAACTGTACATATAATAGTATTTTTATCCCAGTGCTAACAACTATTAGAAAGAATGTTATACAGTAAATAACACATTTCTATAGCTGCTGTGTACAGAAGTTTCACACATATTTCTGTTGTGGGCATTCAGAGAAGAGCCCTTCTGCCTAACCTTGTGTTACCCAGAAGCTCACAGCACAGGACGACCGTCGGACTTCCCGCAGGGCAGTAGCCTCAGGTCACTGTCTCTGGGATCACAGCACTAAATACACACAACTTCTGACTTAGCAAGGCCTACACCTGCTGCTTCACACATAAATAATAGCCTGTGGTGGGACTTCAGAAGGAAAAGGCACAGAAATTTAAGCCAGAAAACTAAACTTCAGCTAACCCTTTCAGGACTTGGGAAAGTTGACTTAACTACTCGGGTTTCAAGGCCTACAAAGATAAAATGAGCAGAAGGACTCTGAAGGCTCAGGTTCCTTTCAGCTCCATCAGCATCTCCTAATTTACAACAAGGAAAAGAAAAGTGACACCCAAAAGGTAAAAGGTGAATAAACACTCTAACCTCAGCATCCTCTCATCAGCTCTGTTATTTGTTCATGATTTTCCTCAGCATCTGAAATGTGACACCACACCCTATAAAAGACAGACAGGAATGCCTGCATCCTTAATGTCCACAAACGTCTGAAGATAACTTATATATACACACACGCACATATGCACTCGTGCATGAACCAGTTAAGTCAGAGCAAGAGAGTAAAAGACTAGTGTCCATATAGATATCACAAGTGAAAAGGAAGAGGGGTGAGGAGCAGGAATCAGAAAGGCCAGTGTGCAAAATTTAGCAGGAAGAAATATTTACAGACCCATCAAGAACCTGGAATCATGGCCAGTGCTTTAACGGAACCTAGTTTAAATGTCACAGTGTAGGAGGTGACTATCATCGCTGCACGAGTAAAAACATCACAGCCACGTGACGGACACTAATCACAGCACAAGGAATGTCCACCCTGAGGAAACAGAGGTTGAACTTATCTATAGGGTGGCTTTTCGTACCACTATAACTGCCTATGTATAAAGGGTCAATATCAAAAAAGTCAGATCCATGTGACATTATTGTTTGCTCAACCAACTTTGTGTTCCCTAGTAAGTGTAGGATAGCAAGAACAGCAAAATTCTCTGTCATGCAGAGAGGACAATCTACATCTGAGTCACTAAAGCTGGGCTACAAGATCTTAAATCCAAGTGTAATCTTGTTTCTGCCCCTCTTGGTGGCAACACTGTCTGTTTAGAGAAATGAGGCTAATCTGGACCAGTGAACACTTCACTCAAGTGAGAAACCACAGCCTGCTCAAATTTATTACCTGAGACACACTGGTAGAGTCAAGGAGCTATTATGTTGTGTACTTTTCATTCTCTTTGCTTACTTGATCCACATTTCATGCCTTGGCTGTATCACTTGGGAAATTAAAACTTACCTCCATAAGGTATAATTAAAGGTTAAATATAGCTGCTAAAATCTAATCTTATTGAAAGCTTCTTCTAGACCCTAGAGCTATCCCAGCACTAGCTTGGCTTCAGGTCGGCATGAATGACTGTGGATTCAGGAACTTCCAACTGTGATGTATTTGTAGAGGATGCAGCTGAGCAATAGAACGAAGTCTATGACCACTGGATTTGATTCTAGCCTTGGTCCTTCAACTATTACACAAGCCAAGACTTTAAGCATGCCAGCTCTCTCTAGTGAGGGCTGAGGTCTGGCATGGTTTCTTACAGACGTTAGCAAACAGAGTCATTCCCCATGAAAGCTGGAGACTAAAACTCATCACTTGTTACTGTCACCATCTACCAGTCTTGCTTTTAAGTAAGTGAACACCCTTCTCAAGCCAATTCTGGGAATGTGATAAACACTTCGTACTTCCTTGCTCTAGCCTGGGAGGGGACCTTCCATTCTCAGGCATCACCTCCTGCTCTGACAGGAGTCCTGGAACGTAAGGTTTCTGCTTTCTTCTATGGCTACTGGGGAAACTATTTCAATGTATCTCTAGAGACTGAGCAGGATGTCTATAAAACTTTCCCTCCACTCACCAGTCTCTCAGTAAACGGTGTTGCAATCCTGAAAAGCTCTCTTCCATTCATGTCTGGAGATGTTCCAATGAATGGGGATTTCCCTAATTCCTGGCCAGACTAACCCTGACCAGCCACTTCCTGTTCAAAAGTTCCTAAGAGCTGGCAGCAAGAAGAGGGCATCTGAATTCTGCTCTTACACTTGGCTGGATACTGCTGCCCTTGTCAAGCCTGGAAAACACACTCACTTTAGCATAAAATGCTGTGACAAATATTTCTCTGGAGAGTCCACTCATCACAAATAGGCATTAGTAAGAAGCCATTTCTTACTAATATATCTTGAAAAAAAATTTTCTCTGGAAGTCTTCAGTATTCATCAGTGGCATTATCTTCCCATCTGGCTTCCATAGTATCACATGGAACTCAAAATTGGTTCATTTGAAGCAACCTTGATACCCTTCACATTATAACAAGAATAGAGTTAAGAAAGGTGGAAAATGGGCCATAAGCAGTAGTGCACATTTATGAGAGACTGAGGCAGAAGTTCAGGTTCAGAGATAGCTTGGATCGCACAGTAAGACCCTATCTTTAAAAGGGGGTAAAAGGTGAGCTTTCTTAAACTCAATGTTGGCATCATCTACCTGAAAAATAAACAAGCAAATCTGTCTTCTAAGTGATCCACATAGAAACATCCAGGAAGGGAAAACAGAACATTCAAATCACACCTGTAAAAGTGATTCACTTTTCAAACCATGCTTAAGACTTTGATCCCACGAGCTCGTGGAGTAAGCTCACTGTTATCATGCTCACTGCAAAAATAAGCCTAAACCCCATACCTACCTACCTACCTATACTTAGAGTGTGCCAGAACCAAGTGCAAACTGAAGCTGCGTCTATAAGAAAAAACCTACATGATTGACATTCCTCCATAACCGGTAAGTGGATGTCCAAATTACACGAGGACCTCTGGGGTTGCATCCATACACACAGTAACAAAACTGACTATAGCTGCCACCTCTGCTATGGGCTTCCTCAGTGCATTTCAGGATGACCTACACACTACTGACGGCTACTAACCCCTCAGTGCAGCTGAACCCATGTTTTGTACTCACGTTTTTATGACATTTTCTACGCCTAAGACATACAAGCTTATGTCTGAGAGGATCTCAAGGTTCCATACTTGATTCTCACAGGTCCTTAAGAGAAAAGGCAGCTACTACCTAATGAAAGCTAATTGTTTGCAGAATTACCAGTAACAATCGGCAATCATGATGGCCTACAATACCCAAGCCAGGAGAGGAAGGACAGTCCTCATTCAACAGTAGCAACCATAAGAGGTGGCTGAAGGACGCAAATTCACCAAAAATTTAAATTAAATAAATAGGTGAATAAATAAATAAATAAATAAATAACCAGCTCTTATTCTAAGTCCTGCATCTGGTTTAGAAAAGCATAGTCCTTATGCTCTCTAGTGAGACAAAATGCCAAATGGCAGAAAACATCAGTAACCACATTAAAGGTGATGACCATTTGACTAAAGAAAATAGTGAAGTACAAAGGGGCAAAGGAAGACAGGAGCCCAATTACATTACAAAACCATGAAAAGAGGACAGAAGCTGTCTGCCTTGCTGACTGCAATGGGTGTCTGCCAAGCTAACCCTAATTCTGAGTCCATCAGAATCCATAACTTTCACAACTCATTTGTTAGGCTCCATGCACTGTTAGGAGAGCAAATGACTTTATTGGAATAGACCATAGAAAATCCTGCTGTCTTGCTGGTTCTTTATTCAGAAAGCCCTTGTTCTTCCCTGCTAGAAATAATTCATTTAGTGCATCCTGGCATGTGCACATTGGGCCTGGCAGTGTATCTAGATTACATTGTCTTACTGGAATCAGCCTAAGCACTCTTCTGGAGAACATCACTAATTGAGGAAAGGGACTTACTTGTCCTGCCCACACCCCTTGCCCCTCCTGCTCCCTTCCCCCACGTGGGCTCCAGCCTCCAAGTACCAGGCTCCATTAGTACAGTAATAAAACCACTACTGTTTGGTTAGCAGTAATGAGTTCTAAAAGTATCAATGGAGTGTTTCACGGAGAAGGGCTATTGTTAGGTGTAGCATCAATCAAGGACAGTCGATATAGCAGCTTTTTTTTTCCCAGCATGTCAGGACTGCAATGAAAAATAGCACAACCCATGCTCCTCAAGGGCAGCACAATGTAACTTGGACAACAAAGACAAATGGCCAGTGAATAAATGCCTTCATTTCCACAGCGCCGGCACCACTGTAACCGCTGTTAAAATCCAGGGTTAACTATTCAGTTTTGAGAGCTGGTGTTTCCGTTGTTTTCTCTTCTCACTTCCCCAAAGTCACCCAGACTTGCCAATCTTCTTCACATCCTTGTATTTATTAACTTTTCAAAATTAAAAAAAAAAAAGAGGAAAACATACTTAAATAAAATAGTTCTGCCTCAGTTCCCTGTCTACTAGTTTTAAGGGTAGAAAGATAGATAGCTGCAAATAACCTTCCATTTCCTCTGCAGGCATTGTGGGTTAAAATATGAACTTGATGGTTTTCGATCCATTACGAACAGCAAGTTCATGTCATCCGAATTCATTGCAATCAAAACACATGGTTGTGGGCTGGAGAGATGCCTCAGTGGTTAAGAGCACTGGCTGGTCTTCCAAAGGACCTGGGTTCAGTTCCCAGCACTCACATGGCAGCTCACAACAGTCTGTAATTATAGTTCCAGGAGATCTGACATCCTCATAGAGACATACATACAAGTAGAACACCAATGTACATAAAATAAAAATAAATTAATTTTTAAAAATCTTGGTTACCTAGCTGAGAAAAGCTATTGAAGTAAATTTCCATTTTAGTTAAGCTTTCTGATTTCTTTTGAAGAGAAAATTTTCTCTATTAAGGATAGTCAATAGATGAATAGAGACAGAGTGAGATAGATAGATAGATAGATAGATATAGATAGATAGATAGATAGATAGATAGATAGATAGATAGATAGACAGATGATATAGACAAATGTTTTGAGACAGTCTCATATAATCCAGGCTAGTTTTGAATTTACTGTGTAGCTAAAAACAGCCCTGAACTCCTCCTAGCTCCTGCCTCCAGATTGTAGGCATTTACTCTCATACCCAGTGAAATAAATTAGATCTTTAATATAGCTACTAGCTAGAGACCATTCTGGGAACTTCGTCTTTGGCTAATACAAGTTTATCCACATTTTTTCATTACTTTTGTACTTGTTTTCAATGAACATACAGCCTTATGCATGCTACGCAATTATTCTAGGCACTGAATCACATTCCTGACTAAGGTTCTCCAATTTTATCTACCGAAAGGTCTTCCTAATTACTTCTCTCTGGTGGGAGAGGTTGGGGTATTTGGTTTTGTTCTTTGGTTGGCTTTTTTTTTTAAATAATATGTTATAAGGCTCTACTAACTTATAGGTAAAGAAACACCAAATATTTCTCATGTCCTCCCTGAAGGCACTGTCTTCATAAAACGAACCAAGGGCTGTTTTGCTTTCTGTATAACCGAGAAGAAGAAGAAAAGAAACCGAAACAAAACTTCCATTTGGTGCAGAGAAGCTGTAGAAATGAAAACAGGAAGGAAAGCTGATGGAGGAAACTGCCAGGCTTAACATCTTCTACGCAACTTTCCCCATTTGTCAATATTGGAATGGCTGCTACCAAACGGCTGCTGACTGACTCAAAAAGTAGTTGATATCAGACTAGTCCTGGGCATTCTTTTCTTCCCTGGATTTTCCTACATTAGCAAACATGTCTCAGTATCAGGGGCCCTGAAGAAAAGAAAGTATCAGGGAGAATCTAAAATTACAATCAACTCAACAGAACACTGGCAACAATTTTGTTCCACATTTTTAAAAATAATGTATTTATGAAGGAGAAGAAGAAAAAAAAACATAAGAAAAGGCAGAATCAGAAAATAGTCTACTCTAAAGGGCACTCAAAGCAGACTCCTATGAGAGCTACATGATTTCCTATCTGCCCTTTCCCTCCACTGTCCTCTACCCTGGGCAGAAGTCTGTCTTTCTGCATTCTTCTTGTGCCTTATTAAGCTTATAGATAACAATACAGAAGGACGGCTTTCACCAGTCTCCAAATGCCACCTGCCCAAATATCCAACACATGAGATGAAAATCAGCTTTACTTATGTAGTCCAGAGGAGCTTTTCCTTTTTCCTTTTCATTATATTGGGATCCAAACCCCAACTCACATCCCCAAGTCCCTAGAACACAGACTTTAATGAGTGATTACACAATAAAGGCAATGTTCAGTCAGCAGTCCACTGCTGATTCCCATAGAATACAAGATCTATGGGAGAGGAAACTGAACCAAAATAAGAATGTGACCTAGCATTTGTCTTCCAAGTGACAATTGGAGTCTTTTTATGATCATAATGTGGATCACCTCCTTCATATTAAAAAACAAACAAACAAAAAAACAAAAAAACACCACTCTAGGACTAACACAGACCCCTGTCACTGAAATATTGACTGGAAATTAGCCATCATACCTCCCCTGGAAGCTGAAAGACCAGAGTACAACAAAGGGCATCTGATATCCCAAATAAAGAGGTGCCATGTGGGGCTAGAAAGATAGCTCATTGCTTAAGTTCACTGTTTGCTATTGTAGAGAACCAAGTTCAATCCCCAGAACCAACATGGAGGCTCACAACTATCTGTTACTCCAGTCATAGGGGATCCAGTGTTCTCCAAAAATAATGGTAATAATAATAAATAATTAAGGCACATCTCAGCATCTCATGAATCTGGCCACAAGACAGTCACTGACGTTAAATGCTCTTATCAAAGTGTGGAAATTTTCTGTAAGAGGAAGTTGGAGATGGAGACAGATGACACAGGCCCAAGTCGAAGAAAGTAAACAAATGACCAGGCCTTTTGCCCAAAGCAGCCATGTTCATTTAACAATGAGGACATGTTCTGATATCTTACACAACTTTCTTTTTATGCCAACATCATAGAGGGTACTTACACAAACCTCAATAGCCCAGGTCAATCACTGGGCATGGCCTCTTAAGGTCAAGAGACTGGTAAACACATGCTATATGAAGTTCCCACCAGCTAACCACAAGCTGTTTGCCATGAAAGGGGTTTTGATTTTGTGAGGGTTTTTGTTGTTGCTGTTGTTTGTCTGTTTTGGTAGAAGCACACCCTAATAATAAAACGTACAATGACAACACACAGACTAAGAACACAGTCCTTCATTCTCATTATCACCATTATATACTTACTACACACGGTTGCTTGTACTGTATTTTTACCTAACAGACAGCACAGTTTTTCATCAGCATCACTGTGAAGAAGATGCCTTAGAGCCCAAGTAGACGTAGATTTTTTTCAACTCAGTTATCTGTCATATATGTGTTCCGTTGACGTGCAGAGCATAGCTGACTAAGCTAGACAGTGCTGTGATCCTAAAAGAGTCAGCTGGCTCTGTACCTAGCCAGAAGTGGGTTAAAGTCCTCTTAGGTAATGGGAGAGTGTTTTAGAATCCACTTCGCATGCCACCTTGCCTCTTAGGAGAGTATTGTCAAGGAAACGTCTACATAATGAGCAAAGATGGCCTATGGATAGATTTTTAAGAAAAGTGATAGGCCTCTTGTTGTTAGAGAACACCTGCTTCTCTTTCTAGGGCATTTCTGGTGGTATATACTCCATTAACATATATTCCCCAAATACAACAACCCACTCCTATCTCTTCAGGCTTTTGGTAGGAGGTATAATTTTACTTCCACCCCTTAGAAGGTCTCTCTTTTCAACTCTTGTGTGTTGTTTTTTTTTTTTTGTTTGTTTGTTTGTTTGTTTCCCAAGACAGGAGTTTCTCTGTGTAGCCTTGGAATTTGCTCTGTAGATGAGACTGGCCTGGAACTCACAGAGATCCACCTGCCTCTGTTGGGATTAAAGGTGCGCACCACCACACCCAAGTTTTGTCTGTTCTTTTTTAAGACAAGTTCTCACATAGTCTAGAGGTTGGTTGGCCTCACAAGGCTGCCCTTAGACTTCTGATCCTCCCGTGTCCATTTACCATAGTGCTGGGACTACAGGCATGTACCACACCTTGTTTTAAGCAGTGCTGAGGATTGAACTCAGGGCTTCATGTATGTTAAGACAAGCAACCTTCTGACTTAGCTAAATCCCCAGCCCAACTATTATCTGTTTCAACTAATTTCCCTCAGAGCATAATGTTACAGCTGACCCTTCTGCTAGGAAATATTTGCTGGGAGCAAGATGGGAGGAAAAAGCAAATGGTTCTTTCACAGTACAGTGCTAAGTAAACCAGAGACCAGGTGGTTTGCTCTTCTTTAACCAAAGGTAAGCAACAGTCACTCCCACTACATTTAGTGTCTTCAGCGAAAGATAAAGGGGGAATATTTCTAGCCAATGAGACTTAGTAGGGTTCCCACAACTAACCCTGGAGCAGTCAACAGGATTATTATGTGCGCACGCGCACACACACACACCATATTGCACAATATTAAAATATGAAGAGAGTATTAACCTAGAAAGTAATTCATGAGAGAACTCACTTTTTCACTACAAGTATAAGCTTACATGAAGTGAACAAATAAACATTGCTCATCCTGAAACTGGTGAGTTCCATCTACAGTACCCTCAAGTGAAGTCTCAGAAGCCACTATTATCACCAGCACACTACTGTTTCCACACCCCTCCATCCTGAAGGTAAGTCCTGAAAAATTAGAACTCTTCTTTCCCAAGTTAGGTAATTGAAACCCAAACCCCCTGTTACCAATGCTAAGCAGAAAACCTTGAAATACTAACTCTTCTTCACCTTTTCTGAGTAAGGGTTGGCCACAAAAAGTTAAAGCCCTCATTCATTCCAAACATCACATTTTTTAATAAAAAATTTATAAAACTCACCAGCCAAGAAGACTGACCACCCTTGCTGAACACATCACATGTCTTTTTTATCCAGTCACACTTCTAAATACCTATCCGTGTTTTAAGAAAAAAAAAAAAAAAAAGAGTATCAGGCCACCAAGATAGCTCATTAAGTAAATACAGTTGCTGCCAAACCTGATGACCTAAATTTGAGCCTTGGGGCCTCCATGATGGGAGGAAAGAACTGAATCCTGAAAGATGTCCTCTGACTGCCACACATATACCATGGGACATGTATGTCCACACACGTACATACACAGATGATAGTAAGATGTCACAAAGATAGATAGATGGATGGATGGACAGACAGACAGAGAGGATAGATACACAGATAAATAAAACATAAAAAAGATATTCACCCTAGGATTTGAAAGTCTTCATTCTGAAGACTCCCCTGTCAAGGAACACTCTAGCCAAATACATGTCTACTGTTTTTCTCTTGCAACCTGACCTTTGTTATGGGGTGTCAACTGTTATCCTTCGTAGTGACCAGAAAACGGATTACCCCCTTTCTATGCCTAAAAATCCGAAAGTCATAGTCCAGACATTGAGGAATACAGGGAAGAAATAAGGTCAGTGAGGTTGGGACCCTCACCTGATCTACCACTAAAGTAGCCAAATTACCTTGCATCCTTCCAAGGTCTGGTACTCTTGCACGTGGTCATGTCAGGGAATCTGGGGCCTTGCCACAATCTCTTTCAGAATAACACACCTACTCATGATGAGATCTACCAACTCCCTGATGTTCTGAATTTGATCAGAAAATAAAAAAAAAAAAAATTGGTCCTTCCCCAGAGAGGACTTGTCCATCAGGGATCGTCGCTGTGATGTCATGAAAGGCAACTATTCATTAGCTGCATGCAAGGGCAATGTGACTTTGGGATGGGAAGGCCTAGGCTCCACTCAGAATGAGCACTGCTAAGATGCGATGCTCATGTATTGTACAGAGGTTTGGCACCAAAGCCTTGTACTCAACTAGAAAACACTGGAAATGACAGCTGTTTGTTAGAGGCCAAAACATGAAATGGGCACTGACCAGAGACTATTGGCTGAACTCATGGAGTGCATGAGCAGAGCCCATTGTTTATTCTTGTTATCCTCACGCTGCCTCTACAAAATTAGCCCTTCCTATTCATCCAGTCCCAGTTCACACAGGTAGTCACTTACCATGATACTATGACTTCTGTACCTTGGAAACTTTTCTTCTGACTCAGCTTTTCCTTATCTCAGTAACTGTGACTTCAACTAAAAGGTATGATTTTATGTCATGGTTTCAAAGCCCAGTCTCCACTTCTAAGCAGCAGGACCCTGGACAAGTTAGTTGCCCCTTTAAGCTGCTATTTGAAAACAGTTCTTCTAGAAAGTAGATATGAAAAATCCTACATGGCGTTCTCATTAAAATAACCTCAGCATCAATCAGTTCCCAATCATTGCATAGTTAGACTGTTAAGCAGCTCCTCAGGTACCCAGATTCAATCCAGCAGCCGCATTGACATGAGCTTCATCTACTACACTCAATTGTATTGTACATCGAACTGTAAGTACATTCCACTCCACCAGTGACTTTTTCCACAATTTTTATCACATCCCTTATATAACGAGGGTTTTAGGGCAAAAGTCACAAAGTTTCAGCTCCTTTGTCAATTAAAGATATAAATGATGGAAAGCAGAGGAGATTTGAGCCCCCAAGCTTGTCTTACTAGATAACAGCGGGAGTTAGGTTTAAAAAGAAGAATTGGGGCCATGGGCAAAACATACTCAAGGTGTGGGCCTGGTCCTGCATTGTGGCCCAATAAATTGCTTATCTTGAAAGGACCAATTTGTTTTCTAGAAGATGTTTCCTTTTGCGTCAAGGTGCTGCCTCCAGTAGTTATTTTTAGTTGTTTTTATGGGGGGGGGAGGGGTCGTCTGTCCTGCCCTGCTTTACTCTTAAAATCTCAGGTGATTGGACTCATCTGTGTGCCTTCAGCCTTGAACAAGGATGACACAGATTATGTACATAGACACTATTTGAGTGATTCACATGCTGATGAAGAGTCATGGAATCCAACCCAAAAGACAGCAGACAGACACAAATGAAGACCAGCAAGCCAGCCATTCATGCGTTTAGCTACCCCGTGGGTTCAAGTGGGGAGCCAATGCTTCTCGGCAGATTGTTATGTACGTCTTGTGCTTTACCCTGTCTGAATGCTCACGCCCCTCTCCTAACCTCTTTCTGAAAGTTCTAAAAAGGTTCTAACATCAGCAGAGAGCAAAGTCCATGATTTTACTATCTATGTCTTCACCCCAAAAAACAATGTTATCAAAAATTAAGGAACAAGCAACGTTTCCTAATCATTTTTACACTAAAGGCAGTTTTGGTGGCTGCCATTTCCCTAAGCCCTCAAAATTTTAAAAGCATCGTACAACTCAGCCAGGGGTGGGAAGACGCCAGCTAGCCCAATTTCCTTACAGCAATGTAGTACCTTGTTTTACAGGTGAGGTAAGGGGCAGGGCACAAGAAGAAAAGCACAGTGCAGCTCTTCCTTAAAGGCTTTTAACTCATGACTTCCAAAGCTTGAAAAGGCGTTTCTGAAGTCAACTCCCATTCCTTCATCCCTCTTAACCACTAATTGTCTGTCATTGTCTTTAAGCATCTGCACAGGGTTAGTTTTGGAAATCAACACACAGGGAGTGTACACTTCAACCAGATCTTCAGTCAGACCACTCAAGAAAAACACACAATAACAACTGAACACATAATTGCTGAATTTCACTTAATTTAAAAAAAAAGAAAGAAAAATGATAAAATGTTAAGCTAGCAGCCTGACAACTAACAAAAAACTTCAGAAATTCTCACCTCAGTTCTCATACTCCTCAGGCTTGAAACTCATACATGATGTATGATCCAATTGCCAACATTTGCTGGCTCACTCTCCCTAAGAGGACTACAGCAAAACGCAAAGGCAACCTTAGGCGATGATAAAGAACGAAAGGCAGAATCACCTTATTTAAAGAAAGAAGTAGTAGCAGTAATCCAGGGCTTAGGAGATGGCTCACTGAGAAAAGTGCTTCTTCTGCACCAGCCTTAACCTGAATTTGTATCCCCACCAACAGTGGAAATGCAAAGCAGCGTTGCTGACTGTGATCTCAGCCCTTGGGGTGGGAATGTAGAGACATGCAGATCCCTGGCACTCTCTACCCAGCCAGCCCAACAACGCTGTGAGCGTTGGGATCAGTGAGGAACCTCATTTCAGACAGTGACATAGGAGCACATCTGATGTTCACCTCTGATCTCTATGTATGCTTAGACACAGAGGTGTACACCTGCATAGACATGTACACACCACACACACAGACACACACACAGCAGCCACATACTTAACACAACTACTCAGAATCTGTTAACTGTAAACAGAGTTACAACCAGGATTCTTTCATTTTTCTTTTTTCTTTCTTTCTTTTCTTTTTCCAAGACAGAGTTTCTTTGTGTAGCCTTGACTGTCCTGGACTTACTCTGTAGACCAGGCTGTCCTCCAACTCACAGAGATCCGCCTGCCTCTGCCTCCCTGAGTGCTGGGATTACAGGCATGTGCCACTGCACCGGCTAATTCTTTTAATTTT
Source organism: Meriones unguiculatus (assembly GCF_030254825.1). Classification (NCBI taxonomy): domain Eukaryota; kingdom Metazoa; phylum Chordata; class Mammalia; order Rodentia; family Muridae; genus Meriones; species Meriones unguiculatus. The sequence continues at coordinate 93,492,268 of NC_083356.1, read as the reverse complement.
CTTTTAATTTATTTATTCACTTTACATCCAGATCATAGACCCAATTCCTTCTCTCCTCCTGGTCTCTCCCTCCCACTCTCTTCTACCTATGCCCCCCTTCTCCTCAGAAATGGGGAGCTCCCCCAACCCACCCCGGCACATCAAGTCACATCAGGAATGAGCTCATCCTCATCCACTGTGGGGGGGGGCAATACAACCCCATTAGGGGGACGTGATCAAAAGCAGGCAACAGAGTCCGTGTCATAGACAGCACCCGCTCTACTTACTAGGCAACCCACAGAACAGCAAACTGTCCATCAGTTACATATGAGTAGGGGGGCCTAAGTCAGATCCATGCATGCTCTTTGGATGGTGCTTCCATCTCTGTGTGCCCCCATGGGACTAGGTTAGTTGACTCTGTTGCTCTTCTTGTGGCATTCTTGACCTCTCCTGGTCCTTCTACCCTTCCCCCAACTCTTTCACAGGACTCCCCGAGCTCCTCCTAATGTTTGGCTGTGAGTCTCAGCATCTGGGTGAGTCTCAGCTGCTGGATGAGGCCTCTCAGAGGACAGTTATGCTCCTGTCTGAACACAGCGGAGTATTGCATCCTAAGAACGATACTCGTCCACTGCCCAGAGAAACTCAAACCCATGTTCCTCCCACCCTGCAAACTCCATATAGCACTAAAGGAAAGCTGAGTGCTTCATTAACCCAATTACTTAGCTAACTCCCACACTGTTACAAACCAACTACTCAGTCCCCTAAATCTTTTGAGCACATCAGCAAGGCTTCAAATAGTCTGTTCATCATTTCCAGTTTCTCTCCTGCTCTTGAGTGCCTATGTGTGCCAGAGGCTGCATACTGTGACATGGTTGCTTTGATAAGAAAGACTACTTCTCTCAGAAAGTTGAAAGGAAGGGAAAATGAAGGTTTGGTTCTGAGGAAGAAAAAGCAAATGGGCTCACAAATATAGGCAGCATATTTGAAAGGAAGCTGTTTCACAGCAAATCTCAAATCACTCTTCTGTAAATGAAGCATTTCTTATTGTGGGAAGAGCAATGTAGCAACATGAGCTCTAGAGCCAGAGGACAGCTCAGAAGCAGAATGTGAAAATCAGAACCTAAGAAGTGAAAGTGGGCCATGGAGGAACAGAGACTGGCATGTGTACAGAGACTGCCAAATGTCTTCAACCACAGTTTAAAGACAACGACAAAATGAAAATGCATACCATCTCTTTTATCCCCTTCCTTTGGGTGTGCCTAGCCTCCCCGTCTTTTCATCCCTAGCATTAACACCTATTTAAAACCTCAGAATGCTCACAATTCCACAAGAAAAGCTTATTCTATGCCTCTCCATCCTAGGACAAAGTAGCTTACTTTGAGAATTGAGAGGGTTTCTTCTTTGAAAAACAAAGCATCAGTGTAGAAAGGAAGAAATTAAATTATTTAATGTTGAAATTAATGGATAAGGAGCTCTATTCACTGTACACATTCTGTGTCACAGTGTAGAAAACATGCAAAATATATTCACTGAAATAAGAAAACAAAATTTCAGAGCCTAGCTGGCTAAGTATACTCTTATTCACCTGTTATTCCTTACTTGGAAGGTGAAAGCAGTAGGAGTGTTCAAAGTCATTCATCCTTGTCTACCCACAGCTCAAGGCCAATCTGGGCTGTAAGTCCCAGAAAGAAGGGAGGGAGGGAGGGAGGGAGGGAGGGAGGGAGGGAGGGAGGGAGGGAGGAAGGAAGGAAGGAAGGAAGGAAGGAAGGAAGGAAGGAAGGAAGGAAAAGTTAGGTGGTTGGAAAGATGGCTCAGCAGTTAACAGTATAATTGGCTTTTATAGACAACCTGTGTTCAATTCCAATTACCCACATTATGGCTATTAACTATCTATAGCACTACTCTCAGGGAATCCAATAACTTCTTCTGGCCTCCAGGAGTACCAAACACATGGCACAAGCATTCATGCCAGCAAAACACCCATATACATAATTTTTTTTTGGGGGGGGAAGGGGGTTAATCCACTCTTCCAAGTAATATTCCAAAAAATAAGACTTGCTAAAACTCTTTTCGTAAATACTTTTATTCTTTAAGAATTTTATACAATGTATTTGGATCATATTCATACACACACCCCTATCCCTCCAGACCCACGCCTTATCAATGCACATCCCACACACCACTTTTTTCAATAACACGTGGGACCATCTGCTGAGCATGATTAACCTACCAAAGGCTATACCATTGAAAAGAAAATGATTCTTCCTCCCCCAGAAGCCATCAAATTATCAATAGTCCCTCAATGGTGCGGATTCCTGAGCTCCTCCCACCTCCATGTTAGAATGGTGACTGAAAAGGTCTTCCGTAGACTCACATTTTTATTTGAAAGTTTAGTTCCCAGTTGGTGGACTGTTTAGGAAGGATTAGGAGGTCTTATAGGAGGATGTATAACATTGCGGGTGGGCGCCTCTGAGTTTTCAAAAACCCACACCAAGCCTGGTCTCACTCTCTTTCTGTCTACAACTTGGGGATCAGATGTCCTCATCACACCTACTTGTCTGCTACCACACTTTCCATGGTGATGATCATGGACTAAACCTCTGAAACTCTAAAGCAAGCCCCCAATTAAATGTTTTCTTGTTTAAGCTGTCTTGGTCATGGTTGTCTCTTCACAGCAATATAACAGCACCTAAGACACTAACCTAGGCTGGTGTGGAACTTACAAAAATCAGCCTGCTTCTGCCTCCCAAGCACTGGCATTAAAGATGTGAGTCATCACCTCTAGCTTCCAAAAATCTTTCTGAATAGTAAATTGCAACAGTCTGTCCTACACTTCTGAAGAATTCCTATTCTGCTACGTTTCCTAGGCTTCTGGTTGGCAACACAATGCCGTGTACTCTTTATGCGAAACACTTTACTAAAAATCTCAGTGAGATTCTAGAACAATAGGAACTGCTGGGCAGTCAGCTGAAGTGCTCTAAAGTCTCCTACAGCATGATGTCAATGACATCAAACTCAGAATCCCAGCACTTGACCCTGAGCCATCATGATTATCACTGAGCAGCAGCCAATGCTAATCAGCTCCTCTTTATCTTGAGCTGTTTCCAGAGCACCGCAGCTCCTCTCCAAGCGCCTCCCATACCTAAAGCCTCAATCTCTTTGCATACACAGTGGTCATAGGAAGAACCAACAGAAGTCACAAGAGGGACTGGGATAGAGCTCACACAGAACAATTACTTAGAATATGTAAGGCCCTGAGTTCAATTATCAACCCACTCTGCCCCCACCAAAGAGAGAGAGGAAGGAAAAGAGGAAGAAAGAAAAAGAGGAGGTAAAGAAAAAGGAAGAGGAGGAGGGGGATGAGGAGGGGGAGGAGGGGGAGGGGGAAGAGGAGGAGGAGGAGGAGGAGGAGGAGGAGGAGGAGGAGGAGGAGGAGGAGGAGGAGGAGGAGGAGAAGAAGAAGAAGAAGAAGAAGAAGAAGAAGAAGAAGAAGAAGAAGAAGAAGAAGAAGAAGAAGAAGAAGAAGAAGAAGAAGAAGAAGAAAGAAGGTATTATTACTTAAGGAAACCTGTGTTGAAATAATGCTGGGTTTGGGGTTTTTCCACAGAGGTAAGCTTTATATTTTCCAAAGCAAACAGTTTTTTCTCTGGAAAAAGAACAGGATGTTGGAGATGAGTCATTTTGTTGACATTCTAGGTATGGTCAGTTGGAGGACAGGAACCAGGTCAGCTTCCTAGAGAGGACAGATGAAATGTCACTCCGGAAAAGTTCCGAGTGGGGAATGTACTGAATGTCAGAGCACTTCTGCTGCCCAAGCCCATCCTACTCTAGTCCTGTTTAATGATGACACCCAGCCTCATTTTGGAAAAATGGTGAAGACAACTTATTCCTATTAAAACAGCTTCCCAATTAAAAGAGAAAGATAATCAATAATTTACAGCCTCAGTGTCTCTTCCCAGGCACATATGCTTTTTCCTCAACAAAGTTAAAAAATAAACTAAAAGTATATATTCCACGTCTACATCTGCTGTAGAACAGCAGCCACTGACAGCACCCTAAACTATCGTCCCCAGTGTAAGGCTCCATGCTACCTTGGCTTGTTTAATGCCACCATCTCATTTCCATTAAGGATATTGCTACAGAAATCTGTGCAGACAATTATGTCTAAATCTCTTACCTGAATCATGATTCTGGAAGGTTCCAAACATGTATCCACTCATTCATTTATCCCCACTGGCAATCTAACACTAAAAAAAAAAAAATCCTTACTAAGTAATGGAGATTGTTTAAGCACAAATGGCATAATGGCCAAAACTTCTATTACCTAGGCTGTTTTCTATTTGTGCTTGGCTTGGTGTTCCCCTCCCGTGCTTGGTTCTCAGTTATCTGATACAATGCAAGCAAATATGTGATTCAAGCTAATTAGAAAACAAAATGTTTAGGAAAGGAAATTCTTGTCTATCGATATGCATTTAAATAGGCTGACAATAGATTTTATCAAGAAATTCAGTGCATATTCAGCTACATAGCCCTTCGTAGTTCTTTGTGGTTAATAGTAGGGACCATAAATTTAAATGTATCGGTAGCCACCTCAGTCCTCCAAACACTAGTTCTGCTTCAGGGTCCAGACACTGAGCATGGATTAATAAGCAACTTGGACATAAAGCTATTTACAACTGTTAGCTAAATACTTCTGGTATATTCATATATTCTAGTTAGGATTATCATTACTGCAATGAAACTCCATGACCAAAAACAAGCTGGGGAAGAAAAGGTTTATTTGGCTTACCCTTTCATATCACTGATTATCATCAAAAGATGTCAGGAAAGAAATCTAAACAAGGCGGGAACCTGGAGGCAGGAGCTGATACAGAGGCCATGGAGGGGTGCTGCTTACTGGCTTGCTCTCCATGATTTGCTCAGCTTTCTCTCTTTTAGAACTCAGGACTATCTGCCCAGGTATGGTACCACCAAAATAGGCCCTCCCCCATCAATCACTAATTAAGAATATGCCATATAGTCTTGCCTTCAGTCAAAGTTATGGTTTTAGTTGTTGTTGTTGGCGGGGAGGTCAGGAATCCTACAGTCCAATCTTACGGAGGCATTTTTTCCCCCAGAGACAGGGTTTCTCTGTTTAGCCCTGGAGTTCCTGGACTCACTTTGTAGACCAGGCTGACCTAACTCACAGGGATCCACCTGCTTCTGCCTCCCTGAGTGCTGGGAATTAAAAGCATGTGCCACCACACCAGCCTTTGGAGGAATTTTTTTAATTTTATTTTTAATTACACTTTATTTACTTTATATCCCCCCCTCTAGTTCCCTCCCTCCTCCCCTCCGAATCCCTCCCTTCCTACCCCTTCTCCGCACATGCCCCTCCCCAAGTCCACTGGTAGGGAGGGTTTCTTTTTCTTCCTTCTGATCCTAGTCTGTTAGGTCACATCAGGACTGGCTGCATTGTCTTCCTCTGTGGCCTGGTAAGGCTGCTCCCCCCTCAGGGGGAGGTGATCAAAGAGCAGGCCAATCAGTTCATGTCAGAGACAGTCCCTGTTCCCATTACTATGGAACCCACTTGGACACTGAACCCAAGAAACAAGTTAGGAGCCTCCCACAGAGGGCCTCTGAAAGGCTCTGCCCTGCAGACTATCAAAGCAGATGTTGAGACTTATGGCCAAACTTTGGGCAGAATGCAGGGAATCTTATGAAAGAAGTGGGAAATAGTAAGATCTAGAGAGGACAGGAGGTCCACAAGGAGAGCAACAGAACCAAAAAATTTGAACACAGGGGTCTTTCCTGAGATTCATACTCCAACCAAGTACCATGCATGGAGATAACCTAGAACCCCTGCACAGATGTAGCCCATGGAGGCATTTTCTTAATTGAGGTTCCCTCTTCTCAGATGACTTTAGCTTGTGTCAAGGTGATAAAGCTATCCAGAACATCATATAAGAGACAACTTATTTCTACAGCAAGGAAACTATGGATTATGAAGTTAAAACCCAAACCTTAGCCTTTGAGTCACTACTCCCATTAAGATAGAATGTTAAAAGGGCACAGAAGGCACCTCCTACAGTGATAAAATAATTTGATGCTGAAAAAAACAAAATCTTCGTAACAGACATGCCATCAATGAGACATAGAGCCAAGTAAACAGTTCTTAGTGGCCAAAGCCACAACAATCTGACCAAAGAAAAATAGTAAACTATAGTACAAAATAAACACCCATGAGCCCACAAAGACATAAATTATTAGTGGGAGGGAAGGGAGACAGAGTCTGTTCAGCCCAGGATGACCTTGGATTCACAAGATAGCTGAAAATGACCCTGAACTTCTTATCCTCCCATGTCCTTCTCCTGGTACTAAGATTATGGGTGTGCCACCACAGCAATGTAATAAATACTTGAATGGGGAAAAAGACAAATGGCCCATGCAGGAGAATTCCAAGTAAGCTACCCAGCTTCTTCACGCTTACGGGGGTGAGGCAAATATCCAGTCACCAAGGGTGGGGCTGCACAAAGACTTTCTCAAAGAGTACAGCACGCAAGGGAAGGAAAACTGTTTATTCTTTTATTTTTTATTTCTTAATTCTAGTGGAAAAACCTGTCGATCATGACTTCTCACAAGTGACAAGTTCATAGCCTGTACTTTAGGGGATGTGAGGGAAGCAGCACTTGACCTCCCAGACTGTCCTCAAAGCCTGCCACTTTACTCTAATCACCAGAGAAAAATCTAACAGATCCCAGTGGAGAGACAAACTACAAATACCTGACAGAACTCCTAACAAAAGGAAAATTCACACACACACAAAAGGGAGAGATTACTACACTCAAACCAGCACAGAATACAGAACAAGCAAACACAATGCGGCATCACTGATGGAATCCAGGAACAAAAAGGGCATCAAGTAAAACTGAGGGAGCATGAACAAAGTACACACTTACTAATGGTGACATAACTTCCTGTGACAAATGAATGACACTAAAGTGCTAGTAAGATAGTGAGTGTGTGATATCTATCCTAATATCTAATAGAGTTTATTAAAGAAAATAAAAATTAAGAGTCAAAAGGGAGTAGCTGTATACCAGGACTGCAGTGAATAACAGATTCAAATTCCCCTTGGTGACAGCTATCTATCTGAGCACCCACTACCCCATCCTTGTCAACTAGGAAGTCTCGAAAGTAAGTCAGCTGGACTGCTATTTTTTTGCTCTGTTAAAAGCTAGACCACTCTCAGTAGAGTCCAGATTTTATTCTATGGACAAACATTTTGGAGACTCTTCATGAAGATGAAAGGAAGTCTACAGTCTGCATTTGCAGGGTTACAAAATAAAATTAATTAATTAATTAATTAATCCAAAAAGCCTGCCTGGCCTGCTGAGGGAAAAAGAATCTCAGGCAGGCTCAACTCCATCCCCCTCCCCACCCTCTAGCTTAAAAGGCCTCCCTCCACCTACCACTCCTCCTTTTGTTTCACTACTATTTTTAAATGGGAGTAAGTCTTTGCACGCACATGGGCTTTTAAAGGATTAAACACAATGCTGAACTACTTCCATATAGTCCTACTTTTCCCTTTGCACCGCTTTCCAATCAATTTCTTAAGACCTATGAATAAAGAATTAGGCAAAGATGATAACAACTGATTATTTGCCAAGCACCTGCCAGAAAGCAACTTAGGGTTCAAAGCGGAAGAGGGCACCTGAAAACCATACCTCACAAAGAAAAGCCTCAACCTGCATCAATATTCTCCCTCTGCTCACCTAGCAAGCACACCAATCCATGGCAATCTTCAGAATAAAGCTTTCAGATGGAAACATGAATGCTGCTGACACAGCGCTGAACTTGTTCTTTGATATCTTGCAAAGATGTAGGCTAAGGCTTTTTGCCTTGGAGTGCTGCTCCTCCTTCCCCTCTCAAGATCAAAGAAGAGAAATTCCTCAAGAATAAATGAGAGCCAGAATTTCAATTCAATTCAAACAGCTCATGAGCAACTAACTCTTCAGGTGAAAGGCAGTATGCTAGGTGTGCAAAAACACTTGGACTGTGTGCTCCCTAATGGTAATCCTTTTGAAAGACTGGGATGTTTAATGTAGAGAGGATATGCATCTATTTTTTTTTATTTTTATCATTTTTAAATCATGTGTATTTGTTGTGCAAATGTGGGTATGTACACAGGAGTACTGGTGCCACAAAGGCCAGAAAAGGGTGGCTCATATCCTATAGAGCTGAAGTTACAGACAGCTGCAAGCCACCCAACATGGGGGAAGGGAGACTCAAATACAGATCCTCTGTTAACACAATACCTACTCAACTCCTGAATGTCTCTTCAGCATACATGCACACGTATGTATGTGCATGTGCATGTACACAGTAAAATATACATACTTTTCAATCAACGGTTCTTCTAAAAACCCTTGAAGCATTGTTCAGGTACTTCTGTAAGACAATGTTTATGAAACGGGCAAATGCTTCTAATTTCTGAAGCTGAGGTCGCTTCCCACCCCACCCCACCCCACCCCACCCCACTTCTCTCCACTACCCATACTGTAGTCACATCACAAGCCTGCTGGGATTTAACTGAAAGGTTTGCAAGTCCATGCTTCCTCCAGCACATTTCAACATCTTGTCACCCCTAACTTTGAAAACAAAAAAGTCAGAAAATGCTATGGCCCAATGTAATATCAACCCTTTTGTTGCTACTGCCCCCTAATTCTTCTCTAGGTAAAGCCTGGGGAATTAAGTACAAAATTACAATCCCTAAACAATAGTCTCAATTATGAGACACACACACACAAAACGATATTAAACAATGCACAGAGATTTTTGGATTGTCACAACAGAAAGGGAAAGAGTGGTATCCAAAGCTACTCACTAGCACCCATTACAGAATGCCCAAGGATGCCACTAGCACCCATTACAAGGATGTCATCTACACATCCTGCAACTCACAGGACATTCCCTGTATCATCAGCTACCTGGCTTAACTTAATGCCAACACAGACTTAAGGCTAAGAAATGCATTCTAAAGCTATAAAGAAACCCTGAAAACTGCATAAGATAACAACAGGTAGTCAGCAAGTCAACAGACTCCTCCTCCATCCTCCTCAAAGCAAAGTGACTGCTCCTCCCTGCCCTTGAAACATTAAGTTGATCCAGGAGGCCTTCCCCAAATTGGCGGTCTACAAGGCCATTCTTTATTTCCTGATCCTCTTTCAAGTGCTATTTGTCACTCATCTTTTATTTCTTTCTGAATTTGGAAAGATCTTATATATAGCTCTCAAAATATCAGCCAAATATTTAGTTTGGTTAAAAAAAAAATTACAATTACTGAAGTATATCAGAAAGAAAGGAGCACTCCCTGAGAATCTACTAACTGTATTTAACAATAGAAAGACCACTCAATGTGGGGAATTTCTAACTCTCCCATTGCTTTGAAATAGATTATATTCCTATTTTATAGATGAGGAACTAAGAATTTTGCCTTAGGTTATATAGCCTGAGTAAACTCAAGAACCCTGTTCCTCTACTTAGCTTACTTCTGCAATTGGGGGGTCTTCTTCATGAGACATCAAGGTAACCAGGAGGCTACCACAATGAGTTAATAAATTCACCACGTTACCACGTTTCTTTTTTTTTCTTTAATATTTTTAAGCCAATGCTAATGCTAGCTCTTAGAGACGAGCCACCAAGAAATGAGTATTGTACGCACTTCTTTTTTTCTTTGTATGAAACCACATATTGAGCCTAAGGACCTTGTGCATTCTAGGCAAAGCACTCTCCCACTCAGCTCTATCCCCAGCTCTGCCCTTTCATGTTTTTTGCTTTTTTTTTTTTTCCCTGAGACAGGATCTCATTAGTTTGTCTGTACTGGCATTGAATTCAAGATCCTTTTGCCTAGGTTCCAAAATGCTAGAATTACAGGCACGCACCACTATGCTTGGCCTGTGTCCAGTTTTCTTAAAAGAACTGGCCCTAACAGAGAGAAACACTAAAATAAAAAGGAAAAGAAAAACAAAAGTTAAAATATATAAATGTGTACACAAGCATGTACTCATACACACATCCACACATGTGTGCACACACACGTGACACTTTCATCAACGAAGTTCCCTGAAATTCACCAACAGAAATTTGCCACTTTCACTACATCATTTTTTTTCCTATATCATATCAGAAAATTAAATTTCTCCCTTTTAATTTTTCTGGGAGGTACATGAATAATTCCACCAGGTAATTATGATATCCCAAAAACCAATTCCTTTCCAACCAGTTCTAAAAAATAAGGAAAGAAATTTTAAAAGGAGCTGAATTGTCCCGATATTTACCCCAAATCTCCCAGCATCTGCCCATCTGGTTTCCTTGCAAATCACCCAACTGAGCCATCTGTGGTTGTGATTTTCAGTCCTTCAAATCAGTTACTCCATTTATTAGTGAAAGGAAAAAGTGTCCTTGCAATATCCCTTCCCACATGGTGAAGCACCCTCAAACAAAACAGAACAAACACACAAACCTGATATATCGTTTCCCATCAGCCAATTTCACAATAGTACTAATTGTGATTTTAAAAGGATGACAACATGTTCTGGATGAACCAAGGAAGGAGTAATACATTTATTTAGTCTACAAAGTCGTAGAACAGCAAATGTGCCAGAAGTGTTACACCTCCATGGCTTTATGATTCATTAAGCAAAAAGGTCATGTAAAGAGCTTCTAAAATAACGGAGAAAGGACATTCTTACCCCAGGAACAATAGGTTTGTTTTGCTCTAGGTTTTGGCTTTTGTTTGTTTTTTGATGATGCATTTAGGTAAAACTCTTTGAAGAACCATTACTCCCAATACCATGTGGAAATGTCACAAGCATGAATGCAAAACAAAAAAGTCTACACAAAAAGTAACTTCCCGCTTATTTTAAATCTTCCTTGAAAAAGAGCCTAGAAATTTTCAACAAGGCATGAGACTAAAGTGAAGACATTCTTGTTAACTGGGGAAGAAAATAAGACAAATGTCTGTATTCCAAAACTTTCAGGAGTACTGAAATATGTCCTTATTCAGGCCCCATCTATGGCAAGGACTTGTGATCCTCTAGATAAATGTTATCTTCAGAAATAAGAGGGGTGGTAGCCATGAATGAACAGTACTCAGAAGGCCTGATAGGAGCCTTGAATCCCTCAGCTGGCAGGTCCTGAAATGATGAGCTGATCAGTAACAATACTGCTCAACGCATTAGATCCAGAAATTATCAGTTCTCTTAGTAACTAGGCTTGTTCCTGACTGCTTGCTTGCTTGTTTGTTTCAGGCCACTTAGGTCCAAATGGCAAATCTAGCAGATGACTCCTAATGCAGCTAAGAGAAAAATAATTCCCTCCTATAAAAATCAGAAGTATACCCAGCCAAGTTCTTGTATTTTTCCAATGTGGAAACACTTAACAGTGGCTGTTCAAATGCTTAGTCTACATCTAAGACATTAAAAGAAATGAGAGAAGGGGGAGAAATATGGGCACAGGGATTCATTTCTGCAGAAATGCCATGACTAAACAGCAAGACTTAAATTTGTAGAACCACATTAAAGACTTCAGAATCCTATTCACTCTATAGTGGCAAGGCTTAAGCAAAAATCTTCGGTTAAAAGACGGGGCTCTTAAAAAAATTATCTGAAAAATAAAAGACCCTCACATGACTTTTGTTCTCATTTTAAGAGAAAAAAATAACCATTTTCTTAATTTCCCAATGTCATTTATCCTATTCATCTCAACTGGTCTTTAGTTGAAGCATATTTGAAAGACAAAGACAAAGCAGAGGCCAATTATCCCAAGAACAAACAGTATTCTGCTAAAGGCTTACAAAAATAAATTTGGCTTCCAAAAAAGAATTCAAGAATTCCACATTGTCCTCGCATCTCCTGTGAGCCTGTTGATTTTTTTTTAACTCATTATTATTTTTTTCCAAATTCATTCCGGGTAGAGATAATAAACAAAATCTCGAAGTATACCATTGTAGTCTAGCTACATAAACACGGGCTGCATATTTCAAACCAAAAGATTTGCATTGTAATTCAGCTGAAATAATTTTTGGTGAGGTCAGAAACAAAAGCACCACCATTCTTCATAGCCAGCTGAACTGAGAGCTGACAGGGGTTAAGCCTGACGGGAAGGCCACCCCTCCAAATTTAGCTTCATAGATTTTTAAATCGTAATTTAAATCACTTCAGTGTTTTAATCTAACCTGCCGTTTTAAGACACCAGTCCAGGGAATAGCTGAGAACCACTGCAGAGACAAAATATTGGAACAAGGTTCTTGATAACAAACCATGTGGGGCCAGAATCAAGACACAAATTTCACTTAAACCCAAAGCCCCTTGGGAATTGTTCTTTGGGTCAAGACACTCAGTTCAAGCTCTTGCCTAGAACTTGGTGGCAAGTTGTCCTTTCTATACTTTGTACCCCAAACACTCCTTGGCACTGCACGTCCGGGTCACGACCCCCTAAGGGTCGCATATCATAAATATCCTGCATATCAGATACTCATGTTACGATTCAATGGTAAAAAATTACAGCTATACAGTAGCAAAATTACAGTTACGGAATAGCAACAAAAATAATCTTATGGTTGGGAGTCACCACAACATGAGTTGCTGTGTGAGAGGGTCGCAGCATTAGGAAGCTTGAGAGCCAATGCTTTAGGCTCCTGTGTGGGGTTTGCTACCTCATGTCACACAGCACCAAGGCAACCAGCTTGGACCCATAGATGTTCCTGAGTCTGAAAACACTGAAGCGCAAATACAGGCTGGCCATCTCTGCAGCTAGGTTTCCTACTATGGATCAGGGAATGAGAGAGTAAATTATAACAATTACAAACAAAACAAACAAACAAAAAGACACACAGCACTGTGAGGAAATCAGACAAGTCGATCCTTGATCCTTGTGCATTATAATTTGGCTAGAGTAATTTTTTTAGTGATATCATAAAAAAAAGCACCACCATTCTTCATAGCCAGCTAAATTGAGGGCTGACACAATTTAAGTCTGACAAGAAGGCTATCCCTCCAAATTTAGCTTTGTAGATTTTAGTATAACAAGTTTGTGTTTATTTATTCTTCAATCACAAATTAAATCACTTCAGCATGTCTCTATTACTAAATAAAAATTAATTCTTGCAAAGGGTTACCTATCACAGAAAACTTTCTTTACATATAAATTTGAGTATGACATCTTCCAAATACAGGGAAAATCAAATTTTTGGTGATCTCTAGAGTTCTTTAACTGGTCAATTGACTCGTGAATGTGTTTGCATGCAGATCTCAGAGGGCCAAGGAGAGCACAAGGTCCCTCAGAGCTGGAATTAGAGGTGGTTTGAAGAGTGCGTAGGTTCTGGAAATGAATCTGAGGGTCCTGTAAGAGCACCAAACTCTTCTATAACTACTGAGCTCTCTCCAGGCCTCACCTGTTTATTTCTGAGCTAGAGTTTCGCTCAATAGCTCAGGCTAGTTTTGAACTTATAATGATCTTCCCGCCACCAGCCTGACTAATGTAGAACATACTTACTTTCTTTACCAAGAGAATCAGGTTGTCATTCTTCGCTTGAAAAAAAAAAAAAAAATCCAGGGGCTAGCAAGATAACCAGATAAAAGGTGCTTGCTCAAACCACCTGACTTGAGTTCAATGCCCAGAACACAAGTTAACATGAAAAGAAAGATGGACTTCACAATATTGTCTGACTTCCACATACAAGCTGTATCGTTCTTGTTTGTTCTCTCTCTCTCTCTCTCTCACACACACACACACACATCAATATGTAATGTTTCATTTTTAATATTTTAAAATAAAACAGCTATATAAATAAATTTTGAGGTAATTATTTCTACATATGTTTATCAGGATTTCCAACTCAGTGTCCCTCAAAACACCATGCCAAATACAAGAAAAGAAAAGAAAAGAAAAGAAAAGAAAAGAAAAGAAAAGAAAAGAAAAGAAAAGAAAAGAAAAGAAAAGAAAAGAAAAGAAAAGGAAAACCTAGCCACAAGTTGGCACATATCTCCCACATATAAAAAATGGAGAAATTAGCATGGTGCCAGGCTAAGATCAAAGCCCTCAGTGCCCAGCTGGAGGTTCCGGGACTAACTGGGAACACTCAAATACAATCTACAACTGGATTTCTACTAGGAAAAATATTAAATTTAGGCACCAAGTCACACTACATACCAAAATAAACTCCCCAAGAATGAAAGTTAATTCTTTAGAAAATATGTCTCTATAGCTAAAATTAAGTCATGTGTATTTTTGAATTTAAGTATTACTAAGAATGTTCTAACTTTCAAAATCATGACAAAAATGGAAAAAACTTTAAGCTTGGGTTATACTTTATATATACCATATATATATATATATATATATATATATATATATATATATATACACACACATACACACACACACACACATATATATACATCCAACTTTTGCAGGCCTAAGGAGCAAATCTAAAACTCAAATAGGAAGAACAGATAAAACAAACACAGTTATTATCTATAAGAGTCAGCAAACTATGACCTGCCAGTCTAGCCTGCTGCCAGATTTCATAATGTGTTTGCATGGGTGTGTGTGTCTGTGTCTCTCTGTGTGTGTGTGTGTAGGACTTGAACCCCAGAGTTTCTGCATGTACTCCACGACTGAGTTTTACCTCTGGATTTTTTACTTTTCAGCTTCAGACAGAATCTCTAAGTTATACAAGCAGGCCTGTCTTGAACTTGTGACTCTCCCACCTTACCCTCCCCAGTAGCTAGGTCTACAGGTCTGTGCTATCAGGCCTATCTTCATCTTGGCTCGTTTTGAGAGATTCTCAGGATGTGACCTGGCTGATCCTGGACTTCCAATAGAGGCCGGGGAACCAAACTACACTGTAAGGGACATAGCTGGAACCTGCATCATATACATGTACCACCATGGGCAGCCAAGACTCGTTTCTCAAATGACTGAAAAAATAGAGAGTAATATCGCAGGACATACAAAAACTTATTAAATTCACTCATTTTTTTCACTCATGTCATCCTAATTACATCTTAATTAACAGGGCTGAGTAGCTGCAAATGAAGCTGTATGGTATACAAGGCCTAAAATATTTACTATTTGGTCTTTTAGAGACAAAGTTAAGCTAACTCATAATCAACTATGAACATGGCTAATGCATAAGAAAATAAAGAAAAACAGAAGGACTAGAATATCGCACCATAGTCAGTGTGCTTCAACAGCACATACAAGGTCCTAGCTTCGATCCTGAGCAAAACACACACACACACACACACACACACACACACACACACCAATTTTGCCAGTCAGGTGTTGAGGTACACAGCTATTCCTGGCATTGGGAAGGCTAAGGCCAGGGGATTATAATCTTCAGAGCAAAACTGTGTCTGAAAAATAAAGAATAGTAAGGTTCAAGAAATAAAGAGTAAGGGAGACTTAAATAAATGACTGTTACTACAGTTGAAAATGTTCACCTTCATACCAAATTAATCACTTTTGCCTATCAAACTAGGAAAGCATTTATTCAGAATAGTCACCACTCGATGCTATCATGAGTGTTGTCAAACAACAGGGAAGAAACATCTGATGGCCTTGTAAACATATTCGACTCTTCAGTAGCTGGGGATGTGCCTCAGTTGGCAAAGCATTTACCCAGCATGCAAGATGCACCGAGTTCAATTCCCAGCACCACAAAAACAGGCTTGGGGGATCTCACCTGCCCTCTCCATAGCTTGGAGTGTCAAGGCAGAAAGATCCAAAGTTCAAGGTCAGCCTTGGCTATACAGAGAGGCACCCTAGGATACCAACAGGTCAACTCTGTCTCAAAACAGTAAAAGGAAAGAGAAAAACAAACGGGGGTGGGAAGGCTGGACAGAACTTTGCTTCTGCCATGTACAAATCCAACAACAAAGAGGACAAAGGGCCTTAACGACCAAGCGGCTGCATTTTGATGGTAGATCCTTGCACCTCTACAAGTGAGACAGTAGAAATAATTGGTTCTTGATACCTGGGCTTGAGTTTTCGGTTACAGCAGCACAAACCAAACCGAGACAGGGCTGGGAAACTAATATTCACCTCATCACCCTCCAGGTCACCCAACATCTTTTCCTCTGTGCAGCGTGGCTGGAGGGGAAGGTAAAATAAACCCGAGCCTGAAGCAATGCCACTCCAGATCATCCAAATTCATTGAGGCCTGTGGGGCTTCGTTTGCTTCGCACAGAACTCTGACAAAGGGATAATGAAAAACCAGGAATCTGACACCAAGACTAATTAAAGAAAGCATTTTTCATAGTGTTTGGGTATAATTATGATGTTAGGGAAATTGCTACCATTTTGATTGAGTAGGGACCTTCTTTTAAGATATATGGAGATAACAGAAAAGTCAAAGTAGAGACTTCTGAGGGGCTGGAGAAATGGCTCGGCAGTTAAGAGAACTAACTACTCTTGCTGAGAACTCTTGCAAGTTCATTCCTAGCACCCACATGGTGGCTCACAATTATCAGTAACTCCAGTTCTGGGGGATCCATTGCTCTTTTCTAGCCTCAGTGGGTACTGCATGGACATGCTACAATGCATGCATCCAGGTAAACACTAGTACATATACATATAGAAATAGTCAAAGAATTCATTCTTTTAGATAGCAAAAACACTGGTAGTCTAACAAATAAACCCAGGAGATGGCAAAGTTAAGAATATGAGTAGATTTAACCAGGTGAAACAAAGGCAGGTGTCTGTGAGTTCAAGGCCGGCCTGGTCTACATAAGGAACTTCAGGCCAGCTGGAGCTACACAGTGAGATCTCGCCTCCCTGGGGTGGGGTGGGACAGTAAACACAGAAGCACTACAAGACAAAGATCTTAATCCACCTGGTGTTTGCGTGGCTCCCCCAAGCCATACATTAAAAGTCCAACCCCAATTCAAGGGCACAAAGAGAGGGATTGCCCACATGTCCCTGACCTTGTGAAAGGGAACTCCCAGTCCCTTCCACTGAAAGAGGACAGGGAGAGGTGTTACCATAAACCAGGAAGCAAATCCAGGCCAGACGATGAGCCTGCCAATGCCTTAATCTGTGAGAAATAGACCTGCCTCTCTCTGTTCACAATCCACCCAGCCTACGGCATTCTTTTACAGCATCCCAGACTGACATCTTCATTCCTACTAAAAGCCTTCATAGGAAGAAATCCTTGCAGTCACTTTACCTTCCCAGTTTGGTGTGAATGGGTACATCTCAGTTAGAGTGAGCCCCGGACATTAGCAACTTCAGTCACCTCCCTGGCTGCCTCCTAATGGCAGCATCTTAAGTTAGATTTTTTTTTTTTAACACTGTTTTCAATGAGGACTAGGATGACTTTTTTATCTTTTCTTTTTATTCAAAAAGGCATGAGCTCTGGAAATGAAAAGCAAATGACAAGGACAAATCTGACCATCTCTGTAATGGCCAACACTTGGAAAGTTGTTTCCAGCAGTGCTTCAGTTAAATCCTGCTTTACAAAAGGAGCATGTTCTCCACCCCTCTAGACTGATCAGCAGACCTTGGAATGGCTTTAGAGATCAACAATCCAAAGACAAAACACTGGAATGAGCTGTAATTCTTGATAACCTTCTAACGCAGGCAGACTAAAGGCAGAAATACCTCCTTTTGATCCGTTTCTTGGCGCAGGTTGGCTTCCTTAAACTGATCTTAGAGCGCACGCAATTCTCTCCTCAGAGCTCTGAGCTCAGTTACTTTTCATCTCTAAACCAGGAAGCAGAGAATAAAGCCCACAATAATCTTGAAGGATTTTTGTCACCCATGAAGATTTGATAAAGCAGGCACTGCCCGATTCTTATTTTAGCCTAGTTCCCACGCAATATTTTTGATCCAAAAGCAGTAACATTTTAATACAAAATGTACAAAATCATGTCACAAAAGGAAGAAGGCTTGAGGGCAAATTTCAGTCATGATGTTAAAGGGAAGGTCTCAAGTTTTTGAACTGAAGAACAAGAGAAATCACGCCTTTGAGTGCCTCTAATGAAGTCTACAGGTGGGCTCTAGAAGCCTGAGACAGGCCCTGCACCTATGTTAATCAAGGAAATTTCAGGTTCCTGGATTTACTAGGATGGTCAAAAATACCAAGTTCATTAGGCAGGCAAGCTTCAGATAGGAGAAACAAAAACCAAAGTATGGAAGAATCTCTTTTTGAACCAGGGATGGTGGCACCATTCACATAATCTAAGCATTCAAGAAGCTGTGGCGGGAAGATCCTGAGGTCAAGACCAGCTGAGCTACAGAGGGAAAACCCCTATGATGTCAAGATGGAAGGCTGGGTGGCAGGCAAGGAACCTGCCACTAGGCTCAGAAAGGAGCTGAGCAGTAGAGCCTGCTCAGAGTGAAACCCAGGCCCTTCCTTGTTCATGCCAGGCAAGAAATCTCCCACTGAGTTATATCACACCTTTTCCCAGAGCAAAGGAACCTTCTTAAAATGTGACATCCCGATGGCATCCATTAGAAAGTGTTAAAGTAACCACATGGGCTTTGGAGGGAAAGCCTCAGCTACTGAGTGGGGTAGAAAGAGAAAGCTCAGCTTGCCCTCTGTAAGTCACAATCTTCCTCCCATAGGCTTATTTCATAAATCTCTTTTATACTTCAAATTTTGTATTCTGTAAGTGAATAATAGCTCTCAATTACAACAAAGAAGGCTCAATACAACCCTCCCTCACTACTTCCCAAGTCAACAAGCAATTAAACTTAACAAACATCTATCAAAACTCTACTACAAAGCAAGACCATGGGCTAGTACCTGTCATCACGAACGTGGCTAGGAGGGGCAACTCATCCAGAAAGAACAAGACAAACCACTCTCCGCCACGGTGTGGGCTGTTTAAGCAGAAGACCTGCACTTCAAACAACACAGACCATAAACACCATTTGGATGTTAGGATTTAACCCACACCTTAATTACAACATTTCTCCCTCTAAACCTTCCCATATACTTTTCCACTCTCCTTCAACTTTATAGCCTCTTTTCTCAATAATTGTTATTACATGTATATATGTTATTTGCCTATACATATATATTCCTAAATATAACCTGCTGAGTCTGTACAATGTTACTTGTATGTGTGTTTTGGCACTGGAACCAATCAGTATGTTCTTCCCTATCTAGTTTGGCGTGTTCACTGGTGTCTTCCTTGTTGAGGAAGACATTTGAACGGTCACGTAAGTGAGACTTTATGGCTATAGCTTCTGGTGTTACTAGAAAATACAATCTCACAACAAACTTCCTGATCCTCTGGATCTTACAACCTTTCTGTCCCTTCTTCCCCAATATCCCCTGAGCCTTCACTATAGTAGTTATTTTATAGTTGTATCCATTGGGACTGGGTATTCTGGTTGGTTATGGCTTTCTGTAGTGGTCTCGATCTATTTGAGAAGTTTCCTTGATAGGGAGTGAAGGCTATGCTTCTATGTGTTAACCCAGGCCTTTCAGTATATAACAATCACTTATGGCCCACCTACAAGCAATGAGGAGCCTATTAACCCTTTCCAGGTAGGGCTCAACCCCAAGATAAACCACATTTTTCATGGAGTGTCTCTAAACCAGTCCTCCTTCTTAGCCTTCACCTTTTAGCCATCACATTTCTCAAGCTTGGAGGAACTGGGCAGAAGAAAAGATGAGAAACTGTGAGTAAGCTTCTTAGACTTCTAAAGTAGCCAAGGTTTTTTCTACCTATTGCTGAAAAGAAATAAACATATTCTCTAGGCAAGATCTACTTCATCGTACACTACTATTTAATCATACTACGATGAATAATTGATACAAATGGGGAAGAAGAATGAGGAAAATCAGTGGTGTATGGTAACTTTTGGCTGAGGTTAGCCAGGTTAATAAAAAGCATGCCAAAGCTCTAAGTCCCTTGGCTCCAAACAAAGTGATATTAAAGAAAACAGGTGGTGAAAGGAAAGGTGCTGACAGTCCTACAGGGGAAATGGAAACGGTCAAGGAGCCTGAAGATCAAAGTAAGTAATTAGCACCATGGTCGAGTGAAAAAGAAAACCACCTATCAGCCTATCGTGCGGACTGTTTTAGTGAATGAGTGGCTGAGCTTCCTACCACATGCATGGTCCTACCCAGGGAACACAGGTTTGCACAACCACATGTCACCTATGGTATGACATTCTCAGAGAAGGATGAAACTATGAACAGCAAACACAGACAGATATGCCCTTCTAACAATTCACCCTTGAGTGTCTAAGAAAGGCCTAAGGACAACACCATCATGGTCCTCAGAAAGGCTTTGCTTCCAGAAAACCAAGTAGAGTCAAGCCGGCACACAAAATCAGATTACAGGGCAAGGTCCTGATCATTTCTTCCCTCCTTTCACTAGGACATTAAGAAATATCATGGCACTCTGTGCTGACCATCTGTATTGGCCATGCCTTCTGTAGTGACCAGCAATAAAACCCCCCTTTCCTAACTCTCATTTATCCCCCAAGAGAAGCAGGGAACCAGGACTTCTGCTTTTGAGATGCTGAAGCACAGATGTTGTCTGCAAGACAGTTACAGCCCTGAAGCCAAGGTACCACATCCAGGAGGACTAGAGATGGATCAAGACACTGCTCACAATCTCTTACTGGGCGGTCAGCCAGTGCACTAAGGCACCGCCATCAATAAAAGTGATCATTTGACGGCAATCCACAGCCTAAGAACATAATTTAAGCCATTCAGGCAACCATTTCGATTGTTCCTGTAGGCCACTTAGATAAAAATTTCATGAAGAAAACCACAAAGCACGTGTGAAAAGCAATACCCTCTGACAAACTTCTAGGGTAAGCTTTTGCAGAGACCCAATCAATTGAAGACAACTCTTCATCAAGGAAGAGCCACCACTGCCTTCACCCAAACCCTGGACCCCGCCCCCAGCCACCAAGCGTCCTCCTAGACACACATGGGGACTGCAAACATTCTTTAGCCATCTGGTCTGATGGTGTCCTGCACATTCACAAGGCATGGTTCGAATTACAGCACAGTTGCCGTCGCCACCACGGATCTCAGCAAGGTGCTCCCAGACGGGGGGAATTTCTGTATTTTTAGATTTTCAAATTGTTTTTATTGGAAGCATATTTGTGAAATCACTGGAAGAAAAAAAAAAAAGAAAGAAAGAAAGAAAGGCCTCAACCTGAGCTCACCAGCCCCCAGCCCCTATCATACACATACCCCTCCCTCTCATGCTGCTTCCTCACTCCCTGGAAGAGAGGAGACCTGACAACCAATGTCAAGATCGTATCACTCAGTCACCAGTTTAGACACTGCTTCTTTTGCCCCCTGTGTTCTTAGCACCAAGCACACTTGCTTCCTTGTCCGAGGGTCGCCGGTAACTCTTTTAACAGAAAGGCATGAACAGAGCACAGCAGAAGGAATCCACCCCTTTCTCTGGATTACAGTGCTCACTGATATGGTTGCCAAAGGCAGAGAACATAGCCTCTGGAGTTTCCTGGGGTTTTTTTGTTTTTGTTTAAAAAAAAAAAAAAAAAAAAAAAAAGGAGGCCTAGAGAGGACCAAGGTTCAGTTCCCATAAAAATCTATAAGTCCAGTGTCAAGAGACTGACAGCTTCTTCTGGACTCTATGTTCCTATGGTGCACACTTGCTAACAATAACAATAAGGAAAAAAAGAAAAAAGAGGCGGAGGGCCTTGAGGCCGAATCCCTAGTTGAGATGCTGCTGGCAGCTGGTGGCTCCCAGAGGGAGAATGAGTCATTTCTTTAGGTGTGTGGCCACTGGTATGTTCCTCCTGCGCATGGACATGCCCACCTGCATCTATACGGGCTGAATCGAGTGGACTCGGTGGAGTTATTAAATAAGTAAGTATAAAAGGAAGACATGAAGTTGGGAGAAAGATGGGACGGGGGTTCTAGGGAAGTCAGAAGGAAGAGTGGAGCATAGATATGATCAAGACGCACTGTATGGGTACCTGAGTTTTTCAAAAATTAAAAATTAAAAAAAAAGAAAAAAAAACCAGCATTTTCTCAAAAACCCGCCACAGCAACCCACGTGTGTGAGCTCACCCACGGGAACATTAAAACATATTTTGTTCTGACCTCTAGTAAGTTCTCTGCTGTGAACAAACCTGCTAAATGAGAAGGTCACAGCAGAGAGCATGCCCGAGACCAGGCCTTCCTTCTGTAAGAGGACGCGAGGCCCAAGTAAGTATGAGTTTCCATATCACACGTGATGTCACATGTCTGAGTGTGCCTGTCACAGGCTCCTCTGCTCACACACCCTCTGCACAGCAAGCTAAGAGGGATGCAATAGGCTGCTGTGGAGATTTTCGAAGTCTCCTGTTCTCAGATTCAGTTCTGCTTCCCAGGTAACCTATCTTTTGTAAACTACAGTCTAAGAGGAGACTTTGGGTCCTTCAGTAAATCCCATGACAACTGAGAAAGTGTCACTGGGGTGACAAGTACATGGCAATCAATATTCCTGAATGAGACGACGGAATTGGTAACTCCTGATTTCAAAACAAGCCTCCCTTTATGACATTTGCAACAAGGAGAAGCAAACTGCTCGTTAGGCACCCAGCAAGAGCTGAAAGGCATTAAATACATTTTCTCACTTAGTCATGCTAAGATCCCATTTTCTTTACGAGAAAATTAAAACCCTATCATAACTGCACAGTTAATAGCTGATAACGCCAATATTACTGGCTGTGACTTCACTTGATCCTCTCGAACCAGTGCCGTTTCGCAAGCTCTGTAATGTTGATCCAGACAGCAGACATGGCATAACACGAGCCACACTGGATATACAGCAGAAAAACGCCCCCACCACCACTGTTCCGGGTGTTAATGATTCCCTGAGATCAGCTGGAAGTGTGTACATACTCTCAAGAGTCTCCAGCTAAGAAGTAGTCACAGATAAAAAGAAAGGGAGGGAGGGAGAGGAAAGGAAAAAAGAAAATATTTAAAAGGGGAGAGGAGGGAAGGGAATGGGAGAAGAGGAGCAAAGGAATGGCACTGAACTTAGGAAGAGCAGCAGGACTGGGAGCTCCAAGGTGTGCTGGGCAAATGATTCCTTCAACTCCACACTAACTTCCCAGCAGGACTGTGGCCTTTGTTAAAGTTACAAAGGCCTCAGAAACTTGTAAAAAGTTACTTCATCTAGCCACGCCAATTGCTGCCCTTAACAAATGATCAGAGACAGATGAATCACTTGAGAGTTGTTTTCACGCTTTACTAAGGATTTCAGTTGCTAGCTCACTACATGGGCAAAGCTTTCCAAGTGCCGCCTAAGGAAACCACAGCCTTTCACTCAAACACATTTGTACAACTTTGCACAACAAATGTTTTGTTCATCCAGTCGATATTTGCTGAATGCTTTCTAGGTATCGGACTCTATGCAGGATAGGAGAGACAAAGATGAACCTAATTCCTGGCTGCTGAAAGTTCTGTGGGATACAGCCACAATTACAATGAGATAGAGTAAGGATGAAAATAGAAACTAGAGCCAGGTGTAGTGCACACCTCTCATCCCAGCACTCAGGAGACTGATGGAGGAAGGGTGCTGGGAGTTTGAGGCCAGCCTTGGATACTCAACAAAATCATGTTCAAAAAAACATGAAAACAAAACAAAATAAATAGTAATTGTCAATAATTAGCATTAAGTAATTAGGTAGGAACGTGCTGAAAAGGAGGTACTAGGAAAAGGTTAAACTCACAAACAGTAACTCACAAGAACTAGACTCACATCTAGACTATTTACTTTGGAGACAGTGTCTCAATATTTAGCCCAGACAGCCTAGAGACTCATGGTACTCCGGCTGCTACATCTCAAGTGATGGGATCACATACCCAGTGTAGACCCATCTTTCATGTTGCTGGATCTACTGTGAAATACTCTATCTCTACAGAGTCACTAGATTTCCAGCCACACCTTTCCAACTATGGATCTCAATGCTATTATCCATAACTACAGCACATAAGACAAATAGGGTCATGTAAGATCTTCAACAAATGTTTTACCCACCTCCATATCATTCCCCACATCCACACATCTGCCTCATTACCTATTCACAAAGGCAATTTAAATTCATTTAGTCAGAAGGCCCAGTAATCCTGCCCAGTGTCTAAGTCTAAGTCATCTGGTTCCCAGTAGGTTTTCTCCACCTTCCCCTGCCAAACACAGCCCAGCCTTGACCTGAAAGAACACTCACACACCTGAGGCACAACACCCTTCAAAAAGTACTGCAAACTGAGTTTGATCCCTGGGCCAAACATGATGGGAAGGGCACATACATACATACTAAATCCAATTAAAAATTCTTAAATAAGAAATCTGCTTCATCACCAACCACCATTTTTGGAAATGACTGCAAATGGAGTATGCAAAGTCCGGTGACCACCACTGTGCCGTTACTCTGTCTCACTGGTTCCCACAGGTCAATGCTGCCCCACACTAGTGCCTGGCTTCTGATCTCAATGGCCCTTGACTTACACACAAGGTACCCTGCATCCACCTTTAAAATATCTCCAGTCTCTAACAGCAGCATCTCCTCGCCAGAGCTCAACATCAGCCCTACATGAGAGTATCTGAAAAGACATGGAAAGACAAAGGGCAGCTTTCCCTCCCCTTTTCTCCACCAGTGTCTTATGTTGTATTTGTTTTGTTTTAAGGCCACTCTGGTCCTTCTATGGCCACCCCTTCCAGAATCTAGACAGTTTCTCCTAAACCATCTCCTTCACAACACACCTTTTCTCACTCTTGAAAAACCCCTCCAGAAAATTCATTCCAGGAAGACTGTTGTTGGTGGCCCATACTTCCTGCTAGCTTGTTAAAAGGACGCCAATAACGCTTGTTCATGCAGCAAGCATGTCTACACAGCATTTCCTACTAAGCTTGTACTAAATCCACCAACAATGAAACCAGGCAGCGGGCCACAGATTAGTGTCCCCATTTACTACACAATCCCCCCTGGGCAGAATCCACTGCCATCACTTCTGCACGCTCAGCAACTCACATAAACTTTGCTTCACATATAAGGAAGCAAGAAGCGGATATGGGATGGGTTAAAGCCAACCTGTATCCTGACTGTTGGTATAGTGCTTTGGAAACAAAATAAGAACAAAAAGTAAGTTAAGCATGAAACAAAATACATATTACAAATATGCAATTGTTTTACATCCAAGTGGAACCAGCCGAAAGGATTTACAGGTAAATGAAATGCTCAGCAGGTAAAAGGTGCTTTGCTGTCAAGCCTAATGACGGAGTTACATCCCCGGGACCCTCATTCTGGGAGGAGAGACTCACCTCCTGGGAGCTGCCCTCTGACCTCCACACATGTTGTTTTAGTGTGTGTGTGCACACAGCACACACTCACAATACACATACACTAATTTCTGAGTCTGCAGTAGAGTGTGAATACACAGTCCTTCCAGAAGTAACACAAAGACAATCTGAAAATTAAGTATAAACTCTGTTTGATATTTCTGTTTCTGGTTAGGGGGAAAAAAAACATTCGTAATGTAGCTACAGACCCTGAGAAACTGAAATTTATTTATTTGTGTTAAGTGTGTGTGGGTATGCACACACCTGTGTGAGTATCAATGTTTGTATGGGTGTGCATTCACGTTTGAGTGTGTGTAGGCCAGAAGACAAACTTGGCTGTTAATTCTCAGGAATGCCATTCACCTCCTATAAAACAGGATCTCTCGCTGACCTGGAGCTAACCAATTAGGCTAGACTAGCTGGCCAGCAAGCCTGAAAGCTCCTCCTCACTTAAATTACAAGCACATGCAACTTCAGTTCTGGGAGTCATAATAAACTGAAGTTGAAATTTTAATTTGCATTTAAATAGCCACGTGTGGCTGGTAGTGAGACTGAGGAGGATCTTGACTTCAAAGACAGGCTGGAATATACAGCCAGGTCCCCCTCGCCCCCACTCCTTATCCGAGAACTTTAACACTAACAGGGACCCTCAGGATCTAATGAGGTCTCCCTGCCCAAGGGCAAGTAAAGAGCAATAGCTAGTTACACGTTAGGCGCCACCATATCTAAATCTCATTCAGAAACGGTAATTTGCCAGGAGCGCAGCTGTGAACCACATGACAAAGGAAGTCAATAACTGTAAATAGTCTACAAAATGTCAGGCACTGTGAGAGATTCTTTCTAATCAGACATTATTTTACCTTTACAATCTCCTAAGTGACTCTCACTAAGTGACTCTGGGGCCAGCCGAGGAAGTGTGCCCCTGTTAGACCAGCCCTTGCAAAGGAAAGGCAAGAATATCAGGTCAAGACCACCCTCAGCCACACAGCCACCCGGAGGCCAGCCTCCGCTTTAAATAAGTAACTCTATAGAGTAGAACAATCAGAACTCTACAGTACTCCCATGCCGCCTCCTTTGAATTGAGCCCCTGTCAAGAGCCCTCACCCTCAGGCTCTGGCTCAAGTGCTCAGGACCCTGCCTCCAAGCTCACCACCTAAAATGACCTCTGCCTAGGACACTGGAAGTTTAACTGGAGCCTAACCAGGCACAGGGAGGCCCCTCCTTTCCAAGAAAGTAAAGACAGCTGCCTTTCTCAGCCTTCTTACCTATGTCACTACCTTTTGAACACCAGAGCCACTTCTAAGAGGGTAACAGCCAAAAGCAGAGCTGAGCACAGTCAACAGTCACTGAGTCATACCTGGTGTCTGGAGGTCACGGTGAGATGGAGCAGGGTTCAGGGCTGCCCTTGAACTTCCTCATTCCTCAGAACCCTGCCTCATGCTCCTTCCTCAGTTCCCCAAGTCTTCTGAGCCAAAGAAGAATTCCCCAGAAAGAATCTTCATGACTCAAGAGGATCACTCCTCTCTCCAAAGGGAGGGTCATACTGTGCTGGGACAGTCCGGCACTGGAAACCTTGGCTAAACACAAGTGAAATGCTAAGAAAACACAAACAGCAAAAACTCTATATAAAGTATTCTTTGAAAGACATGCAGTCAGTGGTGGCCCACGCCTCTGATCCGCTAAAGGCATTCAGGAGACAGAGGCAGGCAGATTTCTGAGTTCAAGGCCAGCCTGGCCTACAGAGTAAGTTCTAGGACATGGCTTAGAACAGCTCAGCAGAGTCCAAAAATGCCCATCACACGATAAAAGGAAAATGTAACATGTACCATGCAATTTACTTTAAAAAAAAAAAAAGTCACTCAGTTTTTTTTTCCCCCAGTTATCTGCTCAACACACACAGCTGACACAATGTTTTCCAAATTCATTATCTGCAACGGACATAAGACCAGCATTCATTTATCTACAGTTCCCAAGTTATTGTCAGATTAAAAAAAAAAAACAAAAAAACAGTACAAGAGCTGTAGATCAAATAAGTGATATTCATATCCTTTTTTGCAACCAAAACGTTACAAAATCCTATCAGTCGTGAATCTACACTGGTTAACTATTTCAGGTCTATGAGATGGCTCAATGGGTCAAAAGCCTTATGACCTGAGATCCCTGAGACCCACATGGAAGAAGGGAGAGAACTGACTCTTAAAAATCTATGACCTCCACATGAGAGCCAAGGCATGCACATGTGCACAAACTCAAATAAACACAAACATGTTTTCTAAATGTAATGAAAATTAATTAATTATGCCTCAATAAAGTTATGGTGTTGCCCCCTAAAATAAGCAAAACAGATAAATGGCAGGAGCCCAGAATTTCAACTGTTAGTTAAGAAAGCCAAATGGTGGTGGGGTTTTGTTGTTGTTGTTTTTCTCAAGAACTCTTCCCTAAATTCAGCTTAAGGCTTCATAAATTGACACATTGAAAATCAAAAGAAAAGTGAAGATCATCTCCAAGTCATAGATAAGGAAATCAAGTCTTTGTCATTGATGAGAGTCTAGATGATCCACATAGAGCAGAACATAAAATTAAAATGCAGTGGTGGGGAGGGGTATCAGTCAAAAGGCTCGAGAATTCTCCTGTCAGAATTAAGCTTTACATACATTCCCGGTTACCAAATATAAATGGATTGGTCGACATCTTCACCTAGGAGTATCTGACACATGCCAAATCCTAGTGTAAGTGTATGCACCACTGGACACAACTTAATCCTTCTTCACAAACTCTTGTCTTTAAACAACAGCAAAATTAGGATTACGGAGGTCTTGCTACCCTCTGCCCTTTGCTGAGTCAGGTGAATTAGAGCTGGAAACAAAATAGTCAGCAGGAAGTTTTCAGAAAATTGCAGAGACATGATGCACAATTGAGATAACTTTAAATCTTTTTATGGATCAGGACATTGGCACAGAACGCTAATACGTGTTCCAAGTTATACTGCCTGTTTAGCTTTAAAACTGGCATTCGAACCCTCATCCTGGACATGGGTCCACAGCTGAGTGCTTTATGTCACTCAACACGTGAGAATAGAACTTGTGTCTCCCAGGACTGAAGTCAGAAGTCCCTTCCAGTTTCCAAATGAGCACTGGATTCTTCCTCAGAATTTTATAAGCCCACTAAGAGGAAAGGCCCTAAAACAGTCTCAATGAAATGAAAGGCAGCCACTCTTCACAGATTACTGGAATTCAGGCCTTAATTACCAGCAATCCACTGAGAGGAGAGGTCCTGGCCTGTAATTGGTATTAAACAGCCAATCTTCTTGTTGACCAGAGGAAACAGTAGAGTAGTTCTCAGGAGCCCGATGTCAGCCAGGGTTTGGTTTGGTTTCATTTTGTTTGGTTTTTTGCCAAGGTTAAAGTCCAAGAGGAAAGTTCAAGGGCAGCCATCATAAATGTTCTTTACTTATATGTAAAAATACCCAAAGGTAATTGGATGAGATGAGTTTACCAGCATGAGCCCTGCGTCAAAGGTAGTAATAAGTACTCTCCCGGAGAGGCCCAAGTCAAAAAAAAAAAAAAAAATCGCCACAATTTCCAGTGACTATCAATGCACACTGATCAAATTTCCCAAAGGAATTTTCATATCCCAAGCACACTATGGATGACAAACCTGGCACGTGCTAAGTCACAGTCCTCTGGCGGCCACCAGTTTCCGCCCTGCAGAGTCCACTCGGTACTCAACAAAGGCAACAGCGTGGAACGCATGCCTATTACTCCTTACATCTGTATTAATTAAAATACTGTTGCTCATAACAGCAAAGTCCTTACCCCTGCATGGATGGCTACTCCCCACTGATGAGATGGTTCCTGTCCCATTTCGTGAGCTAGAAATTAATGTCAGGTGAGTTAAAGAGGAGCAAGGCAGTTAAGGAAAGGAAAAATCAAGTGTCCTAAAGAAAACTGGCACCTCAGACCATCTGTGTCCCACCCTCGTAGTCCTCATGCCTCTGTCACCTCACACAGTCATGACCTGTCTGTGTTACCTGCAGAGTGTCACAGGGTGATAGTGCAGAACTTCCTAGACAGTATCCATCTGGCTGCTTCTGAATGCTCACTCAGGGGAAACTCAACTGCCATGCTGTATTAACATGGAAGCCGTCTGTGGAAACGTGTGTGTGGAAAAGGCACAGAGGTCCTCAGTCAACAGCCAGTGACCGCGTGCCAGTCATGACCAGGAGACACATCTGAAAGAAATCATCCTGCTCAGTCAGGGCTTCATGACTGACTGCAACCTCATGACAGGGCCTGTGGCTGAACCACTCATTCCGGACTCGCAGACAGAGTAACCGTTTAGACTTCTGGGTTACACATCAATGGAGAACTCGTACACTTGGCCCAGAGGCACAAGCCTCCGGGAATGAGGGACCTGTCTCGTATTTCAAAGATATTTAACTTTGTTCTTTCTGTGGTTTAGGCGAAGTGAATCACTTCTTTAACTCTTCCCTTACAGCCTTTAGCATTTAAATCAGCTATCTCAACCAACAAATGCTGGAAGTTCTCTCAGAAAACCTAATTCCAACGATTCAATCAATATATTATATCCTGATACTAGCAAAAACATGTACCATTTGCAGGGACGCAAGGGACTGGATTTCTGTGCCCACCCTTTCTTAAATTGAAATCCTAGTCTTGCTTGGTATGGCACAGGT
This sequence comes from Meriones unguiculatus, assembly GCF_030254825.1. Classification (NCBI taxonomy): domain Eukaryota; kingdom Metazoa; phylum Chordata; class Mammalia; order Rodentia; family Muridae; genus Meriones; species Meriones unguiculatus. Next base: position 93,462,274 of record NC_083356.1, on the reverse strand, counting down.
TAGTAACTCCAGCACTGAGGATTAAGCAGGCTAGAAAGAGACAAGAGGGCACAGCATGAGGAAAAGGTCCCTTACCAGGAGTCTGAGTAAAGACTCACTGACTTAAGAGTCAAGAAGTTTGACCTAACTAACAAAACGTTTTGTGAAAACTGCCTGCATACAGAGAACACTCGTTTTTATAGAGATGTCAAAAATAAAGAGGCGGACGAAGCTGTGAATGAGCCTAAGACCAAGTGTATGTGATCTACTTTTTCCCTCATCTGTAATCTATCTCGCAACAAGGACCATGAGCCATATTTACAGCTGAAACACATGCCCTGATTTCCTTGTGCCCTGCATTTGAATCCTTTGACACTCTATCAAACTGAGTCCTGTCGATGAGAATATTTTTTAAAATTATTTAAGGAGATTTATTTTTAATTTTTAGATTTATTTCATACATACGAGTGTTTTTCCTAAGTGTATGCCTGTGCTCTGTGTGCACACCTGGTGCCATTGGAAGCCACAAGTGGGCACTGGATCCTCTGAAACTGCAATTATGGGTGGTAGTGAGGCAACCTGTGGGGGCTGGGAACCGCACCCAACTCCTCTTCCAAAGTGACCCACGCTCTTAACCACTGAGCATTCTCCCAGCCCCCGTCTCCAGAAAGACTTTATTTTTTAAAGCTGCATCTAGCGTTACAACTTAGTAAATTCCTGTCTCACCAAAAAAAAAGATACCATACTTGGCAAACCTTAGATGCAACCCTCTTAGAGAAGCCTATACCATAGTCTTGGGTGTATTATACTTCCTTCCGAGCACCTCTTCCTCCTAGGCCCTATATAAGCCTATATTAAAGGCTTCATTTAAATTTTAAAAGTTAAAAAGAGAGAGGAGCTAAAGATGTAGCTTCCATGGTAAGGCCCTGTCTACAATGTGTCAAATCTAATTTCATTCCTCAGTACCACCACAGAAACACATTTAAAAACAAATCCTTGCGATAACGTTACTTCAGAAGAATGATATTGTGTTCTAATTGTTTCTGTGCCAGCTAGTTTTATGTCAGCTTGTGTCAAGCTAAAGTCATCTGAAAGGAGGGAACCTCAATTAAGAAAATCTGCCCTAACATGAGGCAAGCCTGTGGAGCATGTTCTTAATTAGTGATTTATGGGGAGGGCCCAGCCCACTGTGGGTGGTTCCATCCCTGGGCTGGTGGTCCTGGTTCTACAAGAAAGCAACCTTGTTGTGAACATTTTGGTTTCTTTAAAACAAAACAAAAACAAACAAACAAAAAAACAATTATGTTACGTGGATATGTTTAATACGTTATGTAGATTTGTTTTAATTCCAGGTATGGGATATGGTGCTGCTTCAGCTTGTCCATAGCCGTTGATTATAATTTGATTCATGCTCTAGCAGAAGCGTGATTTTGCCAGCTGAAGATAGTTTACATTTGGAATTCTAGGTACTCTTCAGAGGGTATCTAAGGCCCCAGAGGAGCTCTGGCAGCTGCTAGATGCCGGTCCCTGCTGATGCTTTTGTTGGTTACTAATTGCTTTTGCTATTGCTGGATTGTTGGTTGCTGGTATTCTGGCTACGAAGATTTGACTTACCCAAGGAACTCGACACCCCAGTCAGCAGGAAGTAGTCTAAAGAGGTCTATGGCCCCTTTCCCCTCTACCCTTCTTTATCCTACCTAGTGTTGGGGGGTTGGAAGGGATTGGTGGAAAAGGGTGGTAGATATAAGAACCCAAATAAAATACCCAAAAGTACAGCTACACAGACTGGGCAAGCTGTGAAAAGCAAGCCAATAAGCAGCATTTCTCCATGGCCTCTGCATCATCAGCTCCAGCCTCCAGGTTCCTGCCCTGTTTGAATTCCTGTCCTGACTTCTCTCAGTGATGAACTGTGATATGGAAGTGTGAGCCAAATAAACTCTTTCCTCCAAAGCTTGCTTTGTTCATGGTGTTTCATCAGAGCAATAGTAATCCTACCTAGAAAAGCTTTCTACTGCGATAAAACACCGATCAAAACCAACCAAAGGGAGGGTTTATTTGGCTTAAAAGTTATAGTCCACCAGGGATGGATACCAAAGCAGGAACTTAAGACAGGAGGTTGAAGCCCAAACCACACAATTTTGCTTTCTGCCTTGCTCCCTGCTTGTCACCTTGCTTCCGATATAACACAGGCACCAACATTAATGGTGGCCCTCCTCCACTAATAAGGAATCAAGAAAATGCCCCCATACAGGTTTATAGGCTAATCTGAGAGAGGCAATTTGTAACTGAGGTTCCCTCTTCCCGTGTATGTCAGTTTGACAACCAAATCTGCTATCACATGGGGCTTGTTGTTAAACTTTGACCCTCTGACTTCTGACTTTGTCTCATCACCCTCAGTCCTGTCTATGTATCTCAGAATCCACCTTATCATTTCATATACCCATCTTAAAACATCCTTGAGCAATTCTCTTTTTAATTTTCAGGTTTACTTATTTTATATATATGTTTCACGTGCATAAATGCCTGTGTACTTACTATGGGCATGCCTGATGTCCTTGGAGGTCAGAAGAGGGAGTTGGACATCATGGAACTGGAATTACAAATAGCTGTGAGCTGTTGCGAGGGTTCAAACTGTGTCTTCCAAAAGAGCAGCCAGTGCTCTTAACGGCAGAAGCCCCCACACATAACTACTGCTCTAACACTTAGCTGCAACTCACCTGGGAATCCCGTGCCACCCTAAAGTGTATATTACCCTTTTCTCTCTGTGTCTCCCTTAACATTCTTGTTCATTCTAATGTTCTTGTTTGTTTGGTTTAGTTTTGTTTTTGAAAACAGGGTCTGTACTAGCCTAAACTGGCCTTGAACTCCCTATGTAACTAAATAGGACTTGGACCTGATGGCCCTAAGGCTTCTGCCTCCCAAGTGCTGAGAGTACAGACAGGTGACAACACACCCAGCCTTAAAGCGTTTTCTTTATATACTTTAACTTTGCCTCACACTGACTCATCCTAAAATTTTCTGCAGTGTAGCCGAAATTCCGAGCCTCACCTACCTGAGCAGAGAGGGCTCTGACAGGAACTCAGGCTGCCACAGCAGCAGTGTAGGGCCTATGTCTACCTCCACTCCCACTTCTGCCACTTGGTTATACCTGAAGGCAGCCTGAGTGTTGCAGTTGGAAGGAAATCCTAGTCAACAATGTGATGTCTTTGGGAGACGACGCCTTAAGATTTTCATGTCTTGAAACTATAGGCTTTTTGAGTGGGCTCTGCACCCAGCCGAAAGGACCGCAGTGGCCATCTCTTTGCAATTTGGTAACACAAGAAGTCATCAGTCAGAAATTTGGAATGTCCACACCAGAACCTGGGTGCAGGGTGACACGGATAGTGGACTTCCGGCTTCCAGGACCAGGGCAAGGACTATGAGTTTCTAACCTTGTGCTCAGCAGCCATCCTCCTTCATCAGAACTTTCCTTGCCAACATCAGTAAAGTCCTTTGCTTCCAACACCACTCTCCTTCCCTTCTGCCTCCACACTCCACTCAACACACCTAACAGGAAACAAGAAGAGCCCAGCCCAACCACCAAATCCCTAGGTTCCGCACTTAAGTGAGCAGGCAATCAAACCATTCATTAAAAACACCTTATCATCATCAAGTATTTATTATTGATTTTTTTTTCTTGCTTCCTCGGACAATAAGCTTGGAAGAGAAAAGAAAAAAGAATCGGGGCACTGGCTACTTAGGGAGGCTGCTTCCAACGGGAGAGCAATCCTGAGGCTCTTATTTCCACATCCTCGCATTCTTTCACACTAAGTCAGGCTCCAAGTGCCTGCCCCGGGAGAGAGAGAAGCGCTTTCATTTTAATTACCTACATGTCCAGTCATGGAAGGCTAAACTGCATATGCTGGTGGCCTAGATGATCGGTGTGCAGTGTTTGCACAACCAGCCTCCACCTTCTTCACCTAACACGAATTTTGAATACTAACAGGAATATAACCAAAATCAATAATGTGAAATATCAAAAAAAAAAAATGGCAAGAAACATTTCACTTTGAAACAATGGAAACTGTTGAGGGTAAGTGGACTGGAATTTATTGCCTACCAGACACTTGTGCCAACCACCCGCATGGCTTACAGAAGTAATAATTTCGATTTAAGATAAAGATACCCTTCATGTTCATTAAATTGCACCCCAGCCAGGTACTGGTGACCCTTCAACCCCGTGTTATTGTAAGAGGAAGCAGTTAGCAAATTAACCACTTATTGTCTCCTCCATTTGTGCTAACTGAACACAGGAAACACTGACCTTGCCAATGTTTCTCCAACTCTGTTTTCAAACAGCACAAATAAAACTCTTTCCTGGTGGAGGGAGGGTAAATCGTAAATCCCTTTGAATGATACCACCTAAATGGTACCTTTAAGTGATAGCAGGTGGGTCAGTCTTTTATTGCAGAAAAACTGAGGCTCCTTTCTGAGCCTAATATTGGCACCAAACTGCCAAAGGTCCAGATTAAATCATTCATAGGAAATGTAATCTTAGGGCTTCTAGTACACCCTAACCAAAATGAACCTTCTACAAAAACAAAGAGGGAGATAAAAACTCTGATACTTGTAATTCCAGAGGCAAAAAAATTCTTCAAAGCCTTCTCTTTGATACAACCCCAAATCAAGGATTCTAAAACAGTCAGCTCAGCTCAAAACAGTCCCCCTGCTTGGATTATCAGCCTGGTCCCTTCTCCTTCCCACTCCAGTCACTTTGGTGTGGACCCTTCAGATACAGCCAGAAAGAGCCAGCACTTTGGATGTGTGAAGTTCTAGCAATGGAAATTTGGCATCTACATTCATTGCTTAAAATATAGCTTTTCAAAATGAAATAAAATAATGACATATAAATGCCACTACATCTTGAGGTATAGAAAACACAGAGTAAGAGGTTTCTTTGTTTAAAATGCAGAGATTAAATGTGTATTTTTCCCGTCTTTCTTTCTTTCTTTTTTTTTTGAGATTGGGGTCTCACTGTATTGCTGACCTGTTTATCAGGGTCCTACCTACGCAGATCCGTCTATCCAAGAACTTGCAACAACCTTCTTTTCTCTCAGCCTCCTAACTCTTAAGTAGGATGCAGGCATTTTGCCTAAAAATGACTTTTTTTCTTTTAAGTCAATTAGAAAGCAGGGAGAAGATAAAAGGCTTAAAAAAAAACAAACTCCAGTAAGAGAGAAGACACAGCAGGTAGAGATGCTTGCTGAGGCTGAGTCTAATGAGCCACGTTCAATCCCAGGACGTGGATGGTAGCACTCTCTGACCTGTGCACACACCTGCACACACTTATAGGGGCTAGAGAAAAGGCCCCAAGGTGAAGAGCCCTTACAGCTCTTCCAGAGGCCCCAGGTTCCCAGCACACACATCAGGTGGCCCACAGCTGCCTGTAATTCCAGTTCCAGAGAAACCAACATGATCTGGTCTCCTTGGGCACCCAAATGTCCATGCAGCCACACACATACACAGATACAAATTATCACAAAGCTTTAAAAACATATAAAAATAACCTCTTATGAGAAGAGATTCTGTAAGTTTTAGTTATGAAGCTGAAAAAAAAAAAAGCTAAGGGGTGTCTATAGAGTTGCTTTAATTCTATGCAAATTTACACACATGAAAGACAGGTATTTTCCCACCACCACCGAAATGTCAAAACCGCTGGACTTGAGCAAAGTGGTTCTGTGAGCTCACCTGACAGTACTACCGGGAAACTAATAAGACTCAGGTGTCAACACACACCACTTAAGAGTTCTTGTTAATGTGTGGGTCGACCCTGTGGGTCAAGGGCAAGAAAGAGACTCTGCAGTTCTGTTAGGTAGCAAGGTGGTGCCTGTGTTCCCTGTCCGGGGACCACATCTGCAAAGAAGCAGACCTCGGAGCATTAGGGGGCCAATTCCAGTGAACAGCAATGTCTGCACAGGCCTGCACAGGCTACCCTCGCCCTCGCCTGCATTGATTAAGAAACTAGTCCAAAGCAAGCAGATCTTAACAACCTCCTTCATTGATGAGCCTGAGATGCAATCACAAAGAACACTGAGAAATGACTGATACATACCAGAGAACAAAATCTCTTTGAACCAGGTACAGTCAGCTTCCTGGAGCCCTGAGGTGTGGTTTTCACACAGGTGAAAAGAAGCAAGATTCGATGACCTCATACAGGAAGACAGCCTGATTTCACAAGCCCTTCCAACCTGTTTTACAAATTACCAGTGTTCACGGGGATTCATTAAATGTTCCAAGTGAGTACTCTGATGCAGGTTACAGCTTAAGAACCTCACCAACTAAAATAAGGAACCTTTCCAGACACAGGCACTAAGAGCACGGAAACAAGGACCACCACCCCCTCCCCGCCCCATCTTAGTTAGGGTTTCTGTTACTGTGATAGTACACCATGTCCAAATGCAACTTGGGAAAGAAAGGGTTTGTTCCAGCTAACAACTCAGGTCACAGCCCATCATCAAAGGAAACCAGGGAAGGAACTCAAGACAGGAACCTGGAGGCAAGAACAGAACCCCTGGAGATGGAGGAAGGCTGTTTCCTGGCTTATACTCCACTGCTTGCTCAGCTTGCTAAGCGACACCATATTTGATATCAAAATATCAAATTGAGTCTTTGAGGGACTCTCAAACTTCACGTTCAATCTTCCCAAGCCAGGTGTCCATTATCTGCACTGCCCTCAGCATTATCGGCTAACTTCCTCGGCAGAACCTCCCACTGAACTCTGAGCTTTTCCAGACCCCAGTTCCAAGTCCTTTCACAACCCTTTCAAAAATATGGTCAGGTGTGTCACAGCAATATCACACAACCTAGTACCAATTTCTGTCTTTCAGTTTCTGTTCCTTTAATAAATGCCATGACCAAAAGCAAATTGTGGAGCAAAGTGGGCTTTTTGTTTGGTTTATTTTTAACTTAAACAGTTCCACACCACAGACCTCCACTGAGAAAAGTCACAGGAACTCAAGCAGGGAAGAAGGAACCTAGAAGTAGAAGCAGAGGCCAAGGAGATGTGCTGCCGACTGGCTTGCTCAATCTCCTTTCTTATAGCACCCAGGACTACCAACCCAAGGCTAGAACCACCCAAACCCCCTCACCCATCACTAATTAAGAAAATGCACTACAGCCTTGTCTATACACCAACCTTAACAAGGCACTTTCTCAATTGAGGGTCTCTCTCCCCAAATGAATCTAGCTTGTGCTGAGTTGACATAAAACTAGCCAGCACACCTCTTAAATCCACATTTTTTCCACTCTAGTTCTGAGTTGTCTGCAGTAGTTAATCACATTTCTACTTAAAGAGCAGGGACATAAAAAGTCCAAAAGTCAAGAGTGAAAACACAAGAAAGATGGTGCCTCCCACACGAAACAAGCAAAATAAAATCATTGCTAGAGAGCTGGGTAAGTGTAGCTCAGTCAGGATAGTACTTGCCTCCCATGCATGAGGCCCTGGATTCAATGCCCAGCAAGCGTACAAACTAGCTGTGGTGGCATACTCCTATAATCCCAGGACTCAGGAGGTAAAGGCAGGAGGATCAGAAGTTCAAGGCCATCCTCAGCTACATAGTGAGTTTAAAGCCAATCTGAGCTACAGAAGAAGCATTACCAGGAGCACTTCAAACCAGGGCATACTTCCTGTGAAACTGCCAGGATTAATATGTATCTTTGTGTCTATCTTACCCAGGTACCTATCACCATGCTTAACACAATATCAGCAGCCTCTCTTCTGATGGAGAAATCCCTCTACTCCAAAATGGAGTTCACCCTAACCTCCATGACCTAACTCAACAGTGTACTGGCTATTCATTTTCCATGTTCCTGGGCTCCAGAAAACACAGGGCTAGTGAGAGTTAGCCTTGCCTCTGCACCATTATACAGAGGAAAGATTCTGAATGAGACTCATGACCTTTGAGAATCCACGAGTGATTTCAGAAGCTGTGTGTTAATTTTCACATCTGTCAGTATCTGTGCATTTTGTCAAAGATAAAGATCTACTGATTTCCACAAGGGCACTTGCTCTACTGTGTTTACTTCAGCTTTATTCATAATAGCCAGAAACTGGAAACAACCTGGAGGTCCCTCAACCAAAGAACGGATAAAGAAAATGTGGTACATTTATACAATGGAGTATTGCTGGGCTGTTTAAAAAAAAAAAAAAAAAAAATGACATCATGAAATTTGCAGGCAAATGGGTGGAACTAGAAAAGATCATCCTGAGTGAGGTAACCAAGACCCAGAAACACAGGCCAGGCTTGTACTCACTTCTAAGTGGATATTAGGTGTAAAGGATAATCATGCTACAATCCACAGAACCAGAGAGTCTAGGCAACAAGGAGGGCTCAAGGGAGTCAAAAGGATCTCCCTGGGAAGGGAAAATAGATTAGACTTTGAGGGTGAATGGAAGCAGAGGGGGTTGGGAACAGGAGGGATCAGGTGGGGAGGAAATACTAGAATTTTGGGGGGCATTTCAGAGGCAGATAGAAATCTAGTGCAATAGAAATTCCATGGAATCTACAAGAGTAAGCCTAGCAAAGACTCCTAGTAGCAGGGGACAAAGAGCATGAAATGGCTATCCTCTGCAACCAGGTAAGACCTCAAGGAGAGGGAATGGGACACCAACCCAGCCATAATAACTTGCACCTCTACTTTGTCCTGCCTGTATAGTGTCCTGGGACCAGAGTCTAGCAGAATCGTCATCAAACAGAGAGACTTCATCCAGCTGCTGATGGGTGCAGGTACCGACCATCACAGCCAAACATTAGCTGGAGCTTGGAGAGTCCTGTGGACAAGGAGCAGGAAGGATAGGAGGAACCAGAGGAGTCAGGAACAACATAAGAACACGGCCCACAGAATCAACTCGCAGGAACTCATGGGGGCTTGCAGATATCAGAGAGCCTGCAGCAGTCTGATCTAAGTCCTCTGCATATATGTAGTGCCTCATTAGCCTGATGTTCTTGTGGGACTCCTAAAAGAGGGGCAGGGCCTGTCCCTAACTCTTTTGCCTACGTATGGGACCCTTTTCCTCCTAATGGATTACCTCGTCCAGCCTTGATGTGAGACTATGCCTGGCCTTATTGTACCTTGTTATGCCAGTTTGGTTATGCCCTAAGGAGGCCTCCTCTTTTCTGAGTGGAAGGGGAGAGTAGGAGGATCTGGGAGAGAGAGGAGGGGAGGTGGAGAGACTGGGGAATGAGGAGGGAAAATTGCAGGCATATATATGTCAGAGAGGAATTTAAAAAAAAAAAAAGACAATAAACGTGATGAAAAAAAATTCTATTGACTTCCTGATTCTCATAGGAGTACCTCATCCAGCAAAAAAACAGTTTGAATCTAAGGTATGTCTTCTTCTGAGGCATCATCTTCAAATCAGTGAACACCTCACTTGTCTGTTCATTGATGATAGCAGCAGACTTGATTGGACTTTTTTTCTTTAATGGAGCTCATGTATCCCAGGGCTGGCTGCAAACTGGATATGTAGCCAAAGATGACTTCCCATCACCACCTCCAGAGTGCTAAGATCACAGGCTCCCACTACCATGACCTTATGTGGTGCTAAGGATTGAACCCAGGATGGAACCCAGGGCTGCACAAATAAAAGGCAAGCGTTCCCCCAATCCAAGAGATTATTTTGTTTCTTTTCTAAATCATTGTCATACTCTGCTCACAGGTCACCATCTCTGGACCTACATTAAATAGCTATTTCTATCACCAACTTACTACATATGTGTCTTAATTTTTCATCTCTGTGTATTTCAATACTGGACTCAGTCCTGCACAGTCTCCAGTAAAACCTCACCGGATGAATAAATCACATGTCATTTATTTGGCACATAGTAGGTGAACAATACCACAAGTGGACTGAAAAGTCTTCACAATACAGTGTCCTCATCTTATATCTCAATTTAATGAATCATCCACAGAATAAAGATGTTACTACGGGGTTTCCAGGTTCAGATTGGGAAGAAATGATGCACACAAGAACACGGTTTGTTAATAAATTCTCCTCATTGGAGAAGAAAATACTAAACTCTCAGGACTAAAACAGCAAACAATCTGATGAAAAATTTCCTTAAGGGGCTAGAGAGATGGCTCAGTGGTTAGGAGAACTTGCTGCTCTTCCAGAGGTCCAGAGTTCAGTTCATAGCACCCCTAGCACAGAACACACATCTCACAATCACCAATAGTTCCTGACCCAGGAGCTTCAATACCCACTTCTTGCCAACACTCACACACATATGGTATACAAACATACATGCATATAAGTGGAAATAAAAGTACATCACTTTTTTTTAAACTTTCTTTAATAAAGCTAATGCCATTTTGGACACTAAGCAGAAACATCACTGAGAAACTCGTTTACTTAAGATCAAAGCCATAGGCTGATCCCAAGATCAGGGTTAGTCTCTGGTTGCACAATTTACCGTCTTACCAGAAAAAGAACCCACAGTGTATCTAAATAGATTAATTTATTGGAAATACTAGTCACTGAATTGCTTCAGAAATTCTGCCAAATTTGCTCTTGCTGTGCGAGATTGGTTTGAGTTATAATTTCATGGTTTGTGAATGTCTTGGTTTAAAACCCTGGCTCTCTGGCTAACATCAGGACAATAGGCAAGGGCGGGACAACCGAGCTGGAGGACAAGACTGCCAACACTTCTTGGTCATTCACCCCTGCGGTTGCTGCTTAATACACCCGGGCATTTGGGCCTCCCGTTTAAAAATGAGTAAAGAAGAATGCATGTAGGTCACTTAGAATATAACCCACTAGGACAGCAACTGATTAGCATGTGGGAGATCATAGGTTTGATGCTCAGTACTTGTCCTGACTAGTTTTTTGTGAACTTGACACAAGTTAGAGTCATCTGGAAACTGAATCTCAATGGAGACAATGCCTCCATAGGATGGCCTGAAAGGCAAGTCTGTAGGGCATTTTCTTGGCTAAGGATTGATGTGAGAGGGCCCAGCACACTTTAGATGATGCCACCCCTGGGCCCATTGTCCTGGGCGGTATAAGAAAGCAAGCTGAGCAAGCCACAGCGAGCAAGAGAGTAAGAAGCGTTCCCCCACCAACACCCATGGCTTCTGCTTCAGTTCCTTTGTGAGTCCTTGCATTTCCTCAGATGACGCATAGTGAAGTGGAACGGTAAGTTGAAACAAACTCTTTTCCTTCCCAAGCTGCTTTGGGTCATGGTGTTTATCTCAGCAACAGAAACCTAAGGCATTTCTGTACACACAAAAATTAGTGACTAATCTTTAAATTTAATGCCTATCGGTTTGGTAAAAATTCCTAAAATATGTACAAATTTCACTGAAAATTATAAAAACATACTCTGAATTTCCAAAGGACCCAATTCTTACCCACTGCTACCTTCCCTAAACACTCACTGCTCCACAGCTAATACCTGTACGAGAGAGGTGTGCAAATGAGGAAGTGAAATCTGAAGGCCCACTGCCAGCTGCCTCAGAGCACCCCGTTAGTGCACCAAGGCACCAAGACTCCAATACTCCGAGCCCAGGGGCAGAAGCCAAGCAAGCTGGCTCAAATCTGTAATCTCAGAACCTCAGAAACTGGGGCAGGGGAATCACCACGAATTACAGGCCAATCTGCTGCATAGCAAGTTCTAGGCCGGCCTCGGCTACAGAGCGAGACCCTATCTCAAAAAACAAGCCAGGTCATAATAATAATGAGTTCCAAGCTCAGACTCAAGTCTAATTCTCCTAGTGCCCACTTTGTTATTTTCAACATTCGGCTCTGCCCCTTTAAGCTGTATTTAATATCACTCTTAGAAAAGTGCTTGCCAAGACTGCTGTGAGCATCTTGGGAGCCCAGAAATATGGAATTAGTTTAAATTTTGAAATGCCCACCAATATAATACTGCACAAGCATTCATTCTAATTAAATACTTTTAAAAATATGTTCATGCATGCGCATATAACAAACTCATACTGGAAGAACATACCACAATATTAGCCATGCTAATCTCCATGCAGTAGAACTAGCAGTGTTTGTGTCTGTTTCTATTCTGCATTTCATGTTCTCTCTGGTCCCTTTGCACTAACAAGGGTGAAGTGAGTGTACTCCTCCTTCCATATATTGTCACTACAACAATTTCCCACCAAAAACCTTTGCAGGATGTATCCCATAATCAATACTTCAAAACAGGGTGAATGATAATCTGCTCTGCAGATGGTGAAATAACAACCAAGTGATGTTAGAACAGTGTCAGCTAAAGTCCCGTAGATTAAACTCTCATCATGTAAGCTCTCATTGCTTAATAGAACTATAAACATCAAGCCAGGAAATAAATGTGTTTAGGAGAACGGTGACATTCTCCTGAGGGTGAAGGTGCAACCATATTACAGAAACATCAAATCATTTTTGCATAAATGAAACTATTTTGCTGTTTAGACTAAGAAGGTCAGTTGTAATTCTAAACAGATGTAATAAACCAGATAATTATCTACCAGCTCTCAGAGTGTTAAATATGTATATATACATATATTCATATAAACACATATACATATATTTATACATTAACATATATAAAGCAATGCAAAAAGCCCAGAAATCACCCACAAACTTAAAATTAACACTCTAAAAGACTGACTTGTACTTTAAACTTTTCATTCTTATTTTAATGAAAGCACTGAAATGAGTGAAAATTAAGATGAAGATATCAAGCTAAATTTCAAACAAATGAAAGTAACAATTTGTTACTATCATTACGTAGATTCTAAACACACTAGGTTTTTGGATTTTTGTTTTGTTTGTTTGTTTCAAAGATTCCTTTAATACTGTAGTATCCTTCAGATAAATGTTTTTTCTAGGGGAGAAATGAGGCTATAAAGTTTAATATATGAACATGCCTGCTCTAATTTAGCATCTTCTGAACATCCTCTTTTGTCTTAAATCCTCACTGTTCCCTTCTGCTTTCAATCTCAGGCAAATACTTACAATCTCAGGACAACCACAAAGAGCTAGTTACTGAGGGATCAGTGTGAGGCCCAAGGCAGTCTTCAGAACAAATTTAAAGGCGGACAAGTATCTTTACACCACATGAAGATGTGGTGTCTGAACAGGTTGCTTCAACCAATGTGGGAACTAATTGTGGGACTTAATTATGAGCTTAATCTTTTCCATCTAAAGACAGACCAGGGCCAGCCTCAAGGCACAGCAGGTGAAGGCACTTGCTGCTGCCAAAGCCTGATGATCTGAGCTCCATCCACAGGACCCTCATGGGGGGACGGGAGAAGAAACTAATGAAAATTGTTCTCTAATTGCTATGTGCACCATGGCATATGCACAACCATGCACACACACACACACACACACACACACACACACACACGCTCACATACAAATAAATAAGTGTGTATAAAAGAATAAAAGAAGCATAACATACTTTTAAAGACTATAATGGTATAGGAAATGCAATGACATCCATCTAGAAAACACACACAAAAAAATGCTTTTTCTATTCCCCCTTTAGATTTATGAATCATGTATACATCCGGCCATGAACGGAAAATATATTTTAGTACAGGCTACAATCATCTACTCTCAAAATGTAATCCTAATTCTTTCAGAATAGACATCAGTGTTCACTTTCAGAAGATAACACATGATCATTTGTTAGTAATACAAAAATGTCTAATTCTCAGGAATGAGGAAGTAACTGTTCCCATTTACTCTGCCACGAACATCTCATTAATCTCACTACAAATAAGATACATCTGAGTAGCAAAGATGCTGCCTATGGCTTCCAGAAGCCCCTACTACGCTTTAGTTGCACTTGTCTTCTTTGACAGGGTAAGAGACGTTAACACAACAGTAGTGGTCACTTTCAGGACCAGAACTTTGAGGTTAGCAACCTGCAAGTGTGTTCCTGGAATGTCACCTTCCAACCTGCACCCACTGGCATCCGTCCTCTCCCTTACCCAGATCGTCACAGAGGCAGTAAAGCCAGTGAATGATGTGCTACAGCATCAAAGGGAGAGGACACTGCTAACATACCACAGGACTGTCCTGAGAAATACATGAGAAGCTTTCACACTGTGAAAGCCCTCCAAGGATGACAGAAGTTATAAACTCAGCTCTTGTGGAAGTAAACTGCCACTTGAGCAAATAAAGACAGAAAGAATACATGCAAAACAAACAAAACCAAACTAAAAAAAAACCTTTCTTGCAAGGTCCTACTCTGTAGGAAACTTCTAGATATCCAACATCTCCCCAACCAAATAATCAAAACATTGGCTAGACAATCAGGACTCGGGTGAAGACAGGCTTTTGTATTCTTTTCTCACCATGGCTCTTGGCTTTATTTTAAAAGGGGAAGGAGAAAGGAGTGTATAAAGAAAATCATTTCCACACTTGGAGCTACCTAAGTCCCCAAGTTCTCTGAATTGATTACATATATTTTTTATTTTTATTAGATTTATTCATTTTATTTTACGTCCGAGCATTTTGCCTACATGTATGCCTATCTGTGCACCATGTGCGCACCTGATGCCCAAGGAGGTCAGAAGAGGGCATCAGGTTCCCTGAAACGGGAGTTGACCCTGACCCAACGGAACCTGGGCCCTCTGAAAGAGCAGCAAGTGCTCTTAACTGATGAGCCATCTCTCCAGACCCTCTTATATTGAGATAGATAGATAGATAGATAGATAGATGATAGAGATATAGTTTATAAATAAATAAATATATATATATATTTTTTTAACCTTCAACAAGTGTAAATTCAGTGGTAAACTGAGCCATGTATATCACAGTGATTACGACTGGGAGCACCAGAGCGAGGAAGCTTAAGTTCCAATTCCTGGGTGCATCATCGTAATAATTATGGGCAAGCAGCTCAGCCTGTACTTCAGCTCCCACTTCAGGGAAATAGAAGCAGAGTGTCCACCTCCCTAGGATGTTACTGAGAAAACGCAGAGATGTGCCCATCAATCCAGCTGAAAGGTAAAATTCAAGGAATATTCTCTGCCACAATTACACTGTTTTCTACTAACACTTCCAGCCTAAATTCACCTTGCTCAAAATTAAACCTTAAAGTGGAAGGCAACCATTTTGTTTTTAACATTCAAAATTTTATTACAGATGCTACACCGAATAATCACTTATTATCAAAACTATTTTAGTACCAAGGAGGCATTAAAAAATCTTTGCTAATTCATTAACACGTGGCCCCAGTCTGTGCAGAATAGAGAGATGCACTGCACTTACTTTGACAAAGATTGGGGGAAAGCATTCCAATGACCATTATTACTTCAGCTGAAGATGTCAATGCCATTTCTAAATATATAACCTTTGGAAACTAACCTGTGTGCACCAGGAGAGCTAGACAAGTGTCTTTATTGGAACGGCACAAATAAAGAAGTTTAAATGTTCCCTCTACTTGGCTCATATGGTAGTGGTCATGTTCCTTAGAGTTACCATGTACACAGACCTATCTAACAGTGGACCAAGCCCCTCGGCAAAATATAGCACTAGATACTCTATGCTAGGAAACTCCAGTCTTAGCATCTCTGTTGACCGACAAGTATAGAAATCAGTATGTAAGTCTATTTTGTGTGCTTGTTTACAGACCACATACAGTGGGTCCATGACTCACAACCAAGAGCACTGTACATCAAGGGTACCCATGCCAAAACTGATGACTTCCCAGGGCCTACTGGGAAGTAGAGAACCAACTTCTGCAAGCTGTCCTCCAACTTCCACATGTGACCATCCCAAAGAAAAACAAACATTTTAAAAATTAGCATAGTCTGACCAAAAAGCATGAATATGATAAAAAAAAAAACAACACTAAAAGTGAAAAGACTTCTTGTGTACTAAGTGCAAGCTGTCACAAGGCAGCAAAGTGTCAGTCACGTATTTAATCCGTTAGGTGAGTCAGCCTTCTCACTACTGTGGAGCCCATGGATGCACAACTATTGCTTTGGTGTTACAAAGGGGCAAATTCAGTCGGGAGCGATGGCTCAGCAGTTAAGAACACATGTTGTACTTGCAGAGTATCCAAGTTCGGTCCCCAGAACCTGACTGGGCAGCTCACAACTGCCTGTACAATTTCAGCTCCAGGAGCTCCAACAACCACTTCTGGGACTCTGTGGGCACCTATACTCACAGGTGCACAAACCCACAAAGAGACACAAACACATAATTAAAAATAAAACAAATCTTTAATAGGCAAATTGACAAATCCAGAATCCTCAAGCCAGGATAGACTCTAAAGGATGTACAGTCTACTCATTCCAAAAGCAAAAGATTCAAAAACCACTGACCTGGGCGAGCCACATGCATCACATCACATCAACACATCTCATGGAATACAATAGCACATCTATAAATTCAAAAACTCAGTTGCTTCTGACATATACACACAGGAAAGGCATAGGGCAGCTCTGAAGAGTTTACTTCCAAAGAAAAGGGGCAAGCAATGAGGCTGGGAAGGGTGAGTGTGTCTGTATCACTTCACTTCTCTTAGTGTGGGGTAGTGTACCTTACAGTTGTGATATGCCATTCAAAATATCCCCATTAGCTGGATACAGTGGCTTATGCTTGTGATCTAGCACTCATGAGGTAAAGGCAGAAGGATCAGAAGTTCAAGGCATGACAGAATGGGTTCATGCCTTCATTATGAAAATCCAAAACTTAAAGTTACACACACACACACACACACCCTCTCCACACATTAATTAAGCCCATGCAATTTTAAAAACTCTCAACACAGGGTTTTTGAACACAGACAATTGTTATCTCACAGTACTCTAAAGGTGCTATCAAACATAACTCAAAAAAAGAAGAAAGAAAGGAAAACTTCGGGCAGAGAAGCCATTTATCAGATAAGAAACAATGAACATGTTCCTCACCTCTGAGAAGGAGGAGTGCATCTTCAGAAATTTCTAGACTAAGCTCTAGATGTTGTCACTGCATTCATCTGCTCTAGGACAGCGGCCTTTGTCTTGTGAGCTTAGCTCTGCCTGATTCAGCAAGATCGGCAAGACATGTTATTCCAAACAAATTACTACAGAACATTTTTGGGGAAACATGACAAGAAGTGACCAGGAAACTGCAACTGTAAGGTTTTCCTTCTTTGCTTCCTAGAGCAAGTGTGGTGGCTCAGTACTCCTGATCTGCAAAGATCCTCAGGTACAAGGCAGGATTACTTCTTGGAAGTTAAGGCATATGCTGCAGAGCACACACGAACAGCTCTTAAATCATTAAACAGCACAAACGGAGACTTCCTCATAAAATAACAGTCCACATTTAACAGTGTGAGAAATGATGATTACAAAGATCTGTTTAAACAGAAGGAAAGCATGCAAGAGAGAGATGAAAAGGCAAGAGACGAAGGGTCAGATTTTCCTTTCTACATTCACCCTGCACATCTGCTTCTTCTTTGAGATTGATGGGAATTTCTTTCCAGAACAGTGACACAGAGCACAGGGCAGAGAGGTCCACAAATACACTCAGTCGTGAGACAGAAGTCGTGAAAGGATTACTCCTAAGATGGGGGAGAAGGTAGGAAGGAAGGCTCTGGAATGCAAACACTGGGGTGTCCATGATGACGGATTGAAGCAAGGTATTCTCAGGTGACAGAATGATAGAAAAGATCAAAAGATCACCATTTAGCTCCGAAAGCCATTTCTGTTTAAAAAAAAAAATTAAAAAAAAAACCTGTTTGTGATGCTGCCGTTTCATTATAATTCTTCTCTTTGTTCAGTCTTGGCAGCCGCTCTCCTGAGCATTAGGGTGAAGTCTAGCACTCCGCCAAAAATACCAGCATTTCAACTGATGTGTGATTCAAAAAAGCTGTCAAAATGAACACTCCAAAAGGAATGAGTCACAGGCTGGGCCAGGTTGGCTAATATTTTTGTAGCATATTATAATCCTTTTCATCTGGACTGTCTTGGGGCGGGGGATATTATGTCCTTTCATGTAATTCTAAGCTAACTAAGTGCTTCAATAAGTGTGCAAGGGGCATGACAGAATGGGTTCATGCCTTCATTATGAAAATCCAAAACTTAAAGTTACACACACACACACACCCTCTCCACACATTAATTAAGCCCATGCAATTTTAAAAACTCTCAACACAGGGTTTTTGAACACAGACAATTGTTATCTCACAGTACTCTAAAGGTGCTATCAAACATAACTCAAAAAAAGAGGAAAGAAAAGAAAACTTCGGGCAGAGAAGCCATTTATCAGATAAGAAACAATGAACATGTTCCTCACCTCTGAGAAGGAGGAGTGCATCTTCAGAAATTTCTAGACTAAGCTCTAGATGTTGTCACTGCATTCATCTGCTCTAGGACAGCGGCCTTTGTCTTGTGAGCTTAGCTCTGCCTGATTCAGCAAGATCGGTAAGACATGTTATTCCAAACAAATTACTACAGAACATTTTTGGGGAAACATGACAAGAAGTGACCAGGAAACTGCAACTGTAAGGTTTTCCTTCTTTGCTTCCTAGAGCAAGTGCGGTGGCTCAGTACTCCTGATCTGCAAAGATGCCGAGGGGGCTCTTATCTCTATCAGAATACCATGAACACACAAGTCACACACACATATATGTCATATATATATATAGCCACTACTGGAGTTCTGAAAAATAAAAAACTCGAATGACACTATCCATCTCCAAACAGAGCTGGAACCAAACAAAACCTCAGCAGCCCAGTCTCGTCCAGTCTCGGATAGCCATGGCCTTGTATGCTTTTGCATGTGAGCTGGCTGCACAGTCTAGAGCTTTACCGCTCCCATTACAGAGCTGCCCTGAAATGGAACAGACGTTGAAATTCCTGGCACTCTTTCTAATAGCACAAAACACACAGGGTTGAGCGAAAACATCCAATTAGAAGCCACACATATGAACCATAGCCTTGGACGTATTTGCATGTCAGAGTGGTTGAGTAAATGCCATCTTGAGGCAAGAACACCAGTACAGCCTACCATCCATTACTTCTGGATATTCTGAGACCGGCTTCCTTCCCCCCTCCCCCACCATGTTGTTGTTGTTGATGTTCTTATTGTTGTAGTTGCTGCTGCTGTTTAAGAGTTTGGGGGAGTTGCTTATTTTTTTGTTTTGTTTTTTAATGCCAGGGTTTCATGAATCCTAGACCACCCTCAAACTAGCAATCAACTTGAACTTCCAATGCCCCTGCTCCACGTCCTGAGGCCTGGGGTTATAGGCATACACCTCCACGTCTGTTTTATGGGGTGCTAAGCATCAAACAAATTCTGTGTACATGCCAGGCAAGCCTTCTGCCACATGAACTACATACATTCCTGTCTTACAAGTACAGTTAAAAGCCCGTTTTGAAACCAGGCACGGTGGCACACACCTGTAAAGCCAGCACTCAGGGAGGCTGAGGCAGGTGGCTCTCTTGAGTTCCAGGCCAGCCTGGTCTACAAAGTGAGTCCAGGACAGCCAAGGTTACACAGAGTAACCCTGTCTCAAAAAAATAAAAAATTAAAAAATCACAAAGGCCCTTCTTGGAGGGTTAACACTGATCCAGAATTCTTACAAATAAGC
The DNA here is from genome assembly GCF_030254825.1 of Meriones unguiculatus. Taxonomy (NCBI): domain Eukaryota; kingdom Metazoa; phylum Chordata; class Mammalia; order Rodentia; family Muridae; genus Meriones; species Meriones unguiculatus. Next base: position 93,442,730 of record NC_083356.1, on the reverse strand, counting down.
TTTGTAAGACTACAATACAAGCTTCCTAGCAAAGTGAATGTGACCCTTCACCCACTTCTGATACTTGCCACCTACGGAGTGAGACCCCAATCAATCACAATCTAGGGTCCAAGCTCTCCCTGACATGAGAACACTTTTTACCACATTCTTCCAAGGTGTGGGCACCTAAAGCTTTAAATATTTACATAAGAGCAAAACCCAAGTGCTGCAGATTTCAACCAAATCGGTTGTGGCCATTCATTAGCTTAAACCTAAAATGTTCCGAATCTTTAGCCTGAGCGTGTCCTCTGTACAGTGCATGGCATGCATAGCACATCCACATAAATCCCATCATCTCCACTTCTATGCCTCTCTCTCTCTCTTCCGTTAGCAGGTGCCACCTTAAGGGGAGAGGGAGGATATGGGAGTCACTTGAATATCCCTGCATCTTCTTTACTTATTTTTATTTTCTGTGTATGAGTGTTCTGCCTGTATGTATGTCTGTGCACCACATGTGTGCCTGGTGCCCACGGAAGCCAGAACAGAGCAAGAAATTCTCCTGGAAGTAGAGTCACAGACAGTTGTAAGCCATTGTGTGGGTGATGGGAATCAAACCCAGGTCCTCTGGAAGAGCAGCCAGTGCTCTTAATCACTAAGCCATCTCTCCAGATCCTCCCTGCATCTCAGGAATTCCTTATTTGGTGGAATTTGCTTTTTAAAAGTGTACGATCACCCAACATAAGGCTACTAATACTAAACAATAAGAGTTGTTCTGTGGGTTATCACTGGAGGCTGAGCAAAAGGCTTGCTACACAGCCCACAAGCATAACAACACAGCCATTTCACTAGGGACAAAAACAAGGTTCAGAGACAGTTGTCTGAAAGGGAGCCTTGAAAATGCCTCGGAGGACAACTGTTGCTGGAAAGAAAGCCAATTTGAGCACAAGCTTTCTAACCTTTACTATTTCAATTGTGGGCTGTGGCTTATTCATCCAGTTCTTATTTTATCTTTAATTATTTATAGAGGTCGTATAGTTTCCATAGCTTCAGGACACACAATAAGACAAACAGAGGCTGAAAAGATGCTAAACCATCACAGGGACTTTGATTTCCTGTTAAGTGTTTGTTACAGTTGTACTTGATTTTATATAATCTTTGTGATTGGAAGTCTACATGGTACCTTAAGAGCACAGCTTTCTACTTCACAAGTTTAGAGTCTCAGCTATGACATCCTCAAGCAGACTCCTTTAGGTCAGGCTTTCTCACATTTGAAACCTTGCAATTTCCTGAGCTACTTTTACTGAAGTGACTACAGAAAAGACACAGGCTGAGCTGGGCGTATAGCCTGTCTGGTAAGCGGCCTGGCTGCCATGCATAAAGTCCTGAATTTGATCCCCATACAGCACCTGGATGCATGGGCTCAGCACTCAAGATGAAGAACATGTCCAAATTTTCCACATATTCTATAATCACAAGTGAGTTCCAGGTTCCGCAGCTGAGTGGCAGGGCTACCCTGGCACACACACACACACACACACACACACACACACACACTTTCTCTTGCAGCTTCTCCTTTAGCCCATCTCAAAGAATCAAGTTTAAAATCCACAAAATTACTTTCTGGAATTATTCCAACGTGGAATTACGCATACTGTACTTTTATGGTCAACCCTAAGGATTTTAGAAATAATTTTAACTATTTTGACAACTTTTACTGTTAACTTCATAATCGAAAGTCTGTATTAAACTTTCTGTATGTCCCCTGCAAGACATTAGTATTTGAAGAAAACTTTTGAAAATGCAACAGGGTGATGAACCCAGGCCAGATATTAGAAATAACAGCAATAATGTAATTTCCATCCAGAATGCCCAGGCCCATATGTGGCTTCAAGGAGATGAGCTGTGCCATTCTGAGCATCAGCTTTCACGTAGGACACCACTCACAGTAACCAGGACTCCATTCCCAAGCCTGACATTTCATGTGTCTAGAACACTGACACACTTGAAATGATCATGACTTTATAAATCACACAGAACTGACAACAAGCAGAATTGTGACTAGAAAGCACAGCTGCCAAGACAGTCAAAGCTCCATCATGAGCCTCCACCACCTGAGGCTCTGTCGGCTGAGTACATCCCACAGGCCCTTTCCTACACTAGTTTTAAGGCTGGTAGAAGCCCATCTTGAGCCGTGAGGGGAAGGAACAGAGGGCAGACAGCTCCTTCAGACTGAAGAAGGCTACTTCCTCCATATCCCACATAGCTATCTTGCCTATTTTACTGTCCTGCCGGTCTCTGGCGTCTCAGCTGTCTCGTGGCCATGTTTGTGTACCCTTCCATGTCTAGCTGATGTCTGCCCTTCCCACTAGGCTGTCAACTGCTTGATGGTACTACAGCAGTCGGCCTCCTTCAGAACCCTCCAGTGCCAACGGCACTGCCTCGTACACAGGGCTCAAATTCTTTGAACTGCCTGATTAAAGTAAAAACCTATCCGAAACAGTACTAAAGAAACAAAACTGCACAGTATAGAATTAAGACTGTAGTTCAGGGTGCTTGAGAGGGGGCTGGGCTCTCAGAAGCATCCTCTGGCTTCCTTCCAAGGAAGGGAATCCAGCACAGCTTTCTCTCTAGCCCTTGGAGATTACTTCGCCGGCAACTGTACTGACTATCTAGATCTCTAGGTCAGATGATATACAAGCCGGGCCAATGCAGCAGCTATTGCCCAGAACAAAGAACGACACCTGACAGTTAATTCAGAAATAAAGACTGCATCAGACAAAAGGAAGATGCAAGTTCCCTTGTCAGACAGGCCTGGTACAAATCCTACCTCCATTATTTTATAGTGGCCTCTATCCCTCTGTATCCCACTGTCCTGTTAGTGAAAGGAAGATAGTAGTTCCCTGGAAGGACTGTCAGAGGCACATGCCATGATCCTCAGAAATCAAGGAAGAACACAAGAATGAAGAGTCTTCTAAGCATAGTCTTTCTTTACAATGGAATGTTGTCTGTAGTTTTAACACAAAAGCAGCTTGATAGTTCCATACATAACTTCAAGCCTCATACTCTTATGTCCAATTTGCCTTGTTTCCTTAAAATCCTTACAGCCAGAGGCAACAATCTGAGTGTATTCTGCAAACAGATGCTGCCCCTTTAGCCATGCTTTACTTCCAAATGAAACACACAAAAAAGGAAAGGAAGGGAAGGAAGGAAGGAAGGAAAGAAGGGAGGGAGGGAGGGAGGGAGGGAAGGAGGGAGGGAGGGAGGGAGGAAGGGAGGAAGGAAGGAAAGAAGGAAGGAAGGAAGGAAGGAAGGAAGGAAGGAAGGAAGGAAGGAAGGAAGGAAGAAAGAACAACCACACTGGACACATTGCTCTTAGAAAGCCCTTTGCTATGCACTTGACTATCTTTTGCCCCAAACCAAATCTGGCTACAAGACAGGGATAACTCACTGGTTGTCTCCTGCCACATCTGCTGTCCTCCTTTTCTACTCCTAATTCTTAAGTCAAGCAGAACTTGGCATCTACTTGTTATCTCTGAGCATGAGGTATTCTTGGGCACTAACTACAACCAAATGGCATGGGGAATACCAAGATGAGTAAGAACCTATGACAGTATCATTTCAACACAAAGTCAAGTGTGTGCAATTAGCCGTCAGCTCAGTGTGGTCTGTTCAGTAGGTTCTCAGGCAGCTACTCCCAATTGTCCATGTTCTTTCAGTCGACTGAGTTCCCTGATCAAAGGGTCCGTGCTGGTACCCTCTCAGACCAGGCCCTGCCCTGCAGAAGCAGCTGCCCAGACCATGCCTTCTCGGAGCATATAAACAGATGGCTGAAACTATGAAGAGCAACGACAAAGCCATGCATCCAGGCAGCCCGATTGAACAGCCACACCTTACAAGAGTGCTAGTTAACCAAGCGCCTTGTGAGCTTGAGCTGATTCATAAAATAACGAGATCAAAGGAAAGGGAATTGTTTTCCCAACGTCTCCAAGCTGATATGAGCCTGGAAGGGCACACAGGCAGGTCTGAGCTAACTGTGGCCACGTGGATGAAAAGTCTAGGCAGAACACAAGTTAGACAGCAGGGCATGAAAGTGTGACCATCAACAATATACAGCAGCTGAGAGTAGTGGCACACACCTTTAATCCCAGCACTTGGGAGGCAGAAGCAAGTGGATCTCTATGAGTTAGAGACCAGCCTGGTCTACAAAGCAAGTTCAGGACACTCAAGTATACACAGTGAGACCCTGCCTCAAAAAAAAAAAAAAAAAAACCAAAACACAACAAACACAGCCATTGAGCTCTGGAGTCAGACCTGATGCCTAGAATAACATATTAGGGGCTTGATAAGACCCCCCCCCAAAAAAAAAAGAGAAGCCCACAAGAAAAAAGTTCACAGTCAGATCTTTTCATATTTCAAGAGTCATCACGAAAGTTAAAAAAAAAAAAAATCAAGGGCTAGCACCATGGCTTGGGAGGAAAAACAGAAAACTTGAGGTAGTAAGTGTCTAGGAACTGAAGCCACAGCTGTGCTTGCTGGCTTTCACTCTGTAAATCCCTCCCCATTCACGCTTTGTTCCAGAAGCACAAATCACAATGCCCTCTTTTTGGTACTACGAAAAGCAGGACACTATCTTACACACCCCTGAAGTGACTGACTCTGATGCACCCACCGACAGGAAGGCACCTCTGTCCATACTGCCCAATGCTTATGTTTTCTTTGAAGAGATCTCTCAAAGAAAGTGGAAACTTGATAGTTATGGGCATTTAGAACCAGACCACAATCCTGGGGTGAGCTCTCCTCCACCTAAGGGTGTCCACTAGGAGACCAGGCTCTGGTGTTAGGCACAGAGTCAAACTTGGCTTGAGGAACAACTGGGGGGGGGGGTGACACCCAGATGATATGTTCAGTCTAAAAAGGATTTTTTAATAGACAACTAAGCAATATCATCCCAAAGAACAAACCAAAACCATTTTTTTTAATTCTCTATTATCAACAGAAAAATAGGAAATCAGCCTCAGGATATCTGATAGTTATCATTAATTAAAAAGAAAAAAAAAACAGGTGGCTAATACAAAAGAACTACATCTTTAAATGTGGGTTGGAACCGGTTGGTTCACAGATGATTAGAGATCTCTAAGCCAAACAAAGGTTTTCAGAAGAATGAACCCTGAGACTCAAACATTCTACTAAAAAAGGGTGCTAGAAGGCAAGCTGAAGGTTTCACAAACCCTGTAGGCCATGCAGTGATAAATCCCTGGAAGGTCTGATTGGTGGGCAGCAGACAAGTTCATGGCATGTTGGTCCCAACACATTAGGGATGGACTGGCTTCCTAGGTTGACCAGGAAGAAAAGAAGTCCACGGGAATAATGAATGCCAATTAGTCAAGAAAGAACATTCTCTCAAGAGCTCAGCAATGCTGAAAGAGCCACAGTTGCAACTAACCCATAATGCTGAGATCACCTGATCCATTGCACTTAGACTTTGGTTCCCTAGAGTTCACAAACAAGACATTTGACAGGATTGATCTTGCTGGACAAATTGAGTGCTGCCATAATGCCAATAGGATCATCCAACAGCCAACCTCTACCATTGGTTATCGAAATGCTTCCCTTTACACAAAAGGGAAGCAACAGAACTCAAAGAATTAAATAAGGGCTGGGTGTGTAGCTTGGTCGAGATGGAGGCAGAAGTCCAAGGTTACCATTGGCTATATAGTCTTTCAGTTGGAGACTAGTCTGAACCCACAGAAGGCCTTATCTTGGGAGAATTGGGAGAAGGAAGAAGGGAAAGAGGGAGGGAAATTGTTGCCAATTTTTCTGCTATTGTTAGTCATCTCATCTACCTTCCCCAACAGCAACAAAATTATTTTCTCTTAATAGTCCCATCCAAATGCAGACCTTCTTTTACCCTTTCCTCAATTACTAGAAATTTGTATCTGGTCAAAATAAAATCACCTACCGACATTTCCTTGGAAGAGTTACATTTTTAGAAGAAAATGAGACAATACTTGCTTCTATCCTCCCAGTTCCCCAAACAGCACATAGGCTGCCCTCAAAACTAAAACCACAAATGTGAACAATTATGAATAAGAGAAATGTGTACTTGCTTATGTTAACTCATATAGGGATAACTAGGCTCTAACACTGAGAACAATCAGCTCATTCTTGACCTAGCATCCTATTTATCTTTCTATTCTCAAAGCTAATTGCTTATATAAGCATGCCAATTTGCCTTGATTATAGGATTCTTAATAAATGAATGTTGTTTACATTTCACAAGTGTATTTGAATTTCACTCCAGGAAGCCAAGCTCATCAAGTCTTTGTAACTGGTAAAGCCAGAGATCAAAGCAAATGGCCTGCATTGAACCAACAAACAATTAGGCTTGAGAATGGAGACTCAAGCAACACTGCAGCACATCTATGCCTCCTCCACTCCAGAAGTCACTGAGTCACTGCTCAACCTTAACCCACGGTGTAGAGAGCCTTCTCCACAAATGTTCATTCTGCACATCACAGCCATTCCCTAAGTTAAGAATTCTACCACGCAACAGGTTTCTATTCTCATCTTCTGTTTTTTTTTGCATCTTCCTGCTTTGGGCTGAATCAAATATCTGTCTTTAGGGTTGTTGTTGTTATTTTGTTTCGTTTGGTTTTAACTCTTAACATTGCCTAATGCATCCCTGAAGTAATCATTTTCTCCCACTCCTTGAGCAGGGTAACTTTCAAGCTGGATGATACTGTCAGATCCCACAGGATCTGGACCATCCTTATGTCTATTTACACACAAATTCACCAGAATGACCACTAGTGAGACTCACACATCAGTAGTTTTTACTAATCTCTATTTTCATATGTTAATTATACATAACAGACATAAGTAGGTTTCTTTTTACTTTTAATTATATGTTTATAGGTTTGCCTGTGTGTCATTGCAGGTGCCCACAGTCCAGAAGAGGGTGGAGATGCCAACAGCCATAAAAGTTGGGCCCTCTACAAGAGTAAAATATGCTTAACTGATGAGCCATCTCTCTAGCCCTCAACACAAGCACCTATGAGGCCCCGAGAATGGTACCAACATACAGTAAGGCTTGTAAACTAGTATTTCAATTAACCGATTCCTCTTTAACCTTAAATAAGATTTCCATGAAACTTCTAGGGAAAAGAAAAGGAAAAACAAGGAAAAGAAATCTGGTTCCTGCGCAAACATGCAATGTAGACCTGAGACCATGAAGAATACCATTGACAAGTGATATTCACATGTTAGTGTCCTCAGAACAGGCACATAGCCAATGTGAGCTGTTCGACACCTACCTCAAAGCCAATGTTTTTAAGATAGCCAGGACATGGACACCATTAGCACCACACTCCTGCCATTGCCCAGACAAGGCCTTGTGTAGACCAGGATAGTCTTAAACTGACTGCACTGCTCCTAGAGAAAGCAGGGTCTATATAGAGAGGTTTTCTGCTTCAATGACAATGAGTACAGGAACTCAGAAATCCAACAGAGCTAAGTAAAATCACTAAGTCAGTGACAGAACTACACAGGAATACCTGTGATGAGATCAATGGAACCTTTAGACAGTTTGTCCTAGAAAAATAAAATGTATGTGACTTAAGGGATCCACCTAGGAACACTAATGGCCACACTTTGTTTTTATTTTTCCTGTGACTATAAAGAAAAAAATACACTCAATCTATAAGCATCAAAAGTATGTTATCCATACTTGTTTCCATACTTAAGGATTTCCAGCCTTCCTGACCCAAAACTATGTGGGGAGCCGAGACTCAGATGCCACTAGCTGGCGCTGACATCTTGCCCTCAAAACTTAAACCTCCAGGGTGCATGCGTAGATGCGTATACACGCTAAAGATTGCGTGAGCACGCTAAGGATTGCGTAGGCACGCCGGTAAGAGTGAGCAGCCAACCAGGGTATTGACACGTCACAAGGCCGCTAGCATAATGGTCCTAGTCATCAGGCGGGGTAAAAGTAAGCAGCCAGTCAGGGTATTCACACGTCACTCAGGTGCGACCCCGGCTTATATAAACAGCGCTACTCCGGGGCCCGCCCTCTCCTTCGATCTCTTCCTTCCCCGTTTCCCCGCCCGGGGCCCGCGGCCCTCGGGAAGCCGCCCGCGCCCACGAGGTGGCCGGGCGGCCTCTCTCTCCCCTCTTCATCGCGTGACTAATAAAGTTTACTGCGGAAGGATTCCTGTGGTCGCGTGCGTTTCTGCCGGCGAAACATTCACGCGGCGGCTCCCAACATCTGGTGCTGAAACCCCGGAACATTGCTGGGTAAGGAGGGCCCCCTTTAGTGGGGAGGAATTCAGAACCGCAACATTAAGGTTTGTCCTGAAAGACATGTTCGATCTCGACTTATCCCGTTTCTCATTTTGGCTAGCAGAAGCCCTTATGGCCTTCTCTGCTGTGATAGCCGCCATAGCTTTCCTTTTTTTGGTCTCGTGCAAATTCAAGGACTGCCTCGGGAGAAAGAGGAGTAGCAGGAGATTAAGGATAGGGGGGTTGCAAGACAACATGCCAGAATCAGGACGTGAGATGAGGTTAAGGGTCCCAATGGATAGAGATAGGGACGTCTCTAAGAAAAAAGGCCCTTCTGTGGACGTTAAAGCCACGGAAGAGAGAGGTCAGGGAAAGGACGCCCTGGTAATAAGAGGTAAAAGAAAAGGAAAAAACTCAATAAAAAGGCCTCTTTATCCAATAAGATTAAAATTCCCGCTAAATGCCTGGGCGCAGCCATCTTGGCTTTCATCAGAGGCTTCCACGTGGCTGGCAACTGGGCGCAGCCATCTTGGCTTTGGGAAAAATGGGCGGGACCTTGGGTATGTCAGCGGTCCCCACGTGGCCGGCGCCATCTTTGATTCAGGCTAGGAGGCCCCTGCCTCCCATGTGCTCTCCATATAATTCATTTAAAAGACTGGTGATTGTTCATTACAAAATGTTTTTATGCTCTTTTAAGAAAAAAAAAAATTCTAGCTAATAGGTTTGATATGGCTAAAATAATTTTTACAGTTTAAAATTGTTCTGTTAAGCAGTTAATTTTAAAGCTTGTTTAATCATTAAAAAATTTTGGTTGTGGGGGATTATAGATGCTCCACAGTGTTTACTGTATCAGCAACACCTGGTGGCTGTACTTGGTGCTGTCAGTCGCAGCCTGCTAATGCTAACACATGGCCTGCCGCCATAATGGTTCAGCAATTAAAGACACGTAAAGCTGTAGTTTGGCTGCCATGTTTGTTTAGGGTTTCCAGCTAAGTTTAGGGTTTCCAGCTGAGTTCAGTTACACGTGGCCAGCCACCATACTGGTCCGGAGATAAAGAGGGTAAAGCTATGAGTTTGCCACCATTCTGTTCAGGTACTGTTCAATTTTATTTAAAGATTCCTTCTGCTAAATTAAAGCCCCTATTTGATATTTTAGAAGGGGATGTTCATATTTCTTCACCCAGAGCCTTAACACCGGCTGCAAGCCACGCTCTGCGAGTGGTAGAAAATGCTTTACAGGATGCCCAATTAAAACGTGTAGATAAAACTAAGGCCTTTGACCTGTGTGTCATTAAAACTAAACATTTGCCAACTGCTGTATTATGGCAAGGTGGGTCCTTAGTGTGGGTTCATCCCAATGCCTCTCCTACAAAAATTATTGAATGGTATCCGGATGCAGTCGCTCAACTCGCACTTCGTGGGTTAAAAACAGCCATTACATACTTTGGGAGGGAGCCAAAGTCTTTAATAGTGCCTTATACGGCTCACCAAGTTCAGGTATTAACTGCTACCTCTGATATTTGGGCGGTGCTGGTTACCTCTTTTAGTGGTTCAATTGATAATCATTACCCAAAACATCCTATTTTGCAATTTGCTTTAACTCAGGAGGTAGTCTTCCCGCATGTAACGTCCCAAAAGCCACTTCGGGATGGACTGGTAGTCTATACAGATGGGTCAAAAACAGAAATAGGAGCTTATGTGGTTAATAATAAAGTTATTTCTAAGCAATATCATGAGACCTCGCCTCAAATTGTAAAATGTTTAGTGGTGTTAGAAGTTTTGAAAAAATTTCCAGGTCCCTTAAATATTGTTTCTGATTCTAGTTATGTGGTAAATGCAACCAAAATCTTAGAGGCTGCTGGATTAATTAAAGCGTCTAGCAAGCTTGCAAAAATTTTTCAAAAGATTCAGTTTGCCTTAATTACCAGAAGATACCCTGTTTTTATTACACATATCAGGGCTCATTCCGGTCTACCGGGGCCCATGTCCCGTGGAAACGACCTGGCAGATCGAGCCACAAAGATGATTGCATTTGCTCTCCTTTCAAATTTAGAATTGGCTAAGGAGTTTCATAAAAGATTTCATGTTACAGCTGAGACATTGCGTAATCGATTTAACATAACTAGAAAGGAAGCTAGAGATATTGTTACCCAATGTCAAAATTGCTGTCAGTTCTTACCTGTGCCTCATGTTGGGATTAATCCCAAAGGAATCTGTCCACTACAAGTGTGGCAGATGGATGTCACCCACATTTCATTTTTTGGTAAACTTCAATACTTGCATGTTTCTGTTGATACTTGCTCTGGAGTTATGTTTGCTTCTCCCCTGACTGGAGAAAAGGCAGCCCATGTTATTCAACATTGCCTGGAGGCACGGAGTGCCTGGGGAAAGCCCAAAATTCTAAAAACTGACAATGGGCCAGCCTATACTTCTCAAAAATTTAAACAGTTTTGTCATCAGATGGAAATAACCCATCTCACAGGGCTCCCCTACAACCCCCAAAGCCAGGGCATCATTGAACGTGCTCACCGCACCCTAAAATCCTATTTAATAAAACAAAGGGGAGGAATCCAGGAGGCTCTGCCCTCAGTGCCACGAGTGACGGTTTCACTGGCACTCTTCACTCTCAATTTTTTAAATTTGGACAGTCAAGGCCATTCGGCTGCTGATCGCCACTGTTCAGGGCCTAACAGGCCCAAGGAGATGATTATATGGAAGGATGTCTTAACTGGACAGTGGAAAGGCCCGGATCCTATTTTAATAAGATCCAGGGGAGCTGTCTGTGTTTTTCCACAGGAAGAAAACAATCCATTCTGGGTACCGGAGCGCCTCACGCGAAAGCTTGTGACAGCTGAAGATGATCTTCCAACAGACACACCTGCTACTGCTGAAAGAATCAAGGACAGCGAGGAGGACCACTAATTCTACTCGAGTGGATTCATTGCCCACAGACTGGCTTTACCCTGGGTTTCTTCTGCCTTTTCTTACTTCAGATTGGGTGGGGGTCGGAATGTTTGGTGTAGCATTGTGTCGTGGCTTAGTGTTTTTTACTCTGGTTGTTCTGCAAACTCTATACCCAAAACAAACGTGACTAGGTCGCAATCGCGCAAGCACTAGCACCCTTGGAACAAGGATCGTCTCCCAAAAATTTGGTTATCCATGTTAAAAAATTAAAACAGACTGTGACACTCAGTCGATGCACCTCAGGGGTTTCACCCATTGCACTGAGTCGATGAGTGATCCAGGTTAATGTTGCCTTTGCCTAAACGGTTATGGTACCTAGACAGGAGGGTGACAGCTCTTGCACTCCCTGGAATTTTATTCCATTGCACGGGAATGAGTGTCACCTCCTTTCTGAGATGTGGTACCTAGACAGGAGGGTGACAGCTCTTGCACTCCCTGGAATTTTATTCCATTGCACGGGAATGAGTGTCACCTCCTTTTAAAAATCTTCTCCCCTAGCCCCTGCACCCAGAGGACTTGTTTCCATTGCACCTGGTGGGGTAAGGGAGTAATCTAAAGCTTTTGATCGCTTACTCCCCAAAGAAGGAGTTTGCTTGATCGAGCTTAGGGCCCTCTTGTACCGTGCTTATAGGCTTTTAGGCAGTTTTCATTTATTTATTTATAACAAAAAGGGAGATGTGGGGAGCCGAGACTCAGATGCCACTAGCTGGCGCTGACATCTTGCCCTCAAAACTTAAACCTCCAGGGTGCATGCGTAGATGCGTATACACGCTAAAGATTGCGTGAGCACGCTAAGGATTGCGTAGGCACGCCGGTAAGAGTGAGCAGCCAACCAGGGTATTGACACGTCACAAGGCCGCTAGCATAATGGTCCTAGTCATCAGGCGGGGTAAAAGTAAGCAGCCAGTCAGGGTATTCACACGTCACTCAGGTGCGACCCCGGCTTATATAAACAGCGCTACTCCGGGGCCCGCCCTCTCCTTCGATCTCTTCCTTCCCCGTTTCCCCGCCCGGGGCCCGCGGCCCTCGGGAAGCCGCCCGCGCCCACGAGGTGGCCGGGCGGCCTCTCTCTCCCCTCTTCATCGCGTGACTAATAAAGTTTACTGCGGAAGGATTCCTGTGGTCGCGTGCGTTTCTGCCGGCGAAACATTCACGCGGCGGCTCCCAACAAAACTATACTTCTTAAGTGAATCAATCCAGAATGAAACACTCCAGGGGCCAACTCACCCCTGGAAAATAGCATGGTGATTGGTGTTCTTAGCATGGGGTGACTAGGTAGGAAACAGAAAGAAAAATCTCCCTAAAATATGAGTACAGTTCTCAAAGCATGATCTCTCTTTACCTCTACTGTTCAAGCAGGTGAAAACCAAGATGTTAAATGATGCCTCTCCCAAAAATAAAGTCTGGGAACACAGTTCTTGCTAACTGGGAGGGTGGGAGTCTACAAAATCCAATCTAAAAGAGGTCCTCTGTCAGCATCTGCATAGCTTGACCTCATCTTCCCTTCTAAGGTCTTCCAGTGTGTTCTTTCACAACTTGCTACTTTGTTCCTAAAAGAATACCAGGTACCAGTGTCCTCCACAAAGGAGACAAACATTTATATAATTTGTGAATAGGTTCTGGTTTTGGTTAGTTGGGTTTTTGTTTTGTCTTGGGGGGAGGGGCAATGTTTTTGAGATAGGGTTTCATATTCCTAGGTTGGCCTCTAACTCAATATAGATGATCCTAAACTTCTGGTCCTCTTGCCTCTACTACAAGCATGGACAACCATGCCCTCAGGCAGTGCTGGGCATCAACCCCAGGGCTTCAGGCATGCTAAATAAGCACTCTACCAATGAAGCTAAATTCCCAGCCCTGTGTTTTTTAGTTGCCTCCTGACACCTGTGCTATCTTAGCCCTTCATAAAGCAATGAGTTTCCACAGGAAATATGGATCTAAACACTTTTCCTTCTTTTAGTCTAAGAGGGATCTTCAAGGAGCTCCTCCTCACTGTCCTGTGCTACAGTTCTTTGTGTACAATCTGCAGGTGACTATCCACCTCAAGAAAGGCATCTTTCCAGGCCACTGCTTGAATGGGAAAACACCTGCTGTAACTTGGGGTGGGGTCTTCCTATCACAGCATCTTTCACATAACACTTTCTAGACAATGTCAGTAAAGAAGCCACTCTCAATTCTTTGACAACTCTACATTTGAACATTTCCCCTAATATCACCTGAATTTTAGTCACTGATCTAGGGAAATTTTACTCTCTAGTCCATACAGAATACATTACAAAGGTTTTGTTGTTTGTTTGTTTTGTTTTTAACACAAGGGCTCAACCATATCATTCAGTCTGTCCTCCAAGTTGCAATCCTCTTCCTTTAACCCCCAAAGTGATCGGATCACTGGTCCCTACCAGTTGGACTAAACAATTTTCTATTAGAAGAGCGCAATACTAATGCCAAATGGGACAAAGGACTACACTGTTTTATGTTCTTCTTCAAAGTGCTATAATTTGCCTCAACTAGTCTACGGTCTGTGCCAAACTTAATTCCCATCCACAAATGAGGGAAACGAGGGGCTCTGCCCAAGCTGGTGCAGGGAACAACTCCAGAAAGTAGTTCTCCTACTCCCGAGGGCAATGAGTTTTGCTAGATGATAGGCCACAGGCAAAACAAATTCCTCTCCCTTGAGGACTTAGGGACATACACAATTTAGATTGCTGAGAGTCTACCAAAGGCTGCAAGCATTTACACTCGAAATACCCTTTGGTCAACTGCTGCCTCATGTATCCATTGCAGAAAATGCATACATGCTCTTAATGACGGTAGAAATAGCATAAACAACCATCCCCACTGCAGGGGAAGGAACACAGTTCCAGGGAGTTACTGCCCAGGGTGAAACTGTAATGTTTCAAACTGAGAACACCATGCCTCACTTCCACACTCTTTTTCCATCCCAACAGGGGAAAGGATGTGAGAAAACAAATAAGCAGTGTGTGATGGCCTCACTACGCTCCAACCCACCCATCTGCTTCACAGACCCTACCCAAGTGCGTTCCTCCAGGTGCAGCAAAGTGGGAAACAAACTTGACTGCTGAAACTGCATGTGCGTGCATTCAATTGACAGTCTGCACTTCCCTCCCCTTACTCAAACCCTACGTTTTCCAAGCAAGACATTTCAAATCTGCCAGGGAAGAAAATCTGAGGAAGACACTTTTGGTCCACACCAGGTTTTCTCTCCATGCCTGGACATACAAAAGGAGAGCAGATGCCACAAAGCCAGGATCCAAAAGGCAGCCTCAAATGCACCTCACTATGGTCACTGCTGAAGACTTCCTGCCAATTGTACCCATTATGAACCTGGCATTTACCAGACTCTTGTTTTGTTTATTTTTAACTGCTATTCCCAGGCCTTTTTCACCCCAGTTTCAGATTTGAGAAATCATTATGTAATGAGGAAGCCAGGAGAAGGGAAGAAAGACACCCAAATCTGGTTAAAATCCCAGGTTGGTGACTTAATCAACACAACCGCAGGCAATTCAGGTACTCCGTATTTACACATCTCTAGCATCGTTGACGGCCAGACTGACTGCAGGGACACAGAGAGCATGTCAGCATGAGGTATATTCATGCACAGTAGGCACCCAAAAGTGCTCTCAATTCCTTCCTAAGCCAAGTGACTACATCTAGTCTTGCCAGGAAAAAAAAAAAAAAGGAAAGGAAACTGCTTCAAATGAATCTGAAACTAAAGTAGTTCCCAATTTCAACCATGAGATTTCCCTAAACCATTACTTCATCCTCTTTCTTTTCATATCTGCTCGCAAGAGCTGTGCCACACTATAGAGATTCAAGCAACTATGTCAGAGGACTTAAATCATCCTTTTGTCTGAAGTTCAAAGAAAGAATCCTTAAAACAGCACCTCAACAAAGGTGCCAGATGATTTATATACTACATTTGTAAACAGTGACTGGCAGTTGAAATTAAACAATATTATGGCATGTCTAATGGAAAAGTATTCTTGGACTGAAGACCATCACGACAGCCACTAAGAACTGCTTTCACAGCATCACATTTGAAGATGAAGAATAAAGAAGGATTTGCTTGTGTGTGACCCCAAGGACTAGCCAATGCTTCATAAGTGCAACGGAAAGCTACATGGACACACATGCAATCATAAATGAGTGGGACCAAATAATGCAGGCTAATGTTACCTCACATACTAAACAATTTATCAAAGGCAGAGGTGCCTAACTAAACTCCTCACTTAAGAAGACACTTGCTCTAAAGAGTATAACAGAAAGGTCAGAGTGTAGGATCATATGTACTGGCACACACAAAGATACCTATCAACTAATATCTACCGGAAGGATGGGTGCAAAGATACAAAAGTTCAGTTAGTTACTCTTTTCTTTAAGCACAAGTTTGCTACTGTTAGAGTAATCTAAATAAAGGCCAGAAGAGGGAGAAACTTTCCTTACAAGAATTACATCCTTAAAATGTGGATCCAAATTTTAATAGTAATTACTCATGGGAAGTTTTAAAACTTACCTCTGCTGACCTTAGTTCAGTAGTTGGCTTGGGCTCTCTTCTCTCTTCTTTCCAGTCACATGTAATAGTTTTTAGATGTAGACAACTACACCCAAAGAAGCTGCTGGGGTATATTCATTGAGTAGATTCATATTCTCTGAAGTAAGATGAACTTCTGTCACTTTAATTTTTATTTACTCCATCAAAGGTTTTTAATATTCTAGAGCTGGAGGTGGGGAGGAATTGTTTTCCTAGCCTGAAACAGCTCGTTAATTATTTATGTAAGTCATACTTACAATGAGGCGCTTGTGCGTCTTTCTGCACAGTATAAATCTAGTTTTTCTCCTAAAATCCCTTGTGATCTTTCTTATATAAGAAAATGAAATAGATCTGGTGTGGTGGCACATACACACGTGTGTGTGACACCTAAATAAGTGTGTGTATTAGACTATCTAACAAAATCTCTCTCCTAAAACTTGTTCTTCCAGCTTAATCTCTAGGATTATATACTTCTGATGCCTCTAGCAACTCATGAAAATGAAAGAAAAGCCAAGTGGAAAACACTGAGTAAACAACCGCAGGGAGAAAGGACAAGGAAGCTAACAGGGCGACTAAACAGCCTGGGAGGATTTCCTTTAACCTGTTTCACACATATTTTATTGGCAAGTGGAGCTTGGATGAGAATGTAAACATCAACAGCCCAAGTGAATCCCAAACCCAAGGATCCCAAAGGCACTGTAACTATCTGAAAAAGGTCAGTATATTTTCTGGTTTGGGGTTTTTTGTTTTTGTTGTTTTGTTTTTGAGAAACTCAGTATGTTCTAAGCAGCTTGCAAAAGAATGGCATCCAGTTAACCGTGTGACACACAGGGACGGAGAAGTAGCCACCACAAACAACACCCCAAGGAGCCTGGGATTTACAATCATAAAAGTCTACAAGCTCATTTTGTGACCTGCTAGACTCAATGGGAGCACAAATCCACCATGTTAATGAAGGGGCATTATTTTCTAAAGATTAATTCATACCATGTGTTATTAATCAGCAGAGTAACTGAAAGCTCATGCAAAAAAATGCTCTCCCCGTTGAGTAGAACTTAATTGCATTATTGTTATTAGCATGGCTGCTGCACTGACTTCCCGGTGTCACTGGCTCCCCACTCCAAGTACTCGGACTTTCTCTCTCTCTCTCTCTCTCTCTCTCTCTCTCTCTCTCTCTGACAGACAAAGAGACAGAGAGACAGGCAGACAGACCCACACTATGAGGAGAAAAAAACAGAAAACCCAGAGAGCCACAAAGTTGCGGCCATGTCTGTCAGGAACAGTTTTTTTCAAGAAACACCGTTTGTCTCTGGAAAGAAGGGTCAAGTATGCACCAGACTGCCTTGAGAAGTAATTAAGCTTAGGCTGTTTCATTTCACAGCGTCCCATCTTGCATAACGTGGGAGCAGCTGTGGGAGATCACAGACGATGCAAAGCAAAACAGGCAACCACATCTTTCTACCCCATGTTAACAGCCGTTTCCAGGGGGCCTGAAAGGGCTGCAGCCTCCGTTCTCCCTGAGCGCACAAAGCCAACCTGCCATCCAGAATACGTTCTCAGTACCAAAGCAGCCCCCTTTCAAGGGATGAAGAAAAGCAGCTTCAATGTACCAGTCAACGTTCAAATCTCAGAAAACCAACTTTTGATCCAGGACTTGAGACCTCTCCCAAAGTTCTCAAGTTGCACGCCAAAATTCTCTCAGGTAGACACAGGGGTTGGCCTCCTCCATCACAAGTTCCTCTGGCTCTGGCTGCCCTGTCTTGCAGGGGTTTAGAAAAAGGGAAACAGAGTGTGTGAAGTCTAGCAGCCCAGGCGTCCGCCCATCCCACCTCGTACCCCCACTTCCTTCCCAACATCCCTGAAGAGAAGCTAGGATCTTAAAACCGAGAATCCAGGAACCAACTGCACTTGGGACCTTCTCTCGGGCCAGGGAAAAAGCGTCACACCCTTTTGAGCTCACAGCGAGGCATACTACGGTTGGGAAGGGCCCAGAAACTTGTTCCCAAAAGGAAATGGAGAGAGAGGATTCCAGTCTTTGATTGAGAAGCTGGACCGGGAAGGCTGAGGGATGCGGAATGCGGGAGGGAGCCATGGACTCAGCTGGAGGAACTGGGGTCGCCTGTGGAGTCAGGACGGCTCTTAACACGTCCCAGCCAAACTGCACATTTTTGTGGTTTAAGATTTAAGACCAAAGGGAACACACTGAGGTTCTCCCCCGCCCGGGGCGTTTCTCTCCCCCCACCCCCCCGTCTGGGTTTCAATGCCTCCTCCTCGAGGAGGGACCCCGGCGCCACACTGCTGCCCGCCTCCTCTTTCTCTTTCGGGGGAGCTGTCCATCTGCCCAGCCGCGAGGTCCACCCTCCAAGTTCGGCCGACCGAGCGCGGGCGCGGCGCCTGCGGCCAGCCACCTGCGCGCGTCTGCTGCAGACCCCGCAGGCCCGGAGCCGGGCGTCCAGGGGATGCTAAGGCAGGGGGTCGGGGTCGGCTGCTCGGCTCCCATTCTCTGAACAAAAAGCTTGAGCTGCTAACCGCTCGCTCCTCCCCGGCCAGCCACCTTCCCTTCACACCCACTCCGCACCTCCCGGCACACGCGCTGCGAGGTGCCGCTCCCGCCAGACAATAGGTTCGTGGCCGGCGGGGCGGCCCGGCCCGAACCTCTCTCCCCTTCCCAGGACCCCAGGAGAGCGCAAGGCGAGGGAGCGAGAGAGGCAAGGCGGGGAGCCCACAATGGGAAGGCATGAGCCTCGCCCTGGGGACCGGAGGAGTCGGGTCAGCTGCGCCGCCAGCCCCGCCGGGGGCCCTGCGCCCGGCCGCCGCGTACTCACCAGCACGATGGCAAAGCGCTCCTCCAGTTCACCTGGCTCGGGCATCGGCAGCTTCAACGGCACGTTGTGCGCCCTGAAATCGGTCTGCTGCGAGTCCATGCTCCCCGCGTTGCCCATGTCGGCTGCGTGCAGGAGCCCCGGCCGGCTCCCGGCCCCTGGCGTCCGCGTCCGAAATGCCCACAGCCCCGGGCGCTCGGCTCCCGCTCTCCGCCGCGTCCCGGCGAGTGCTCCGCGCGCGCCGCTCCCTAGCAGAGCTCGGAGCCCAGCCGGTCCCCGGCCGCCCTCATGCTCCCCGCCGCTCCGGCGCCGCCCCGGCCTCTCCGCCTCGCGAGGGGTCTGCAGGGCGCCGGGCGCCGATCTGCATGGTGCTCCCGCCGCCCCCCGCCGGCGCCCGCGGCCGCTCGCGCGCTCCTGCTCCTCGGCCTCCCACCCGCACCGCTGCCTCGCTGACACCTCAGCCTCG
This sequence comes from Meriones unguiculatus, assembly GCF_030254825.1. Lineage (NCBI taxonomy): Eukaryota > Metazoa > Chordata > Mammalia > Rodentia > Muridae > Meriones > Meriones unguiculatus. The sequence continues at coordinate 93,423,670 of NC_083356.1, read as the reverse complement.
GCCCCACGGCGAGCGAGCGTACCGTCGCGCTCTGCGAGCCGACACAATGCCCCCTCTCGGCCCCCGCCCCCGGCCCGGCTCCGCCCACCCGCCCCGCGGGCTGCCGGGACCAGTAGTTTCGGCCCTAACCGGCCACGCGCAGAGACCGCGCGCGCGCTCCCGCAGGGGGAACGCACTGTGGCTGGGGTGTTTGCAGCGAGGACGAGCCGGACGCCGTGAGAGGTGTCTTGTGTCGCTTCTGCCACGGTCGCCCTCCCCACACCCCATCCGCGACAGTTTAAGATCTGCCTTGTCAGCATTAAATCTGACACTTCAGCAGGTTTGAAGAATGAATGAATGATTCCAGTCATTCACTAACCGCGTGATTTAAGTTTCAGAAGACTATAACCCTGTGAAAGGATCTAGTTAATAGGGGACCCCCTAACCCCGGGACTGGCAACGGCCAACTTCATGAACTGAGGGTGAAAGTATCGTATGGTTCTTCGGCATCTACGCTGCATGTTCTTTGATGTGATTGAATGTTTTATAAACAAATGTGTGATTTATGGCTATGTAGTCCGACCCCAGGACTTGGTACAAGAATTCAATCCAAAATAGACAATTCAAAACAAATAGTTGTCAAAGACCTAGGACGAAGTTAGAGTTCCTTAGGTTAAATATGCCCGCCCAGGAATGCTTTCAAATCTACTAAGGAAGACAATTTGCACAAATAACTATTTTATACGAGCTGTAGATGGTCGGGTGTTGGAGGCATGAGGGTGGTTTTTGACTGTGCCAAGCGTTTGGCTTGGGTTCAACTCTGTCCTCTGAACTTCATTAGCCATGCTGAATGCACGGTTAGCTTACGGGTGACTTTTGGCTGAACTGCCATTAGTCCCTTCTTATCTTAAAGCAGTGTTTCTTCACTCCTGCTGTACATCCGTCTTACTCGGGAAACTCATGGTTAAAGCAACACATACCTTGAGTTCTAGAAGCCTGTTACCAGAATCTCCCTAAGCTGAGAGACAGAGCCTGAGAAGGTTGTTGGTACTGGCTCCCAGGTGACTCTGGTACGCAGATTGTGCTAGCATCTTGTTCATTTTATTTCACATTCGTTGCAGGTATGTATGTATGAGGATGTCAGGGTTTCCTAGAACTAGAGCTACAGACAGATGTGATCAGTCATATGGGTACTGGAAGTTGAACCCCAGTCCTCTGGAAGAGCAACCGGTGATCTTAACACCTGAGCCATCTCCCTAGCCCTGGGCTGTCTTCTTGAGAAAGCAAATGTGTTTGTGTTCTAACAGAAATGTCAAGAGCCACAGCTTACCCTTGGAGGTTGTAGATATCTGGCTCATGGTCCCTGCTGCTAAGCCTGCCCCAGTGTGTGATTTTTGGATGATTGTTTAACCTTTCTGTGCCTTAATTTCATCATCTGAAATAGTCATAATAATATTCGTGCCTGTTTTACAAGGCGGAGTGAAACCTCAGTAGCTCTGTACTCCTCGGGTGAAGAACTGAGAACAATAATATAGCTGTATATCAATGCCGTCATCATAATCCTCATCATTTTACTGATATCGACACTTCCTGTTTACACCTTCATGCTATGTTAACTTCAAATAAAGAGATGGATGAAGTGATGCTCAGAAACAGTATTTCCAAGTGTGTGTATTACATTCAACAGTCTGAGCTAAAAAGTTCATCTTCAACTTCTCAAAATCTCATGAGGACAAATCTCCTAAACATCCTGAAAGGCAACCACTGGGACTTTTGCCACTAACATATGGAGGACGTCTTTACAAACACGTTTAGTATGTCCTGTTAAATAAACTACTTCTAACTTTTTAAATGATTCTTTAAATTTTGTTTATGTTTATTATTTTGTGTGTCTGTGTGTTCAAGACAATGTAGAGGTCAGAGGATAACTTTGGGGAGTTAGTTCTTTCCACCATAGGTGTTCTAGAGACAGACACTCGAGGCTCCTTTTTTTAAAGAGACCACTTAAAAATATCAGCCTTTAAATTCTCAACAAATGCAATTTGTAATTCTGAAGTATTGTCGCAAGCCAATAGCAAGGGTGTTATTGAGTAGAACAGGCATGCCTGCGTATCCCACACTAATGAACAGGAGCAAGGAGACAGTTCAGACCTGGTGAGGCATTTCTATCCTGCAAAGGTATGTATTTTCTTTGGGATTTCTGGACATATATCTTGGGTCTGAGTGACTCACAGAGTCAGCCCACCCAGAGAGCTGCCCGTCTGGATGGGAAGGCTGGAATTTGTTTCTGCAGTCAAGAAAGCCTTTTTATTACATTTATGACTTCCTCTGGTCATATTTCTGCCAGGACCCAAGACCTTTCCCTCTCCCTCTGTCTTATCACATCTAGTCCCTCTCCTGAGCTCTCACTCTCTGAAGAGCCAAGGACAAAGTGTACACATCCGTGAACCAAAAGTACTTTCTGCTACTTCAAGGTTTGCCATCTCTAGCGTTTGGTTATTATTTATAACGAGAATTAAAGGCAATTCCAATTACCCCATGGGATAGTAAATTCCTGTGGAAATGCCCATCCATAGTTCAGGGATTTTTGTTTTAAGAATTGCTGCGGTGGACTCCAGCCTACCTGTATTGAGGGCAGAAAAGAGGGAGAAGGATCAATGCCAGTTAAGTTATTTCTTTTATCTGTAAAGCAAAGGTTCACACAGAAATACCAAGTAGCTTATTGCCTGTGAATCCTCACTCTCCATCCTGGGTCATATGATCAATCCTAGAAGCTGAAAAAGCTGGTGGAGAAAAATGAGACTCAGGCCAGAAACATTCCTCATCTGGAGAGCACCTGAAATGCTAATAGCAAGACTGTAGAGGAAATTTGTATGATTGGCCAACAACTCATTCTAGACCCATCCATATGTTTTGCATACTTAAAAAAAAATACACACACACACACAAGTATCCAAATTCTGCACATACTGAAAGGGATACTCAGGACACTTGCAACAGCTTTCTATGAATACAGTTTAAATGTGAATTACACAGATACATTTATTATTTGAAGTACACTGACTACCAACCAGGTGTGATGCACATGCCTATAATCCCAGCACTGAGGAGGTAAAGGCAAGAGGACCAAAGGCTCAAGGACATCCTCAGTCACACAGAGTTTAAAACCAATTTAGGCTAATTAAATATATATATTTATATATATTATATAATAATTAAATATATCCATATATATGAATATATTTATATAATATATTATATATAATAATTAAATATATATTCATATATATATATGAACACTGATCCAAGAAGCAGCAGACTGGCTGGATATATGGCTTAGAAATATGCACTAACCACAAGCCGGGCATGGTAGCATATGCCTTTGATCTCAACACTCAAGAGGCAGAGCAATCGGATCTCTGTGAGTTCGAGGTGAGCCTGGTTTACAAAGTCAGTCCAGGACAGCCAAGGCTACACAGAGAAACCCTGTCTCAAATAACCAAAAAATAAAAGAATAAAAAGCTCTGACCACAACCCCCCACACAAAGTTCAAGCCCCACAGACACACAGGCAATAATAATAACTTTTTAAAAAACTGCAACAGGCAGCTGGACATGGTGCCAAATGCACTTAATCCCAGTACTCCAGAGGCAGAGGCAGAGGCAGGTGGATCTCTATGAGTTCAAGGCCAGCCTGGTCTACAAAGTGATTCTAGGACAGACAGGGCTATTACACAGAGAAACCCTGTCTTGAAAAAACCAAAGAAAGAGAGAGAGAGGAAGGAAGGACAGAAGGAAAGAGGGAAGGGAGGAAAAAAGGAAAGAAGGAAGGAAAAAAGGAAGGAAGGAAACAAAGTAACAGGCAAGGTAAACAGACACATTATTGATTTAGAATATGGAAAATGTAGTTGTTTTCCCACAGAGAGAACTACAGGCCCAGATAGCTTCCCTGGGTCTTACATCAGATATAGAAGATGGAAAGACTATACATTTCCTCTGCATATATGTCTTTGTGTGTGTGTGTGTGTGTGTGTGTGTGTGTGTGTGTGTGCGTGTGCGTGTGTGTGTGTGTGTGTGTGTTTCTGTGCATGAAGGTGCATACACCACAGCTATTTCTTTTAGAGATTGTGAATCACAAAACTATTTGACTTTTTGACCACAGCCTTGAAATTAGGTTATTCAGTTATAAAAACCTAGGTTGAAAAATCCCTTTTTCTTTACACTCCAAAGATGTCATTTTATTATCTTATACTAATTGTACTTGAAGATAAGAAGGCTATTGTCAGTCCAGTTGTCATACTTGTTTTGTTTCCATTTTTGAGATTTATTTTTTTATCTTTATGTTATGTGTATGTGTGTTTTGCCTGTGAGCATGCGTGTAAACCAATGTTATGTATATGTGTGTTTTGTCTGTGAGCATGTGTGTAAACTACATGCATGCAGTGCCCACAGGGCACTTGGTGGGCGCTGGGAACTGAACCTGGGTCCTCCAAAAGAGTAACGAGTGGTCTTAACCACTGAGCCGTCTTTACAGTTCTTAGCTTTTGTTTTCTGAGGTAGGATCTCACTTTGTGGTTCAGGCTGGCTTGGAACCCAGCATGGCATGGTGACTACGTAGACCAGGCTGGCCTCACACTCAATGAGATCCCCCTTGCCTCTGCCTTTCAAGTATTGGGGTTACAGACATGTGCCACCATACCTGGCCAGTTGCCACTTTTTAAATCTATAGATGTTTGATCTTCTCTCTCCTTTCCCTTTTAAGATTTCCACTCTTGTCTTTGAGTTTTCTATGGTTTTGCTTCACTGTGTCTATTTGTCTTGCAAATCAATGTCCCTGGACAGGATTGGACCTGCTTCCTCAGTTCAAATATTTTTTTATTGTTTTTAAATTTTAATTCAGAGACCTTCTTAGCTGTTATCTTCCTTTCCTCCCCCATCCATCCTCATTCTGAAACGTGTGCATTGGTCCTTATTGTATGGTGACCGGAGTATTCTTTCATGTATGTCCCGTTTCTACCTCTTTGTTCTGCTCTTCTGTCTTTCTTAGGGCTCCAGTACAGAAATACTTCAAATAAATTCCCATTCTTCTTCAACTTTCTAACTTTTCTCTCTCCTTTTCCTCTTCCTTTTATTTTTCTTTCTCTCATTTTTTTTCTTTCTCTCATGTTTGTCTTTAGACAGCATCTTGTCATGTAACCTGGAATGCTCTCAAACTCACGGTCTGTCCTTCTGCCTTTGCCTCTCAAATGCTGCGATTATAGGCATACCCTCCCCAGCTCCCATTCTCTCCTCACACCTGCTCTATTCTCTATTTATGGTTCATAGTTATTTCTATCACTATTTTTCCTATAATCAAAGATTTTGGAAGAAAGACGTATTGATAGATATTTATTTCCTACTTTTTTCTTTATTTTTTTTTTGAGGGTTAAAACGATTGTTAATTACATTTCTTAACTAAACAGCACCACTCTTTTTTTCTTATTTTGTTTTTCGAGACAGGGCTTCTTTGTGTAACAGAGCCCTGGCTGTCCTGGACTCCATTTCTCTACCAGGCTGGCCTCAGACTCACAGAGATCTACCTGTCTCTGCCTTCCTGCGTGCTTGGATTAAAGACATGCACCACCGTGCCTGACAGCAGCACCATTCATATAAACTGTGAGTTTATAAACAGGGTTATGCCTGTTTTAGCATTGTTCCAGAGAGTCATTAACTATTGAAAAGTTTAAAACTCTGAAGGCGTAGCTCAGTGGTGGAACGCTTGCGTAGCGTGCACAAGGCTGTAGGTTCTGGCTTCTGAGTGACGCTGGGATTAAAGAAGGGTGTCGCCATTCCCATCCATTTTGTTTTAATTGAATAATATGATAATAGTCACACTGCAACTTAGTTAAATTTATGTATTTCAATATTTGTTGTTAGTGTTGCTTGAGACAGGGCATACATCCATATGCCAAACTAGCCTAGAACTTGCTATATGGTGCAGGTAACCTTGAATTTGTGGCAGTTCTCCTTCCTCTGCCTATCAAGTGCTGGGATTACAGGTGTGTGTCACCACAGCCGGCATTAGCTTTATTTAGATAAGTTCAACATACGTTTGTAAATTAAAATATATCATGAAGAAAACACATGAATGTTATTTTAAAGTAGCTAAGATATTAAATAGGCACGTTTAATATCTGCTGGGATCAAAACACATCAATAATTATAAATTAGTGGCAAAGGAGAAATGAGAAGAAAGGTGAGCCCCTGAACGGGCTTTAAGTATGCGAGCTTACCTTGCTCCTCCAGACAGTTTAAAGGTGACTCTATTAGTTAAAGACTGTCATAACGAGAGGATAATTTTGTTGCCAACTTGACTGGATCTTCAGTCAGCTAAGTGATAAGCCTCTGGGCACATCTGTAAAGATTTCCTTGGTTGGTCGTGTTATTTGAAGGGGGAGACCCGCCCTGAAGTATAGGTGGCAAACCTTCAGAGTCAGCCAGATAAGGGAGGTTAGAGGGGAAAGCTTTGCTTGTTTACCTTCGTGTCATCCTGTTGCCTCCCCCCTCACAGCCAAGTTCATCCATTTGCTGCTGCTTCTGCTGATGGCCATTCTTCACTTACCTCAAAACCCAGCTTCTCCCATGTTCCAACGTGATGAAGCCCAGTGGCTCTCCAGGAATCCTCACTAGGGCCTGGAGTCTGAGCTTCAGCTCCAGACAGAGACTCTGAGGCACCCAGCCGGATGGGCTGAGCACCTACCGGATCTGCAGCCTCTTCACTGTGAAGACAACCACAGTTGGACACACACACACACTGTACTGTAAGCCGATCTAATAAATCCTCCTTTAATAGCTACTGATTCTATTGGCTATGTTCCTCACAAATGCCATTACGTTCTACAGCAGTAGTTCGCAACCTTCCTAAAGTCATGACCCAGAAAATTTTTTTTCGTTGCTACCTCATAACTGTAAGTTTGCTATTGTGAATTGTGAATGTAAACATCTGTGTTCTTCAGTGGTCTTAGGCAACCCCTGTGAAAGAGTTGTTCACCCCTAAAGAGGTTGCAACCCACATGTTGAGAACTGCTGCCCCAGATGCTTCTGTTATACGGAAACGAACAAGACAAAGATGTCACAAAACACAGAGAGCATTGATATAAGTTCCCAAGTTTGTGCTACATTCCTGGGAAGGACTGCATTCTCTAAAAGCCTCCCTTTTTTTTTTTTTTTTTTCTCCTCCAGACAGGGTCTACCTATATAGCCCTGGCTGGCCTTGACTGCTATAGGGATCTAGGTAGACGAGGCTGGCTTCAAACTTTTGGAGATCCTCTTGCCTCTGTCTCCTGGGTACTGGGATCATGGGTCTGGGCTATCACATGTGACATTAAATGTCCTCCTTAACTAACTCCCTTATTATTTCAGGTGTGTGTCATAGTACATGACTGGAAGTCAGAGAACAATTTGGGGAGTCAATTCTCTCCTTCCACTGTGGGTCAGGCAATTCAGCTCAGGCCATCACATTTTCTCAACAAGCACTTTCCCTGTCTCAGCCATCTGGCCAACCCTGCTAGTTCTCCCCCACCACCCTAGCCACCCCTAATTTATTCTGCTGGGCAGTATGCATGTGTACCACAAAATTCACATGGAAGTCACAGGAAAACTTGTGGAATCACATTGCTTCCTTCCACCATGTGGATCCCAGTAATCAAAGTCAGGTTATCAGACCTGGTGGCAGGTGCCTTTTCCAGCTGAGCCATCTTGCCAGCTCATTAATATGCTACTTTAAAATGATTGGAAGGGTGCCTGGTATGCAGTTCTGCGGTAGAGCACTTGTCTGCTGTGAAAGGACTCAGGTTCAATCCCAGCACAACAATAACCCCCCTCTACACCAACCCCCCCCCCCACAACCGACTAATGGCTGAATGGGAGGATCATACAAGCTGCTCTTTCGACAAAAATGCCTTTAGCAAAGGAGCAGTGTCTGCCTTCACTTCAGCTGTCTCTTCCCCGGGCTGTGAGATGTCTGGATCCCCCCATCCACACCTGACCTCCTGTGCAGTTAAACAACCCAGTTTCAAGGCCATCCATCTGGCAACTGCCAAGAGCTTCCAAGTCTAAGAAAACAAATATTTTAAAAGAGAGAGAGAGTTCTTAGAACAAGGACACTCACAGGGATATTTCTGTTTCTGGCTGCAAGCACTTCAACTTGGAGAAGAGAGCACACAAGACTAACTAAGATAGAGAGTCAGCTTCAGTCTAGTGTAGTTCCACAGATCTCTTGAACTTACATCCATCTTCCTTTCTCGTTTGTCCTCTGAGTCAGTTTTTACGGTAGAACCATTGGGCTCTTCCTGAACTCAAGAAAAAGAGGCTTGTTATTCTACCAGAGTTCATCAGACTTAACCAAACCTCCTGTCCTTTCTTCCCCTCTCCTGCACAACACACTTTATGAGAAACAGGCTTTCTGTGTGTGTGGAAGTGGGTTAGCAGACAACTCTGAATAAAGACAATCAACCCATGATTCTTCTGACAAGAGGATAAAAATTCCTTGACTTTCGACTTTTGCTCTGCCATCAAAGGAAGGATGCATACCCCATGGGTCTGAGCACTGTCTCTCCTACTGACTGGATTTTGGGAAAATCTACTTTAAGCTTCCATATCTGCACCGAGAAAACTGAAACAAACCCTTGCCTTGCCAGTTAGTTACTAAGAGTAAAGACATTCATTTGTATCTGCTCATGTCTCACAGAATGACCTAGCTATTCAAGAAGGGATGCTTCAGCATGCCGGCAATGAACTGAACCTCAGGCCTACTACCTAAGTAATAATAAAACAGGCTAAGTGTCTGTAGTACGTGACCAGGTGAAGGGTTTGGCTATGGGGTTTGGTTCGTATTGCAGGAGATGGATAATAGACCATTACTAGACCATTACTACCTTACAGCTCATGAATCTCTCCTCTAGTTTCTTCTTCCAATAATGATTTTATGCACTACTCACCTGTATGATAGTAATCAGGACTCAATGCCACTGCCAAAGTGATGTAAGACGTCTTTCTTTTTACTCAGTAACATTTATTTTTGTATCCATTTATATGTTATTCTCTCTAACACACTTGTGTGAGTGTGTTTAGGGGCACACTGGAGGTCAGGATAACTTGAAGGAGTCAGGCTCGGTGGCAGGCATCTTTATCCACTGAGCCATCTCACTGGCACCAGAGTATTATTTTCTAACCTGACTGATGATGTCTACGTGGGATGCTGCTGAACACACATCCTCGTGTGTTTTCCTCAGCAATTCTGACTTGATAGATCCAGGGTGAGCCTCAGAGAGCTAGCTGTATACTTAACAAAATCTCAAGTGGTTCCTATTTCAGGCAAGTTTAGGAAATGGTGATTAATTGCATGAGATTGGGGAAATGAGTCATCTACAAGTAAGTAATAATGCTGAGACTTAAGGAACAATGCCAAGTTATTTAAAAGCCATTGAATAATTATAGTATCTACACTGCTTTAAAAGCTAAATTAGCTGTTATTTCAATCAAGAGAATTGTTCCTCTTAAAATACAATGATATACAATTAAAGTTTTAAAATTTGGTGTTTAGTGATTTTATACCAACTTTAATAAATATGTGCATATTAATTAATATTTGCATGTTTTAGCTTTTGAAGAAAAATAAAGCCCCATTGGTTTGTTGGTTTAATTTCACAGTTTGTCCAGTTATATGTGCCCCAGCTAAAGGGAAACTTAGAAGAGGAAATTTGGATATACAGGGCTCTTCCTAGTGATATCAAGGATATCAGTTAAAGGTCATCCTCCGCTACTTTGCAAGTTCAAGGCTAGCCTGGGTTACAAGAGACCCTGTTTCAAAAAAAGAAGAGGAGGAGGAGAGAAGAAAAGAAAAGGAAAGAAAGAAAGAAAGAAAGAAAGAAAGAAAGAGAAAGAAAGAAAGAAAGAAAGAAAGAAAGAAAGAAGCCTGAATAGATGCCAAAAGTTATATTCTGTACAGAAGAAATTAAATTATCCACAGCTATTGAATGTTATATAGACTATTTTGGCTTCATGAAGTTAATTTTACTAACAACTGCTTATTGCATTATAATATTCTAGTTGTAATCATTTCCTGTACAATTAACATCAAAGAAAAGTTCACTAGGGGAGGAAGGAGGAGAGGGCTGGGCGGTTCATTTGCATGAGTGAATGCTCCCCTTCAAAGAAACAAACCCTTCGCCAACTGTAATCACTGCTCACAAACACCTGCTGAGTACATCTTCCCTCTGGAGGCCCGAACTCCACGAACTTTAGCCAATCTTAGGAGAAAAGTGCTGGCCAAGGAGCCAGCCAGCCCGTCTTAGCTCCAGCTCTCACTGCCCAGTTGCTTTATTCTATAAATTTAAGTGAATAGACGGTGTTTGTTAAAACTCCTTAAAAAAAAAAAAAGTCATTTAAAGCGGGCAGCAAGATGGTCCCCTGGGTAAAGACACTTGCTGAGCAAGCCTACTAACCGCAGTGCAGTCCTTGGGACCCGTGCAAAGCTGACAGGAGAGGGCCTGACTCCAGAGAGCTATCCCCTCTGCTCTCCACACATGTGTTGCGGCATACAACACGCCTCCACCGCCCATATACACACATACACTAACACATTCTGGGCTTCAAAGGCATCCTTTTACCTTCTCTCACATGCCTGAAGCTGTCTGCCATAGACATCAAATGTGAGCCGGCTGGGATGGTGCAGACCTGAGGTCGCAGCGCCTGGGGAGGCAGATGCAGGTGGATCTCTGTGAGTTCAAGGCCAGCCCGGTCTACAAAGGGAGTCCAGGACAGCCAAGGGTACACAGAGAAACCCTGTCTCAAAAAATAAAAGCACACCAAATCAAAATAACTTCAAATGTGATGGATGGCAATGGTGGCCTGAGCAGGGAGGAAAAGGCAGGGCATGATGCACAAAAATAGAAAATAAAAGAGAAAAGACTGAAAAAGCTGAAAAGACTGGGTTCTTTGTGGGAGGTCCAGGGGATCACGGAGTCTGCTTGCTATGTAGGCCTAGATGGCCTGTAACTTGCTGTGTTCTTCCCGCTGATCTCTGTTACCTGCTTCTGCCCCCTGGAAAGCTCTTTGATGCAAAAACAAGGTAGTTAGCAGGGTGGACTCTGTTTTTAAAGTTTTCTGAGCCCATTTCCTTGTCTGTAAAATGAAGGCAACAGTAGCGCTTACTTCCAAAGGTGTTGTGTTAATGAGGAATGATTATAACTGCTACAAATCACTAAACACTAGACTCAACAAGTGAAAAGAGCCAGATCAGTATCAGTTAATAAGAGCCCTTAGGTCTGGAGAAAGAAAACTATGCAGCAAGAGTGGGTTCCTCGTCAAGAGACATGATACGATGCTGTTTAGTGTGATTTCTATTTCCAGATTAAACTGACAGTGACTGGGAGTCTAAGAAAGCACGGGAAAAATCCAAAGCATGGAAAGTAGTGACTGCTTTGCTCAAGACATCCCTTGGCCCTGAGTGCTAAGTGGGCCCAGCAGGAAGCTAAGTGGTTTGTACATGCTATCTGTGAGTTATTTTAGTCCTAGTTTGCAGATGAGGAAATGATGCATAATGTTGACCTCTGCCTTCCAGAAGATTGTGCACTGAGAGTCCATGTTCCCAGTGCCTCTGAAGCAACTGGTCAGAGATTCAAAGATGTTGCGGCCTTCTCCCTTATCATCACCTCTGCTGTAAGTCATTTGCCTAGCAAGAGAAAAGGCTGCACTAAGGATGATTGCCTCCAACCAAACATGCACATGTCACTTTGCTAGGCTGCTTTTCTCCTGGCTGGCTAAATGTGGCTGCTCTGCGGCTGACGTTCAATATTCCATTTCTCTGCATTGCTTCCTGTTGCTTCTTTCAAGTCATACTCTGAAGAGCCTGTCCCCCAAAAGGAAGCCTGCAAAGAGCTTTTGCATGGGACAGTTAACATCAAATCAGGATTTCTTTCTAGGCCTGTTTTAGTCATTGGTTCTGGTGGGCTTCTGTTCATTCACAATCACTGTCTGGCCCTGACTGTGGCCCCACTTACCTAGGACCACAGCTCCGCAGAAAAAGCCTGGTCCATTAGCAATCCAAACAAGCACACCCTGTTGCAGCCTCCTTCATCCTATCCATCATTCTATGTCCTCGTCTCTTGCCTCTTAAGGTCCTGGCATCAACACTATCTTAAGGCTTTCCTGGAAAAATCATTACTGACCTCTCATTTACCAAAGAGCTCACTTTGTAGTTCTGCTCAATTTACATCCCTTTCTTACTTTCTCATGTGTTGGAGGAGTGTTGGGGGTAGTCTTTTGTACACTGTCTGAAGGGCGTCTGTATATTCGGTTGTTGGTTGTTAAACTGGCAGAGAACTGAGTACGGAGACACTGGCATTGTGATTCTTACGGTGCATCATCGCCCTGCTTTGTATCTTGTAAACACTCTTCCTCCCTCACATTTTGATTGACTTAATAAAGAGCTGAAAGCAAATATCTAGGCAGGAGAGGAAAGGCAGGACTTCTGGGCTGAGAGAGGGTCTCTGAGAGAAGAATCAGACACAGGAGGATTTGCTAGTGTGACACAGGAAGGAGCAGGTACCAGGACTGAGTAATGTAGGCCAGTTTTTGTCAGGTTAGAACAACTGAGAACCTGCCCAGCTATAATGCCTAAGCTTTTATAAACAGTAATGAGTCTCTGTGTCTTTATTCATCCACTGTCTGGTCCAGAGTCCAAGAAAGTCCCACTATTGAGGAGGCCGCCCTGCCTGCCTTGATCTAAATTGTGGCTGTAGTCTCATGTCGTGAATGTCTTCTCTGGAACACACCAGATGGAGGCTCCAAAACATGAGATCAGCTCACCTTGTAATCATACCCATTGCTTTCCTAAGTTCCTGTTAATCAGAGCTAAGCTTTGCAGGATTCAACGCATATCATTAACTGCTGTCTCTTCACCTCATCTAACCCTGCCTCCAGATGTGGCAGTGTCCTTAGCAAGTCTGCAGGTGTCCACTCATCATCTACAGCCCAGATGGCTGGTCTCGAAAGTCTTTCTAACCTTTCCCAAGTGCAAAGCAGTATATTACATCACATTATCCTGGAGCATACTGTGCTGTTGTTGTTGTTCTGTGTGGGTGAGGTGGGTGGATATATATGTTCCTGTGCGTGCGTGCATGTATGTGTCTGTACGTGTGTGTATGTGTGTATGTGTTTATGTGTGTGTGTATACATATGTGTGTGCATGGATGTGTGTGTGTGTATTTCAGCTTTCCAGAGGCTTTATGGTCTCTAGCTATAGAACTACACATTTCACAGTGTGGTTCACATTTCACTTGCATTAGAATCATCTGGGATGCTTCACAAAAATACAGATTATTCCCAATTCTCATGGGTCAGAATTTTAAAGGTAAAGCGATAGAATATGTACTTTTTAATGAGCTACTCATGTGGTTCTTACACATTCATATTTGGGAACCCAATGTATCGAAAAACTAGGTGGTAGGATTTTTTTAATACTACAGTTGCCTCCAGTTCTGCAGCTCTGTGCTTGGCACAAGGATGATTATCACTAATTGCTTCTTAGATTAAGAAATGAATAAACCCAGTGGGACGAGATAGCAAATGCCTTTATTTCCAACACTCAGGGAGGCAGAGGCAGGCAGATCTCTGTGAGTTGAAGGCCAGCCTAGTCTACAAAATGAGCCCAGGATAGCCAAAGAGATGCAGAAAAAAAACCCTGTCTCAAAAAACCATTAAGAAAAGAAAGGAAGGAAGGAAGGAAGGAAGGAAGGAAGGAAGGAGAGGAGAGGAGAGGAGAGGAGAGGAGAGGAGAGGAGAGGAGAGGAGAGGAGAGGAGAGGAGAGGAGAGGAGAGGAGAGGAGAGGAGAGGAGAGGAGAGGAGAGGAGAGGAGAGGAGAGGAGAGGAGAGGAGAGAAAGGAGAGGAGAGGAGAGGAAAGGAAAGGAAAGGAAAGGAAAGGAAAGGAAAGGAAAGGAAAGGAAAGGAAAGGAAAGAAAAAAGAAAAGAAAAGAAAAGAAAAGAAAAGAAAAGAAAAGAAAAGAAAAGAAAAGAAAAGAAAAGAAAAGAAAAGAAAAGAAATTTAACTCTAAACAGAAAACCAATCATGGGAAGCCAGGCATGGACTCAGCAAGCAGGCTTCCTGACAATGCTGCTATGATCCTTGTTGGATTTAAGGCATATATGATAAGCTACTCACAGTGTGTCTGCCTGCAAGTGCCATTGTTTCCGGTTCTCAGCACTCAAGGACCTTGAAGAGGACCCAAGCCTGTCCTTCCTGCCACCAGCACTAACCTAACAGGCACAGATGAGAACTGCCTATAAGAGGAATTAAAAGGAAGATTTTGCCCTTAATAGCCCTGGGATGAGCAACCTGTTTTTAATCTCTGTTGGAATGAAACCTTTAAAAGGAAATGTAAATAAATGAGTCAGATACCATCAGGGCTGCTTGCCTGAATGTAAGATAACGGAGGAACTGTTTCCCTAAACTCTTCTAGAATAATTAAACCTCTGTGGCCAGAATTAAAGGCTTACCAGAGCAGACATCATGACTGCCATTTCCTTGGCCCAACAGTAAAAGTGAACATTATATCTAGTGGTTAAATCCGCACAGCAAAGCTGTTGCATATCGGTTTAGATGTGGCGGTCATACTGAGATGTTCATGTGTGGGATTCTATTTGACTGAGGTCAGAACTTAAGCCAATCTCCTTTAAAAGGAGAGAAGTGCACCACGTTAATTAATTAGAGTTTACATTGACACACAATAACCCAGCCTGGCTGCTTGTCTAAACGAAAGCCTTTTAAGTTTATTACAGCCATCAGAAGGACGTGCTGGAATTCCGGGCGCCTCTAAGTGCGTTAGTAATGTGAGTCTCACACTTCCTTGGTAGCCATCTCTTGTCTCTTGTGTGGTACTTTTTATAGAATGACAGGTGGGTTTTTATTCTTTTTCTTTTCTCTTTCTCTATTTTTGCTGGGCAAGATCTCCTGAATCCCTGGGTGGCCTCAGATTTGCTATGTAGCCAAAGACTGCCTTGTATTCCTGATCCTCCTGCATCCACCACACAAGTGCTGGGATTACAAGAACATACCATTACGTCTAGTTTACATGACAATTTAATTTTTTTTAATGTGTGTGAGTGTTTTGTCTGCATGTATACCTGGTTTCTACAGAGGCCAGAAGAGGGTGCCTGATCCCCTGGGACAGCTGTAAACCCTATGCAGGTGCTGGGAGTCACACCAGGGTCCTCTGGAAGAGCAGCCAGTGCTCTTAACCACCGAGTCATCTCTTCAGACTCAAAATGGCGATTTTTACAAAAGCACGGGATTTATCTTTTAATAGGGAAACTTAACTAATCAATGGCAAACCTGCTTTATTTGATTGCTAGTATATGTTCAGGCTCTAGAGGGCTTACTTATCTCTAAAGCAACATGTGGGCTGATCTTGCCATCCTCACCTCAGCTGACAGGAGGCTGTCACAACTGTAAACTGGAGTGTACCTTCTCTGTATGCCCTGTGTCTCTTACTCACTTTCCTAGTTTCTTCATTTCCTCGTGCTTTAATTGATCCAAAAGGAACTAACGCCTTTTTAAGACCTCTCCTTAATAGTATTTCCTAGTTACGATTTTTTGTTTCTTCTGGGTATAACTATGTTTCCTCCTGATATTACTGCAATCCTCATGTATGTGTTGTTCCCAATAAAGGTGACATTCTTAAGACAACCACCACAGAAGATGATCTGTTTTGGCTGCTCCCACTTAAGCCATGAGCCTAGTTATTGTGCCTCAGGCACACTGGAAGCTGAGCTCAGATCTCCAGAAGCCTAGAGAACAAGCAGACTTGGAAAATAAGTGCTATGGCACAGTGTGCTGCCATGTCAGACATCCACCAAATACCATACGAAAACCTCAGTAAGGGACAAGGATGCCCATAGGAGATGCCATTTGAACTGAACTTTGAAGGCTTCTTAGTAAAGCCCTGTCTCTTGGCTGGGATTCAGAATCACAGATACAATCTCCACTGGGTAAAAAGAGCTTGCTCGAGTTAATTGTAGTGGGAACAGAGACACCAACCCTATTACAGAATCAAATAACAGAATGGAGCAAAGGTTTGCTGGCTTCCTGTGGCAGAACTCTATATAGTCACACACAAAAATTATGTCTCTGATCACTGGCTTAGTCTTTTTGTGTTTCAACAATGCTCCATCGGCTAGAAAAATGAAGCCAAACAAAAGAGTTCAATATGGTGGAACACAGAGTGAATACTGAGAAAATGTCACATGAAAAAAAAACAAAAAAAACTACAACCTAGAACCCTAGTCATAAGATAGCACACGTACAGACTGGAGAGATGGCTTAGGGATTAAAAAAAAAAATGCTTATTGCTTTCCAGAGTCATGAGTTGAGTTGAGTTCCAGAACCCATATCAGAAGGCTGACAACCACCTGTAACTCCAGCTTCAGAAGATAGGAAGCCTTCTTCTGGCTTACTGGGGCTCCTGCACACAGGTGACAGACAGATACACAAACATACTTAAAAATATAAACAAGAAAGAAGAGCATATATGATATAATTCAAAAGTTGCTGCAAAAGCTTATTGTCTCCATTAGCTTAATGCACAAGAGACCAGCTCAAACAGTTTTAACACCCTCATTTATTTGCTTTGGGTTTTAAAGGGTTTGCACTTTGGGATGGGCTTAGCTAGTGGTTTTTCCAGTCTCACTTGGGTTCACTCACACGTCTGTCTTTAGCCGCCACTCACGGAGGCAGCTCTGCTTCAGAGAGTCTTCCAAGTGTTGTCTGGTATGCTTGAGCACGTGTCCATCGTCACCCAGAATCCTAGCAATAGGCTTGTTCACGTGGAAACAGTATCACCTAAGAGTGTCAGGAGGGGATAAAACAAATTCTTTTCCAAATACAAAATATAGCCCTCTTGAGATTGTTAATGCCTCTTCCTCAGCCAAAAACATGCGATCTTCCACGTTGAATCTTGCTGAAGGTAAACCAGAAGCACGTGTTTGTGCAATGCCCTACGGAAAGTCGGGCAAAGAAATGCAAGCGTGAGCAGTGGTGTACACGAGTTATTACAGACAGCACTCAGACGCTAAAGCAAGAGGATCACCAGCCTGAGGGGGGAGGGGGGAGGGTAATTTACAGTTTTGTCTTCTGTCGACACACCACGACCCATTGTCCCATTGGACTCGACTTACCTAAGTTCAAAGAGGTCATCAAGATATACACAATGTCAGCAAACCTTTCAGTCAAGCACAGGTCTTGTTAAGCTGGCTCTGCGTACAAATAAATGATAAACCTGTATTGAAGGTCAACATATTGAAATACTACATTTCACGGCTTTATGATTTGCTACCAGTGCGCCTTATAGACTTACTAGCTTACTAGCAGACTTCGTATATTTATGACATACAATCATGGTCTTTCCTCCAAAATACAATGACATGGGTCAGGAGAGATGACTCGGAGGTTAAGAGCATGGTTTGCTCTTCCAGGAGACCCAGGTTCCATTCCCAGAACTCACATGGAGACTCACAACTACCTATAACTCCGGCTCTAGAAGATCCAATGCCCTTTCATGGCCTCCACGGGCACACCATGTGTGCACATGTATGTGTAGACACATACATGCAGGCAAAACATGTGAAACAAAAACCAAAAAATTAAAAATACAATGGTGTTATGTAATTGTCTCCTATACCAGGAGGTTTTAATTGTCGTTATTTTTTTATGTGTAAGGATGTTGAGCCTGCATGTATGTGTGCGTGTACCAGGCTCAAAAATGGTTCAGATACCCTGGAAGAATAGTTACAGATGCTTGTGAGCTGCTCTGTGGGTACTGGAAATCAAACTTGGGTCCTCTTAACTGCTGAACCAGCTCTCCATGTACCAGCAAATTTTATACCATGTGCTCATGTGAGTCATAACCTCGGCCTGTAGGCAAGCCAATGGGGCTTGAACTCACAGAGATCTCTCTGCCTGCCTCTGAATACTGGGATTAAAGACATGCACTTGCCAGAGGTGGGCATTTTCCTGATTAATGATTGGTGGGCTGGGGGTGGTGCTGTCTCTAGGCTGGTGGTCATGGAGCTACAAGGAAGCAGGCTAGGCAAGCCCAAGGAGCAAGACAGTAAACTGCATTCCCACATGGCCTCTGCCTCAGTTCCTGAAGCTTCTTGCCTTGATTTCCTGCCTGTGCTTCCTTCAGTAATGGACTGTGATGTGGAAATGTAAGGAAAACAAACTCTTTCCTCCTCCAGTTGCTTTGGTCATGGTGTTTCATCACATCGACAGAAACCCTTACTAAGACAACAGTAGTACGATAGTCAATAAATGCTCTCATCAACAAATTAACCGATTAAGCTAATTCAATCTCAGAAAGGTGAAGATTTTTTTCTAGTGCGGAGAATGGGCTAAGACTGTAGTTAAGGAATGGAACTCTATAATAGAGTACTTGACTCAGCATGTGCAGAGGCTTCAATCCCCAGCACAAGGGAAGTGGGGAAGATTGCCTAACTAGATGTCAAAGCTCAGAGTGGCCAGAGGTCAGCCATGTCTTACCATCCATGTGACTCTTCACAGCAGGAGCAAGGTGTTTGTAAATTTTCTGTGTGTGTGTAATAACAAAGAACACATTACTGACTGTGCTTGCTTTGTGGGGTTGTCGGTTTTCTGTTTATCTCTTTGCTTTCAAGTAGACTGTGCTATGGCAGTTCTAGGTTACAGCAAAAACTGATCAGAAAGTACAGACAGTTCGCAAATACTCTCTGCCCCGATCGCATGGATAATTGTTTCATTGTTTTGTTTTATTTTCACAGCATTCACAGGAGATACAGGTGCCTTTAAATTTTTATGATTTACACCAAAGGAATCTTAAAGATCAAGTTGATGTTGCTAAGTTTCACTTCATGGAGTCACTTCAGAGAGGCAGTGACAGCTGTGTGTCCTGCATACTTTAGTTGCTAGTGTTTTCTTTGAACTAATTCAGTTTTGCTTTGATGTATCCATCTTAAAAAAGAAACTTTTGTCTGCCCTATAGAGACAAAGGCAAATTTTAAAAACAGGTTTAGAATCATTGCAATTAAAAATAAGTTTGCCAAAGGGATGGAGATATAATTTAGTGGTAGAGTATTTGCCCTGGGCTCAGTTCCCAGTAAGAAAAAGTTACTTTAGGGCCAGGCATAATGGAAAATGTCTGTGATGCCAACCTTGGGGAGGCTGAGGCAGAAGGATTATCACCTGTTCTAGGCCAGCCTGTTGTAAATAGTCAGTTCGATGCTGCTTGAGCGTCAGTGAGACCCTGTTCCAACAGAACAGGTTTGCACGCTTCTACTACCTTACATTGATCCATACAAGTGGGTCTGTCACAGTTTAGAAATATTTTGCCTCAACATTAGTGACGATTTCTCTGATGCAATACTAGGGCTAGATGGTATGCAGCAAAGTACTTTGCTCAGGTTGTTTGTGACTGTTTTAAAGTCTTGCCCTCCATCAGACGGAACACTCACAGGGCCTAGTCCATACATCCACCATTTGATAACATGCTTCTCCCATTGATCATGCCGCCTTGTTTGTAGATGAAGAAATTTGTCTTTGTCCACTCTCTGTCACTGTAAGAAATTTCCCAAGATTTGGTGATTCATGAGCAAATAATGGAGGTTACTGGCCTCACAGTTAACAGAGGCTGGGAAGTTCAAGGGCATGAGGCTGCTGTGTCCTTGGCCTCTGGTAAAAGCTTCATGCTGCATCTGAAAATGGCTGGAAAATGGTACAAGCAGGCACCTGTGAAGAAGTCAGAAACTCAAGGAGCTGCCTTGATTTTACAACATCTCAGTCTTGCTCTTGCTGAGACAAATCCAGTGCTCTAGTCCTGGGAATTCATTCACTCCAGAGACAATTAACACAGACCGTTAGGAATGATCTTCATAGGGCCTTTGGGATGGCCCAGCATGGCAAGCCTGGTGACTTAAGTTCAATCCCTGGCACCTACATCATAGAAGAAAACTAACTCCACAAGTTGTCCTCTGACCTCCACACATGATATGCCTGCATGCACGCATGTGTGCACACACAGACACACACAGAGACTGAATGTAACAACAACAACAACAACATACTCATGATCTAACAATATTGCAAGTGCTGCCACCTTTTTTAACATTAGGGACCGTACTCAAATGAGTTTGGGAGGCAGAAACCACAGCTCAACTGGAAGCGAGGCATATTATCTGCCCAGATTTATGCAGAATAAGGGAAAGCTAGGACTTCCCCCGTGCTACAGGCTCCCTGTTCTTTGCCACAGGACCTCCCCAACTTTGAGATAATCCAACACACAGGGCTGTGTGTTGGAAACACATATCTTGAGAGATAGCTCAGTGGTGAAGAGCACTGACTGCTCTTCCAGATGTCCCAAGCTGGGTTCCCAACACCTAGGGAATGTAAGTCTAGTTCCAGGATATCCAACACCCTTTTCTGGCCCCACAGTGCCAGGCACCAGGCATGTACCCTGTGCACAAACGCAGACAAAACACCATACACACAAAGTGAACTGGTAAGAACATTTTAATGATGAGGATAGGCTCTGAGAGCTGCGTCAGGAAGTTATTTCATCGATGAAATCTTACTTGCGTATGAGAGGATGGCTAGGATGTCGTCAGGTCAGACATCAGGAACAAGTCTGTTCCTGAACAAAATATGTTGTCTTTCACGTAGTTCAGGGACATTAAAGGAAACAATAAACTACAAGTTAAAGTTAGAATTATCTCTTGCAAATAAGCATCCACATGCAAAAGCCTTACATATCTTTTTCAATGAACAGCGAGGGTATAGGTTAGTATTTCCCACAGGCTCAGAATTGGGAGTGTCTATGGACACAGCCCTGAGAAGTCTCTTCAAAGTTGATCTCTGTGTGTGCAGACTATGTACATGTTTGTGTTAGCACACATGTGCTCATGGGTGTGTGCGTGGGGAGGCCAGGTGTCTTCCTCTCCTTACCTTGCACTTTAAAGCAGGTTTTTTTCTTTTCATTGAACCCAAAGCTCATTGATTCACCTGGCCCTCAAGCTCCAGGTGTCTACCTACTTTTCCAACACTGGAATTACAAATGCACACAGCCATGTCTGTCTTTTTAGCATGAATATAGTATGCCTAAACTCAGGTCCTCATGCTTGCCTGGCAAGCACTTTACCAGCTGAGCCGTAATCCCACCCCAGGCACTGATCTTTTTGTGGTTTTGTTTTGTTTTTTGAGACAGGATTTCTTTGTGTAGACTTGGCTGTCCTAGAATTATCTCTGTAGTCCAGGATGGCAGTGAACTCACAGAGATCCGCCTACCTTTGCCTCCCAAGTGCTCTGCCCATCAAAACTGATTTTTTTTAATAATTTTTATTTTTTTATATTAATCACAGGTTATTTACTTTGTATCCCAGGTATAATCCCCTCCCTCATTGCCTCCCAATCCCACCCTCCCTCCCTACGCCTTTCCAAGTCCACTGATAGGGGAGGTCCTCCTCCCCTTCATCTGAACCTAGCTTATCAGGAATCTCCAGGACTGGCTGCAATGTCCTCCTCTGTGACCTAGTAAGGCTGCTCCTCCCTCGGGAGTGAGGGGGGTGGAGCATAGGGAGGTCAAAGACCCAGCCATTAAGTTCATAGAACTGATATTTTTTATAGCTCTTTCTATCACTTGTTTACCCGCCTTTGTGAGTGTGTGTGTGTGTGTGTGTGTGTTAGCGGTACAAGAAATGGAATGTATGATCTGGTGCTAGGTAAGGAAGCTTTCTCTAAGCTATATCCACAGGCCCTGTTAATCTACTTTAAAACTAAATAAAAATAAACAGGGCAAATCAGAAGTAGGGTTTATTAGAGCTTTATCGAGTTATTATTTTTTAAGTTATATGTATATGTTATGGTTAGTTTCAAATTGTAACAGGAATAAGTATATGCATTTTACCATTGAAATAAAACTACTTCAGCTAAAAAATAAATGACCTATTTTGTTAAATAGTACTGAAGTAAATCATAATACTTACTGGTGAATATAAATGAGTAAAAATGTAAAAGTGCTGGCAGAAATGGCAGAAACTTGGAATATGCTGCCTCTCCTTGAACTTTTTTTTGTGACATTTGTTGGCCTCTGCTGTGTGTCTACCATGTGTGGCATTCATGACAAAAATGAGAAAACTTGACAGTTAAATCCCAGATTAACCAATGGTGTCATCTTTCTCCTTTGGGGGGAGTCATAACTCACCCTACTGAGGGAATAAATCTCTGCTTATTTCAACAAGCTCTGACTTCCCAGAGGAAGGAGAAACAGGGAAGGAATGAAGGGCAGTCCCTCTGGCAGCATTTGTGTGCTGTTAGGACGAGGGTAGCAAGCAAATGGAACACTATTGGACAGAGCACGCCAGATACTCTGAACATGCTGCAGACACCAAGAGGTGAAATAGAGCAAGAAAGAACCTTTGCTTTTCTACAAATGGGCGGGTGCTGATGGAAGGAGCCCCAGGAAATGGGCAGAGGAATGAGAAAGGATGTTACTGGATCCAGATTCAGTAATACTGTACATAAGCACTTGCTTTTTGCTTTTGCTTCTTGGACCAGAGAACAGGTATAAGGGGGAAAGGGGTTAGAGGATGACAGAAGAATGCCTGTCATTTCTTATTCATATATTTATTCAGTCGACAAATTTATTGATTGTTGTCACCTGTTATGTGCAGAGTGCAAACACCAGGCACGGAGAACAGAGTTCTGACACAACTTATAATCAGTGGAGGATTGGCCATATCAGTTGAAAACTGGCGCCATGATAAATGGCAGCGAGGAACGTCTAGGTGCTGTGAGTAAGGGTTGTTTTCCGTGTTCTTGCTCATCAGATCCATGGATCTAGAGCAGAATTGTAGCATGTTCATGCAGGTAGTCTGACTGCCGCTCTGCCGGGTCTGTGCCACAGGTAGGTGTCCGGCTGTCTGGTCAGAGCTTCTCTGACATTGTGGTGAGGCACTGGGACTACATGGCATATGGAAACCTTTGTACCATGCTTTCTTCTTTCTCAATGCTGCTAGAAGAGTATAAGGCTTCTCAGAAGGTCCCCTGGAATTGGGAAATCTCTGTAATGCTTTCTGTTTTTGTTTTTTTGTTTTGTTTTTTTCTTTTTCTCTGTGTAACAGCTCTGGCTGTCCTGGAACTCACTCTGTAGATCAGGCTGGCCTCTAACTCAGAGATCTGCCTGCCTCTGCCTCCTTAGTGCTGGGATTTAAAGCTACACTCCACCAGGATCAACAATAATTTTTTTAACAGTATTCGTATTGATCACTTGGATATTCAACATAAGGCACCCTGATCACGGTTACTTCTCATTTCTTCCAGGTCGGCCCCCTATCCTTGCGGCCTCCTCCATTAAAAAAAAAAAAAAAAGATTATAAAAACAAGTCCAATCTGTGTCGTACATATAGTCACAGCATTGTCAACCTCCTGGTGGCCAGCCGCTAAAAGGAAAGTGAGCCCTTCCCACCGCTGCCAGTATCCATCTGTTACGGAGAACAACACTTCAGCGTCCTCATCACAAATTTTAAGAGTTCTTTTTGATGGCTTCCTGTCCTAGGTTGTTACTTTGTTGGGGAGGGTGTTGTCAGAGAAGGCTTGTGTGTCTCTTTTTCACCTGTGAGTCTGCAGACATTGATTCCACTGCATAAGAAGCCTCCTTGTCCTTTACAGTCAACAGGAGCATGGAGTATGGACTTCCACGTGGTACCTGATGACAGCACAGACCACGTTATGGCTTCAGGTGGCAACACAGACCAGCGTCATCCACATGGCTTTCAGGGTAACACGGGATGCCACAGACATGACCGTTGGTGGTAGCTCGGACCACGGACATCTGCATGGCCCTCGGTGAGAATAGGGATGAAAGACACTGCAGCAGGACTGTGGAGACTTGGCCCAGGCTGCATCACAGACCACAGACATCAACATGGCCTCTAGCGGTCACACAGAGACAAGACGAAGCATCTCTCACCTGTGGGCACACTGCTCCATTCCTCCATCCTTCCTACCCCTGTTGTGGATATAAGCATGTTTTTGTTTTGGTCCCAGGTGTAGGATGTGGGGCAGATTCCGATGGTCCAAAGCAGCAGACTATTTACCTCATGTGGGCTCTGAGAGGAGCTCTTTGCCAGCTGCAGATAGTTTAAATCTGAGGACTCTGGAGAGAGAATAAATGCCAGAGCCCAGAGAGTGTAGAGGAGCTCAGAGAAAGAACAAGACTGCTCCTGCTTTCCCCCTATGGCTCCTGGTTGCTGTTGTGAGACAAGAAGATGGAGATCTCCTAAAACAAGGATTGGACTGGCTCCAAGTAACCCAATGACCCTAACCAGTAGGAAGCAGCTAAGAGAACTGGGCCCCCTCTCCCATTAACCCTTTCTCTCTCCTACCTGGTTTTGGGGTGTTGGTAGGGATTGGGGTAGAGCAGGGAAAAAAAGATATAAGAAATGTAAATAGAAGTGTTTTTAAAAACAAACACCAGGGCTGGAGAGATGGCTCAGAGGTTAAGAGCACTGTCTGCTCTTCCAGAGATCCTGAGTTCAATTCCCAGCAACCACATGGTGGCTCACAACCATCTATAATGAGATCTGGTGACCTCTCTGGCATACAAGTGTGCATGCAGACACAATATTGCATACATTATAAATACATAAATCTTTTCAAAAAATAAAATAAAAATGAAAACCAACACACCCCTCTATTGAAAATTGCAGTGACATGGAGACTGAATTCAGTCAGTACACACACACACACACACACACAGACACACACACACACTTCTATTGCCCACACAGTTCTACCTGCAAATACTCTTTGCCAGTTGGTCTGGCTCAAGGTCTGTAAAGCACCATAAATACCAGACCATCACGGAGATTTCTTCACCCACAGTCATGCTTCAGGTTCTCATCTTTGGTGATGATGAAATGCTCCCAGATTTGCTGCTACCACAGCCACTAGGCTGCCTCATTTTCCTCCCTAATCTCTCTATGCAATGTTCTTAAAATCACGGTTGTAGTGAGGTGAGGAAATGTTAGCTCATATTTGACTCTGCCATTCATGTAATGTGCTATGTTGGCCAAGTTATACAACCTCTAAAGGAATATAAAAACAACAAACGTAGAAGTGCACTAGGTAAAATGCATCATGTGTCTATGAGCATCGCTAGACTTGGAGTATGAGAAGTCATGGACATGGTTTATGTTTCACAGATAAATTAAGTGAGAACCTGAAGCATTATCAGGGAGCAGAAAGAGGACAAGCCCACTGGTGCCCTGCTTTTGCTCAGAGCAAAACCATGAAATCACAGAGCTAATGATGGGAGTTAGGAAACAGCCATTTACGATGAAGCATGATCTTGCAGCTGAGAGAATCGCCCAGTCCAAAGCCACGGGAAGGGAAGTCTTCTTCTATACCAATAAAGTGGAAGTAGAACCAGAATTTTCTCCCAGAGAACTGAAGTTTCTATTTGTTGTCAGTGAAACAACAACAAAAAGAACAAAATGAGAATTTGTAAAGCCTTTCCCATCTATATTGTCAGCATTAGGCAACCAGCATTATGACATCCAGCATGTATATCATGGTGCTGTCACAAACTTGCTTAAAACCAGTTTTTCTGGCTCATATTTCACTAGTGGAAATTAGTTCTAGCCTAATGGTGCTCCTAGAAGAAGGATTATGGGACTTGACTATTCTTCTCTCCCTCCTCTCCCTTTCTTGCTTTGATCCTTGGCTTGTGACTTAAGGAGCTTTGTACCACCACTTGCTCCTAACATGATGTCAACCCTGCCACAGAACCAAAACAATGAGGCCAACTGATTATGTACTGAAACATTGAAAATGGTGAGTCAGGGCTGGGGAAATGGCTCAACAAGTACACTTGCTGTGCAAGCCTGATGGCTTGAGTCTGTGTCCCCAAAGTCCATTTTTAAAGATTTGACATGTGGAGACCTGTGTCTGTATCCCAGCATGTCTTTGATGAGATGGGACATGGAGCCAGGAGAGCTCTCTGGAAGTCCTTGGGTCCATTACCATGGCAACTGCACAGCAGCATCAAACAGAACCTGCTTCAGACAAGGTGGAAATCAAGGAAGGACACCTAAGGGTGTCCTCTGATTGGCACACAAGTGACACACACACACATACAGGTTCCTATGGTAAAGAGAAGCATACTTCTTTCTGATTTTAAAGGAACAGGAGTCCAGCTTACACCCTTGCTATGGTATGAACTGTAAGACTTTCATTTAAAAAAAATTTTTAAAAGTAATTTTGACAAATTCATTCATGAGTACTGTGTTTACATATATGATGTGATGGCATGTGCCTGGTCTTTTTGAAGCTTGTTCTGCCGTGTTTGGTTGATGTCCTGGGAGGCCTGATCTTCTCTGAAGTGCAGAGGTAGGGTGTGAGTTTGAAGGAGAGGGGAGGTATGCAGGACGGAGGATGGAGGATGGAGGGATGGGAGGGAGGAGAACTGTCAGGATGAAAATATATGATCGAAAAATACATTCTTTAAAAAAGAAAGTATCATCAGGTGTCAGTAGCTTTTGCATGAACAAGTTTCCTCTGTAATCCCTGGGAACTGTTTCCTCTACAGACATGCTACTACCATGAAAACACAAGTATTGTTGAGGAGCATGTGTTTAGGTTGATGGAGGCTCAGATGGGGGGGATGGCAAATTTGTACTTTGAATTCTTATTCTGTACCTGTTTGGCCAGAACAGATATCTTGAAAATTACTTGTATAAATGCTGCTCATCCCATGGGAATTTGCATTTGTGTATTATTTTTCCTTTCAAATTTTCAGGGCACCACTGTGACTTTTCTGCTGCCTACCTGTTTGTATATTATAGTCCTACAAAATGCTCATCCAAATTAACACAATTAAACAAAAATTAGAGAAAGACCCAATATGAAATATCCAACTAATAAATTCATGGTTTCAGTACTAAATGATAATTTCAAAAAAATATTTAAATGTAAATTTTTTTCACAGTCATATGAGTACTGTTTTTACATCATTTTCACTCCTCCTTCTTCCCTGTACAACTCCTGTTACATCCGCTAGCAACTCTCTCTCCAATTCATGATCTCTCCTTTAATTACTGTTACACGCACATGGCTATGTACATATAGACTGCTAGATCCATCTGGCATTGCTCATATGTCACTGTTTAGGGCTGGCCACTTGGAACTGGGTAACCTGTAGTGGGCGTGTCCCTGGTCAAAGACTGATTCTCCCCCTCTCAGAAGCCACTACTTGCCTTTAATTCTTCATTTAGGGGCGGTGGGTCCTTGTGAGATTTCAGCCATCCGGGTTGGCCTGTCAACAGGTGTGATCATTATGCAGCTCTTGTTTAGGCAGCCATAGTATTGAGATTTCCTGAGTTCAGCTCCCTCCCCTATGTAGAAAGCACTATCTATTAGCAGATGTCCTGGTCCTTTGGCTCTTACACTCTTTCTGACCCTTCTTCCAAGATGTTCCCTGAGCCTTAGGTGTTCTTGATGTATCAGCTGAGGTGGATGGAGTCTATGTTACCTAAGATGATCTC
This sequence comes from Meriones unguiculatus, assembly GCF_030254825.1. Lineage (NCBI taxonomy): Eukaryota > Metazoa > Chordata > Mammalia > Rodentia > Muridae > Meriones > Meriones unguiculatus. The sequence goes on along the minus strand of NC_083356.1, from coordinate 93,396,087 downwards.
AAACTCCTAGTCTCAAGCTTATCTTCCAACTGTAGCCTCCCAAGTGCTGGTCCTACCGTGGACATGTCATCCTACCCAGCTCTGAACTCAAATGTTTTAACATTTACTACCTGCTTAGCATTCTTCCACTAATTAACTGATTTTCCTCCCTGGAAATAGTCTTTTGAGCCATTCTGTATGTGAAGAAATGAAAGATATTGTTTCTGCCCTCACAGGTCTTGTTTTCCGAAAGAAGCCAGGTAAAAAGTTAGCTGAGGCAATGGAGACTTAGTGGCTCAGCTTAAAACACAATCAGAAACTAAACAGTATCTTAGAAAGAAACAAAGACAATCTTTAAAACTGGACTCCATTTCCCTCAGTTACCAGATGCTATTACCCTTCATAAAAATGCTAAAATTAAGTTCTGGAAGAAGGAATGAGCAGGATGACTTTAATATGCCATGATCTGTCTGAATAATAATAACAAAATTAAATACTGCTGGTGTGTTCTGGTGTGTGTGTGTGTGTGTGTGTGTGTGTGTTATACAGTGGACACTGTGAATAAGAACATTGCTCAGCTCTCAAACGACAACGTTTGTATTTTGACTTTGACCTTTCCCTAAGTTTAAAATATTTAAGAAAAGTTTTACTGACGTCTTTGTTAAATAAACTTTCCCTTCTACCACCCCAATGTATCTTTTTTCTTATCATATAATTGAACTCATCAGTTTCGTTGTGTTTCCTATTACAGTGAACTTAATGTTTTTATCCCCCCCCCCCCAGTCCAAATTCACATGTTGAAATCCTAACCTCCTTGTGATGGATTTGGGAAAGAGACGGATTACAAGGATGTAGCCTTCACGGAGATAATTGAAAGGAGGAAGTCTTATTTTGGTGCGTGCTCTCAGAGAGACTTGAGCCCATCGTAAGTGGAAAGGCACAGAGGACTAGGGAAGGCAGGTGCTCATGGAAGGAGCTGCTGGCATGTAGCTTATTCACATGGGGGTTGATAGAGAGCAGAGGAGGAGACAGACCCCATGCAGGGGTAACTTCCAAAGGCTGGCTCCTGTTGACTTACTTCAGCCAGGTCCTGCCTGTTTTAGGCTCCAGAGACTTCAAAGTTCATAATCTTGGGACTAAGTGCACAAAAGATGAGGCTGTTCCCTTATTCTAGACTCACACTGTAACAGCACCTGTGAAAGGACGTCAGAAAGCTGACTCACTTCTGCCGTGTGAAAACACAGTATGTCACACCAGATACAATGTGGCAGGGCCTTGCTATCAGCAGGCCCCCAGCATTGTGAGAAAGTGTGTTGTTTACCATCATATCTATGCTTTTTTTGTTACAGCAAACCAGATAAACTAAGAAAACTGTTATGTTTCTTCATTCCCACAGGAATATTGAGTGCTGTGGGACTGAATTGTGTTCTGTTTATTGTTGCATCCCCAGACCTCTCACCCTCTGCATAGTGTGGGTGCTTAGTGAATATTTGCTGGGTGAACCTGACCCTTTGACTTTGCCAAACTCTCCTCATGCTGCACGTGTGCCGCCATTACTTGGCTTGTACGTTTTCTTTCTGTGAAAGCGTGGTTCTCAACTCAGTGGCTTTGCCCATTCGCTTGCCTTGACCAGCTATCCTAGTTAGCTTTCTCTGTTGTTGTGATAAACATTGACCAAAAACAACCCAGGAGAAGAAAAGGGTTTATTTGGCTTACACCATATCACAATCCATCATTGAGGGAAATCAGGGCAGGACCTCCAGCAAAAGATCTGGCTGGGAATTGTGTCACACACTTTCAATCCCGGAACTTGGGAGACAGTGGCAGGCAGATCTCTGTGAGTTTGAGGACACCTTGGTCTGCAGAATGAGTTCCAGGATAGCTAAGGCCACACAGAGAAACCCTGTCTCAAAAAAACAAAAACAAAAACAAGCCCCCCAAAAACCCAACAAATCAACCAACCAACCAACCAAACAAAAAAACCAAATACAAAACAAGAACCAAACACAAACACACATATAACCCCCCACACACACACCCCAAAACCAAAACAAAATAATAGTAATAATAAAAAAGAACAGAACAGAATCCTGAGGCAGGAACTAAAGAAGAAACCATGATGGAACCCTGCTTATCAGATTGCTCCCATGGCTTCTTCACCCTCATTTCTTATATAACCCAGGACCATCTGCCAGGCACCCACCTCAGGGATTAGGTCCTTCGTACATTAATCATTCGTCAAGAAAATACTCACAGGATTACCAGGGACTAATCTAATGGGGGCTGACTTGAGGGTCTGTCTTCCCAGATGACTCAAGCTTGACAAAGAACTAGCTAGCAGACCAATTCACTCATAGCCTTTTGCCCGGCTTATTTACACGGAGCTTCAAGGCTCAGTTTAGTACTTACTAGGATATGCTTGGTGAAGTACTATTCCCCTGTGTTGCCTCTCTAAGTTCTTAACCTTTCCGCTTCTCGTTGATTGTATTGACACAATCTCTTCAGTTTATTTCTCTTTAGTTTGACCATGGGCTTCTCCAAACATTGTCTTAGTCACTCTTCTGTTGCTGTGAAGAGACACCATGATTAAGGCAAGTCCTACAAAGAAAGCATGTAGTTGGGAGCTAGCTTACAGTCTTAGAGGGTTAGTCCGTGATCTTCATGGTGGGGAGCAGAAGCATGGCATTGGAGCTAGAGCTGAGAGCTTTACATCCTGATTGAGAGAGAGAGAGAGAGAGAGAGAGAGAGAGAGAGAGAGAGAGAGAGAATCTGGACCTGCCATGGGCTTTTGAAACCTCGAAGCCCACCCCCAGTGATATACCTCCTCCAACAAAACCATGCCTACTCCAACAAGGCCACACCTCTTAATCTTTCTCAAACTGGGGGCAGAATTTCAAAGATGTGAGCCTATGGGAGCCATTCTCACTCAAACCATCACAGCCATCTTCAAAAATGTATCCCTGGTACTTATATGGGGTTTTTCACTCAGTAAGTGGCTAACTCACTTAAGTGGAACCCAACTGAATTGACTGCTTGTCTTAGTCAGGGTTTCTGTTCCTTCAATGAACAACATGACCAAAAAGCAAGCTGGGGAGGAAAGGGTTTGTTTGGCTTACACTTTCATATGGTTGTTCATCACTGAAAGAAGTCAGGACAGGAACCCAAACAGGGCATGGAACTGAGGGAAGGAGCTGATACAGAGCCCGTGGAGGGGTACAGCTTAGTGGCTTGCTCCCTCTGGCTTGCGCAGCCTGCTTTCGTATAGAATGCAGGACAATCAGCCTAGGGATGGCACCACTCACAATGTTCTGGGCCCTTCCCCGTAAATCGCTAACTAAGAAAATGCCTTAGAGCCAGATCTTACAGAGGCATTTTCTCAACCGAGGTTCCCTCCTTTCAGATAACTCTAGCTTGTGTGTCAAGTTGCCATAAGACTAACCAACACGCTGGGGAAGAGTCGTTATCACTCCCATCGAGTTCCTGAGAACTTTCAGCAAAATGTTACACCAGTGCTCACAGTACAAAATGCTTATTCAACAGTAAGTTTTATTGTTGGCTGGGTGGGGTTCTCTAGAAGAGGTATTTGCCACACCCTAAGCTGTAGTGTCCATGTGATCATTACCAGTCTCTTTGGACTATTTGACAATCTAACTGACATTGTTCAAATTTAAATACAATTAAAAAGTTAGCTCCCCAGTTACCCTCACAACGTTTCAAGTGTTTCACAGGCCTCTGGCCAATAGCTGCTATGTAGATGACTAAAACAAACATTTGTATCGATACAGAATAGTCTTTGGGGCATCATTGGTCTTCGCTCCTACAAATGAGATTCGGACCCTTGCAGCAGTCCTTTAGAAAATAGTTCAAGGTTGTTTTGCAAACCTAACACACTAGAGCACTTTTCAGAGTGTTTGAGAAAACTGGATCCTGATTTCATAAACAATCCCAGCGCTAAAGTTAATTTTAGAAGATAATAGAAAACCCAAAGGATTGTGTTTATAAAACACTGAACCAAGGTGACTGTGGGACAGAGTTATATTGTCTTTCGGCCTGGGAGACTTGATTGCTTAATCACACTTTCACAACTGTCATTAAACATGCCCGTCTGGGTGTTTGTGAGTGGCATGTAAAATCTGAAATCCTGTAAAGTCACTTGAGCCCCTTAAAGCGCCTGACTCAGAGAAGACACTTAAATATAAATGGAAAACTTTTGGGGATAATCCTGAGTATAACGTCCAAGAGTCCCTTGGCACTAAACACTGAAATGCTTGGCATGTGATGATTCTTTGATAATTTTTGGAACTTCATCCTGTTCTACTAGTTTGTGGAGTTGGGACATTACTGAATTTGGCAAATCAAAAATGTAATCAAAACCAGACTCCAGGTTAACGTGAGGCACATTTTAATGAATATTTTAGCATTGGGCTAAGAGGTTGGGCCACAAAAAAAAAATATTATATGCGGCTCATTCTCAGAAAACAAGAATTTAGCGAGCGAAGATGTGGAAAAGAAAAACACTTCATAGCCTAGTTATCTCGCAGTAAATGCACCTTTCACTTCCTGGCAGCCTGTCCATCATTGTTTGTTTTTGAACTGCTTTGTCTCATGTCCAGTTGGTTTGGGGATTCTATCAAGTCCTTCTGTTGACTTCTGAACTCAGCCTCTCCTCTCTGTGTGCAAATCGAATCCTCCTCTTAGTTTATTTGAGACAGAACCCCAGCGTTTTGTGTCTTTCTTTATGCACATGTGTGGGTATGTATATAACACGGGGTGCATGGGCTGGTCAGAGGATACTTTCTGGGAGGTGGTTCTTTCCTTTCAGCATGAGGGCTCCAGAGCTCCAAACAGGTTGTCTGGCGTGGTGGCACTCACCTTACCATTTAATCCACCTTTCTGGCTCTCTTTGAAAAAGTAACTTTTGTAGTGTAGGGAATAATGGATTTCAAACTGGATTAGGCATGTTTAGGGTTGTATGGTTATAGAACAAAATGAAGGCTATCACTGTATTTTCTTTCTTTGTTTGAACTAGAGAATAGCACTTTATTAATTTATCATACGCATATATCTTTTCCTGTTTTATTGGTGTATATTCACTTACATACTAATAGGTTTTATAAAAATAGTTTCATTCAAATCTACCACATACTTTGGTTATATCTATGCCCTACACCTCCCCCTCTTTCTCTCACTTACCTGAAGCTCACTGAATAGGCTAGCCTGTCTGGCCAGTGAGCCCCAGGATCCATCTCCCCCTGCCTTCCCAGAGCTGGGATTGCAACCTTAGGCTACCACAGCTGGATGTTTTTAAAACTTGGATTCTGGGGATCGACTTAAGGTCCTTACAATTACTTTTTGGACTAAGTTCTTGCTCCAGCTTCTTTCATTGGAATTTTGATGGTGATTTCATAAAATCTTTAAAGCATCTTTTGCCAAGATAGCCATTTCATCCTGTTGATTCAGCTGATTCAGCAGCATGGGAAATCTTTCCATCTTCTAGTGTATTCTTTAATTTCTTTCTTTGTAGTTTTAAAATTTTCATCGTGGGGTTCTCTCATTTTCTTGATTAGTTCTGTCTATAGGCTTTTGGTTTTTTTGCTTTGTTTTGTTGAAGCTGTTATGAATGAAATTTGTTTTTTTAATTTCTTTTAAATTATGTTTTTTTAATTGGTATATAAAAAGGCTACTGATCTGATGTGTGAGTGTCTGGTAACTGCATGTCCTAGCGGTTTGAATGAGGTGTCTTGGACATTTGAATATTTGGTCTACAGCTAGCAGCCCTGTTTGGGGAGGCTTAGAAGCTGTGAACTTGCTGAAGGAAGAGAGTCACGGTGGTTGGGATTTGAGTTTTCAAAGCCCAGCTACCATTTCTAATGCTCCCTCTATCTCTAGTGTTTTCTGTTTCTGATTCAAAATGTGAACTCTTAGTCGCTGCTCCAACTGCCTCATGCGTACAGCTTACACTCTTCCATCTTGGAACCTAGTTCTATGAAACCGTAAACCCAAAATAAGTTGCTTTCCTTATGGTGTTTTATCATAGTAAAAGAAAAGTAACTAAAACACATGTGTATACAGCAGAGCTTGCCGGGAGCCAAAGCTAGTTACTGAAGCCAAAGTCAAATAGCGAGACAAAGCTATTTACTGAAGCCAAAGCCAAATAGTGAGCAAAGGTCATTTAGTGGAGACCTAAAGCTATTTAGTGAAGTAGTTATCTAGGACCCTAAGTCATGGATGATAGATTTATGAGGATATCCATCTGTTAGTTTTAGAGCATCCATGAGATATCTTAAGAAAACATCCTTACGGTATCTTGCAGGTGCAATATTCAAGCCATGAAAGCACTCTTGCTATCTCCCGCAGCAGTAATTAAGCCTTCCCCCTTTTCCTTATATAAGTTGGGTAAAATTTTCTAATAAATAAGGCCTTGATCAGACAAACAGACTTGGCTTCCTTCCTTGTGTCTCTTGTCCTACCCCATTCTTTCCACCACCACCCCCAACTCCCTTAGGAACCCGTTGAACTCCCACTGGTCGGGACAAGAGCTGGCCCTGATGATAAAGGCACAGGTGAGCCAGTCTCAAGGGTGTGAAGGTGGGAGAGCTTGCCCAGCCCCTCACCAGTGCTTGGGAGAATGGACCCTCCACCTTGACTGGACAGCACAGTTGACTTTGCTTTGGTAGACATGGCGTGGGTGAGCCTGCCCAAAGAATGAGAGCAGGAGAGCTGACCCTGTCCCTACAGAATTGGGTGAATTAGCCTGGGAAGTACTGAAGAGCTGTCTCTGGTGGTGCAGGTGTAGGACCGGCTGACCAACTCAGCTACCACCCAGGTTTAGATCCAGGACTTTGAGTTATCCACCCCAACATCTACCCTGTATATGAACTACTAAAGTGTGTCAAAGGGCCAGTCCTTCAGATCCAAAGCTGTAGGATCTCCATGACTGAGGGCAACAACAGGATAACAGAAAGGACTCCTGTCGAGGATCTGGTATTGATGGTGTAGCAGAGACCAGAGGCTTCGAACCAGACCAATGACTCTGCAGTGAACATTTGCAAGTAAAGCTGTTTGGACAAAAGGGTATACTGTAGGACACACTACAGCCTCCACAATGAGATGTTTTCTATGCTATGTTTTATTTTGTATATCTTTTTAATTTTTGCTCTCTTTTATTTGCTTTCAGGGGGTGTTGCAAGGGCAGAGGGTGGATATGAAGGGATGGAAGATGAGTGGGACTAAGATACATGATATGAAACTCACAAAAAATCAATAAAACATTTTAAAAAATTAAATTTCATCTATAGTGGGTTCCCTAGTAAGAGGAACAGGGGCTGTCTCTGATCACATCCCCCCCCCGTGAGGTGGGGTAGGCAGCCTTACCATGCTACAGAGGAAGACAATGCAGACAGTCCTGATGAGACCTGATAGGCTAAGGTCATATGGAAGGGGAGGAGGACCTCCCTATCAGTGGACTAGGGGAGGAGTAGAGGAGGAGTAGATGAGGATGGGAAGGTGGGATTGGGAAGGGACAAGGGAGAGGGCTTCAGCTGGTATACAAAGTGAATACATTATAATAAATAAAAAATTTTAAAAATTAGTATTCAGTATACAATGAAATATGAAAACCTAATTTATTTGTTATTAAGAGTCAATCACATGCCACCTTTGAGTATAAAGTTATAATTTAAGTATTTCAGTCCCAGTACCAGGCAAGTGTTAACTAATAATATGCACTAAGAAATTTATATTAGTTCTTTAAATATACATGTTCAATTAATTGTGAGACCTATATGAGCTAATACAAGTAATAAAAAATGCAATACTTGTCATGCAGTATTAAAAAGACACATGTGTATATACACATGCGTACACATGTCTATTGAAACTAAAAGGTGATGTCAAGGGCCTTCATTGTTGGCTCTCTACATTATTATTATTATTATTATTATTATTATTATTATTATTATATTGTTATTATTTTGAGACAAGGCCTATCACCGGAGTTGACCAATTTGACAAGCCTACCTGGGCAGTGATTACTAGGGACCCTCCTACTTCTGTATTCTTAGTGTTACTATTACAGGCACTTGCTACTTACTGTTCCTCGCCAAGAAGCCGTCAACCGCTTGGAGCTGCTCAGCAATTGCTGGCTTTTTACATGGGTGCTGGGGATGCAAATTCAGACACTCATGAGTGGAAAAGGATTTCACTGGACCACCTCCCAGCTCACAGTATTTTATATGTTGAGTTTTGATCTTGTTGCTTTTCTTAAAATGTTTAATAAATCCTAAACATTAAAAAAAACTTAACTTTTTTATTTATTACAATTTATTTACTTTGTATCCCAGGTGTAGCCCCTCCCTCATCTCCTCCTAGTCTCACTCACCCTCCCTCTTCTCCTCCTATGCCCCTCCCCTAGTCCACTGATAGGGGAGGTCCTCCTCCCCTTCCATCTGAACCTAGCCCATCAGGTCTCATCAGGACTGGCTGCATTGTTTTCCTCTGTGGCCTGGTAAGGCTGCCCTTACCAGGCAGGGGCAGGGTGGTGGGGGAGTGATCAAAGAGCCAGCCACTGAGTTTATTAAAGAGACAGTCCCTGTTCCCATTACTAGGATACCCACTTTGGAGACTGAGCTGCTAGGGGTTACATCTGAGTAGGGGTTCTAGGTTATTTCCATGCATGGTCCTTGGTTGGAGTATTGGTCTCTGCAAAGACCCCTGTGCCCAGATTTTTTTGGTTCTCTTGGTCTCCTTGTGGATCTCCTGTCCCCTCCAGGTCTTTCTATCTCAACCTTCTACAATAAGGTTCCCTGCACTCTGCCCAAAGTTTGGTTATGAGTCTCAACATCTGCTTCGATACCCTGCTGGGTAGAGTTTTTAAAACTTTTTATTGATTCTTCATGAGTTTCACATCCTTCACCACAGTCTGGCTTATTTCCCTGTCTTCATGTCCATCCTTCACCCTTCACCCTTACAACCTCCTCCCCAAAATAAAACACATACACAAACAAACAACAACAACAAAAATAACAGCATAGAAAACATCTCATCGTGGAAGCTGCAGTATGTCACAGTATGCTCCACAGTATATCCCTCTGTCTACACATCTTCACTTGCAAATGTTTGTTGCAATGAGTCAGTGGTCTGGTTTGAGGTATCTGGCTTCTGTTATACCATGAATACTGGATCCTCACCCAGACTCCTCCTGGTTATCATGTTGTTGCCCTGTGTCAAGGAGATCCTACAGCTTTGGAACAGCAGGACTGGTCCTTTCACACATCCTAACCGTTTGCAGATGTTATATATTTTGGAGTAGGCCAATTCAGATCCCTATATCTGGGCCTGGGTAGTAGCTGAGCTGGTCAGTGCTCAGGCTTTCCCTTATCTGTACCACCAGAGCGAACACTCCAGCACTGCCTCAGCTAGGCCACCCAGTGCTGCCACTGGCAGAAGGTAGGGTCAGGTCAGCTCTTCTGATCTCACACCCTCAGGGCTTGCTCACATGCTCCCACACCTCCAGAGCCAGCGCCACTGTGATGCCCAGTCTAGGTGCAGGAACCATTCTCCCAAGTGCTGCAGCCTGTGAGGGGCTGGACCAGCTCTCCCACTCTCACACCCTCAGGTCTGGCTCACCTGTGCCTTCACCATCAAGGCCAGCTCTACTGCGTTGCCCAGGCAAGGTGTAGGGTCCTCTCCCCTGGGTGCTACATCTGGTGGGGAGCAGGGCCAGCTCTCCTGTTCTCATGACCCCAGGAGCAGCCCTCCTGGCTACTGAAGATGTGGGGGAGGGAACATCATCCCCACACCCATGCTACCTCACGTCAGATGAGTGTTGGGGCCAACTCTCTTGAGCTCTCGCCCTGGGGGACAGAGCGGGTGGCTGGCTAATCTGTGCCCCTTCCACCAGGGCCAATTCTACAATGCTGCCCAGGTGAGGTGCAGGGTTCACTCTCCTGATCATTTCAGCCAGTAAGGAACAGGGCCGGTCCACCAGCAATCATGACCCCCGGATCGGTTTTCCTGACTGCTGCAGGTGGGGAGGGGTGAAGGAGAAAGAGGGCACCGCCCCTGTATCCACATCACCTCATAGCAGATGAGGGCTAGCTCTTCCTCATTCTGTCCTCAGAGCTGGCTCACCTGCTCTCCCTTGACAGGGGACAGCCCTACTGTGCTTCCCAGGTGACGTGCAGGAACCCATTCTCCAAAGTGCTACAGGCACTGAGGGACAGAGCTCACAACCCCGCGGGCATCTTTCCCAACTGCTAGAGGTGGCTGGGAGTGGCGGCATGGGAGCATCGCTTCTGAGCCCACGCCACCCCACAGCAGATGAATAGCCGGGTCAGTTCTCCCATACTCACACCCTCAGGGCTGGTTCCCCCTCACCTTCACCAGCAGTGTCAGCTCCACTATGCTGCCGGGGCAAGGACCTGCTCTCCCACGCGCTGCCAATGGTGAGGGGTGAAGTGAGCTCTCCAGAGTGCTGTATTCAGTGAGGGGTAGGACCAGTTATGCACATCCATGTGGTCCCAGGTGACTGTCCTGACCACATTCTCTAGTGGTGATATGAGCCGTGGACATTGACACTGACCTTTGCGGATGCTTAGCCACGGACCCAGACATGGCCCTCAGCAGCAGCTGGGACCTCACCATGGCCTCAGGTGGTGGGATTCACCACTCCCAATGGGCTGCTCCTCTCCAGCTTTGAGTCTCCAGTTCCCTCTCACTTCATAATGCTCAAGCTACTCCGCTTCACTTTCTGTCTCGAGCACATCCTCATACCTCGCGATGGCTCCTGCCGCAGGCGGGCCACACAGCTGGTGAGCCCCTGAGTAACATCCTCCATCTCTGCTGTGTGGTGTGGCTCAGCAGTGAGCGGGTGTCTGTGGCTCACCTGTGCTGTGCAGTGGAGGGTAAGTGTGTGGGTGGCTGTTTTCCTCTTTCCCCACTCTGCTGCCTGGACTTGATTGGATTTTTATGAGTCCTAAGCATAAGACAGCTTTGGCCACCAAGTCAGGCGTCGAGCTAGGATGAACAAAGTGAGGCCATTTGCTCTGCCTCTGACTGATATAAGAACACCACCACCAACAAGGTGTCTCTTTGCTCATTGCCCAAAAGGTGGGGCATTTTCTAATAGAGTCTTTAGGGTCCCTTATGAACAGAATCTTAGCGTATGTAAATAGATATAATTTGACTTTTTTTTTCTTGTTTGTATCCCTTTTATTTCTCTTGTCTTATTGCTCTAACTAAAACTTCAAGCACTATCTCGAAAAAGGGAAGAAAGAGTGTATATGCTTGTCTTAGTCCTGATTTTAGAGGAACTGTTTTGTGATTTGCCACATTCTATTTATTCATTTCTCTCTTCTTGAACACCTAAGTTGGTTCTATTAGCTAATGTGAATAGTGATACAATATTCATTAATATGCAAATATCTCTGTGACATACTGACTTTTAGACCTGTCTAAAAGTTACTTTTCTATTACTGTGATAAAAACATATGACCAAGGCAACTTAGAAAAGAAAGCGTTTAATTGGGGGAGGGGGGCTTGCTTACAGTTTCAGAGGGTGAATTTGTGACCGATGTGGCAGCGAGCATGGCAGCAGGCAGGTAAGCATGGTGCTGGAGCAGCAGTTGAAAGCTTACACCTGATCCGCAAGCATGGGCAGAGAGAGGGCACTAACTGGAAAAGGCACAGGCTTTTGATACCCAAAGCCCACCCTCAGTCAAACTTCCTCTAACAAGGCCACTCCTCCTAATCCTGCCCAAACATTTCCACTAACTGGCAAAAACAATTAAAATATATAAGCCTCTGGGGGCCAGTACCATTCAAATCACCACTATTTCTTTCAGTAAATACCCAGGAGTAGTATTTGGATTACATGTAGATCTATGTCTAGTTTTTTTTAGGAACCTTCCTATTTATGTCCTTAGTGGCTGAGACTAACTTTTATTCCCAGCAGTGGTGTAGAAAAGCCCACTTATGTCCATATACTTGACTGCATTTTATCTTTTGTATGTAAACCAGCTTTCACCTTTATGATATACGTACCAAATAACTGTTCTAAGTAAAACTTTCCCTTCAAGTTTGAGTTTCGCTTTTTTCTTGACAGATATAAATAATAACTGTGTAGTAATGTATGTTTTATCAACCAGAATAGGCTGGTAGAGATGCATGCAGACTTGTATTGAAACCCAGACCAATGAAGAGAAGATTCTGCTGCTGTGGAGGTCATTGGGAGAGTAAGGGTTGAGAGGGAGCTGCAGAGATCAGTCCAGCTGGGAGATGAAAGGGCAAAAGCAGCTGGGAGCAGGAATGGCAGGTCTAGGTCCATGGGTAAAAGTGAGCAAACGTCGGCTAGTCCAGCCATTCAACAACAGGGGACTGACCTAAGCTGAAGCCCCAGGGACAGTCAGGAGTGCTTTGCCTATTTTTCCTTGATACATACACCAGGTATCAGATGGCAGGTGGGTGTGATGCTACGGTCACTGCATTGCTAGTGCCCACCTCTTCATGGGGCAGAGGTGAGGCAGCTAGACCTTCTTTTTGGTATGGTCTGCCTGATTAGTTTCGGAGCCTGGTTTCCCTGATATGATTTTAATATGCCCATGTGACATTCCAGTCTCAATTTACCTTAAGAAATTTATAAATGGCACCCTTTCTACTCACAGGAATAAGTCACATATCAGTCTGTGCTATACGGGTGGTGCTGGACAGAAGTGAGGCACCACCCTCAAGGCAGAATCAAAAGCTGCTCATAAACTGGAACTGTCCAGCTGTCAAGGTGGCGATAGGAAATCAAGATAGTCTGGCTTGGCACTCCTAGCAAGCTTCGTCCTCTACTGACACAGAGGGCCTTCCCTTCTTTCTCTCCTGTCACTCCCATTGTAGGAGGAATTTTCAAATGGATTTTGAGTCTTGTGAATTTTTTTTAGCTTCTTAATATCTGGAATTCCTTGCCATAGCCTAAGATTGAAGTATGGGACCTATTGAAAGGCCTTGGTCCATTTGCAAGGACATCGAGAAATAGGCAAAGATTGCCAAACAGCTTGAAGAACTCATCCAGTGTTTTCTACTGGACAGGACGCGATCTCCGAGCAACTAAAATGACGTGTACAAGATGGAACCAGGCAATAAGTTCAGTCTGGATGAGGGAGGGCCACAGGAGACCAACAAGCTGCCGTCAACCGGTGGCCACAGGGAATGAGTCATTTTTCCTCAGGGATGTGGCCACTCACGGATCGGTTGCACACTTGAATGCAGGCAGCGCTAATTGGACTTGGGGGGGCATAAGAAAAAAAGAAACACATGAAGGTGGGAGCAGCATGTACTGAGGAGGTCTGGCGGAGTGGGGGGAGGACTCGGAGTGCATATGACCAAGATACATTTTAACTGTGTGAGAAAAATAAATGAATAAATTAAAAATATGTAACCGCATTCGATGTTAATGCTCAAGATAAAAGCGGCCAGCTTGGCTCCAGTCATGCTCAGCTACGTGAGTACAGCTGTAGCAGAGGCAGAGTTGGAGCCATGTCTCAATGAGGGTTTTGCTAAGAAAGGCTACAGGAAGAATATCACACCCAAGGACTGGTGACAATAATTAACCACGAAGGACCAATACACCAGTACGAAAGAAGATGTGAAAGGTGTGGGGTAGGGCAAAGGCGTCATGGAGTGCACATTCTGGAAGGACTGGAGTTAAGGATAAGAATCTCTCTGTGGATGGCATAGGCATGAGTGCTGTTAAACAACCACAGAGGGCTCAGATGTGATGGCACATGTCTGGAATCCTAGGTGAAGGCAGGAGGACATGGAGCTCCAAGAGCATAAAGCATTCAAGGCCATACTGAGGCCCTGCACACAGACACACACAGACACACACACACCTACATATGTGTGTGTCTATATATGTGCATGCATATATATATACATACGTGAACCAAGTACCGGGGATTCAAAGACTTTTCTTCTCCCAAATATTGTGAAAGAAATCACAATTTCATCCCCCCCCCAACACAACCCATCGTTTACTGTGGAGTGTGAATATAGTTTCAGCAATTACAATTTGTGGTATTGCCCTATTTGGAAACCTTGTCACATTTTTGTAGTACCTTTTTCTTCCTCTTTTTGACACCTTTTATTGGCTCCATATGGTGAACATATGTGCTTGCCTTACAGGACTCTGCACTGAATGATTTATTTGCTGCTACAGCTGACTGGAGTAAGAGATTTGATATGCAAAAAAAAAAAAAAAAAAAAAAAAAAAGGTTTGAACAGCATATGATAAAAATGTCCAACTGAAGAGATTTACATGACTGACTTAGTGTTAGCCATGGCACTGCTAACTTCTCAAGTAACTAACTTTAAATGATAACAACCAGTTTTTTCCTGCTCTGTATCATTTATTCATTCATTTCCTTAATATGAGTAGCAACCAAAAGCCAAGACAATAGCAGGTGATAGAGATGTAGAAATGAAAGACAAGACCCTACCCAGACTAGCAGCAAACAAGTAAAAGATAATAAGGGTTCTGATGAAAGTAAATACAGAGATCAAAGGGGATATGTTCTCTCCTTGGAGGCCAATAGGAAGTCGGGAAAGATACCCCAGAGGCATTGATTGGCATCTGAGCTAAGGGTCAAAAGTCTAGGCACAGTAGGTACCTTGAAGTCATAAAGTCAAACATAAACTTTGGGCAAGAGGAATGTCCTCTTAAGTGCTTACGAGTTATTTCCAAGGAAGTCAGCAAAGTGGCGCTTTGCAGCCGACCTGAGACACCGGGAGAATCGGCGCCAAGGAGAGCGCCACAGAGCACAGGGCAGACATATTGTTCGGACGGCAGGGTGGAAGATGGGGCGAGGACGTGAGCGAGCGGTTACAGGATGGCTGCCAGTCCTGTGGGCAATGATTAAACAAAGGCTGAGGCAGCGTGCGCCTCGGCTGCTGCATGTGGAGACCGTAGGAAGGTGATTATCTGAGGACTGATGGGGAGGGATGTTTTCCTTTCTTCCCCGGGCACGCACTCTACCAGCTGAGCCCCAGGGAAGCTCTGCGTTTTTAAGCTCAAAGCTCATCCGTGTGACTCACATTCCAAATGACAAAAAGATGGCACGCCGAGGACTGTTGAGCGTTTTGCCTTAGTAAAAGAGTGGCAGTTGTGGAGTGCCTGGTCATGACCGGGTCACACTAACTCAGCCTCAAGGCTGAGGGAGACTGACCCAGCTAGGGACCAGAAGTCACATGACAAAGAAAAAACAAACCTGTCATTGTAAAGAGAGAGAGAGAAAAAAACTCATAAAATTCCAATGTTTAGTGTGTAAGGAGAAGGCTAGGGACGCACAGCTGTGGGAAAAGCTGCTTGAAGTCACACTTCCTGTCACACAGCTGCCCGTTGAGCTCTGCTGACTCAGCTCCTCTCTGTCCTTGCCTCCCGCGGGGAACCTCAGGCAAGCAGCTGCAGTGAGTGACAGGGAGAACGAGCGGGGTCCTGATGCCGGACAGATGCCCGGAATAAACACAAAACACAGAATCAGTGTCAAGACTGTAGAGTCAGTGGTAAGACACTGACTGAAATACTGTTTTGCTCACCAGAGACTTCTGACCTCCTTTTGCAGCCCTTTCTTGGGAGACACATATGTGGCTTTCAAAGCATAGAGCATCGTTTGTGTGTGTGTGTGTTAGGTGTTTAGGAGCAGTAAGATGAATACAAGAGAAGAAAAAGAAGAAGAAGAAATACAGAACAAATTTGGCTCTCTCTGAAGGATTAAAGCTGTGCGGAAGAATTGCTACTAATCCTTTGTGTGATCTGTGAGCCAAGGGATGTGAGGTTTTAGTATAGTTGTTGCCATTTTCCACATGTGACAGGGTTCTCGTCACAACAGGGCTGGCACACATATGAACTCACAGAGACTGTGGCCGCATGCATAGAGCCTGCACGGGTCTGCACCGGATGGGGTCCTAGAGCTGAAAGGAGAAGTGGACGCATGCCCCCATCCCTAACCCAGAAGCTATCTTCAAGTGATAGCTTGCAAATGAAAAGTGAGTTTTCCTCAAGGGAGTCTCCCTGGGGGAAACAAACCATTCTTAAGGTAGGCCCCCATGACCTACAGTAGATGGGACACAAACCAAACTTAAGGTATCTTTGGAGGTTCTTTGTCTCATGATTCAAAGAGAAAGGCATCTATCTATATATCTACCTACCTACCTACCTATCTGTTACCTTACAAGTGCTTTGCATATATTTTATGCTTCCATTTTTGTGTTTTAATGGGCTTCTTGGGTGTGTGAACCTGTGAGTGTCTGCATCTATATGCATGTGTGTGTGTGTGTGTGTGTGTGTGTGTGTGTGTGCTTTTTCTTTGGCTCTTTTTCTTGTTTGTTTGTTTTTATTGTATTTTACCTTATTTTATGTTATCATTATTCAGTAGATGCCTGTTTGTTTTCTAAGAAGAGACAGATGGGAGGTGGATTCAGATGGAAGGGGAGGTGGGGAGGAACTGGGAGGGGTAAGGAGAGAAGAAACCATAGCTAGATTATATTGTGTGGGGAAAAAAAATCTATTTTTCAATTAAAAAAAAATGAAGGCTGGTATAAAATTTCAAGATACATTAGTATTCACAGATTTGCTCTTTAACCACTATTAACCCTTTCGTGTTTCCATGAAGTACTCATTTGAACTTCAGAATTACTGTCTTTGCCTCATCCCACTGTTGTAGGTTAGGGGTGATAGTACCTAAACTCCCAGATAATGGGTGAATAAGGCCATCTAAGGTCCATTCGTGAATGAACAAATATCTTTTAAACTAACCCAGGTTCACTGAGACCGCAGATGTGTCTGCCCCCACTCTAACCACAGGATAGTATGAGAAGATGTAGAATTCCCCAAGGAGAATGGTCCTAGAAAGCAGTGGATTCTTGCAGAGGCACTGTTGGCATCATATTGAAAATCTATTTTCTGCTGCTCTGTCGTCAGAACCCTGGCTGTGTTTAGGCGCCCACCCTCCTCCACATGTTTATGGGCTGCAGGTAAAGGTTAGTGAAGGGAAGCCAGGGAAGGAGTGCAGAGGGGATCCTATTTAAGGACAGTGTGGTCAGCATGCCTCGGCCCAAGGGTGGGAAGGGGGATGGCTACAAAAGAAAGAAGTAGAGATGGCTTATGGAAGAATTATCATATACAAGGAAGAGACAAAAGCAGTATCGTATTACGAATGATGGGAACCAGATCGATTACTATTGAGGAAGAGATGAAAAGTGGTGAATGCTGTGACGTTGAAGTTAAACTGGCCACAGTGTGAATTCACAGCTTTCTGTTCACCTACGCATAGAAATATAGAAATTAGCTTTCGTGGCTCTCCATATCAGACTCAATCAATTGTATACATCAGTTTCTGTTGAAGGCTTTTGGTTTGAATGTAAAATGTCCCCATAGGCTCAAGTGTTGACCATTTAGTGGTGGTATCTCTATTTGGGCAGGTGGAAAAGTGATGAAGTAGGTCCTCACTAGATGACATAAGTCACTGGAGCGTAATATTGAAGGTCTTTCTTCACCCGCTGCTTTCTAACTGCCATGGGATGAACAGACTTCTTTGCCATATTCTCCCACCTCCATGATGTTCTGGCTTCCTGTGCTCCCAGACTCAGTGAATGGACACAAGGACTATAGGCTGGAAATCTCTGCTGCTATGAGCCAAAACAAACCCTCCCTCTTTCAAAATGTTCCCAATGTGCATTTTGTTACAGCAAGAAGAAAAGTAGCTAATCTGTCAAGGGGTGACTATACATTTACATGTGTGTGTGCACACACTTATCCCCTAACTTTTAAGTTTATAAAAGACAACTCCGCAGCAAGAGCAAACCCAGGACATCTTATCAATGGCTGAGTCTAGGCAAGGAGAGTCCAAGATGAATCTTGTAGGAGCAGAAGGTAAAGGAGTGTTCTTAGATGAATGTGTTTTGAGTTAGGTGTTCTGCTGTTGTTTTGTTTGTTTGTTTGTTTGTTTGTTTGTTTTTTGAGACAAGATCTCACTGTGTAGTTTAGGATGGCTTTAGATTTGCTCTGTAGATCAGGCCGACCTCCTTGCCTCTGCATCCCAAGCGCTGGGATTACAAAAGTCTGCCCTGTGTTGCCCTGGCTGTCTGGAACTTGCTTTGAAAACCATGCTGGCTTTGAACTCAGAGATCAGAGTTCATTTGGCCTAAAACCAATTGTAATAGACCCCATAGGATTAAGGTGGGAGAAGCTGAACAACAAGATCATCTTAATCCATTACAACCAGGCAGTGGTGGCACTTACCTTTAATTCTAGCACTGTAGAGGCAGAGGCAGGTGGATCTCTATAAGTCTGAGGCCAGCATTGTCTACAGAGCAAGTTCCAGGACAGCCAAGGCTACGGAGAGAAACCCTGTCTCGAACGTACTCTCTCCCCTCAAAAAAAATAAATTACAACTTGAATAAAATAAGAATTTTAGTTCATACTAAAGTAAACAAACAAGACAGAAGCGAAAATTCTCCTTTACAGTAGGATTCCAATGAATAGATATAGAAGGAATGGTGAAAACAAGGAATTACCCTTTGGCGAACACTATAATAGTTATTCCAGGCAAGAATCATCAGTGCATGCTAACATTAGAGAACAAAAGTGTTACAAATGTTTGCTTAGATGGCCTCAAAATATCTTCCCATTAGCCAGTTGTTCAGTAACCAACTCGCGGGGAAAAAACTGGCAGACACCACTTGAATCAGGGCATTGAAATTAAGATCACCAGTAAATAGAGCGTGCGAGGTTCCACGGGTACAGAATCATTTTTTATTACACTGAGGTCCAAACACACAGCCTTAATTGTGACTTAAATTGGGAGTGCATGCTAATTGGTCAGGACTCATCAGAAATACGAAAGCCAATAAAACCAACCCCTGTTCCAGACTAAGCAAGCTCTAGACTGGCTGCAAGTTAGAAACGGAATCCACAGGACAACTTCAAGTCAAGTACTACAGTTGCATATTTAGAGCATGTTAAGAAGAAAGATGCATCATAACAAACTGTTGTTTCCTTTTATCTTCTTAGTGGCGTTACCAGAAGATTTTCAGGTACATAGCAGGGCTGTAGATTTGCAGTGTCTCCCCGAGGTTCCAGTGTGTCCTCTCTGAGAAGCTGCAATGTTTGGAACATACCCAGGGCCTTTACAGGGTGAGGCCCTGAATCAAAAGTGTGTCTCAGGCTGGTGCATCCCGCGTAGGGGCCCTGGAAATGTCCTCTCGACAGCGGTGATCCGTGCTCATGTAGAGAGCAGTGGCAGCACAGTGTCCTCAGTTAAGAGGGCTCCTGCTCATTCATCTTGCCTCTGTCCCAGTCACTCGTACAATGGAGAACCAAGTCTGGGACCCCTGAACAGGCTGTGGCAGCATGGCCTTGGGAGCATGAGAGACCCTGAAATGACAGGAACAGGGAGAACAGCGGGCTGTGTTTCTCAGAAAAGGAAGAGCTTGCTGGCCTTCCCCACACAATGTGCCAACACTTACTGGGTTGCTATGTGTTTCCGTGTCTGTGATACACTCTCTGGCGAATCTAAAGCCCAGGTGCCGTGATCTGTGGAAGAGGTCAGAGCTTCCTAGATTTTACCATTCTGCCAGGTAGAGCACATCAATTACAAAGAACAATATTATTTTTAGGACAGTCGTCTCAACATATGGCGTCAGCACCTCAGCTCCCTCTTTTGCAGTTCTAATATCAGTTTGCTGAATAAGGATTTTAATGATATCTGTGTTTTGCTATGGAAGACTTAGGTAAAGAGGTAGTTTTGGAGCAGAGAAAAAAGCCTCTTTGGTCTAGCTGCTTGGCTGTCAACCCTTCTAGAAAATTATCAGCCATTTTTATTCAGAAATTAAGAGAACAATTAAAGAAGTATATGATCTATATTGCTAAGTATGTAAAATTATATAGATATTGCTATGGAGCAAGTAAAGGATAGATGCCTTCAACAATTTTATTATTGAATTTCTATACAATATTTTATCAAAAAATAATTTATTTTATTTCTTTTTTTTTTTTTTTGTGTAGCCTTGGCTGTCCTGGACTTCCTTTGTAGATTAGGCTGGCTCATAGAGATCCACCTGCCTCTGATTCCCTGAGGGCTGGGGTCACAGGCTTGTGTCACCATGCCCAGCCATTTTTGTTTTGTTTTGTTTGTTTGTTTTGTTTTGTTTTGTTTTGTTTTCAAGATAGGGTTTCTCTGTGTAGCCCTGGCTGTCTGGAACTTGCTTGAAAACCACGCTGGCTTTGAACTCAGAGATCAAAGATCCACCTGCTTCTGCCTCCCATGTGGCAGAATTAAAGGTATGCACCACCATGACTGTATAATAGAACTATTTTAAAAGAATTCCGAAATTGAAAATTTTGTTTGCTTGCTTGTTTGTTTGTTTGTTGACACAGAATTTGGCTATGTAGCCTAGGCTGGCCACAAACCATGTTCCTTCTGCCTTGGCCTTCTAATTGCTGGAATTATGAGTGTATGCCGCCATACCCAGCCACAGCTGTAACATTTATCTAGAGCTTATTTTGTGTGACGTTATGTTCAGCTACAATGAGTCATCATGTCGTGGATTTAAGAGTGAAATCAAAAGTCAAACTCCTTTCTTGAATTTCTCAGTTGAGGAAGGGATGGAAGGAATCTATATGAAGAAGGAGCTAATAAACCCACCCTGGCTCAAATATAAACCAGCCAAATACATGCCAAAGGCAAGTGAATGTCAAGGTTTACAAAGTGATAGAAAGTTTTATCATTGCCTGTGGAGAATGCCGCCATATCAAAAAGTCTTTATGAGCCGAGTGCTGGTGGTGCATGCCTTTAGTCCTAGCCCTTGGGAGGCAGAGGCAGGGGGGTCTCTGAGTTATCTGCAGAGCAACAACCTCAAAAAAGGCTTTATGAGAGGTTGATGATCTTACTCAAGGTTTGCCCAACATCAATGGGCTTTTGAATTATGTGTTTGTTTCAGGTATTTGATGGGCTTGGTGGAAGAAAGAAAGAAAGAAAGAAAGAAAGAAAGAAAGAAAGAAAGAAAGAAAGGAAGGAAGGAAGGAAGGAAGGAAGGAAGGAGAAAAGCAGGCTAGGGAGATAGCTCAGTGGTTAAAGGCACTTTATGCTCTGGCAGAGGACACAGTTTAGTTCCCAGGACCCATGTTGGGAGGCTGAGCTGCCTGTAGCTCTAGCTGAAGAAGCTCTAATGACCTCTTCTGGCCTGTACAGAAACATGCATATACATGTATACTCATACACACACACACACACACACACACACACACACACACACACATACACACACCATAAAAAGAAACAAATCTTTTTAAAAGAAAACAAAAAGAAACGGTAAGCACAGCAGCACATACTTTAATCCCGAGGCAGGAGTGGCACTTTGGAGTGTGAGGTCGGCCTGTGCACCATCATGAGAAGCTGTCTTCTAAACAAACAAAAAAAGCCCAGATAGAGTACTTGCCTAGCAACACAAAGGCTTAGGTTTCGTCCCTGATACTACAAAAAGAAGTGAAGAAAGACCTAGAAAGCATCAATCTCAAGCTGGAGTGTTTATTGTCACTGATGCTAGGCATCTTCTTTGAAGTCTTTTTTTTTGTGCTTGAATACTGAGATTGAGTGTAATGACCTTGTGTTTAATTTGATCACGTAATTGGGTCATTTTGCTAAAGGCTGTTTTTAAAAAATTGTGCCATGGTTACCTATTGTCCAACTCTTTATACCTAAAACTAGGCAGATAGATAAACTATTCAGGTTTTTAGTCATAAGTTTCTAGAAATCAAGTAATCCAGAGAGTTAATAGTACTAAAGGCATAGCATTGTAGTCTGTTAGCTATTTACTCTTCTCCTGCCACCTAAATCCATGCCATTCATCTTTGCTGCCTACAAACCTGAGTAGGAAATCACCAGGGAAATTTCTGGAATTTTTGTGTGGAGGGGAAAACCTATCCACTGTCACTGTAGCCCTGTTGCAATCATTGAGAGCCTCTCCTGTTCATCCAAATTGGGAGAGTCCTGCCCTGCCTTTTGGGCTTGGCTTCATGTCATTCTTCAGTACTGCTTTGGTTGCCCTAGAACCCTGCCAACCAGACCTCTCTAGGATGCTGGCCTGAGTCCCAGGCTGAGCTCTGCGATGGAAAAGCTCTCAGCAGAAAGAGCCAAGACTACCAGACCAACAACATTGCCTAAATACGATCGTCTTTCTGTCCGGTGGATGTGGGATAGATCGGTGCCTTTCGTTTGTGTGTGGGAATGTTTTGGTGAGATCTATATAATCTGACAGAAGTCCCAGAACATTTGCCTAGTAAGACTCTTCAGTTGTGTCTCCTGGGAGAGATGCCAGGCGGAAGTCCTTTCTTCCAGCGTGGATTCAGCACAGGAAGCAGCAAGCTGCCCTTTCCCACCCTTTTCATTCACACAGTTGTTCCAGGGAAGAACCTAGAACTATTCACCCCTTGCCCTGCCCACCGCCACTGCTGAGCCTACCAGTCAGTGCCAGTAACTGCGGCCTGTTTAAAGCCCAGATATGGCCACACCGCAGAGGATGGATTCATTTTAGGACCTAGACTGCTCAGAAGGCCTCACACAGAACACAAGCAAGCAGATTACAACGGTGAGTAATGACCTCAGGGAGTCAGAGCTTCAAGTTTGGAAACGTTTTCTGTCAAAGCCTTTCATGACTCATTGACCAGCTCATTTAATAGGCCTCATCAAAAAAAGCACAAGGGCTAGACGCCTATTGATAAATTTTCATCCCATTGGTAATGGCATCTTAAGATACTTGAAAATACTTGCCTATGTTTAAGATTCTGTTCTGAATCAGGGTAAATCCATGGAGAAGCTGAAGGTCATCTCACTGGCTCACATCCAGCCACTAGGATGGGTTTAGTCAAGACTATCAGAAGATCAATTTTCCCTCCGATACTCACAGTGCTGGGGATCAAGCTGAATACGCCCTATCATCAAGCTAGACCCTCGAGCCATAGAGCAAGCATCTTTTATAAACAGTGACTGTTGTAATGTCCAACAAGATACAGTGATTTCAGTTAAGCAAGCAGCAGACCTGGCGCTGATCACTAGCAATGATAGCCAAGGTGGAGTGCCTTGTTCAGGCTAGACAGACTGGCAGTGGGGTCATACGCAGCAGCCTTCCTTCATTTCAGTCCCAGCTGACTGCCACGAGTCAAGCTACTCAACTTCTCTGTGCCTCAGTTTCCCCTTCTCCAACTTACAGATTTGTTATACAGGAAAAAATGAGCTAATCCATGTTAAATACCTAAAAAGATATACAGACAATGGTATAGGTGTTCATTAAACATCAACTGCCATGGGGATGTTAATGGACTTATTCTTCGTGCCTTATTTAGTCATGTGATCTTAAATATGGCTTCCCTTAAACTGGAGAGGTGGCTCAGTGGTTAAGAGCACTAGCTGCTCTTCCAGAGGACCCAGGTTTTGTTCCCAGCACCCACATGATGGCTCGAAGCCATCTCTAACTTCAGTTCAGGTCATCATCATCAGTTCAGGGCATCATTAGATGCCCTCTTCTGACCCTTGGTACCATTCACTCATATGGTATACAAACACAGGTACAGGTAAAATGTTTATATACACACAAACACACATACAAAAATACTTATCCTTTATAAAGTGGCTTGCCTAACATTCTGGGATATTGGCCAAATTTATTCTTTTGTTTTGTTTTTTTCAAGAGAGGATTTTTTCTCTGTGTCACCCTGGCTGTCCTGGAATTTTCTCTACAGACCAGGCTCGCCTTGAACTCAGGGATCCCCCTGCCTCTGCTGCCTGAGTGCTGGGATTAAAGGTGTGTGTCACCACTGCCCGGCGTATTGGGTAACAATTGGAGATGCCAGGTAGCAGTGCCTAGCTGTTTGCACACGATGCTGTGGTGGAATTATGATATGCAAAGCCCACTGCATGATTCCCAGGCCCACCATACAACTTACAACAGGGTTTTCATTGCTCTGTGCTAATGAATATCTTATTAGATCCTTTGATCAGTATTTTTGCTTTTGAAGATGGGTTAGTATTTTTGAATTTTTAATTCAAAAGACAAGGAAGCTCTTTGTATATTTAACGCATATATTATGTAGATGTGGCAATTATACTGCACACATACATGTTTAATGTGCAAATTACATATGAGAGGTAGTTCAAACACAGCACACACGAGTGCAACCCTTCAATTCCAAAGCTCATATAAAAAAAAACAATGAAATATTTATGTCAACACATCATAGACATCATATTTGCATATTATATGCTGTAATGATGAGGCAATTTCCATACATATTCATGCATAAACACATCTGAACATGAATATATAAAAGTAGTTTTATTTGTACTGTATAACAGTTATTCAAAAGAGATAGGACGGGAAATTCTGTCGATTTACTAAGTCATAGTCAAACAGTATTGTTAAATTTAGGTTTATATCCCTAAATACCAGCGTTTTGTTGTGTTTTGTTTTGTTTTGTTTTCAGACAGGGTTAGCCCAGACCAGAATCTAACTCCCTATGAACTTGAGGATAATCTTGGACTTCTGATCCTCCTGCCTCCACCTTCCTGAGATGATAGGCAATATGGCATCACTGTTGGCTTAACCAATACTGAGGACTGAACCACCCAGGGCTTCATGCAAATTAGGCAACTGCTACACTAACTATGCTCCATCCTTAGCCCTACAACTTATATTTAATAATTGTTTTTCTACCTCATTTATATAAATGTGGTCTTTCTTTGGCAATTACAATCATACATTTAAAATACAGAAAAGCTTCCAAGGTAAGTAGGGTAAGTACGGCCTACTTGTACCCGTGCCCCATTCAGAAAGGCTGACACACCACTGCAGGTTAGCAGCAGCCCTCCTTGCAACGGGAGCTGAGAATACTGGCAATTTCAGGGTTCAGTGTGTTTCTACTTAATATTCTGGGGAAAAGGAGAGTGCCCAGTACTCAATTAGAACAAACAAACAAAACTCACATGTTCCCCTCCCCTGTCTGGGCACTTCCTGCTCCACGCCCTGTAGGAAATAGTTTGTTTTGGTGAGGTTTGAAGAAGGACGTGTTTGGCTCCCTTCTGGAAAGTCTTGAAAAACTATAGTGGTCATACAAATAACTCTTTCACTATGGACCTGTCTTAGTTAGAAGAACTATTGCCATGACAACACACCATGACTAAAATCAAGGTAGGAAGAAAAGGGTTTACTTCCCTTGCCCTTCGATATCACAGTCAACCATCAAAGGAAGTCAGAGCAGGAACTCAAGACAGGAGCCTAGAAGCAGCAATTGAAGCAGAGGCCATAGAAGAAGGCTGCTTACTGGCATATTCCTCAACTTCCTCAACCTGCTTTCATACAGCATCCTGAACTACTAGCATGGGGGTGCTACCACCCATAGTGAGCTGGATCCTCCTACATCAACTATTAATCAGGAAAATGTCTGAAAGACTTGCCTATAGGCCAATATTATGGAGGCATTTCTTCAATTAAGAGTCCCCCTTCCCAAATGACTCTAGCATGTGTCAAGTTGACATGAAACAAACCAACCATAGGTCCTCTCTGGTTTTCCAAGATATGATAACTTAGCAGGCAGGCTGATTGATGTGGGAGGGGGGTGGTCAATGACTGATGAAGGGGAAAGGGCCTCTTTACAATCTCTTTTAGCCACTGAAAACTATATAGGCAAATTGTCTTAGCCAGTGTTCTATAGCTGTGAAGAGACACCATGACCACGGCAACTCATAAAAGAAAGCATTTAATTGGCGCTTGCTCACATTCGGAAGTTTGGTCCATTTTTGTCATACAGGAAGCACAGAGGCATGCAGGCAGACATGGTGCTGGAGAAGTAGGTGGAGAGTTCTATATCTGAATAGGCAGGAAGCAGGAAGAGAGAGAATATTGGACCTGGCTTGAGCATTTGAAACCCCACCCCTAGTGACATACTTCCTCCAACAAGAACACATCTACTCCAACAAGGCCATGCCTCCTAATCCCTGTCAAGTAGTGCCACTCCCTAATGACCAAACATTCAACTACGGAGGCCACTCCTATTCATAGCACCACACACACCAACATTAAAACTCACATTCCTATCTTTACTTACTCAATTCCATACTTCATTAATCCAATACTTCATTCTCCCCACTCTACCTTTCAATCATCCCTTTTTCTGTCCCTCCCTTTATACCTGCCTCTACTTAGGGATTTAGGGCCTTTGGCATGAAAGTAAATCACTTTACCAAGCCACATCGCTAACCATCTGTTATTATTCTTATACTGTCTGAACTCCGCAATCAAGTTTGAATTCCTACAATGCCCAACACTGCAGAATGTGGGCTTAGAATCAACAAGCTTGTGTCTTTGTTGCCTGTTTTATCCTCCCAATGTTTCTGACACACAGACCCTGGGATCAAAGTTCTTTTGGCTCACGCATTGAAAGAAATATAGAGTCAGGAGAGGCATACCAAGAAAAAGACTATTCATTCCAAGTAGAGTAGGGAGGTAAATTCCTGTGTGTCTCTTAGCAATGCCGCCAAATGCCCCTTGACCTGGAATAACTTTGCAAAAATAATAACAGAAAGATCTATGAGATTAAGGGAACAAACGTATCCTTTTTAATATCCCTATTACTGGGTAATAAAATGCTGTAACACTGACGCAGGTGAAAAGACTCCTCCAAGAAAATCAGAGAAGCAGAGTATCTTAAGGAGAAACACTGAAAGACTCTGTTTCATTGCAATGGCAAGATGAAAGCCAGCAACGATGTCAGGGTCATATTCTGAGGTAAAGGCATGTGCAACTCCCATTTCAAGGGACAGAGATTTTCTACCAGCATAGGGCAGAGGCAGTTTTAGGTGTACATCTGCCACCTTGTTGCTGACAGGATGTTGCAGTGCCATTGAAAACATGGGCCCTGTGCCTTAACTGTGTCCGCAAAGCAGGTCTTAACGTCTACAAAATAACAGTATTTATATAATAAAACTAGAAAGCAGTACTAAAAGGAACTACAGAACATGCACAAGTATCAGAGATTGAACAATATACTCCTTATGTTCTTCCTTCCTTCTTCTTTTCTTTTTTTTTCTTCTTCTTCTCTTCCTTTTCTTCTTCTTCTTCCTTCTTCTTCTCTTCTTTTCTTTTCTTCAGGTAGCCTGCCCATCCTTCAACTCATAGCTATGCTCCTGTCTCAGCCTCCCAAGTGTTTTCATTATGGACCTGTACCACCATGCTCAGGTGAACAAAGAGCTCTTGAATTATCAACAATTAACCGAAGAAACCAAGAGGAAGTTCAAAAAATCCTAGAATCAAGTGAAAAGGCAAGCACACCTTCCCAGAACTTTGGGGGACAGTGCGTGTAGTTTGAAGACGGAAGGCTGTAGCTATGACAGTTTATATTATGAATCAGAGCTCTCATGTGTTTCCAGGCCAGACAAGGCTACATGGTAAGACCTTATCTCAAAGAGAAAAAAACAAAACAACAGTGATGTTAAGTAAGTAACTTAGGGATGCAGTGCACTTCAAGGTCACAGAAAAACAATGTTAGGAGACGTGAACATAAAGTAAAGGCTGGGTCAATGAGATGATTCCTCGGGTGTATGCATGTACCACTAAGCCTGACAACCTGAATTTGATCCCTGGAACCCACTCCCGCAAGTTTTCCTTTGACCTCCACATTCGCATGCCTGCCGCCTCCCCACTGAATGAAGAGATGAATGAATGAATAATAAAAAGGGGGGCAATGAGATGGCTCAGTGGGCAAAGATCTCTGCCACAAAGCCTGGTGGTCTGAGTTTGACTACTCGGGACCCACATTGTGGAAAGAAAAAACTGACCTTTGCAAAGTTGTCCTCTGACTTCCACATACACATGCCATGGTACATGTGTCCACACACACACCCAAAAGCACATAAAAATAAAATACTTTTTTTAAAAAAGAAGACATAATAAACCCCAAGGTATAAATTAGTAAAGTGGAGATCAAAAGACTAATTAATACAAGATTTCAATGAACAAAATTTATTTTTTTGAGAAGGTAAACAATTAGGTAAGCTAATAAAAAAAAATCCAAAAATTAAAAACAGAACAGAAGAAGCTATATTGTTTAAGAATGCCAACTCCTGGATCTAGCTCTAGAGACCGACGAGGCAGACACACTCAGAAGGGTTAACAGGCACTCAGAGAATCCCAACTCAGGTAACTCGCAGCCCCTGCCTTCAGGAAACGTGACCCAGAGCTGTCTTCTGTACCCTAAGGGTAGCATCAGTTACTACCCACACCTGGATGGTGATGGTTCACTGGCTTGGCAGGTTTATTTAGCCTACCTGCTCGGGTGCCCACCTGCCATGCAAAGTCAGCGTCTCAACAGCACCCGTAACTCAGGGATTTGCTTGGCACTTGGGCCATCTAGATACCAACATCACAGGCGGCGATGGAACTGCCAACTAAACCGCCTAGACAGCAGCGAGCTTTGTTCAGCAGCTGGGCAGTTTTCAAAGCCTTCCCAGGTGAATTGTCTTTTTTTTTTTAGAGCTCCCTTTTGAAAAGGACTTCCTATAAAGGTGTGAAATATGCTGCTACCAAAAATCACAGTAGCTTCATTCGAATCGATGGGATGACAGGGAAATTGTATTTGTCTTCATGAACAGAGACAACGAGACCTCTGGTGATTTCTAAGTGTGGTTTCGATTGTTATCATTAGCCCATTGCAGGTGGCATTGTTAAAAGGATCAAACACGGCTAGAAATGACTTTATTTCCAGATCTGTACAAAAACACGTGAAATGCAGCATTTTCTCCATATTTAAAACACTGAGGACCCGAACGATATTCCTCAAGCTTCCCGCTCTCATCTAATGGCTCCGCGTTTACAAGCATTCATTCGCCTAGGTAGGACAGATAATGAGCTCTCAGTTGGGCTGGCTCAAATCGCTTGTGGTAATTGAGAGCAGGAGAGCTGAAAAATAAAACATGGGACTGGAACACAATAGGAAATCTTACAGGCTTTGTCAGAATGCTTGAGCACTTTATTGCGGAGTGCTGTCCTGGGAGGGGGGTTATTTAGTACTGAGAGTAACAAGTAATGAGGCAAAACCAAGTGGTAAAGCCTTGAGAGCCTATCTGCCTTTTAGCCACAGGGCTTGTTTAATGCTGAGAAAAGGAAATCCATATCTAAGGAAGCATTGAAAGCCAACTAAGACGGCACCAGAGACAAAGTCCTTGACAACGTACAGTGAAAACCTTTCTGGACAACAAGAAATGAAAGGACTCTCCTGTGTTCCAGGACTCCATTTCAGCCTTTAGAGACCTAATATTTTCAGAAAAACGGTTTTTTTCCCCCATGTATTTATCAGATTGGGAAACCACTACATTCAAAACCTTACACGATTTAGCTTGAAAATTGCATGGTGCGTGGTGAAGGAGACAGAAAATGGCTACGGCGTGAGGTTGGATAGGCGGCCTGCATGAGTCTCTAGAGCTTGCCCTTGCTGGATTCCCCTGTTGCTCTCTGTCTTGTTCCTCTGCTTTCCATAATTTGGTCCACAGTTGATTTCAGCCTTGCCTGGGTCCTTAAGCATTTGACTTGACTCTCCTGCTCTTTCCTCTGTGCCCAGCACATCAGGACTCATCCCTAAGCTAGGGCTATAGGGAAGCAGTGACCACAAACTGTATCTATAGGTTCCTTACCCAGAACCTGAAATCGGTGCTCATGATTGATTACTGTCATAAGTGAACAGTCCTTATGTCCAAGTACCCAGTGATGCCGAGACCTCCTATATCATCCAGCACCTGTGGCTCCATGACTGTGTACTTAAGTTAAGGCACTAAGAACGGAGCATTTCCTCCAAGTCTACCAGGTTCTTCATTAAGAGACCATGTGCTGTTCACAAGAACACTGGCTTCGTAAAGGAGTGATTGTCTAATTGCAATCATTTATAAACAGCTAGGGGCTAAGTCTGTCCAAATGCGAAAGATTACAGTAGCCCTTGGGTTTAGATGTATTGGGCCAATCCCTTCAGGGCCCAGGAGGTTCAGATTTTGAACCTACTTTATCTTACCATCTAACAACTATACCTCCTCCTGCCGATCTCATTTTTCTCTGGGCTCACCTGACTGGTGAAGAAATTTTTGCTGTATGAAGTTCTCTCTTGAAAGAGGAATTTTATTTTAAATCATGTATGGATGTGGGTCAGGATAGGTGGGTGGTACACACTTGTGAACACAGGTGCCTGTGGAGTCTAGAAGAAGGCATTAAAGATCCCTAGAGCTGGAGTTCCTGGAGCCACTCAGTGTAGGTGCTGGAAATTAAGCTCGGGTTCTCTGTGAGAGCAGCACTTTCTTAACCTTTAAGCCATCTCCACAGCCCCTGCACAAAGTTCTTGAGGTGTCTCAGGTACACTTTGCCCAAGATTCCTTGTACCATCGGAGCCTATCTTGGTCCCAATCTTAATAAGCCTCTGCTTGGTTCTCTTGGCGCTTTCTCTGCTTCTTTATTTGTCCCATCATTCTTATTTGGAGACTCAGAACACAGCTGTCTTTCACAAGCACCCATGTTGTTGGCACGGTAAAGGGTGACTGCTGTGGCTTTCAGCATAGCAATCACCAAAGAAGGTGCATGAGGTATACAGCACGGGACTCGCCAGCTGGGGTGTTAGGTTGGAGGAAGGCATTCCAAAGGAAATTAGTCTGGTTCAGTCTTAAGATGACTGGTATGAACCTGGCTTAACATGATTGCATTTGTCTAAGATGTAGGTGCTTCCGAAAACAGCAGGAGGCCATTTAGTAGAGCAGTAAAATCCAGCAGAGCACTGACACGGAGGACAGGTGAGAGAAATACTTTTTCACATGAGCACGGTGCAAAGCGTCGAGCATTAGGAGAAATTAAATAGCAATCACCCACCAAAAAGGAATAGATTCGCACCCCACTCTGCGGACACCCCACTCTGCAGGCTGTGCTAGGTGTGCTATTTGCCTAACTTGCACGAGGCCTTGAGTTCAGTAATGAGCTCTGAAAAACCACGAGAGCTAGGAAAACCATCCTGGGCAGAACGGGCCATTGTCACCATGGAGGACACAGTTGGGTACCTCAAATAGTCAAAAGACTGGTGTCACTAAATTATAACCATAAGGTGTGCTACAAGAAAAGGTGGCTGTTCATACATATTTGAGGGCTCTGAGGGAGCCTTCAGGGTCAGAAAAGATCTTCCCGAGGAAGTGAGACCAGAGAACCAGAAAGAATGAACCTGGAAAAGGGAGAGAAAATGTTGCAGAAATGGAGAACAGAGCACAGAAGCTTTTCTTCAGTCTGTTTATTTCTCACCACATCATTCTTGACACTGAAGTCTAACAAGCACACATTCTCATGTTAGGGTATTTGTGTTTCCTTTGCCTTGTGAATGAGGATTCCTGGAGAGAAGCTGTGTCTGCAAAGACTGGTTGATTAGAAGTGATGTGGGGAGGTTGGAATGTTGCAGGTCCAAAACCTAATTACCTTATCTTGGGCTTGTTTAGCGCCCTTGTATAGACATCCTTTGCTTACCTGTGTAGCAGAACTAACATCCTGTGGCTAGTAGATAAAACCTTTTGGAATTTACCGAAGTAGCAAACCATTAACCCAAAAGCTAAGTATCTGAGGCCCATGAGATTTTCCCATTTAGCTCTAACGGCCTCTTTGATGCACCCACCAATGCATTTTAAAAATTTGTTACTTTCTTTGATCTGTTACTGTAAACATTCCATGAAGCTATCTCCACATCAGAACACCATATTTGGGGAGAGCTAGATGAATCTCCTCAGCCTGTGGTCACTTGTAATTGCTCCAGAATAAACTATGTATTTTATTTGTTTGAGGTGAGAGCTATTTCTTTTGACAAAGACTGAAACATATCAAGCTCTTTCTTCAAAAACTGTATAGATGGCTACTGTTTCATAAATGCCAACAATAAAAAATGTCAGTTATGGGGGCCAGTAAGAGCAAGATGGCTCAGTGCTTGCTGCTGAGCCTGATGACTTGAGTTCAATTCTTGCGATGCACATGGAAGGAGGAGATAACCAGCTCCTGCACATTTTCCTTTGACCTCCACATATGTCATGGCATGTGTTAAAGTATACCCCCCACTACATATATACATATAAATATAAATACTAAATAAGTACTTGTAGAATTTATATAAATATGTACTACATAATTATATTACATATTATGTATGTATTACATATTATGTACATATTGTAGACATTATAGATATGTATTACATAATTACATAAATATGTATTTACATATATAAATACATAAATAAGTGCAATACATTAAAAAAAAAACCACAACAACTGCCCACCTGGTAAGGAAGAGCCTGTTAGTCATTTCCTCTTACATCAGCTCTCAGAACAATAATAATCATTATCATCATCATCACTATCTGATATTTGTCTCGCTTATTTATTTTGGAGTTTCTTTTTGTACATCTTCTCCCACTCCACCCTTGTACATGTAAGCTTCTCAGAGCAGAAGTACCTGCTTTTCACAGATCTTTTCTGAGCCTTCATGTCCACAGTCATGTTCTGCAGATGCTAAGAGCAGCGGAAACTGAGAGGCAAAAAGTGTGTGAGGAGAGAGGTGTGGTTGAAGATGGAAACTTGATTCAAGTAGGTCCGTGAGGGTGACACAGGGAAACTTTTAAAAAAGAAACAATTTCTTCACCAGCCATGTGAACCTAGAGCCAAATGAGACTGGGGAAAAGAGACGGACTTGTTGGATGGTAAAACAAAGTAGGTTCAAAATCTGAAAAATGTGCATTAGAGAGAGTGGCCAAACACATCTAAGACCAAGGCTGTTCTGATCTTGTCAGTTGGACAGGCTCAGCCCTGGCTGTTTACAAATGTTTGCTATCAGACACTCTTTCCTGCAGGAAGGCGGTGTTCCTGTAAAGGGACAATCTTCCAGTGATGTCACTGTTTTCCTTCAGCATCTTAAATGGATATTGCCTTCTTGTTTGAGCTTATTCCACAGTGTCTTACTGACTTTTTCCTGGAAGCTTTTGTAAATGGTGTTATTGGTCCATTGAAAAGCTTCCACCAGGCTTGCTGGTGCACGTTGTCAGTCCCAGCACTTGGGAGGCAGATCTCTGAGTTTAAGGCCAGCCTAGTCTGCAGAATGAGTTCCAGACCAGTCAGGAATACTTAGGGAGGAAGAAAGAAAGGAAGGAGACAGAGACAGAGAGGGCAGAAGAAGGAATATAAACTACTCTCTTTGCACCTGACTTTGTGTCCTGCTGATTTTCTGCAAGTGTTCATCAAGACTAAGAGTTTTCTGGTATTGGTTTCTGCATTTTCTATTTGTGTTCCCTTTCTTCTTTCTTTTCTTTCTTTCTCTTTCTTTCTTCTTTCTTTCATCCATTTAATATAAGGTTGGCTAGAGGTTTGTGTGTATGGTCTCTATAATGTTGAAATATATTCTTTCTACTCCTACTTTCTTTAGGGATTTTATCAGGAAGGTATGCTGAATTTTGTTAACAGCCTTTTCTGCATTGAGTCAGGTAATCATACAATTTCTATGTTTGTATATATTTATGTATTGTATTATACCTATTGATTTGTATATGTTGAACTGTAATACCCAAAATCAACCTGTGAGACCCACCTGCCCATGGAATGCTAGGAGTTGTAGTACTTGGAAAATAACAAAGCCTCATGGGAAAGTACAGTGGCCTATAGGTTTGTTTTATAAACCCCTGTAGCATGTGGCTTTGGTTATTTTCAGCTGGGAAATTCCAGGAAATAGTCCTGACCAAAGACCATCTCTTGGTCAGTATTTATTATTTAATAACACTTTCTTCAAATTTGGCCCAAAATGGTAGAATTAGTTTTTCTCTGGTAAATCTCAGGATTAAAAGAGCCAAACTTGCATCCCTGGAAGCACCTTGGCCATATTGTACAATATTCTAATATATCCTTGAATTTTGTTTGTAAGAATTTTGCCGAGAGTTTGGGCTATAGCTTAGTGATACGACACTTGCCTAACACACACAAGGCCTTGGCTCACCCCAGTACTACTAAAAGAAAAGAAAGGATTGGTGAGAATTTTTGCTATGAAGTATATCAAACAATATAAGAGATATTAAGCTGTATATAGAGAGACTGGATATAATTTCTTAAGTGCTTACCTTGGTTATGATATCAGAGTAATGTTGTCTTCATAGAATGTGCTTATTAGTCTTTCTTTCTGCCCCTCTCTCTTTCCGTCTGTCTCTTTCTTTCTTTTTTTCTAATAGAACAGTTTGTGTGGAATTTTTGAGTCAGTTCTTCTTAGAAGGTTTGGTAAAATTTGCAGTATATCTTCGGTTTTTATTTTTTCATTGATTGATTGATTGGATTTTTTTCGAGACAGAGTTTCTTTGTGTAGCTGTAGCTGTCCTGGATTCTCTTTGTAGACCAGGCTGGCCTTGAACTCTCAGCGATTCGCTTGCCTTTGCCTCCCTGAGTGCTGGGATTACAGGTGTAAGCCACTGTGCCTAGCTTCCTGGGCTTTTATTTTGTTGGGAGATTCATTATTGTTGCATCAATTATGTTGATTTTCACAGCTCTCTTTAACTTGTTCATATTATCTTGATTTAATTTTGGTAGGCCACATATATTTAACTTATCCATTTGTTTTAGATTTCCCAGAGTTTTTTTTTTTCTTAATAGAAGTTTTTAAATTATTCTTAATGATTTTCAGTGTTTCATTGGCATCTATAGTAATCTCACCTTTTATAGTTTCTAGTTCTGTTCATTTGGGTCTTCTCTCTCTTTTATTTATGTTAGCCTGGCTAAGGTTGTTTATTTCTTGTGCGTGTGTGTGAGAGAGAGAGAATTAACTCAGACTGATTTTGTATATGGTTCTTTTAGCCTTTCATTTATTTCTGCCTTGATCTTTATTAGTTTTTGTCATCTATTGTTTTGAGGTTTGTATTGCTCTTGTTTTCCTAAGTACTTGAGGTACACCATTAGATTATTTATTTGAAATATGTCTAGCTATTAAAAATTAATGAAATTTATTATTTAACAATTTTATACATAAATTCTTTGTGCTGTAGTTATAAATTTTCCTCTTAGAATTCCCTTAGCTGCATCTCGAAGGTTCTAACAAGCTTTCATTTTCATTTGATTCTAGGAATTATTTAAATTTCCTCCCTAGACTCTTTAATGACCCTTTGTTCATTCTAAACTGCTCAGTCTCCATGTATACGTGTAGTTTCTCTTGCTGTCAATTTCAATTTTTTTTTTTTATACTATGATCTTACAAGACAAAAAGAACATATCTCAATTATTTGTATTTGGCCATACATGCTAGACCACAAATGCGATCTGTTTTAGGGAAAGTTCTGTGAGCTGCTGGTAGGAATGTGTGTTCACACTTAGCGTCTGTCGGATGGTATATTGTGTGGTAAGTTCCTTTGACTGATGGTGTAGTTCAACTTTGAGGTTTCTTTGCTGATTTTTCCTTTGGGTGAGCTATATAAATATGAGAGTGTGGTGGTGTAGACATTGTCCGCTATTATGTTATCAGGATCTTCCTGACTATTTATGTCCACTGGTTTGTTTTGTGAAATTATGTGTCTCAACACTTGGTGCCTGTATTTACAATTGTCACACATTCTTGATGAATTATTTCCTTTATCAGTATGTAATAGCCTTCTTCCACTCTACTTGATAGTCTTTAGAATTTGACTCTCAGTTAGTGGGTGTTTGCCTTAATGAGATGTGCTTTCTGGAAACACCGGGTAGTTAGATTTAATTTTGTAATCAGGTAGTCAAAGTCTCTTTGTGAGTTGAAGCCATTTTTACCTACAAGGTATCACTGAGTGATAACAATTGTAGTTTTGTTGGTTGATTTTGGTGATTGTTCTTTTTCCTCCTAATAATATCAAGGGTTTTCTTGTTTACTGTGTAGGACATGATGAATTCCTTCCAATGTCTCCTTTGTTCATCTGTTACTTTCATCAAACTTAGTCTCTCCTGTGCTCCCATGACTGAGACTGATGGTCCTCCTCTGTGGCTAGTTTTTCTTTAAGTATCTTCTATAGTGCTGAAGTTGTGATCATGAACTGCTACAGTTTGGATATGTCTTAAAATATCTGTCTCCATTAATTGTAGACAATGCTCTGTTGGATATGGCCATCTTGCTTGGCAGTTATTTACTTTCAAGGCTTGAAATATATAATCTCATGTATTTCAGGCTTTCAAGGTTGGTGATTAAAGAGCTAAGCTAATGTTATGCTGATGTGTTTACTTTGGAAGTTGGCCTTTTTTTTTTTTCTTACAGCTTACAGTATTGTATCTTTTCTTGGTATTTTTGACATCTTGACTATAATGTGTCATGGAGATTTTCTTCTACCACAGTGTCTCTTTAGAATTCTAAATGCCTCTTGTGTTTGGCTAACTGCTCTCTTGGACAAATTCAAAGAAACCTGGGGATAGGCTGTGCCTATCTGTGCATCTGCCCGGGCCCTTTGTCACTGACATCTCCTTTATACTTAAGTACTTTACTCAAAAACCACAGTCAGCTGTCGTGAGCATGAGAGGAAGTAGATGGTGAAACCCTGGTGAGGATCTAGTGATGCCCCTCCTATTAAGGAATACTAACAACCCCATTCCCGTTACTATAGAATTAGCTACCACTATGTTGTTTTGGTTATGCCATTACTATGGCTACAAGGCCAAGGTCCACACTTAGGTCACCGCAGCAGTTTTGGCTCTTGTGGCAGTGGCAGGAGGTCATCTCAGGCCGGGAGGAAATGAACCTCTACAACATTTTCCCTGAAATACCTGACCTCTTAAAAGACGTTTCCTGCCTCTCTTAGGCTCTCTTGGCATCCTCACTGTGACCTCATATAGCTTACCACCATAAAAATACAAACAAGGGGCCTGGAGAGATGACTCAGTGATGAAGAGTGCTTGCTTGAGGTTCTTCCAGAAGACCAAGTTCAGTTCCCAGCATCTACAGTGGGTAACTCATAACTACCTGTAACTCCAGCTCCAAAGAATATGTTACCTGAATTAAAAAAAGAAAAAGAAAAGAAGAGAAAAGAAAGGCCATGACTGCTCCTAGCCAGAGACAGGACATCTGGAAGAGTCTGGAGTGAACATGACCCTGAACTGGGCTATGTGAGGAGAGGGGGGAGGGAGAAGGGAGAGCCAGCAGAGTAGACAAAAAGGCCAGGGAACCAAAACAGGTGGATTATATAGGGAAGGGCAGCTGGGGGAAGGGCAAACCAACCCCTGGGCTGGAGAGTTCAGGTCAGGGAGTGGGGTATGTCAACCATATACTGTAACAGGTAGGGACTGAGGAATGCTGGGAGAACCTGGTGGCCAGGTCTGACTTGATATGTCAAATGGGCAACTCAGTTAGCCATTTGTCCAGGTCTGAGACCTAACCATACCCTCTTCTGGCCCATGCAGGAGCCTACATGCAAGTGCACATTAATACACACATGTAAATAAAAATAACACAAACCTTTAAAATGATACAAACAAGGAAAACCACTCAAAAGTGTAAACATCGTTTATACCATCTCTAGGTTTTTCCCCCAGACATTCTCATCTCCTCTCTTCCACCTGCCCTGGAATCAGGAATTGCTTCTAGAAAATGCTATTTTCTAGTAGATGAACCCCAACAGGCCCAAATATCATATTAATATGTCACCACTCTTTCTGTGTCTAGATTTTAGTAAGAATTCTCTTTAGATAAATACTATCATAGAATCATCCTGGTAGACTAAGGAGGAACACGGCTTTTGTCCAGAGAGGAGGGTATCACTAATAATTCACTGTGTCAGTGAGGAGCTAAGAAAAGTGTATTTTTTTTTTAAGTCTGTATTCCAATATTGCCTGGAAATCACTTTGTAGACCAGGCTGTCCTTGTACTAACAAAGATCTACTTGCCTCTGCCTCCTGTATGCTGGAATTAAAGGTGTGAGCTTTGCTAAAAGCAAGCAAGCAAACAAACAATAAAGAACACACACACTGTTTATGAGAATACTCTTGTATGCTGTATATCCCAAAGAGAGCTCCCTGGCAAGCGAGCTTGAATTTTACTTATTTCCAATATTTGGCTTGCTATTTAATTCCTGTTACTTACTTAACAAGAAGCTATTTATTTGTGAAAGAAAATAAAGTTAACTTTATTATTAAGTAAAATTAATTTTGTTACGTTAAATAAAGTTAATTTTATTATTGATGCTGAAAACTGATGAAGAAAAACAGATGGTGTAGCAAGCATTGGTCACGTGTACCTTGTTTCCCAGCTCCGAAATGTTTTATAGTTTGAAGCAATTGATGGCTTATATTAGCCACCAAGTACACATACCAAATTGATTTTTTCTGGAAAAAAAAAAAAACTGAGGGCATTCTCTGATGCTTCGGTTATTGTCCATTATAATTCAGGATAGCCAGCTGAGAAACATTTAACCTGCAAACCCATAGAAATGCGCTCCCTAGTCCCAGATCCATCACTAAGGTTCCCAGGGCAACTTATTCCACCTTTCTTTATGCAGATTCTGATGCTGGAGGTCCAGGGTGGAGCCTGAGAGTCTGGATCACCAGCCTTGTCTAATGCTGAAGCGCAGACCCTCCTCCGGGCATCGCAGTCTTAAGATATCTCTCCCCCTGTGTGCAGGTATGAGCGACTGTATATCTTGAACCGTTCACCCACATGAGGAAATGGACAGGTGAGAAGATATTTGCAAACAATTGTGTAAATGGAAACGTTTACTAGCCGAGACGTTAGTTCTTCATTTCTGTTTCTGTTTTGGGTCTTACATAGTTTCGGCTAGCCTCTAAATTACTATGTAGCTGAGGCTGGCTTTGAACACCTGATCCTTTTGCCACCACCTCTCAAGTACTGGTATTATAAACACAGTACCGTGGTTGTTTCTGGGCTTTGAAACAGGGTCTCATCACAAACCTCAGGTTAACGTCTACTCAGGACCCCTGCATGTCTCCCCTGCAGTTCTTCACTTTTGAAAGAAGCATATTGTGAAAAATCCGACCACAAAAAGTAGATGAAATGGGAGTTAACTTACTTTTCTTACTAGCTCTCGGGTATGGTGCTGGGTGTGGTGGCACACATATTTAATCCCAGCACTCCAGACACAGAGACAAGCAGATCTCTGTGAGTTTGAGGCCAGCCTGGTCTACAAAGAGATAACCCAGGACAGCCAGGGCTCTGTTACACAGAGAAACCCTGTCTTAACACCCCCCCAATAATAACTCATATATGTAAAAGGCAGCATAGTGCTGTTCAATTATTAATATCCCCCAATAAATTTTTAAAAGAGTGAACATTTAGAAATTACATTTAATACATGATTTCTCCCAAGGACAAGCATGAGAGAAAGCTTTGTTAGTAATTGATTATAAACTTACATATTTGCAGTTAGATCGCATGTAATTTTTAGGTGATCATTTAATGTCTGTCTGTTTGGTTTAAAGTCTTAACTCAAATAAGCAGTTTTCGAAAGTAGCTGCCTTTGTGAGTAAAGTGCACATGCTGACTGGCAGGACAGAATTAACATGACCAAAGCAGTCGACGGCTTAGGAAGGTTTCTGTGAGGTGCAAAGACAATATCTATTTGTCAGTCAGACATTTTATTTATGTTATTTTTAAACCGGTCCCCAGTCCATTCCAAGACTTATTTAGAGATAGTTGAAGTAAATAGTTGTAAACTAGTGAATCATAAAGAGCTAAGCCTTTAGGTGATGAAAAGACCAAGAATTTTGTGGTGTGTGTGTGTGTGTGTTTGATATGAGGCACAGATGGTGTCAACATTTCAGTTCTTACAAATTTACATTGAGCCAATGAAGCTAAGAGTGGGAGCAGAGCAGAGATCATTCAGGATGGTAAGCAGAGAAATTGCAACAAAACTGCAGATTTACTTTGGATATTGAAGTGGGGAACTGGCATGGAGTATTTATTAAGCTGTACCTAAAATTATACAATCAACTTTGGTGACTTTGAAATTTGGCTGTTAGTCAGAAAAATTAATAACTGAAAACGAGTTTATTAGACTGTAAAGAAATGATTTTCATAAGTTGCAACTTAAACACACACACACACACACATACCCGATACCCTAATTGATCCAAGTAGAGATTCTCAGGCAATCTCACTCTGCACGCTGCTATACATGATCGGCTGGAACCATTTTAACGTCACAGTCTTTTCTCTGACTGATGCTAATAGCTCCTTGTTTATATGACTGCATGTGAGGTGGCATGGACTACAAAGACTTATCTCAGATTCTAGCTTTAGACATAGATGTTTACAGTAATGTAGCAAGGATTGGGAGACACTCCATATACTTTCTTGATTTATTGGATAGTAAAACCAGAAACAAAGAAGTGAGAGAAATCAGAAATTTGATGACAGTATAGGGCCTTTGATTGAAACCAGTTCAGGAAGAGAGTCAAATGCTCGCAAAAGTATTTATAAGAAGTCCTGGGCATAAGCTGTGTATTTAAGTCACATTTGACTAGATATTGATAACAGTTTGATGTATAACACATGTTCACAGCAGCGCTGTTCCTCACGAATGAAAGGTAGATACAGGCCAGATGTTTGATAGAACAGTGAAAAAGAAGCCGAAGTAGATACATTCAGTGGAATATTATTCGATCATAAAGATAATAAAATACAGACACACACTACAGTATGGGGAAAAAAAACCTCAAAAACATTATGCTCAGTGAAAGACTAGCAAGAAGTTTCCATTTCGGAAATACCCAGAATGTGTAGATTCAGACATAAAAGGTCTAGTGATGCTTAAGAGAGGCAAGGGGGCTGGAGAAAAGGACTGAAAGTTATGAGAGCTCCTTGAGACCAGAAAGAGGTGGTGGTTGTAGATGTACTGACTACAATGAATTGCTCACGTTTTCTGATCATTTGTTCCTAAAAAGGAACCACGCTCTAGCCAGCCTAGACTGGAACTCACCATGGAGCCCAGGCCAGCCTCAAGCTTGTTATTCTCCTGCCCTTGCCTTCCAAGAGCTGTGATCATAAGCATGCGCAAAATGCCTGGCTGAATTATTCTCTTCATAGTGGAAAATTGGGGGCTCAGTGGGGCGGCTCAGGGGGTAAAGATGTTCGCCACCACAAGCCTGACCATCTGAGTTTGACTGACAGAACGTACACGCGGGAAAGAGAGAACAGACTCCCCTCGGTTGTCCTTCGACAGCTACATGTGCACTGTCCCCTGTCGCCCCTACACAAATAACTTTTTAATGTAGTAACAAATTTAAACATTTAAAATAAATGGATAATTTTTTTTTTTAATGATGCAAATTTCGCCTCAACAAAAATAACAGTTTGGGAATGAACGGAAGTGAATGTAG
Organism: Meriones unguiculatus; assembly: GCF_030254825.1. Lineage (NCBI taxonomy): Eukaryota > Metazoa > Chordata > Mammalia > Rodentia > Muridae > Meriones > Meriones unguiculatus. The sequence continues at coordinate 93,354,706 of NC_083356.1, read as the reverse complement.
TTAATTAACACTTAGCCTAGTTAGCATCCTCCTGGAAGGCAGAAGGCTTTCAGCAAACATTCCTTGGGCAATGATAAATAAGACTAGAATTCCTTTGCTGAGTCTCTTTTCAGAAAGGCATCCTGCAGGCATTTGGACCCCTCCCTCACGGCTAGCCTTTACCGTCAACTTGACTAGATTTAGAATCAGTGTAGAAATCTGCTCCTGGTTGTGCCTGTCCATGAGATGTTGAAGAGAGACAGAAGCACACTGTGTGTGCAACAGCACATGAGTGGAATCTTGGATTCAATGAAAAGAGGGAAATGAACTGACCTAAGCGTTTTCTCCCTGCTTTCCCATGAGAGGAGCAATACCATCAGCCACCTCATGCTCTTACTGCTATGAAATATGATGTGGCGAGGAGGTATCTTCAGCAGGCCCAGGCCAAGGTGTACCCCTGAGAAATTAAGCCATGCAACACATCTGGTATAAAAGGGGTTTACTGGGAGAGGGAAGAGGAGTGAGAACCTGGGGAAGGGATAGAGGCAGACAAGTGGACATGCAGACAGGCAGGCAGGGAGCAGAAAGAGAGAGAGAGAGAGAGAGAAAGAGAGAGAGAGAGAGCCATAAGGACAGAGAGAGGGGGCAGAGAGGAGGCCAGCACAGAGAACACAGAGAGAAAACACGAGAGCTGGGAGAAAATATTTTCTTGGGTGTACATTTGAAACCCTTAGGCCCATAGTCTTAGCAGTTGGGGGAGGAGAGTCCCCAAACCAGGGAAAGGCGGAGGAATCCCACCCTTTGGTGGGAGTGGGGAGCCTTAGCCTATCGATTGACAGGGGTACCTGCCTGTAGCTCATCTGACCCAGGAGATGGGGGTTCAAGTCAATCCCCTGAAGCTTACAGGAGTCTTGAAGTTTACCAAAGAAGATAAGTTTCAGACATGTTAGCATCACCATTGTGTGTAATCTATTGAACCCCGCACTGTGGCGAGGGCAATAGACCCACATCCTGTGTCATGGTAGAGGCTTGAGAAATGATTTTGGGTTAAAAGCATGAACACGCTTTAATGTGAGCCCAGGGAATACAGAAACCTTCCATGGAGCAGAAGGTGCAAAAGCTCTCCTGATCTTGATTTTCAGTATGATTATGGACTGTGAAAGAGGACTTTTTCTTTCTATCCAGAAGACTGGATGCATAAAGACTTAGCATAGTGAGAAGTCACTTTTTAAGTCTATACTTAGGAAACAACCAAAGGAAATTTAAAATCTTGAGCTTGTGACTATGATTATAGTGGATCATACATTACAAGTCTTTACTAGAGTTAGAGTAATATCTTATCAGAAATCCATTGACTAATGTTAAAAGTCTGAACTTCTGAAGCCTTAATAGGACAATAGTATGGCAAGGGGAGGAAATTGGAAGGATTTTTAAATTCCTTTTATATACCTTAAATCACTTTTTTTTAATCACTGTTTAAGCTTTCACATTCACTAACCTTCATAACTTTCATTTACCAACCTTAAAACACCTTCTTAGACCTTAAAACACTTTCTTAGATTCTCACAACCTAAGCTACTGTATCCTCAGACCTTACATAAACTTTACATTTCTTTTGCTATCCGATTATTCACCATGAGCTACAAGTGGTTGATTACTGGGAGCAGTCACTGTAAAACTAGTTCCCCTACATAAAGGAATAGTAAGAAGTTACATTAAAACCTATTTTCTGGGGGGCTGCAGAGATGGCTCAGTGGTTAAGAGCACTGACTGCTCTTCCAGAGGACCTGAGTTCAATTCCCAGCACCCACGTGGCAGCTCACAACTGTCTGTAACAGATCTGACACTGACACAGGCTGGCTAAATACCAGTGCACATAAAATAAAAATAAATTATAAAAAAAAAACAAAAAAAACTATTTTCTGAGTCTGATAACTGTGTCTAGGACCAGTAGTGGCACCTCTAGGGGAGGCTTGAGGCCTGATTTTTACACGTGAAGAGAACTGAGAAGGCAGCTGAAACTTTGTTCTCTGCTTTTAAACTGACAAATCTTTCACTAGTCTAATCTTCAAACCCATCAGAGACCTGAAAAAAGTAAGTTTCACCTGAGTAAGCAGAAAGTGAAGACCAAACAGCAGCTTCTCAGTCTACAAGAATGACTGAGACAAATAAATAAATAAATAAATAAATAAATAAATAAATAAATAAATAAAAATTTAAAAAAAAATCAAGGTGGGCATGGTGGCACATGCCTTTAATCTCAGCACTCAGGGAGGCAGAGGCAGCTGGATCACTATGTGGTCAAGGCCAGGCTTGTCTACAAAGGGAGGCCAGAACAGCCATAGCTACACAGAGAAACCCTGCCTTGAGAAACCAAACCAAACAAAGGAAAGAATCACAGAGACTTTCCAGCTACCTGGACAGTTCTACAGAGCCAAGGTTTCTCTGCGGTTTCTCTTCGCTGTCAAGCCCAGAAGATTTGCCAGACTTTTCTGTGAAGCAGGAACTTGAAGGGACTGTCTACTCTTGTTTAGGTAAAGTGAGGCAGTCAACTTCCCACTGTCCTCCTTGTCCACAGTTTGGACAGTGTTCTGTCAGCAGTTGAGGTAAAGGGCAGTCTACATGCCTGGCTAGATTTGCTACATTTAAAGCAAGCTGCAGGTGGGAGTTCTGTATCCATCATCTTTTTCAGAGGAGTTTAGGGGTGCTGTCAGGAGCCAGTATGTTTATCACAAAAAATTTTTAAACTAAGCATTTAAAATACCACATTCTACAGATCTCTAAAGTGTTTGGGGACCATCTGTCTATCTAAAGTAAATCTAAATAGACAAACTTCGCTTGTTTCTAGTTACCTGTTTCTCTTGAACTTTGAAAACATGTACAGTAGGCTAAATAAAGCTTAATCTTATAATTAATTACATTAGTACTTAGCATGACTACAAATATATTTCTGAACACATTAACGATTTGATTATAATGTGGCTGACTACCAACTTGCATTTCTTAATTATCCTTAATAGTTTTATAATAACTTAGTTGTTTTCATAAGGCTAGGACTTTATGTTCTATCCCTTTTAGGTATAGCAATTTTGAATTGAAGGTATTCTAGTATCAAAGCAAAACTTTTAATTATATATACAGTCTATAGAGAGACTGGCAACTTTGCTGATCCTTCTATATCGCACCAATATAGACCATTATTGTTTTCTGCATGACTTAGTTTATCCAAATAGCTAAAGCTTAAATGACAAAGAAGTTAGACAAATATTACTATGAACCTGATTAGACCTTAGGAATTTACAAACCTTGGTTATCAAATATACCTTATTTATCAAACATATGTTGCTACTCATCTGTATTTTCCAGCAGCTTGGTGTTGAGGAGTTAGCAAACATATAAATACTTAGACATACATTTTAAATTAGCTTTTGTTAATCTGAATAGACCTTTAACCTTGAAATTTCTCCATCATATACATAATACTTTAAATGAGAGTTGAGTAAGATATACAGTGTATTGTAGCAAACATAACCTTGAATTTCTATCATTTTACGAAAATCCATACCAATCTAAAAACATTTGAGACTTGCTGCTTTCTTACTCTGAAAGGAGACACAATAATAAACTAAAGGGCTTCGAAGGACTGAGAAGTTTTATAATTGTTGCTTTATACCAAGTGGTCATCTTAAGGTGGTGAAATCAGATAGTAGGTTGCAAACCATGTAGCCATTTACATCCTGGTGAGGTCACCAGCTAAGATGAAGGGGAGCCACATGGTTGCTCTTTAAAAACGTTAGTATTCTAGTAGATATACATTTTATAATGAGTTACAACCAAGTTACATGCACATGTACTCTAAGGGTTGAATCACATACATGCATACATTTTACACACATATGTAGAGATACCCATGTATAGATTTTAATTATAAGCCTTTTGTTATGGATTTGAAACCATACCCAATGAGCAACTTAGAAATCCTTAGCTTACAGCATAATCTTAAGGTTTTTGTTTTTGTTTTGTGTGAGCGGAGTGCAAAGAGGTAAGAGATGAAAGAACTTTAAGAGTGGAGGAGCAGAGCCTTAAGCACAGAGCAGAGCAAGCTTAGACGTAAGATAGTTGGGAATCATTTGTCTGTGGCAGTGAGGATTTGGAAATAAGGTGTACCAATCTGTAATAAGATCTGAGTCCCCAAAGGAAGAGAGACAGAGCGCTCTCGGCTTAGCACAGAACGCCAGGAGCAGGAAGGGAGTGGTCCGCGAGGCAGACAGCAAGACCCGGAGCCATGTGGAGGACACAGCGAGAGCAAGAACTGGACTCTAGAATCTGGGCTCAAAGTCACAGAAAGCTGAACTGCCCATACCTGCGGCGTGGTTCTGAGAGCAGATGCTGCAGCGGGGACAGTGTGCGTTGAGTGACCTGCAGTTTCTACTCCATCTGGCTTTAACTCCCAGTTAGGGCAAACTTACAAGCAAGACATTTACACAGTGTGGGGAGGGAGAAAAGACAGAAAAACACAGGGCTTGGAACGAGGAAAAGGAATAAAGAAAAGAGGAAACGTTTTCATGTTTCGCTGATCATTTGGGCAGAATTTTGAGGCCAGATTCGAGAGGTCTTAGGTTAATAGGACTCAGTTTCCATGAGGAGTCCCAGGCCTGGCTGGAGGCATTCCAGAGATCCAGGGGAGCCTGAACTCAGAACGCACAAGCTGTCTGGTTGAGCCATCATCCAGTGGCCAGGGCTAAGCCCGAACAGAAGCAATTTACTCGGGACCAGGATTTCTGAGAGCAGCCAAGAGGGCAAGAAACTATGCCGTAAAAACTAAGCCTCATCCAGGGAAATGGTCAGACTCAGAGAAGCTGAGTTAGAGAGAGAACTCACCAGTTTTCGGCGTTGGATGGAGTGCCTAGCGATCCATGGACCAGAAAGCAAGTCTATCGCAGGCAAAGCAGGCAGGTGGAATCCCAGTGTGGTTAGCCACCAGGAGAGATGAGTCCAGATCTCAGCACCAATGTCATGAGATAAAATGCGGCGAGGAGGTATCTTTGGCAGACCCATCCCGAGATGTACTTGTAAGAGATCTGGGATAAAAGAGGTTTCTTGGGAGAGGGGAGAGGAGTGAGGACCTGGGGAAGGGATAGAGGCAGACAGGGAGGGGTGAGCACAGAGAACAGAGACAAGAAATACAGAGAGAGAGCTGGAGAGGCTGGCACTTTTATCTGCAGGGCACACCTGGAGGTGGAGGCAGGTGATGGTGACGAGTGGTGATGGAGGCAGTTGCTAGGTCTGTAGAGCAGGCCAGTGGGCTTGCTGCTCTGCCGTGGTGGATTGTGTCCTAAACTGGCCAGCCGAAGTAAAGCCCGTCCTAAGTAGTGTTGGGAGGTATTTTGCCACCGCAGTAAGAAACCCCTTCTTGAAACAGTGAAACCAAAAAAGAAAAAGAAAATAACAGCGTTAAAATCATAATTTAAAAAATGATTATATATCTCTTTATTGGGGGAGCAGCACAGAGGTCAGAGGACAACTTACTCTAACTTGGTTCTCTCTTTCCGCCACCGTGTGGGTCCCGGGATGGAACTCTAGTCTGTATGGCAAGCACCTTACCTGCTGAGCCGTCTCACCAGCTCTTAAATCGGAATTTAGAAGCGGAAGGGAGGCTAGATGACAAACACCCTACTCTCTTTATTTTACAGCTCAGGAGGCTCAGGCTCACGAACGTAATCAGCCTTAATTAAAGAGCAATGCCAGCTAATGTCAACCATAGGCCAAGCTGGAGGCCCCCACCTCACAGCACTCCTTTTGCTATTCCTCACCGCTTCAGCCTTGACCCCGGTCCCTGGAAGGGTGGAGACTGAAGAAGAAAGTTGGCCAGACAACAGCTGTACTTGTGTAGATCAGGACTCGGGCCATATTTGGGTGTGGAGGAAACACAGCTGCACGGAGAGAAGGCAAGCAAAGTGGGTGGTAAATAAGTTATCAAAAGTATGAAACACAAGTATCCTAGCGTTGGGTGCAGTTTTCCTTCCCAGGAGGCAAATATCTCCAGTTACAACCTTGTTTCATAAGGGAGGTTATTTAGACTGAAAGTAGGAAGCCAAGGAAAATAAGGACATGTACCCTTGTATAAATTTCCCAAAAAGTATTTGGAATTTGATAGAATTTTAGAACCAAGATTGAGTTCAGGAAAAACTGGCCAACAGCAGTGTTTCCCTTTCCATTTTGTAATAACTCAATTTGTTTGGATAGGTGAGTTAATTTTTGATTCCCTACAAAGATACTCCTTTGGAACTGCGATTAAAAAATATTTCATTGTGAGGGGGTTTTCCTGTAACACAGGCCAGTGGCAAAGACTGGAGTTACCATTAAAAGGAACAGTAGAGGATTTCACATCTTTTTTTAGTGCAGTAAAGAGCTTTTTAAAGTACGTGTGTGTGTGTGTGTGTCTGTGTGTCTGTGTGTCTGTGTGTTAGGGTTTCTATTGCTGTGAGACATCCACAGCAACTCTTAAAAACAAAACAACCTTTAATTAGGGCTGGCTTGCAGGTTCAGAGGTTTAGTCCATTATTGTCTTGGCAGGAAGCTGTTAGGTCTCAAGCTCAGGACAACCGGCTAACTGAGGTGCTTATTTGACATATGAAACCCAACTGCCAGGTTCTCTGCAACTACCTTTTACAGGAACATCCTGGCTGCATACCCTACCCCCAATCCTAAACTCTCCAGCCCAGGAACCAGACTGGGCCCCTCCCCCAGCTCCTCTTCCCTAGGTCACCCAGACATTTTGGCTCTGCTAGTCTCTTGGTCTCTTGCCCTGTTGACCACTGCTCTTGATCTCCTGTCTCGCTCCTGGTTCCCCTCTGATCTTCCCATCTCTATCCCTTCTTCTTGTGGCCCATTTCAGCCTGGACCCTTCCAGATGCTTCTGGCTGTTTTCTCCCTTATCTTTGCAAGAATCCTTCTCCTCTATCATACCTACAAGCATCATGTCCTCCTTTCTTTCTTTCTTTTTTTTTTCTAAGACTGGCAGCATGCAGGCAGATATGATGCTGTGAAGAAGGAGTCTGGGAGTTCTATATCTGGACTGGCAGGCAGCAGGAAGGGAGGGAGAACCACTGGGCCAGGTTTGGGCTTCTGAAACCCCAAATCCCACCCGCCCCCAGTGACACAGTTCCTCCAACAAGGCCACTCATTCTACTCCTTTCAAATAGTGCCTCTCCTTATGAGCTGATGGGTGTAATTTTCATTCAAACCACCAGTGTGTGTGTGTGTGTGTGTGTGTGTGTGTGCGCTAAACTTCAGTGTGGATGGAAACGTGCCAAGGACTGTGATGGTAAGAAGTGGCTGTCTGCCAAGTGCCGGCCTTCAGTTTGGGGAAGGCAAGCAGGAGTCAGAATGCTGTCAATACTGGTGGGATGTTATTTGAAGTTCTGAGGGGTTCAGTCTATTTGATGTCCTGGAGCAGAAGGAAACAATGGTTCTCTGATAATTAGGATAGTAATTCTAGTGGGGGAAGCCCAGCATCTTTGTTTCACAAGACTAAACCATCTCCAGGCTGTGGCTTCATCTTTCTAGGACTTTAACTCCATGAATCTTTTTGTTAACTGCAGCCCCTGCATGGTTTCTTAGCAAATTCATCATAAATATAGAAGGTCAAATTTAAGAATTTGAACTACAAAGGTGAATATGCATTTCCTATCAGTAGCTTATCTGTCTTTAATTCTTTTTCCTCTTTTTCTTCTTTTGTATTTATTTTATCATTTATTTATACATTGTCAGTTGACTCTATTTTCTATTTCCCAAACCTCACCCCCACTTTGGTCTAATAGATCACCTTTTCTAGGCCTAATATTTTTAAACATACATGCAATATTTTCTAGCTTAGTGCTCTTTACTATAAACATCAAAGCAAAAGTTTCATACAGTCATAGAATACAGCCGTCATCTTTTTTAGGCCTAAAGCCCATGTTTCTCTCTCTCTCTCTCTGTCCATCTGTTTCTCTACCATTTTTATGGTGCTATCTCAGTGATTCCCTATTGACACAACTCTCCAACACCCTTTCTTACTATCGATGATTCTTCTGTCAATGACTGTAAAGCTTGAATTTGGATGATCTACAGATCCTGCAATTTAGCAGAAGTCCTCAAAACACCCCATGCCTGGAGTTGCTCCCGTGCCTGCATATTTAGATCTTGTGTATTGCTTGGTCTTTTCACTATTAAAGAGCAGTCACCTAGATCCGTGGGTATTGGTATCATTATTGCTGCTACTCATGTCTAGACTTTGCTCATCCAGACCTCCATGGCCCTTTGGCTGGGCCTGGAGTCTCCAGTGGGATAAGCTAAGTTTTCTATTGCAGATGCTTTTCTGAAGCACATTAACAACACATTGTTGGGTGGGAAAGTGCCATGAGAGCAAAAGCAAATGTTAGTGGAAAATTTTGGAAACGCAACTTCTAGGCAACAACTGGTGGGTATAATGAGCAATCAGAGGGCCAATTTGAGGATTCACTATATGTATTGCGAAGGCTGCTCAGCTGTGTGCATGCCTCACCTTTAGGCCTTGATTTGTAGAGAAGCTCTTAGAATGCTTAGTGTGAGTGTGTGTGTGTGTGTGTATAGTACCTGTATGAAAGCCAAAGGTCAGCACTGGGTATTTGCCACTCCTTATCTTTTTTCAGATTTATTTAAAAAGCCTCTTTATTATTACATACAAATTGGATTTTGTCTTTAATGTTTTCAATTATTTTTGTTGTTGAAAAAACAATTGTTTTTTTTTTTTTATGCTATATGTTCTGGTCACACTTTCCCTCTTCTTTTCCCAAGATGTCAGAGACAGACACGCACAACAATATGTGCTCATTCTCAGATTTTCATGTGGGTGTTGAGGCTCAAACTCAGGACCTCACACATGCATCTCAGGCACTTTACTGACACACAATCACCACATGAATTATTTTTTAGCCGAGAACTTATATATGAATTTGAAATTTTTTAAATGTATAATTATTACTATTTTATGTGTATGTGTATGAAGTGTGTGTGTGTGTGTGTCTGTTTAGACATGTCTATCGTAGTGTGCGTGTCTAAGGACTGAGGACAACTTTTATTGATCAGTCCTCTCCTTCCACTGTGGGTTTGGGAGATCCAACTCAGGTTGTCAGGATTGAGTAGCAATCACTTTTATCCACTGAGCCATTCTCCAGCCTCAGATGTGAGTGTTCTAATGAAGAAGTGTACAAACTCCTTGCATTTGCAGTAACATTAAAAAAAAAAAAAACTTTTTGTTGATTCTTTGTGAATTTCACATCATGTACCCCAATCCCATTCACCTCCCCTTGTACCTGCCCTCTACCCTAGCAACTCCCCCCAACAGAGAGAGAGAGAGAGAGAGAGAGAGAGAGAGAGAGAGAGAGAGAGAGAAATCCCATTGTGGAAGCTGTAGTGTGTCACAGTGAGTCCCGAAGTATACCCTTTTGTCCACACTTCTTTGCTTGCAAATGTTCATGGAATGACTTGATGGTCCGGCATGAGGCCTCTGGCTTCTGCTACTCTGTCAATACTGGAACCTTCCTGGGACTCCTCTCAGATATTCTGTTGTTGCCTGTGTCATGGAGATCATGTAGTTTTGGATTTGTAGGACCAGGCCCTTTGTACACTCCAGCCATTTATCGGTGGGTAGATGTTGTGGTGAGCCAATTCAAAGCTCTGGATCTGGGCCTAAGAAATATCTGAGCGCTGGTCAACCAGACAGCTCTCCTGATCTCATGCCCTCAGGGCCAGCTTACCTGCACGCTTCCCACCCAAACCAGGGCCAGCTCTGCCCAGGTGAGGCACAGGGCCCTGCTCGCCCAAGTGCTACAGCAGGTGAGGGGCAGGGCCAGCTCTCCTGCTTTTATGACCCAGGGCCAGCTCTCCCATCTGCCATCAATTGCAAGGGGTGAGTGTGGAAGGGGGTATCTCTGCCTTGTCCACACTGCCACATGGCAGACACGTTTTGGGGCCAGCTCTCCCCCACTCATACCCTCGGGATGTCTCACCCCACCAACCATCAGCAGTAGTTCTACTTTGCTGCCCAGGTGAGGTATAGGGCCTTGCAGAAACATTTTTTTTTTGTTACAGAACACCTAATTACTTTAATACACAAACTCAAAGACAATTTGTAAAAGGAGAAACTATGCATAGAGAAATAATCTTAATTGGAAAAAACAAGTTAGTACCAAGATAAATCTGAATTTTAGGTCTATTTTAAAAATTGCCATTTAGAACAGGGAGTTGTGGTATGTGCCTTTAACCCCTGCACTCAGGAGGCAGAGGCAAGCAGATCTATGTGTTTGAGGTTAACCTGGTCTACAAAGTGAATCCAGGACAGCCAGGGTCTTGTCTCAAAAAAAAAAAAAAAGACATTTTAGTAAATGACACATAAATGGTAATAAAATGTCCTACGCCCCCTACCCTACCCCACCAGGATGATCCTAATGAGTTAAGTTTTGAACTATGTACTTAAAATCAGTTCAGTAGACACATTCTAAATAATGCAGGCAACCAAGGTGTGACAATTAATTTCATGTGTTAACCAGACGGGGTTAAGGAATAGCTAGAAAAATGGTGAAACATTTTTCTCTGGGTGTGTCTGTTGAGGTATTTCTTGAACCTATAAACTAAAATCTGCTTTCCCCAGTGTAATCAGGCATCACTCAGACCAGCGAGGACTCCCTAAATTGCCAACAGCAAAGTGTGCTGTCTTTCAGTTTTGATATACTTAACACCCACATTCATATGTAGGTTTCATAAATACTATTAAGATTTTATTAGAGCATAGTTATATGTAAAACTCATGAAACTTTATATAGCATAGAACTGATTTCTGTTTTAACTTAAAATATTGATATGATTTTATGTGTACGCATGAGTGTCTGCGTGTTTATTGCTGCACCACTCTAACAGGCCCTTAGGACGACTGATGCCGTGATGGAAGTGCCGATCAGGCCTTGGAACCCAGCACATAGGCAACAATACTGGAAACAAGGTCCTAATCCATCAAAGTTCATGGTTCTGGGAAAGTCCCTAAATGGACTGACCTTGTTTTTGGCTTCTGTAGTTCTGCTCCTGGCTAACTGTTCTTGCTGAGGTGTGTCAAGGAAGTTGTTTTTGTGCTAGAAAGCTCACCCCGAGAAAGGCTTGGGATGGCCCTTGGGTCCTGAACACCCAGTGTGGTCACCAGTTGACTAATAAAGACTTTCTATTGGCTCAAACCCACGTCTGAGTGGTCTTGCTGGTGGATACCTCACAACACCACATCTGTGCCTGGTTCCCCCAGAGGCCAGAAGAGGACATTTTATCCCCAGAAAGTGGAGTTATAGGTGGCTGTAAGCCCCCATATCAGTGCTGGAAACTAAACTTGAGTCCTCTGCAAAACCACAGTTGACCACTCTCGACCTCTGAGCCATCTCTCCATCCCTGATTTATAGTTTTAAAAGTAAATCAGCATAGCTGTCTGTTTTTCAGTAAGATAAAATTTATCTAGAGTGTCGCTGTGGTAGTTTTAACTATCAATTTGGTAGAGCTTAGGAACACCTGTGAGATTTAAAAATGCTATGCCCACCCACTACAGATGGCACTATTCCTTGGTTGAGGTCCTGAATTGCATAATGAAAAAACAAAAACCAGAAAGAACAACAACAAAACAACTGAGCAGCAGGAGGCATTCTCTGTCCCCTGCATCCTGTGTGTGGATGCAATTTGACCAGTGGCTTCTGCAGCCACACCTTCCTGACTGCTGTCTTCCCAGACCTCACTGTATCCCCTGGAACAGTAAGTCAAAACAAACCCTTTTTCTCTTAGTTGTTTTCTTCTCCGTACTTTATCACAGCAACAGAAAACTAAGACAATCACATACAATTAAAGACAATCCTGTATGTTTTTTAATACTTTCTTTTACATTTTGTTTATTTATTTATTTATGCTCTGCCTTCAGAGACAACAGAAGAGAAAATCAGATCCCATTACAGATGGTTGTGAGCCACTCTGTGGTTGCTGGGAATTGAACTCAGGACCTCCAAGAACAGTAGTCAGCGCTCCTACCCACTGAGCCCTCTCTCCAGCAGCTCTCTCAGTATTTTCTTAACTCAATTACAATGCCAGCAAAAGTACAATGAAAAGGACAACATTATCTGAATTATTCTCAAGAGGCTAATAATGGGAAAGAATGAGGATGGCATTCACAGGGAAGAGAATGAGACACTTGTGTGATTATGTAAATGTATAGCATAAAATAATCTTTCCTTAATTAGCATAAATTGCAGACTGGGTAAATTACTAATTCAGTGTAAATGAGCTGGCTATGTAACAAGTTTACATGACATTCAGTTATTTTGCACATGTTTAATTCCATTTTATTTTTAGCTAAGAATAAGATATATGAAATCCAGTATTTTTAATTTAATCTTTGGGAAACAATCAATTTAGAAATAACAATAAAATGGTAAAATAAAAGACATAAAAATAAGCAGCAGTTATTTAAGAGTTTCATTACTTAAATTTTTAGTTACTAACCTCTGAAATTGTTTTTTCAATAATAGTTTCTTGCTTTCAATAAAATTCTCTTGAATAAAATTCAAACTTGTCTACATATTTTATGAAGTCAGTCTCTCTGTATTTGGTCCATGACTAATTGGGGAATTATTTACTACTTTATTAAACTCTTAATATTGTCTTAATTCTTATAATATGCATTTTTATTTACCAAAAAATCTGATGCTTATTGTTTACCTTTCCAAAAATGCTGAAATGTTAGAAAAATATAACATTTATAATTTCTCCCTGCTAATGTAAATTTTCAGAATCTCCCCCAGTTCTGCAGAATCATCACATGTCTGTGATCCAGGACAGATCTGAGCACTGGAGCGTGATTAAGGCTCTCTTCACCTGCTAGCACATCAAAGGTCAGCCCTCACCTTGGGCACCCTGCCCCCAGCCTCTGCTTCCAGCTTGGCAAAACTTACTTCACCTTGAATTTCTTCACAGATTTTCTGCTAAAAGGGTTCTGGCAGTTGGGGACAACAGGTTTTGTATATTTAATAGCAATCTTATCATCAACAATCAGAACTGATAAAGACTCAAAATCTATGACTCCTGGGACAGAGGGAGCTTAAGTACACATAAACAACATAAAAACTTTATGCAAAACACCAACTCTTACGACAGAACTTATTAGAATAGTATCAGATGTCTTAGCACACACCCTAAAGGTTAAGGAAGTGTAGAACAGTGCATTTCAGGCCTTTAGAAAAGTAATTCCCAGCTAAGATTACTCTATGCAGAGAAGTTATAGCCACAAATGTGACTCTTCAAAGAACTTGATGAAGGATGGACTTTATGAGGAAAAGATAAATGAATAAAAGTTTGAAAAGTAGCTCAAATGTGTAAGCCAGTAAGCCAGCAAACTCCTGAGATGAATGAAAAGAAAAACCAGCAGACAATATCTGAACCAACCAGAAAAGGAAAAACAAAACAAACTAGGAATCAGCAAATCTCTTTTAGCTATAACCCTAAGTATAAATGTTTATAGGTTTCTAACTAAAAAATGAAGACTGATTTGATTAGAAAAACAAGACCTTATGTCTGGGTATGGCAGTAGACACATTTAATCCCTGTTCTTGGAAGACAGGCAGAGACAGAAGCAGATGAATCTCAGTGTGTTTGAGGTCAGCCTGGTCTATAAAGCAAGTTCCAGGCAGGTCAGGGATACACGGTGAAACCATTTCAAAAGCAAAGCAAAGCAAAAGCTCCTAGCTGAGCAAGATTGCTGCTCAGTGGGTGAAGATGTTTGCAGAGCAAGCCTGGTGACTTGAGTCCATGTAAAGGTGGAAAGAGAATTAACTCCACAAAACTGTCCTCTGATCTACACACACACACACACACACACACACACACCCCACACACATAACGTACACATATATACATATAATAAAATGAAAACAAACAAACAAAACACACACATACACACCAGAGCAAGATCCAACTATTTGTTGTTTTCAAGAAAATACACTTGAAAAAACCCACATATGCTCAGTGAAAGAATGGAGAGAGACTCAGCAGGTAAGAGCCCTGACTGCTCTTCTGGAGGACCCTAGTTCAGTTCCCATCACCCACATGGCAGCTCACAGCTGTCTGTGACTGCTGTTCCAGGGAATCTGACACCCTCACAAAGACATACATGCAGTCAAAACACCAACGTACATAAAATAAAAAGAAATAAATTATTTTTAGCAAGAATAGAAAATAACACATCACATGAGTAGAAGCTACAAGCAGGTGTAGTTACATTGATATTTGGCAGTCAAAGCCAGCATTCACTAGAAGAGGTAAGAAGCTCATTACATACTAATAAAGAGAATGTTCTAACACAGATGTAACAATTACAAAGATATGTGCACTGAACATTGGTGTTCACAATTTCATAAAACAAACTACCTGACAGAGGGACAGAATGGTCCATACATAATGACAATGGATGGCTTCATATTCCACTCTCACTGATAGAAAAAGAGACTTAGGAGTGAAACTGCACCGTTAGATCAAAAGGACTTAGTATATCTGCAAAATATTCCCTCCAAAAGCTATGAAAAACATATTTTTGTTAGCATCCCATGAGACCTTTCTAACACAGATCACATTTTAGGCCACAAAACAAGTCTGAAAAAAAAATATGGGTGTGGTGGTACATACCTGTAATCCCAGGGCTCAGGGAGGCAGAGGCAGGTGGATGGCTGTAAGATTGAGGCCAGCCTAGTCTACAGACCAAAACAAACAAAAAAGTTGAAATCATTTTTTAATCTTTTCAAATCAAAATGGGATGAAACTAGAGCTCACTAGCAAGATAAAATATAGAACATGTGCAATTACATGGAGATTGAACAATTTACTTTTCCCCCTTCACTACGTACCTCCATCTGGCCTGGAACTCACTATGTAGACCAGGATAGCCTAAAGCTCACAGAAATCTGCCTGCCTCTTTCTCACAAGTGCTGGCACAAAAGGCTCACCCCACCATGCCCTGCTGAACGACAGTACTTTTAAATGAAGTAATCAGAGAGGAGATTAGAAAGACTCTCAAATCAAATAAAAACGAGAAGATATCAGCCTTCGGAATACAACAGTCAGTTCCTAGAGGGGTCAACAGGGTCATAAGACTGTCACTTGAATGTCCATCTGATCGCTACCACATATTTTCTACAGCCTTAATTGTCTGTGGCCTTGGGAGGGGCTAGAATGTATAGAGTGAAGGAGACAAGGGGGAGAGGCGCCATTTCTGCAGCTCTCGGTAAGGCCTTGTTCATGCTGAGTACAGGCTTTCTGAGTGTGGCCTGTTGGGGGAGGGTCACTCACACCCCTGTAAGTTAACCCCTCCTCTATGCTCTCTAAGGAAGCCCTGTAAACTCATTGGTTCCCCAGAGTCAACGTTGGCGGAACTGTAGATCATTGTATCACTGGGACCTTCAGAGAAAGGGTAGGTGGTGTTTATATCTCCCACAGAAAGGTATTTTAGCAGCCCCAAAGAACTTAAACGAGACTATGAGACTACGGAAAGTCTCATAGATGTGTATTGCATGGGACTGGACAGTTGATAAGGGGTCCTATCAACTTCCATTGTCAACCTGACAAGGCTGAGAGACATTTGAGAGGAAAGTCTTACTTGAAGAATTGCCCGAATAAAAATTGGTTTATGGACATGTCTGGGGGGGGGGGTGGCCTCAATCATTAATTGATGTAGGAGGGCCTAGCCCACTGTAGGTGGCACCATCACTAGTCAGATGGTCCTGGGCTGCATAAGAAAGCTAGCTAGGCACGAGCCTCTGAGAGTGATCATAATGTGAGCAGCCAAGCTGTCAGGGTTCCTGCACGGTTACTGCCCTGAGTTCACTAAATGATCTCACCTGAATACATCCTTTCCTCCTCAGGTTGCTTTTGGTCAGTGTTTTACTGCAGAAGCAGAACTCAAACTAGAACATAATGTGAAGCCTTAAGTACAGCGCTGTGGGGAGAGTGAAGATGTTACAATAAACAAAACTGTATAAGCTCCTTTGAGATTCCTGGAAAATGTCTGGGAAAGGAGGAAGGTGATGCAGGCTATGCTTTAAACGTGGTTCGCTGCTATTTTCACATTTTAAAGAAGATTTATATTTTAACTTACATGTGTGTAAGGACATCTGTACATGTCCATGGAGACCACAAGAACGCATCAGATTCCCTAGAACTTGAGTTACAAATGATTGTGACCTGCCCATTATAGGTCCTGGGACCCAAACCCAGGTCCACTGCAAGAACAGCAAGCTGAGGCTTCTCTCCACACTCTGTTTTAAAACTCTTATCTGAAATATTTCTATACAAAAGGAATATTGTGTCTATGTAGGCAAACTTCATGGCAACATCTGCAAATGATGATGGAATTCTTAACCTTCTAGAGGTGAGGACTGTCAAGCTGACACACATGAAGAGGTCAGTTCCTTTCTTTTCCCTAGTTTTTCCTTTCTATCGTTCCTCAATTTCCCCTTTGGAGGTCTTGATCCCCAGTTCTTAGTTGTTGATAATTGTAAAAAAATCATATATATATATATATATAAATTTTTTTTGAGACAAGGTTTCTCTGTGTAGCCCTGGATATCCTGAAACTTGCTTTGTAGACCAGGCTGGCCTCAAATGCAGGAATCCATCAGGCTCTACCTCCTGAGTGCTGGGGTCAAAGGCATGAGCCACCATGCCTGGCTTTATATAATTTCTTACTGCTCATTAGAGACTTGGACCTCACCTGTCTAGGGACCAAAAGTCAGTAGCTGCCAAGTGTGGTGCCACATGTCTACAATCCTAGCACTCAGGAGGCAGAGACAGGAGGGTCTGCAAAGCCAAAGGCCAGCCCTGACTTCATGAAACAGGGAGAGGAGGAGAAAAAGAGTAAGAGAGAACGAGACTGTGTGTGAGAGAGAGAATGAGAGAGAGAGAGAGAGAGCACAAGAGAGGAAAGAGAGCATAAGAGCAAGAGTGAGACTGCTATCTAAAAAGACATGAGAAGTTCTAAGTTTGGGAATTAGAGGGCAATCATTCCATGGGAAGCTAGACGGGAGGATGTTATTACTGATGTCAAACAATAAATCATACAGCAGATCGTTGTGATAAGCAGGGCCCAGTGGGAAAGTTACCGCTGTTTTGCCAAATGGACATGCTGTGCCCATCAAAATGTTTTCTAAATATTTATGCTTATGCCCATGGATTAATGCTGCTCTCATCTTTGCTCAGTGAATTTCTTTTTGAAGAGAGCAGTGGTTATTGCAGAGAGTCATAGTACTGAGAATAAGTGATGATTGGATATTAGTCCTAAATAGGACATCTCTATGATCTTCTCCTGTTCAACTCGTGGCATGATAGAAGTCTTCTATCTCTGCCTTAATATGTGTTTGTTGCTGTATTAGTTACTTGTTTTGTTGAAGTGACAAACACCACTTATGGGAGCCGGGCTCAGTGATACCATGCCTGTAATCCCAGCACTTGGGGAGGCAGAGGCAGGCAGATCTCTGTGAGTTCAAGGCCAGCCTGGTCTACGAAGTAAGTCCAGGACAGCCAAGGTTACACAGAGAAACTCTGTCTCAGGGAAAAAGAAAACTTATGGAAAGAAGGGTTTGTTTTAGCTCAAAGTTCAAGCGTACAGTCTTTCATGGCAGGGAAGTCATGTCTTAGTGTCTACCATAATCAATGTCAGGGGCTTGAGGCAGTTGCTCACACCACATCCACAGACAGGAACAGAGAATGGTTGGAAAGTCTTGGGTTTGGGATTGAAGACAGACCCTGAGGAAGATTGTTCCTTTGGTATTCATTAGAGCAGCTGTTACTGCTATGGAAAAATAAGATTGTGGGGTCTCTGAGGAGAGTTTAAGGTTCAATGCCATAGACAGATGTCATGGCAAGAACTACGGAGAAAGCTTAGGCCCATGAGGTAGAGATGGTGGGGCCCTTCTTACAAGTGTCAGAGGAAAGGGATGGTCTCATGCTACATGGTTGATAAAAAGTCCACGGATTGCTTGTAGTCAGGCTGTGTCTGATTCCAGGTGGCTGGAGAGAGGGAGGTGTGCCTTGCATTTCGAGAAAGAGAGGAAAGTACCTAGTTAATGTGTGGCTTACAGGATGTGGGGGAAAGTGGGGAGACGGGGTACATTTAGGTAAAGCAGTGGGCCACTGCTAGTTCTCTGCTGTCTTGGAGTCTGGGAGCGTGGTCCTGTTAACTTCCTTTGATTTGTCAGAGTTTACCTGGGAGCTTTCCCTCTCTTGCCAAGTACTCAAGGGGAAAATGAAAGGAGGGAGCAAATCAGAAAGGAAAAAAAGAAGAGAAGAAAGGAAAGCAAGCATCAGAGGCTTCTTTGAATTAAAGCATTTAAGACATTAAAGAAAGAAATCTTACCTCCTGGTTGGTGGCTCACCCCACCCCCCCATTTAGGTACAGATCAGAGTCCAGAGGGTATCTGCTGAGATTTCCAGATTCTTGTGTCTCAGAACAAAGAATTAGACTAGGGACACATCGATTGTGGTAGATACAGACAGTTTATTAAGAAAGAAAGCATTCGGGGGCTGGAGAGATGGCTCAGAGGTTAAGAGCACTGTCTGCTCTTCCAGAGATCCTAAGTTCAATTCCTAGCACCCACATGGTGACGCATAACCATGTATAGTGAGCTGGTGCCCTCTTCTGGCCTGCAGGCACACACGCAGGCAAAACATTGTAAATACAATAAATAAATAATATATATAATAAATAATATATATAACAAATAAATCTAAGAAAGAAAGAAAGCATTCACTCCCAAGTGAGGAAGTGGGCCAGAGGGCAGCCATAAAAGTGGTAAAGCACATATGTCTCATTTACATACTGCCCCCCTTCTCCTACATTTGGAAATCCCATGTTGATATTTTTTACTTTTTATTATTTTATTTTTTACAATTTATTCATTTCATATCCTGATCATAGCCCTCTCCTTCATCTTCTCCCCGTTCCACCTTCCCTCCCTCTTCCTCCTATCTCCTCCCCTTAGTCCAGTGAAAGGGGGAGTTCTCCCAACCATCTGACCCTAGCTTAACAAGTCTCATCAGGACTGCCTGCATCCTCTTTCTCTGTGGCCTGGCAAGGATACATCTCCAGGGGAAAGTGATCAAAGAGCAGGCAACTGAGTTCATAAAAGAGGCAGCTCCTGCTTCCCTTACTCAGGGACCCACATGGAGACTGAACTGTCTATGGGCTACATCTTAGCAGGGGGTCTAGGTCCTCTCCATGCATGGTCTTTGGTTGGTGCATCAGTCTCTGAAGGGCCTTCTGGGCTCATATATTTTAGCATTATTGGTCTCCTTGTAGAGCTCCTGTCCCCTCTGGGTCCTTCTATTCCTACACACACACCCTTTTTAAATAAGACTCCCTGCGCTCTGCCCAAAATTTGGCTGTGAGTCTAAGCATCAATCCCCTGTTGGGGCGGGGCGGGGGGCGGTCTTTCAGAGGACCTCTATGGTAGGCTCCTGCCCTGTTCCCTCTCTTCCACTGCTTCTGGTGTCCATCCCAGGCTGCTCTTATGACTGTTCAATTCCTTCACGTAGCCCTGGAGGGAGGAGTTTCCAAGTTTTCTGCCGACTGCCTTCATCACGCCCATCTCTACACCTGACTGGCCTACTTTCAGAACTCTCAGTTTCCTCCCCCAACAGGGCAGCATTGACTGATCCCCCTCTCTTTGTTCTTTGCCCTTACTTGTCTCTGTAGTTGATGTACTGGGACAGGTGGCCAAGCCTGTCCCTACTGATGTCAGAGGCAGAACTTTTGTTCTAAAACTCTATTGTACTATAAACAAAAAGGAATGTGAGCTAATTTTAGCAGTTTTGATGTATGGGAGGAGTAACTTAAAAGCCTACTTGATGCCATGCTAATAATATATAAATGTGAGTATACGTGTAGACAACACACACATACACAGAAATAGGCCAAGGGGCTGAGAGATGGCTCAGCAGTCAGGAGCCAGTTGCTCTTGCAGAAGACCTGACTTTGGTTCCCAGAACTTATATGGTGGCTCACAACTATTTGTAAGTCCAGTTCCAGAGGATCTGATGCCTTATTCTGGCCTCTGTGGGCACTGTGTACATGGGGACCGCAAACATACATATAGGCAAAAACCTATACATGCAAAGTAAAACTAATAATCTTTTTTAAAAAGGCCAAGAAAGTCCATATTTTTTTTAGCTTCTGTTGAGCTCTGTTACTGGTCATTTTTAAGACAGAATGATGATCTGATTACTTATTCCATAACATTAAGCAATTCTTAATTCAAAACCCACATTTCAAAAAAAATGATAGAAATTAATGGAATTGAAAAAATACAAAGAGACAAAGAACTGTTTCTTTGACAAAATAAAGACTGACACTCCCTTTACCAAATCAAATAAAAGAAAGAAGATCCAAATTAATAAAATTAGAAATTTTTTAAAAAAGCCAATGAAATTCAGAAACTCTTTAGGTCTAACTGTAAAAACAGATGTTCCGCAAAATTGAAAAATATATAAGAAATTAAATAATTTCTAGGTGCATATGACCTACCAAAACCAACCAAAATTAAACAAGTTAGGAGAGATGGCTTACGGGTTGAGGACACTTGCTCTTCCAGAGTTTAGTTCCTAGCACCCTTGTCAGGAGACTCACAACTGTCTATAAAACTCGAGCTCCAGCAGATCCGATGGCTTCTATGAATACCTGGACACGTATTGCATACACATACCCCCAACACACACACCATGCACATGAATAAAAATAAAGAAATCTTTAAAAAGTAACCATTCAAACAGATCTATAAGAAGTAGTGAGACTGAAGCAGCAATTAAAAATTTCCCAATTAGGGCTGGAGATACGGCTCAGAGGTTAAGAGCGCTGGCTGTTCTTCCAAATGGTCCTAAGTCAATTCCCAGCAGCCACATAGTGGCTCATAACCATTTGTAATAAGATCAGAGTAGAAGGGCCACATCTTAACATAATAAAAGTTATATTTAACAAAACTGAAAGCCAACGTTTTCTGAAATGCGGGAAAAGCATTTCCACTAATCAGGAACAAGATAAGAATATTCACTTTTTAATTCGTATTCAGTATACTACAAGAAGTTTTAGCCAAAGCAATCATGTAGGAGAAGCAAGTAAAAGGGCTACAAATAGGAAAAGAAGTCAAAGTATATTTGCAAATGATATAATTCTGTGTGTAAAAGCTCTGATGCGCAGAAGTCTCTAAAGACTCCACCGGAAAACCCTTTTTTAAAAATGTGTGTGGTATTTATCATTTGAGAATGTCATACATACATACATACATACAATGTATTTTGGTCATTTCCACCCCCCATCCCCCCAGTTTCCTGATGTCCCAACACAACCTTCTCCCAAATTTCATATCTGTCTTCCCTCCCTCCCTCCCTCCTTTTCTCTCTCTCTCTCTCTCTCTCAATAATAAAACTCCCTGAGTCCAACCAGTGCTACCCATATGCATATGGGCGTGGCCACCTACTGGAGCTTGGGTAATTTTATCAGTGGTAGCATCCCAAGAGGAGAAAGACTCTCCTTTCCTCACCAGTCACCACCTGCCAACTATTCAGCTGGGAGTCTAGCCTCCCGAGTCTCTCATCCACGCTGGAATCCTGATTGGCTTGGTCTGGCACAGGTGACCATCCACAGCTGCTGTGAGTTCAGGAGTATAACGGTCGCGCCCTGTCCAGAAGGTTGCATTTTACAGCGTTTCTTCCCATCCTCTGGCTCTTCCATTCTTTCCCTTTGCCTGCAACATTCCCTGAGCCTTAGCTAGGTGTGGGCTTAATATAGATGTCCCCCATAGAGGGCGGAACATTCCTCAAGAATTTGTTCTCACTACTTTTACCAGCCATGAGTTTCTGCAGCGAGTGCTGCCCACTGCAAAAAGAAGCTCCTCTGGTTACGCCGGCCG
Organism: Meriones unguiculatus; assembly: GCF_030254825.1. Lineage (NCBI taxonomy): Eukaryota > Metazoa > Chordata > Mammalia > Rodentia > Muridae > Meriones > Meriones unguiculatus. The sequence goes on along the minus strand of NC_083356.1, from coordinate 93,332,735 downwards.
CAGCCCAAATCCATGCGTAGACATACGAGAAGGCAGCTTGACAGCATGATCATTTGGCAAAACAGCAACACTAGGTTCCCGTATACACTGCTCTTAAAATGTTGGTTTCAGGCATACAATCTTTTTAATGAATTTTTATTGAACTTAAAAAAAAAATGTGATCTCAATAACTTTTTGTTCCCAAGAATTACTAAAACTTTATATTTGAAACCAAAATGGGCAAAGGTTGAAAATATTTACATACTGATTCATTAAAAAGCATTTAGCACATTATATCACCATAATAAGTTTTTATGAAAAAATTCAAAATTAAATTTAATGAAAAAACTCATCTTCATATTCTTTGAGAAAATTTACAACTAGCTTAATAGAAGACAGCTGCATTCTCATGTCTCTATTTGCATTCAATATGTGGTAAATGTGTTCTTTTTGGTTCAAATGAGGAAAATCTGTCCTTTCACAAATATGTAGTTGAAAATAAAGAAATGTTTGAAAACCTTTACAAAAAAACTAGAAATGCAACTGTCAGTTTTTCAAAGGTTAACAGCAATGAGAACTCTGAAACCTTAAGAGTTACTGGAGAGATAGCTGAGCCTTTTTTATTTTAATTTTTTATATTAATTACAGTTTATTCACTTTGTATCCCAGCTGTAGCCCCCTCCCTCATTCCCTCCCAATCCCATCCTCCCTTCCTCATCTCCTCCCATGCCCCTCCCCAAGTCCACTGATAGGGGAGGTCCTCCTCCCCTTCCATCTGATTTTAGCCTATCAGGTCTCATCAGGACTGGCTGTACTGTCCTCCTCTGTGACCTGGTAAGGCTACTTCACCATCAGGGGGAGGTGATCAAAGAGCTAGTTCATGTCAGAGACAGCCCCTGTTCCCATTACTAGGGTACCCACTTGGACTGAGCTGCCACAGGCTACATCTGTGCAGGTGGTCTAGGTTATCTCCATGCATGGTCCTTGGTTCGATTATCAGTCTCAGAAAAGACCCCTGTGCCCAGATTTCTTGGTTCTTTTGGTCTCCTTGTGGAGCTCCTGTCCCCTCCAGGTCTATCTCCCCCTTCTTTCATAAGATTCCCTGCACTCTGCCCAAAAGAGCACTATTCTGAGTGGGTGTGGTGGGCATGCCTTTAGTTCTAGCAGGGAGGCCCAGGCAGGTGGAGCTCTGTAAATCTGAGGCTAGCCTGGTCTTTAAAAAGAGCCCTGAAGCCAGGGATACACAGTAAGACTTTGTTCTCAAAAAGAGAATACAAATAACAAAAATAGTGGAGTATATGAGTTTAGTTCCGGCACCAGGGTGGCTAACTGACTGTAAATCCAGTTCCGGTGAATCAGATGGCCTCTTCTGGCCTCCTCAGACAATGCACTCATGTGCACAAATCCACACTCCTACATGCACATATACACTTAATGAAAAATAAAAATAAAAACATGTTTTAGACTCCTATCAATGGTCATTTCATATTGTGTCACAAAAACTCATTTGGCTTTTTTGCTTTCTGAGAGGACCTGATTTTGATTGCACATACTCCCCAAAGGCTTTCAGGAACTTCAGGGTTCCTAAGACTATACTCTAAAAAGCACTGTTCTATGCAAACCTTTTATGTTTCCTGTTTTAAAATGTACTTGGAATTTTATTTTTATTCAGGAATGAGAAGTGCAACCAATCATGAAATGATCACCACTGAAGAGTAGATATGCATCTGTAAATTCCAGCTACTCAGGAAGTTGAGGCAAAATTGTGGCAGCCCAGAAACTGAAGCCAACTTGGTTAAAAAAAAAAGAAAAGAAAAAAAAAAAAAGGGAAGTGGTGGAAGAGTAAGAGGAAGATGAACAGGGGAAAGGAAAGTTTGTTTTTATAGCTTGAGAGAAAAGAGGCACCTTGGTTCAGTATAAGGCCAGGTGGGGAGCGCCAAGGCAATTTAGGTCAAGGGAAGGAGGCAGACAGGGGCTTGCCTGGACTTCAGAGAGGCTGTTTTGCATCAAAGGCATGCCCATAGGCATGTTGTTTGCTATCTTTAGGAACTGGACACTTCTACAAAGGCCAGGCCTACCTGGGTCTGGCCAGGCTGCAACTTATCAAAGCATCATATAATATAGAAAATGAAAGCCATGATTAATAGACCCCTCAGGTTGGTTTCATTGCTTTCTCATAATATACCAGAGACATTCCATTTTCATTGATTGTTAAGCCTTATATTTGTTTTATCCCTTTGAATTCTTATCATCCATCAAAAACTCTAAGCTCTGAACTGAACTGAACTCTAAGCTCCTCTCTACTTTGAAGACATTCCTGATGATTTAATAACCATAAATTGTTTTGCAACACTATTTATTTGTCTCAGATGGTTATTTAACTTTCCATGGGATAAGCTTTGTTTCTCCAACTAGACAGTTTCTTGAGATCAGTAACTTCATGCTATACTGTTCAATCCTCCTATTTCCTGGGGTCTTTACTTACTTGGTCTGAGGTCTTTCCCTCTGGAGTAGATGGGTGTTTAGCATTGCTCCTTTGGTGATGCCTTCCCTCTACTTCTAACCTAGACTCTACACTTGTGTTAGCTTCTGGTCACACTGGCTTGACACATATTCTGAGCTTGTTCCTTAATTTTCTTTGAGTTGTAGAAAGAGTGGATCTCATACAAATTTACAAATTTATTTATAAAGTTATTGTGGATCTCATACAAATTTGTGCAGAATTATGGCTTCCTTTTAATCAGAGTTTTCAGTTCTTTGAAAATTTTTTTCATGATGGTGATATTGAAATAATACTTTAAAGGTTTATTATTCTTTTCCTCTTTATTTGCCTCCACTTGTGTAGCTATTTCTCTGGGAGATTTGTTTGTTTCCTCTTTATGTGCTTCTCTAATAACTGGATAAGCACAGCTTTGAAGTCATTTTCCTGTGTTTCCGATGAATTAAAATATCCATTGATTTTGGAGATTGCTGGTGGAGCCATGATGTCCTGATTTTTGTTGGGTGTGTTCTTACACCGACCTCTGGCCATCTGCTTATCAGTAACCTTCACTGTTTGTTCCTGGATTCTGTAGTTCAGATTGGGTCCATCTTTCTCTGACGTCTGTAGTGTTCTTCAGGAAGAAGAGAGCGGTCCACTGGATTGAGAGTGTGCATTGGTGTTTCAGCTGTACCCAAGGGAGGAAGAGCCACTGGCACAAAATCACAATTGCGGGTGAAGAAGTGTGCGCGTGTGCGTGGAAATGTGTCTGGAAGGAGAGAGTGCTAGAGAGTGTAGATGCTTGGAATGTGGGGGGTGCAGGTTCAGGAGGGGGTGTGGATGCCAGCACTGTTTGTGGGCAGTTTGCAGGCACAATAAACCTACACTGATTTCCTGAATACCTCAATGGCCTCAGTGGCCTACAATCCTGTCATACTGTTGTTCTGGTATTCAGATCTGTCTGGGCTCCAGGAATTGTTTGCCTCAACTTCACTGGTAGACCCGCAGAGCAGGGGCTTCAGTGTTGATAATGTTGTCTCAAGAATTCCTATGTTGTTGCAGAACTTGGGGGCTGGTTTGCAGTCCATTGGGAGTCCAGTCACTGTGGCAGAACTAGGAAGCCGCTGGCACAGATGCCTTCTGGAAGGTCCTGGGGAGATGTGGGCCTGAGCCTCCAGCACTGCGCTCTGTGCAAGGAGCTGTGGGCACTGTGGACCAGGCACTGAGGCAGGTGCTGTGGGCCGCCTCTACAGCCTCCACCTCCACCAAGGAGGAAGAAGGGAGGCCTATCTAGGGGAAGTGCCGGTGGGTTGAGTATTCTCTGTCTCAAATCTTAAGCAGGGACAGCCAGCACTGTGCTCTGTGCTAGGAGCTCCGTGCACTGCAGGCCACCTCTGCTGCCTCCGCCATTGAGTTGGGTGGCCCGTTAAAGGGGAAGTGCCTGGGAATTGAATCCCCAAGAGATCCGCAGAGAAGGGAGAAGTCCACGGTTGACCTGAATCCTAATGGTCGCAGCCCAGGGTTTGTCCCCTTTCTCCCCGGAAGCCTCAATGTCGATATTCTGGGTTCAGCTGCCCCTCCACTCACTAATTTCGGAGTTTCAGATCCACTGTATCCTCCCTCAGATACAGTGCGTGCTGGTTGCCGCCATCTTGGATGATCCGGTTTATTATTCTTTATGTGTTTGTTTGTCTGTATGTGGGTATGTGCATGTGAGTACAGTTCCTTAAAAGGTCAAAAGAGGGAGCTAGATCCTTTTCAGCTGGAGTTAATAGGCAGTTGTGACCTGCCTGAGTGTGGATACTGGGAATCAAACTTGGGTCCAGTACAAGAGCAGCTCATACTCTTAAACTCTGAATCATCTCTGCATAGCTCAATAATCATTGCTTTTAAAAAGTTTCCTCAGATTTTTAATTTACCCCTCCTTGTGTTGTAGTAACTTTAAAATAACTCATTAAAATATCTAAACACTTTGTTTTCATTGTCTATTATGTCCTATAAGTCGTTGCCTAAAAGAAACTTGAGGACCAAGGCTATAATTCACTTATATAGTATTTACCTAGGCTGTGAGGCTCTGGGTTTAATCTCTAGAACCCCACTTCCCACTACCCAAAATTAAGACCTGAAAGTCATCTCAGCTTTATTTAACTTGGCTCAATGAGTCTTAAAGAGTAATGTGAAGCAAATGTTGACATCTCACGAATGTCATAACTGAAAAGATTATTGTGGAAGGTATAGAAATTATACTTTCTATAGCTGGCTCAGTGTTATGATTTGATTTGTATTACAGCTAGTGACAATTTATAGGTCTTAAAAACAAAACAGTTGGGGGGGTTCAAGTTTCACGACAGCGACTGTCTTTGAGTCCCTTGTGCTCCCGTAAGCAACTCCTTTCCCCATATTCCTGTAAGCTACTCCATTAAAGCTCATTAGTTCAATAACAATAAAAACAAGAAAGGGAAAAAGAAAAACCAGGCATTTGAGGGCTATCTAAAGAAAAAGATATTGTTTTCATTTGTTTAAATCCCAGATCCCTTTATGAATAAAAAGCACTTTTTTTTTCCTGAGAGTGTGTGCATGGTGTGTGGGGGGCTGTGCATGAGTCACATCCTATGTATAGAGTCAGAAGAATACTTTTGAGATTTGGTTCATTCCCTGCATCCTGGGTCCTGGGGATGTAATTTGGGCTGACAGGCTTGCATGGCAAGCACCTTTATCCCCTGAGCCATCCTGCTGACTGGCATGTATGCTTTTATTTGTTCATTCTCTAATAAGGGATAAGGCTGGGTTCTGTTAGTGTTCTAATTAGTTTGAAAGGCAAAGGTTGTTTTCATTTCATTTTGATTAAGTAGCAGATGTAATCTTATGATTGAGGGTTAGTTCACTAATAAAAATTAAAAGGTAGATTAAGACTGAGAACCATACCAATTTATGTAACTTTGCATCATTCCTTTACAGTGTTTAAGGATCAGCTCTAACACTGACAGTGGGGATGTCATGCTGGATACCATCCTCTACTTTCTACTAAAAATTCATTATGTGTATATAAACCAAATACTTATCTTGATATTGCTTGAAACTGAGAACTACAATCCGTCTAAACTTTAAAACCTCTAGGGGCTGGAGGTCGAAAGCACTTGCTGCTGTGGCAGAGGACCAGGGCTCAGTTCCCAGCACTCACATGTGAGCTCACAACTGTAATTCCAGGTCCTGGTGACCTGATACTCTTTTCTGGATTCCCCGGGCACTAGGCATTCACATGGTGCACATGTACATGTAGGCAACAACATACACATAAAAAATGTAAAATCCTGAAAAACAAACAAACAAACCAACCCATGTGCTTGTCCATTCGGTGATTTAGAAGCCTCGCTTGCTTTCCCTGCTGGACTCACTCACTCCTGAGGTGTTTGGATGGGCTCGAGTGTGGATGCTCAGGAAGAGCTGAAAGGCAGACCTGTCAGCAAAGCTGAAGCAAGTCAAAAGGGTTGGAGTGATTCTGTGTTGCAACAGAAGTAAAATCAGAAAGATAGCAAAGTGAGGACAGTGCAGAGAATGAGACGAACAAATCAGCTTTATCAAGTAGATGGAGCAGATGCTTACGTGGAGGCTGGAAGGAGATGCTCAGACAGATTCCTCATAAAGTTCCAGGCTCTACAGAGTCTCCAGTAAGGTGACTGAGGCCTGTCTATTGATGGAACTCAACTGCTCCAGACACAAATACTGTTCTTATGCACTCGTTAGCAAAGACCAATTTGCACATTCACTGATAAGGCGGAGATGACAAACAAAACAGAGTCACTGTATCTGGTACACTGATACAGTTTGGTATTAATTTTTAAGGGATGACTAGAATTTAAATCCTTTTAGGTTTTTTGACTTCTGAAATAAAACTGAGATTTAAAAGTACCTTTTAGAAAAAAAAATATGGCTCAGCAAATGCCTTCCACCCCAGCACTCAGATGGCAGAGGAGTCAGAGCTCTTGAGTTCTAGTACAGTCTGGTCTGCATGATAGATGCCAGGCTGGCCAGGAGCACAGAGTGAGACCCTGTCTCAAATAAAAAAAGGTAAACATACTTGTAGAAAATGTGGTAAAGTTCTGCAATAAGTGGATTTCTTACCCCTTATTACATCTTATTTATTTATTTTATATGTCTATGTGTGAGTGGTGAGCTATCTCAACAGCTCAATTTATTATCTTTTATACAAATATTTGAAGTCAAGAAAGATGGACCCTCTGGAATTAAATTCAGCTCATTAGATTCTCTCATATAGCTGAGCTACAGGCTGGCACTTCCATGGGCCAACTAACACACCTGGAAAATTTTCCTTTTGATTTTTGTTTTATAAGGGCTGGAAATGGAGCCTAGAACATTGTGCAGACTAGGCTAAAGTTCTACAGAGCCCAACATCCCTAGCCTGAGACATTACTGAATTGTCAATTTCCCTTAATTACAAAGAACAGACTATCAGGAGTAAGAATGAGATTATCCACTGGGATTTTAAAAACAAGCCTAAATTACACATGTATTAAGAACATGTTATCTTAGAAAGAATCACTTATGCCCAAGAAAAGGATGTTGGGATTTTGAAGTCAGTTTTGAAAGTTAGCAGTTTATACTTGGTACCTTCAAAAAATTACTAGGAACCAAAATGAGAAACATAATTCTACCCGATCTAAAACTACATCACAGCTCTTCCTAGAATAAAGAATTGGCTACACCAATTCTCCAAAAGGCTCAAAAACTATCAAAATATTAAAAGGGGGACTCCAGGCTACATGAGGGACAAAACCCAGTGTTTTTTGGTTTTGGGTGTTGGGGGTTAAACCCAGGGCCTCACATGCTCTAACACTAAACTATACTGTTTAGCCACAGACTTTTAAAAGACTGGGAAAAAATGTCATAGAAGGACATAGTTGACAGATTTTGATTAAATTCTGAATTTAAAATTATGGTTCAAAGCTAGGCAGGGAAAATTTGTGTGACTGAAAATTAGTCTATAGCTTGTGTAACGAGGGCTAAACATTCCTGCAGAATGGTTTTTAAATCTTCAAATGTGTGCTGTGTGATGTGGCTCTCATCCATCTTTGAGGTCCCACCCAAGTAACTGTTCTGCAGAGACTCAGTCTTCCTTCTTTAATGTGTCTTTGTGAGTCTAATTATTCTAAAACAGAGAGAGTATTTTCCTAAACACAGCATCAAATATATCATGTGAGCTTGGTGCCCAAAGAGTTCAGAAGAGGGTGCCAGATCTCCTGAAACTGGAGTTATCTGGGGCTGTGAACTATTCAACATGGATACTGGAACCAGCGGAAAAGTGGTAGCAAAAGTTCTTAACCAGTGAGATAGAGATCCCTCCAGCCTCCGTTTCATGGAGTTCTTAGCATAATAGTTTTTATCACAATTACTGACTTTCACATACAAAATTGAGTCTAAATACTCATTTTTATATTAAAACTAAAAAGTCGGAATGAAGATGATTATGTGAATTTTTTTAATAGCTCAGCTCATTGATACTCATTAGCTAAGTGACTTACTAGAAACTACTTTTCTTACTTACTATAAATTATTGAAATTTATTATAGGTTGGCGTATTATAATGGTGTATTATTCACCTGGCTTAAGGTAGATAGAGAAAGGGGTGTTTTTAATTTTGGCCAAATTACATCTTCCCTTAAATTTGTTACAGTTTGCTTCTTTTCTAGAGAAGCCGATTCTGGGGTGGAACAATGCTGCCTCCAGTGTGCAGATTGTGTATGACGATGAGTAAAACTTTATTTTCTTAAACTTTAATTTTTACAACTTATTCACTTTATATCCCGGCTGCAGCCCCCTCCCTCATCTCCTCCACGTCCCACTCTCTCTCCCTCTTTTTCCCCTATGCCCCTCCACTAGTCTACTGATAGGGAATGTCCTCCTCCCCTACTGGTCTGACCCTAGCCTAGCAGGTCCCATCAGGAATGTCTGGATCCTCTTCCTCTATGGGCTGGCTAGGTTGGCCCACTAGGGAGAAGTGATCAAGGAGCAGGCAACTGAGTTCATGTCAGAGACTGTCTCTTCTCCCTTTACTAGGAACACACATGGAGACTGGGCTGTCTACAGGCTACATCTGAGCAGGCAGTCTAGGTCCTTTTATGCATGGTCTTTGGTTGATGCGTTAGTCTTTGCAGTGACCCCTGGGCCTTCTTTTTTGGCTTTGTTGGTCTCCTTGTGGAGCTCCTGTCCTCTCTGGGTCCTTCTATATCCCCCTTCCATAAGATTCCCTGTATTCTACCCAAAGTTTGGCTTTGAGTCTCAGCATCTGCTTCTACAGTTGTCCTCTGGAAAACTTCAGTTTTAAATAAACCATGAAGTAAAAATTAAGCTATTCCATCTATGCATTTCATCCCTCTTGAATTTGACTGGTAGTAAAAACTTACTGCATTAAATCAACCAGCTCTCCTATGATTCCGGTTATATGAGGTCTTTAGGACTTTAACAGCAAATTTCTTTATAGCACAGATAAGCCAGGCAGTGGTGGTGCATGCATTTGATCCCAGCACCTGGGAGGATGACGCATGCAGATTTCTGAGTTCCAGGCTAGCCTGGTATACAGAGAGAGTATTCCAGGGTTACATAGAAAGACCCTGTCTCATAAAGAAAAAAAAAAGCATAGATGAACATATGCACACATATAACTTAACTGAATTTAATGTTTGCCAACTTTTAACAATTACTTTATCGTTTATGTTCATTTTTTTTTTACTTACATAGCTTATATTTTATAAAGGCCAATTACCAAAATTACTCTTTCCTTCTACATTGCCCATACATGATTTATTTACTTACTTTTGTGCGAGACAGGGACTCACTGTGTAGCCTAGGCTGACTTCAAATCTGTAATTCTTCTGCTTCAGCCTTTTGAGTGCTCGAATTTGGGCATTCTCCAAGGTGCCCAGTTTTAAATGGGTCAATACCAAAATATCATTGGCCTATGCTGAGACTATGCCTGGGCATTCCCTGTGTATTTTCTTCTTACGTATTCTCTTCCAGTACTTGCGTATGTCATTCTTTCTGTTGGAATATAACTCCTTGAAAGCAGTCATTTCACCATTTTTTCACACCCCATTAATCTGTCCCTGCCCAATACTGTGCCTACTGGTACCCTACCACTAGTATTTGGCATTAGTAGACAATGTTAACAAATAGTGAATAGCAACTGGAGGGGTGTTAACTTACTATCTCTGTGCTGTTTTTCTCATTTCATCCCACTTCAGGTGAACAGTGATGGGGTCTGGTAGTTAAGAGGAAGGAATCTGCATCAAACTGGGATTGTTTGTGCTAACTAAATGCCAAAGGCTGGGCCACTAACAAAAACAGAAATTTTTAACAGCTCTAGAGGCTGGAAGTCCTGGGTGAGGTAGCAGGATGATCAGGTTGTGGTAAGGACTCTCCTCCAGGTACAGAGTAGCAAGTTTTTGCTATATCCTCCAATATAGCAAAGAAAGAAGAAATGGGGGAAGAGATGGAGGAAGGGAGATAGGGACAAAGGAAGGAGGTCAAGCCATTCAGTCAGGCCTCTTATAAATGTGCTAATACCACTACCAAGGGCTTTTATGTTCTAATGTAGTAGCTTGAATCAGAGTGGCCCCTATAGGCTCAAACATTTGAATATTTGGTCCCCATTTGGGAAGGATTAGGAGGCTTGTCACAAGGGTTGGGCTTTGTGATTTCAAAAGGCCATGCCATCCCCAATTAGCTCTCTGCTTGAGGATCAAGATATAAGCTCTAGCTACAGCTCTGGTGCCATCCGTCTGGCTGCAGCCATGCTCCCCACCGTGACAGTCATGAGATCTACTTCTCTTTTGGACTGTGAGCTCTAAATTAAAAGCTTCCTTTCATAAGTTGCTTTGTTCATGTGTATTATCATGGCAATAGAAAAGTAACTAAGAAGTCTAATTACCTCCCAATGCTGGACCCCCCCTACATGCTATCACAGTACACAGTAAACAGTACACAGTATTCTCAGCACTGGAACGTACAAAGCACGCACAGGCTGTGTTCTGCTCCTGGAAGCTACAATGTATATACAAGATAGTTTTTAGAAAATATATAACACTAGGAGGTTCAAGTCTGACTCTAGGTGAAAAAAAAAATAGTATCAGTAAGAGGAAGACATATAGATTGGGAGTTGAGGAATTCTAGGAAAGATGATGTAGTGAATTAGTTCTTACATTTCCAGATGTAATAAGTGAAGAGGTAAGGGGGAAAGCAAGCCAGCATGGGTTTTTGGAAAGTGAAAACAGAAGATAAAACATGAATAATACAGAAGAAAACACTTCCATTTCTTCTTCACAGTGATTTACCATACCAGCCACTAGTCCTATGTGAGTATTTAAATATAGTAAGATGAAACCCATTTAGTTCAGTTCCTGGTGGAGAAGGAATGAGACTGTAAAATTCAGGAGGGGCTCTCTGGATAGACAACTTTTATTTAGGACTTTGAGCTGACAGATTTCTCTTGATGCTGTGAACACAAGTGATCTACTTCCCATAGCTAGAAGACAGTGGCCTCATTTGCAGAAAGACCATGCAGAAGGCACACCTGAGAAAGCTGTCCTCTAACATGCTTCTTCCTCTTTCAAGACCTAGCACACTGCCTTCGGTGTTTCTTCACAAGTAGACTCAACCTTGTCACAGTGTGTCTGGGGAAACACTGGCCCTGTTGTGGAATAAGGAGAATTCAAAAAGCGTGTGCTGGCAGAATCGGAACATATCTGAAGATGGATCTGATGCATACATGAGTAAGCAGCCTAAGGTAAAGGTACCATAGATTTGTTGATCATAAATCTAAGCAACCACGAAAAAAAATAGAAACTGGATTCATCTGAAATTGGTCATATTTCCTGTCACCAGGGAGGTAAGTACTCAAGAGAGTGCATTAAGAGAAATGAAGAAGTCAAATTACTTTGCATGTCCGAATTTGTAGGTTACCTCAGGTATGTCTTTTAAATGCTCAATTCCTTCCATAGATGAAGGAACAAAAACTGTGAATCCTGATGTTGCTAACATAGGTTTGTTCCTTGTCACTACTGAAACTGTTATCAGGGGAACTCACTAGCTGATTTAAGTACATATTCCAGCAGTTAAATACAGATTTTTTAGTATGCCCACCATTAAACAGCAGGAGCAGGAAAGCCTCTAAAATGGCATTTCCAAAGGCTAAGCCTCAACCCTTTGCTCTTAATGCAAGTACTTCTAAATTACCCTGGATGGTCTTTTGAGTGCTTTGATAGAATCCTCAATTGTCTGGGACTCCTTACTCATATGCAAATTGATACCAGAATATAATCCAAGATATCCCAAGTTACCTGAATATTCCTAAATGAATGCCAAGTGTCTTATATGCTAGAATTATATGGGTTCTGTCTCCTTTCTAGGTAGCTTGTTTTCCATTCTAACACTGAGCCTTAATCCTAGAACGTGTCCAAACATATCCTGAATACCCTAGGTTAAGAAGCTTTTTAAAAACTAGTCCTGGGGGCTGGAGAGATGGCTCAGAGGTTAAGAGCACTGGTTGCTCTTCCAGAGGTCCTGAGTTCAATTCCCGGCAACCACATGGTGGCTCACAACCTTCTACAATGAGATTTGGTGCCTCTTCTGGCTCACACACATATATTCAGGCAGAATACTATATACATAATAAATAAATAAATCTTCAAAAAAAAAAAACTAGTCCATTAACTCACATGTTCCCATCTCATTTGTGAACCTAACTTTGTGGCAGATAATGTGTTCGCCATTCCAGATTACTTACAAGTTGGAAAATAATTTTTGCTTGTTTAAAATGTAGATGTGCAGGGTAATCCTATGCTACACAGTGAGTTTGAGATCAGCCTAGGCTACAGAAGATCCTATCTCAAAACAGAAACAAGAATCCATATGTAAATCATTAAATGTTGAAATAATTCTCATAATTTAAAAATCCCTGAAAAACTGGGAGTCCTAGGACTCATACTGCAACAAATGGCTGAAATTTACTAGTAGCTGTCAGTTTCAGTTTTAAAACATTTAATTAATTAATTTACTTGAGATAGGATCTCACTGTGCAGGCCTGTCTAGCCTGGAACTCACTATATAAGTCCACCTGTCTGTATCACCATGCCCAGCCCTAAAAATCTTCTAAATTAAAAGAAAATATTTTTATGTGTGCTTATGATGTGTGCTGGTGGGGGTGTGTGTGCTCAAGCTACTGCATAAAGTAAAGGCTTCTGGGAACTGAACATCACTCTTCGGGCTTGGGCCAGCTTTAGATGTGTGTTTTGTTGTTGTTTTTTAAAATAAAAATCCAGAGCTACAACCTAAAAATATTTATTGAGCACCTACCTTCTAGATTCTGGGTTCACAGCAGTGAACAAAACTCATGGGATTTATATTCTAATGAATAAAGAAAGATACCACAATTAATTGTACCTTAGAGACGGATGATATGAACACCATATGAAGCGGGGGGATGGGGGAGAAGTTCACGCATGTGTTGCAGGAAGGGTGTTTGCACACTTACACTCATTTAAATGCCTGGCTGGAGCATGTGGGAACCCGAGTTTATGACTCTTCTAAATAACCGAATCATTATAAATGTTTTTTCACTATAAAGCCGGAGAAAGTCAAAAGTAAAAGTGTACTTCACTCGTCTTCGAAATAATCTTCGAAGATGTATCCGCCTGCCTCTGCCTCCCAAGTGCTGGGATTAATGGCGTGGGCTACAACGCCCGGCAGAAGATTTTTAATTGCAAGTGTTTTGTGCAGGTGGCTGTAAATGCCTACGGATGCCAGAAGAGGGTGTCAGGCTCCCTGGAATTTGGCTTTACCTCCACCTCCCACCGAACTTTGCAAAAGCAGCAAGCGCACTTGATTGCTGAGTCATCTCTCCAGCCCCGTCACTCATCTTTGTATTCTGTGGTCCAAACTGTGTTTTCACTCAAGAGAGATAAGAAGCAAAGAGTCTGCAATCGCTTAGCCCGGTGACTATTTCGGCTTGGGTTAACCGAAGGAGCATCGGCAACCTAGGCGGCGGCAATCGACAGAGTCTCAACGCCTCCTATAGGCTAGCGCCTTCGTTTCCATAGCAACTACGAAGCGGGGCACGAGCAGGGTTCCAGGGGCCGAGACCTGACCTGAGGCCCAGGAAATGCTGGGGTGAGGAAGAAGTGGCTGTCGCAGCCTGGGGGGGGGGGGGGGCGGAGGGAACGACGTACCGAGGCCGTAAACCCGGCCGCACGTCCGGGGCGCAGCAAGCTCCCGGGCCTCCGGCGTCTCCAGCCGCGACAACTTCCGGCCTCGAAGGACCTCCCCCCGCCCCCCGGCTCCGTGGCTCGCCGGGGTCCTCGCTGAGGAGAGGTGACCGCGGCGGACGCCGTGCCCGAGCAGGCGTCGGACCGGGGGCTGTCACGTCCTCAGGACACGGGGAGGGCACTGTAGGGTGCTCGCGCTCGGCCATGCGTCGCGCGGCCCGTGGGGCCCGGCTGCAGGGGAGCGCGGCCCGGCACGGAGCGCGCAGGCGCGCGCGGGGCAGGCGGCGGCGGAAGTGAAGGCACGGCTCGGTCAGCCGTCTAGGAAGCCGCGGCGGTCGGCCAGCGGGAGCAGTCGGAGCCCCGCCGGGCTGTCGCGATTCGACCTCGGGTGCCGGCGCGATGCCTCTGTTCACTGCCAACCCGTTCGAGCAAGATGTGGGTGAGTGCGGCGCCCGGCGTCCTCTGTCCAGGGGAAAGTGGGCGGCGGCCCTGGTGCCTGGAAACCCCGAGGAGAGCGAAGGGGCGGCACCGCTCTCGACCGCGGGGGTCTGGCCCCGCCACCTCCTGCCTGCCCGAAATTGGGGTACCGAGCCGGCCTGCTCCCGTCGCTCAGAGCAGGAGTTGGGGAAAAGCCAGGTTCGATGGAGGATTAAGTTGTTGATACAAACTTCCTGCTTTCTCCAGAGCTGGTTAACACCCTTCCCCTTGGAAGAAGGTGCTGTAGTCACCCTGAAGTCTAGGGCAGTCCCGAACTGGAGATCCAGACTTAAACCAGGTTTAGTTCACATCGCTTCCGTATGCACACACCTAAGTCTCGATGGTTGTAGTTTCAGTATTTGTTGACTGTTTTGAAGGTGCTGTGAGATCAGTCTCAAAGAACGAGAAAGAAAACTCCCGGAATCTCTAAGTAGCCCAAAACAACTGATATTTGTCGGACTCAAAATTTTAGTCTGGTAACGCTGCTCTTTCAGAATGAGAAATAGGCGGATGGAGTACATCCTAAGTATACTGTTAACAGAAAAAGCTAGCTGGCTAGCAGCATTTTTGTAGCATTAACTGGTTCTTAACGAGGTTTTCAGGACTTATATATTTTTAGTCAAACGAAAATGCTTTATAGTTTAGCAGTGAGCCACCACTTAATTCAGATTTCTTTGTTATAAATCCCTAAATCATGTTCAGGTCAAGTGGAGTCTAATTCTATAGGAAGCGTGTTGAGCCTCCCTCCCTGTAAAGGAATAACTATAGTTCTTTTGTAACATTACCTATGTGAGACATTGCACTTAACTTTTATTGAATTGAAAAACCTCTGTCTTAGTGTCTAGGATTCTGGGATTCCAGGCCTGAGCCTCCACGAGGCTTCAGAGCTATAATTATTCTGTTACTATAAAAGCTTTCATTTTGCTGTAATGAAATGAGTCAGAAAAAGCAAAATTGAAGAAGAGGTTATTTTGTGTTTTCCTTTATTATTTTGTTATTTATATATGTTGAGTGTTTTGCCAGCATGTTATGTTTGTCCTTTGTGTGCTGTGCTTGAGGCCAGAAGACAGTGTCAGATCATCTGGAACTGGAGTTAGAGACAGTTGTGAGCCACTATGTGGGTGCTGGGAAGATCAGGAAGTGCTCCCCCCCTTTTTTTTGGGGGGGGGACAGGGTTTCTCTGTTTAGCCTTGGCTGTCTTGGACTTGATTTGTAGACCAGGCACAAAGGTCTGCCTGCCTCTGCCTCCCCGAGCGCTGGGCTGCACCCAGTCAGGGAGTGCTCTTAACTGAGCCATCTCTCCACCCCAAGGCAGATTATTTAAAATGTCAAACCTGTGAATGCCTTTCCTTTTCTTGTTTAGTTTTTTGTTGTTGTTGTTGTTGTTTTTCCCCAGGCAGGTTTTCTCTGTGTAGCCCTGGCTGTCCTGGAACTCGCTCTGTAGACCAGGCTAGCCTTGAATTCAGAAATCCTGCTGCCTCTGCTTGCCCGAGTGCACCACTGTGAGTGCCTTAAGAACTCTTAATGTTAGCCAGGCAGGTGTGGTGGCACATACCTTTAATCTCAACACTTGGGAGGCAGAAGCATGTGGATCTCTGTGAGTTCTGAGTTCAAGGCCAGCCTCGTCTACAAAGCGAGTCCAGGACAGCCAAGACTACAAGAGAAACCCTATCTTGAAAAAACAAAAAAACTAAAAAACAGAAACAAAACCAAAAAAAAACCCTTAATGTAAAAGAGTTAAATAATGCAAAGCAAGTCATTAGCTGACTTGCATCTTATAGCAATGTTTTTGTCCTTTTTTCAGCATTATTTTTTATTACTGTGTGTATGTGTGTTAACTTTTGTTCACTCTTTGTTCAACAAAAATGCATGGGATGATTACTGTGTATCAGGCATTGTATTACGCTCTACAGCAGTAGAAAATAATAAACATAATGAGTTCTTGATCACAAGACACTCAAGTCTAAGGAAGGATACATCCTCAAGTAGATATTTGTACAGTAATGTGATCAGTGCAGTGTGTTAAATATGAGGAATACTTAAGATGGTATATAGCTTCCCTTTTGCCTAAAAGTTGCTGTCTCTGAAGGCAAGACAAGCAACAAAGTCATGTAGGCAATTCCCAGGGTAAAGGTCACCATTGTTCTTTCCCTGCCTCCTTGTCCTGACAACATTTCTTCAGCAGGAAACAGCCGCATCTTATACTATGAACAATAGGGCACAAACTGGAGCATTTCCAAGGAGAAACTACACATGATGGGAGGCTGGATGGCTGTTGTTAAAAGAAGATACTGGCATGGCCACATAGACCTCTACCCTTTTTCACCACTTACCAGAGGCAGAAATGAAGTTGAGTCCCTTGTAACTTCTGACAAGCAAGAACTGTGAAGGCATTTCAGTTCACCTTCTCACATTCCTAGGAAGATCTTGTTTTCCCCTCATTCCAAAGAGCTGAGACAGAAGGCTAATGCTTGGTCTATGTGCAGTCGAAGGGATGAAGTTCAGGTTGTGCAAGGACAGTGCAAAGGTCAGCAGATTGGCAGAGGGGTCCAGAAGTACAGGTAGAAGCATGAATCCCCACTGAATGGGGGCAGGAGAAAAGGTCAAGTAGGTGTCCACACCTACCCCAGCAGGATGGTTGTCACGAGGCTAAAGCTGGACCCGGACTGCAAACAAAACAAGAAGAATAAAAATCCTGCAGCAGAAAGCCAAGTCTAGCCAAATAGGAAAGGAAAAGGGCAAATACAGGGAAGAAAATATTCTAAAGATGCAGGAGTAGAGGACTTTCATATACAACTTATATTTTTGTGTGCTTTTCAGCTTCATAAGAGTAATATTTTTTTTTGTCTGCAGCTCTTGTCATAGGCATTTTTTTAAGATATTATTCGTGTTGATGTGTTGTCTATATGAGATGCTACTGTATGAATATACCACACTTTTATGTACTCTTACGTATGGGCATGCTTATAGTTTAAAAGTAAGGCAAGAGTGTGAAATGAAGGTCTCCTACAAGGGGTCAGGCTATAGTAGTAGTGTCGGGCTTTTTCCTTTAAATAAAGACCTTAAGACAGACATGTAGTGCCTGCCTGTCATGCTTGTCCATGGGAGGCAGAGGCTAGAAGATCACTTCAAGTTTGAGGCTAGCATGGTCTATATAGGAAGTATGTTACCAACGACATAGTGAAGATCTGTCTGTAAAACAAACAAATAAGACCTTTAGAGGCATTCTTTTTCTCCTTAAGAATAGAATTTGCAGGTGTGTGGTATAGATATCAAACCTTGGCTAACGGACAACTGATAGTTCCAGCTGTTTGGCACATCAAAATAAAACTTAAAGGTTTATTTCCCTTTTTCTTTATTTCTTATTATTTTGCCCTCCTTGGTTGCCGTCTTTCCTTCTGTCTTTTTCTTTCTGCTTTGAATCTAACAGTCTCATATTGCAGACAAGCGCTCTACCACTCTGCTATACCCCTGTCCTCTTTCCTTGGTTGCTTGTTGTTCCTAAATCTGACAACTGTTTAAAGAGATGGTGACTCTCTTCTAAAACTTCTCCTGCCTTACCCTCCCAGGTAAGCAGGAGGCAGCAGTTACTAATGCTGCTGCTGCTGCTGCTGCTGCTTCTTCTTCTTCTTCTTCTTTCTTCTTCTTCTTCTTCTTCTTCTTTCTTCTTCTTTCTTCTTCTTCTTCTTCTTCTTCTTCTTCTTCTTCTTATTATTATTATTATTATTATTATTGAGTAGCCAGGCTGCCCTCATGACCCTGGCTGGTCTTGAACTTGTGACATACCTATATCAGATTTTCCAGTGCTAGGATTACAGTCACCATCATGCCTATCCAGTTTCTAATTATGTGTTTTTGTGTCTCTCTGTGTGTATATGCACATTTGAGTTTATGTGCTCACAGAGGCAGGAAGAGGGCCTTGGGTCACCTTTTGGAGCTGTATTACAAGTAGTTGTGAGGCACTTGTCCTCCTGGGTGCTGGGAACTGAACTCTAGTCCTCCTAATTTTTTGAGATACGGTTTCACTGTGTAGCTCTGGCTGTCCTGGAACTCACTATGTAGACTACAATGTCCGTATACTCACCAAAATCCTCCTGCCTCTGCCTCCTGAATGCTGGGGTTAAAGGCATGTGCCACTGTGCCCAGCCTGGTAGTGTACACTCTTAACCTCTGAGCATCTCCCCAGCCCTGAATAACAAAGATTTTGAATGTAATTTAGCCAACAATTCCTTTCCTAAAATAATCACAGTATTAACCAATATTGTCAAACCCTCTTCTTGCTAAAACAAGTATTGTTCTAGAAAACAAAGACATTTGGTATTGTCTTTATAGTCTTTTCCCTTAGCCTTTATTTTTGTTGGTTTACATATTTTTTGGTTTATTTTATTTGTATGAATGTTTGCCTGCATGCATGTCTGTGTACCACTTGTGTACAGGGTGCCTGTGAAGATCAGAAGGGAACATTGAATCCCCTGAAGCTGGAATGATGGATGGTTGTGAACTGCCATGCGGTGCTGGGAACTACACTCCCTCTTCTGCAAGCATAACACATGGCCTTGAACACCAAGCCATCTTTCCAGCCCCCATGTTTTGTTGTTTGGAGTTCGGATCTTGTTGTATAGCCCAGACTAGCTTGGAACTTGAGGGTGGCCTTGAACTTGCAATCTTCCTGTCTCTTGCTCCTTCCCAAGTGCTGGGATTACAAGTCTGCACTGCTACACCCTATTCAGCATTTCTGTTTTAAGACTGAGTTTACATTGCCTACTGGCATCTTCAGCTCTTCTGGGCATTGTAAATACTGCTCCCGTCTTGCTAAAGTGCTCATAACATTTTCTTAATGGACTTGTAACTTCCAGTGCTTAAAGAACAAGTACCTGTGTGTCGCTGTGCCATCTGTGTCCATCATCCTGTGGGAACAGGTCTTTAGTGTAGAGACCGTTCAGCTAGCACTGTTAGTTTCAGAAAGCCTTCATTTGATTTGCAGTAGAGGGGTGATGAAAATGGAGTCTCCTGTAAGGTAGTTCTAGTTGGGACCGAGTGTTGATGCAACGCAGGGTGTTTACTGCTGTGATACTTATGATGGCATGGGACTGGGATTATGACTCGGTAGATGTTGCTTGCGTAACATAGTCCCATCCTGTGTTTGATGTACAGTACTGCCGAACAAAACTGAAAGGCTTGAAGGAAGCAGTGCTGATGAAGGTTTTTAAAGTTCTCTTATGCTCTCTCCTTAATTCAGTGTTATGACATAGCATCTCACTGTGTTTTATTTAGCCTAGGCTAGCTTTCAATTCCAGGGCCAAGTGATCTTCCTTTCTTAACTTCCTGAGTGCTGGAACAATAGGTCAGTGCCAAAAATGCTCAGCATTGTGGGGAGCCGGAAGCAGCAGCAGGAGGTGTTTTGAGGCAGTGCTCACCATGTTGCTTAGACCAGCCTCAAATTATCTTCTTGCCTAAGCTTCCCCAATAGCTAAGATTATAGGCCTGTTCCACTGTGCTTGGCATGTTTAATACAGTTTTTGTTTATCGTGAGACAAGGTCTTGCATTGTTGCCTGGGCCTATTTTCCTGGCTTCTAGGATTATAGATGGGTGCCACTTCAGCTTCCAGTATAATGCTTAAATGTTAGTGAATTTACATTGTGGCACATACGGTAGACCCAGTACTCAAGCAGTTAACCCAGGAGTTCAGGGTTAGCCCAGGCCAAAATACAACAAGATGATGTGTCCCCTCCAAAAATTATACTGATAAGGAGACTACAGGATCAGTGAGGTGGCTCAGCTGGTAAAGGTGTTTGCCACCAAGCCTGATGACCTGAGTTGCATTCCTCGAACCCATGTGGTGAAAAGAGAGAACCAAGTAAATAACCTGTGATTAATATAAAAAAGAAAAAAGAGAACCAACTCCCTGAAATTGTCCTCCGACAAGCACAAACTTATTGTTGCACATGCATGCCCCCACCCAAATAAGTACATATAAATGTGAAAATTTTGAAGTGAAGACTGAGCATGACAGAACTTTCCAAATCTTTATCATGTTATTGTTTCCTTCAAGCTTGCTTTTTGTCTTCCGGAGCTCACTCTCTCCCACTGCCGTAACCCAGTTATGAAAGCTCATGTGCTCCCTTGGTCCTGAATGAAGCACTCCTTTATTTATTTTCATTTGCAGACGAAGTTTGTAGGGACTCAGAAGTTTGCTTGATCGGCACTAAAAGGGATGGTTTATTCTTAAATGGAGAAGCTTCTTTTAAAAACCTTCATATGTCCTGAGATGTGTTAACTCATAAAATTCAGAGTATTAGAAATACTAGTAACAGTTGAGCACTTGAAGCGGAGTCAGCGGTGGGGTAGGGTGGGGGTGAGAATGAGCTCATGAATATGCAATGTAGGGTGTGTGCCCACGTGTATGTGCTCATGCTCAGGTAGAGGCATGAGGTGTCCTTCTCTATTACTTATTCCCTTGAGATGCTCTCCATGGGAACTGGCTGGTGGCCAACAAGGCCCAGTGATCCTCCTGTCCCTCTGCCCCAGCATTCCAGGTACACATGTGGCCACACCTGAATTTTTTATGTGCGCACTGGGGATCTGAACCCAGGTCTTTATCTCTCTTCAGCCCTGACTTTTTTTTTAAGTTCTAATTTTATTAGCTCTGAAATACTGCCTAATAGTTAATCTGTTCAAGACCAGGCTGGCCTCAAACTCCCAGAGGTCCTCCTGCCTTGGCCTCTTGAGCGCTGGGATTAAAGGCATGCGCCACAACCGCCCAGAGTTTATTGTATTGATATTCTGAAGTGACCATTTACTTGATTTAAGCTCATTAATATCAATTTCATGTCAAATTTATTATTGCCCAATGGTGTGATTTTTGTTATTTTAGCTGTTCAAGTATCATCTCATTGTGGTCATATTTATCCTTGAAGTTAATTATATTTTTGCTTATTTTGTGTATATGTGTGTGCTCACACGTGTTTGCACATGTGTTTGGAAGCTGTTGGTCAATGTTAGGTAACGTCAACTGTCCTGCCACTTTATTGTTTGACATTGAATCTCACTGTATGTAAAATGCATTGATTAGGCTAAACTGGCTGGTTAGGAAGCCCCCTTCTCCTCCGCCTCGACAGCCGTGGGGTCACAGACACACTGTGATGCACTTGGCTTTTATGTGGATGCTGGGGACTCGTTTACTTATGCTTGCATTGCAAGTGTTTACCAACTGAACCGCCTTCCTTTCCTCATTTATTTGGTTTCTTAAGATAGGGTGTCAGTAGTTGAGGCTAGCCTTAAACTCTTGCTGTTCCTGCCTCCTAAGTGCTGGATGTGGAAATGGGTGTGTTTGTTTTCCAGGGCCCTCACCTAAGAGTTTTACAGAGGGCATTTTGACAGAATTGCCCAAATGACTGACTTTTCAGGAATATGAGATCTGCCTCTGGATTCCTTTTTGTCTTTGTCCTTTGATAAGTGGTTTAAAGTAGTAAAAGGCAAGCAAGTGATTTTGATTTCCCCTGCTGTTTCTTTTATCTGTCACACTCCTTATTCTTAGTGGAAAAACAATGTTGGAGGTCCCTGGGCGTGGTAGAAAATGGATGCATTTAGTGTAAGGCCTCAGGTGGCAGAGGTAGATGGATCTTTTGAATTTAAAGGCTAAGTGAGTTCCAGGTCAGCCAGGCTTTTGTAATGAGAACTTGTCTAAAAAGAAAAGAGAGAGAAAGAGAGGTAGCGACGTGACAAACAAAAGGAAGACCCAGCAGAGCAAGACCCCTTGCAGTGTGAGCTACACTTGGGCTCCTCCATGCCTGAGCATGAGTGTGGAAGCCAGAAGTCAATCAGGTGGCTTCCTCAGTTGCTCTCCACCCGGAGTTTTAAGGTTCTTACTGAACGTGGAGCTCAGATTAGGCAATGCTGCCTGGCCAGCAAGCTGCAGGAATCTTCCTGGCTGTACTTTCCCAGCACCCAGCATTATATGTGGTTACTACATATCTGAATTTCGGTGTGTGTGTGTGTGGGTGTGTGTTGCATGACTTTACCTACTGAGTCATCTCCAACCCAGCGTCAAGTCAAGAATACTGTATTTCAGTGTGAGTATTAAGTGGAGTTAATTGTGGTACTTGGCTCAATTCTCTGTTTGTAGGATTTGTCCTATCCAGCATTTTTAGGATGTTTATATGTAGAAAAATTTTAAACTCACTTTTGAAGAACTTGTTTGGCAGTTTTGAACAAAAATTGTATGCAGAAGTCATTTTAATAATAGTGCTTCAGAGCCAGGCATGGTGGTGTGCACCTTTAATCCAGTACTTGGGAGGCAGAGGCAGGTGGCTCTTCTCCATAGCGAGTTCCTGGACAGCTGGGGTTGGAGAGTGACCCTGTCTCAAACACACACTGGAGCTGTCCACTGGTGTTACATTCCAGGCCACACCACCAGACGGAAATGTTTCACTGCATAACCTGGGCTAGTTGCTTTTCTGTGTCTCAGTTTCTCCATGGAGATGTTTTTTGGCTGAGAAATGGATAATTTAATGCATACAGAATTCTGGAAGGCCATCACAAATTGTTATCTGTTCAGTACTCAGTTATAAATACTGATTCATTTTTGAATGTATGCACAGTACACAGTTTTGTTTTTAATGTAGTTTTAAAAATATGTTTTAATTCTGTGTGTGTGCATGCGTCTGTAGTTCAGGCGAGTGTATGCTTACAGCGGCTGGAAGAGCTGTCTGTTCCCCAGGAACTGTAGTCATGTGCTGTTGTAAGTCAACTGATGTGTTCTGGGAAACAAACATGGGTCCTCTGGAAGAGCAGCAAGCACTCTTAACCACGTCCTATCGCTCCAGCCCCTAAATGTAACTATATAAGAATAGTGTAGTTTAGGGCTAGGGATGTAACTCAAATTGGTAGAGTGATTTTTGTTTCCCCCCTGGGTTTGATCCCCCAAACTATATAAATCAAACATGGTGATACATGCTTGTCAGCTCTGCACATGGGAGGTAGAAGTTTGTTATCTTCAGCTATCGCATAAAAAAAAAGAGAGAAAAAATTATGTATTCTGAAAACTTAACACAAATAATTACAATAGCATAAGCACACATCATTTCTTCATAAATCAGGAAGATACATTTTTCTTATATTTCAGATAACTATAGTGAACTGTTTGCAGAGAAAGGATGTGCATTTTCAGTGGAGTCATCAGTTGTAGCCTCCTCATCTGTTTTTCAGTTCCTAATTTATTTCTGCTTTTGAAACTATTTGCATTTTCTTTTTTCTTAAGAATTTTAAGATAAAATTATTGATTTTATTTTATTAATACATAGGAAGCTTATTTTTTTCTCCAAGATTGCTGTGGTTTAATATGCCCCTTAATATTATAACCTCCAGTGTAGCAGCATTGGAAGGTGGCTGGGACCTTGGGAAGGTATTTCTCTCATTATCGCTCCACTGACTGAAAGAATTAATGCTAGTTTTTGTTAAAACAAACAAACAAACGAATGTCTTGGAGCTGATGAGATGGTTCAGCCATTAAGAGAACTTACTACTTTTCCTGAGCACCCAGGTTCAGTTTCCACCATCACCTTGGCAGCTCACAGCTGCTCTATTCCAGTTCCAGAGCATCTATTGCCTTCTTCTGGCCTCTATGAACACCAAATGTACAGGTGGTTACACATACATATATGAAGGCAAAATGCTTATACATATAAAATGTGTATCTTAAAAATAATTTCAAAGGCCTTATGGGCTGGTACTGTGGCTGCATGGGTAAAGGTGCTTGTTTTGCAAGCTTGTCAACCTGAGTTTGATCCCTGAAACTGATAAAAAGGTGGATGGAGAAAACCAACTTCTCAGAATTACCTCTGACTTCCACTGTGGTTCTTGCACCTACACATACAATTGTGTACACACATAATAAAAAGAAATTTCTTTAAAGGCTTATGGCTCGTGGGCCTGCAGGCTGGAGTATACAGCACAGCAACAAGAACGGAGAGACCTGCTCAGCACAATGGGATTCCAGACTTGACAGTCATGTGGATGTCATTCCTGTTTCTGTCTGTCCATCTCTCTCTTTCTTTCTCTCCCTCCCTCCTTCCCTCCCTTCCTATCTGTCTGTCTATATCTATCTATCTATCTATCTATCTATCTATCTATCTATATCTCACATACATACAGATAAATACATAAATAAATATTTTCAAAGACATTAGAAGGGTGTATGGGGATGGATTTGCTCTCTTGGCCTCCTACCTTCTGCCATAAAAGAAGCAACAAGAAGGTGTTTTTTCTACATGCTGGCACTTTGGGCTTGGATTTCTCACCCTCCAGGAATGAGAGATATAAGCGTCTATTTTTTATGAGTTAATCTAATCTTATTGTATACAGTAACAGAACTGTAATGAACTGACATTACTCTGATCAAGTCCAAAGATATTGATAAATATTTCTTTTTTGTTGTTCAGATGTTTTGAGACAGAGTGTCACCATGTGTGGTGGTTTGAATAAGAAGTTTCCCCGTAGACTAATATGGTTGAATGCTTAATTATCAGGCAGTGGCACTATTTGAGAAGGATTAGAAATGTTTGGTCTTGTTGGAGAAAGTATGTCACTGGGGTGTAAAAGTACTTTTATTCTCCTATTTCAGTTGTTGTCTTAGAGACTTACTGGCTCTATCTGCTAACCTAGGCCTAGTCCTGGAAGCGTCTAGCCTCCATACGATCTAACCTAGGCCTAGAATGTTTTCAGCCTCTGAGACTTACTGCTAAATAAGCTCACCCTTGTTCTTACTACTTGCTAGTTCAACTTAGCTGATCTGGCTCAAATTCTTCTCCCAGATGACTTCAATCTGGCATTTCTCTCATTAATTTTGAATTACTCTGCTTAGCCTCAAACTAACTCCAACAGTGTTTTCTAATCTTCTGGTTCCTTCTCATTCTCTGGCTCATTCTGTCTTCACTTGTGTTTAGCTTGTTCTCTCATTCAACCTCTCTGTAAAACTCTCCCAGTAAAAACTGTCTCCTGCCCCTTAAGTAGCTTCCCTTTCCCTTTTCTTGTGAGAATAGGGCATTTCCTATTCTGTCAAATCTTTCTCTGATTTGTCACCTTTTCTGCCACTCAATTAGACATTACTTCCTACAGAAGGTGCTTCCTTCTATAAACTATCTTTACATTCATTGTTTGGGACTAATGGCGTGTACCACCACACTTGGACCTGTTAAAAATTAAGAAGAAGCAGGAGTCAACCGATATTCTCTGCAAGAGATTTATTAGGAGGGAAGGGGGGCAGGACATGGAAAGAGAGAGAGAGAAAAGGGAAGGGGATGGGGCGCCCCAAGAGAGAGACAGAGACAGAAAGTAAGACGGTAAGAGAGAGAATTAAGAAATAAAGAGTGTACGAGGGGGAAAGTAAGAGTGTAGGAGAAAGAGTGTAAGAGAGAGAAAAGGAGAAAGTAAGAGAGAGTAAGAGTGTAAGAGAGAGACCACGTGTCAGGGTTAGCCCTTTAAGGGGCAAGGTAACCACGCCTTCCAGGTGTGGCCACCTGGCTGGTGACACATGATGACATCATAGGTTGCTGGGTAACACAGGAGCAGGTTGTGTTCCAAAATACTAACAGGACCTAAGCTTTTCTTTACCATAAACTTGCTTTATACCAGGCAGACTCAGAGATCTGCTTGCCTCAGTCTCCTGGGACTAAAGGCATATCTATATTCTAGCTGGATCACACATCACACAGACTTAGAAGGTCTTTCGATGTGATATTTTGCCAGAGCAGCCGTGCTCAGAATTAAAATCCCTCTATGCTTTGGGTGGTTTTTGTGTTTTCAAAAGTCCACCTAGTGGGCTAGAGAGATAGCTCAGAGGTTAAGAGCACTGACTATTCTTCCAAAGGTCCTGAGTTCAATTCCCAGCAACCACACAGTGGCTCATACCATCTATAATGAGATCTGGTGTCCTTTTCTGACCTCTAGCTCACATGCAGAGAGAATACTGTATTTCAAAACAAAACAAAACAAAGATCCACCTACCAGTAGCCAGGTGGTGGTGGCACATGCCTTTAATCCTAGCACTTGGGAGTACAGAGTCGGGTGGATCTCTGAGTTCCACCAGCCTGGTCTACAGATTGGGTTCCAGGACATCCAAGGCTACACAGTGAAACCCTGTCTTGAAAGACCCCCCCAAAAAAAGTTCATTCTGAGAGAACCAGGCCTGACACCCCCAAAAGTCACCAGGAACTAGACCTTAGGTCACCAATTCCAGAAACAAGGTCATAAAATCCCCTACCTAAGGAACTGCCTGAGGATAACCACAGAATGGGAATGTATCTTATCTCAGGATGGGGCATCTGTGCTGGGCAGCCCACCTAGTAGTAGAAAATACCTAACATTCCTGGGAGGTCTAAGATAGCTGCTCATTGTTATGTTAGTTAGCCAGTCACTTTGTAACGAGCTTGCCCTTGCAGAATGCCATCCAGTCTTGTCACTGCTGGGAAACCCTGTCTTGCAGCTACTCGGGTTCTCTGATCCACTGCGTTGGTGGTGGTGGAGAGACTGAGCTTAACTGGGATAAAGCTCTTGCATATGTAGTCTGGTTCCTGGTGGTCTTTGGGGACCTTAAGATTTGGGAATACAATTCCAGCACCCTCCAGCGTCCCCACACCTCCAGCCCCACCCTGCTCTGCCTATGGATCAGGATGTAGCTCTCAGTACTGCTCCAGTTCCTACCTGCTCTCTGCCATGCTTCCCGCCAACATGATAATGGACTAACCCTCTGAAACTGTAAGCCCCCAGTTAAGTACTTTCTTTCATAAGCATTGCCTTGATCATGATGTCTTTTTGCAGCAGTAGGACAGTGACCAAGACAGAAGTTAGTGCTCATGACTGGGGTATTACTGTGATAGTCCTGACCATGCTGCTTGTTGGAGGAATGTGGACTTAGGGACTTTGAACTAGAAAAGTAGTTGAATGCTATAAGTGGGGTCTAATGGGCCATACTAGTAGGAGCATGGAAGACAGTGGTGCCGAAAGCAGTGTAAATTATGACAGTCTAGTCCAGTTTCAGACGGAAAGGAGCTATATCCCTGGCCCTTACTGAGTTTTTCAGCTGATAGACTTTACTTTTTAGTTAAGCAGTTCCCTTTTTATAGTTCCTGGCTTCTGTTAAACACATGCTAGCCACTCTTTTATTGTGACCATCTTTGCTTTCAGTTCTTAGAAATATGTGTAATAGCTACTTCTTTGGATTGTGCTGACATCTTTTACTGACTTTAGTTGTATATGTGGAGTAATCATAATGGATCTGGTACTTTTTTATTATGCCAGATGTGTATTTACTCTTTGTTTTATCAGGAGGTTATATTAATGGACCGTGTTGTTACCTTGGTCATAATTTTGATTTTGAAGTTTATATTTTAAAGGATTATTTTAAGATGTGACCTTTTGGGGCTTCTAACTGAATGAATGAAGTGTTCTCTTCACTGTTTGTTAATCTGTGTGGGCTGTCACAACAAAACACCATAGTCTGGGTGACTGATACAGCAGAAATTATTTTCTCAGTTCTGGGGACTAGAAGTCCAAGATCAAAGTGCCGGTAGGGTTCGGTAGGGTTCGTGTGGTGATAGCTCTCCTTGGGTTGCAGACAGTTATTTTCTTGTTCCTGAGTGACTTTATTCTTAAAAGGACACTAACCTTGTCAGGTCTTTGTCCTTGTGACTTCATTTAACTTCGTTAGTGGCCCCACCTCAGATCCTGCCATCCTAGCTTTAGGGCTTCCACATCTCACTCATGGGAGTGACACAGGCATTCAGCTTTAAATGGCAGGACGACTCCCTGCACTGTATAACCTTTGCTAGATCTCAGCTGAATTCATGGCGCTTCGCCTTACCTATGCCCAGCTCAGCCCTTCCCCAGAACCTGTGCCCAGAAGTCCCAGAAGTCTTGTCTTTTGGTGCCTTGGCTCTTGATTTCTCCACTTGGGCTAGTCTTGGATTAGCATTTCCGAGCAGAAAGTTGGGGCCATCACGAGGCTTGCTCCACATTTTTCAGTCTTCTAAGACCTCAGAATTGCCCAGCCTATTACTCATTTCCCACAGAAGTCTCATACATTCTATCTTACTTAGTTAGAGCTGTTTTTGATAGAGTAGCAAATTGATGCCAGATACTTTGTCCTGTCACGAAGACCAGTCACAAGTTCTTATTTGCAAACAGGAGGAGGAGCTTTAACTATTTCTTGTAAAGGTCTGGTTTTATATAGTGCATGCTCTATTACTGATACAGCCTGTTGTATTAAAAGTTTTATGGGTAGATTTGGATGCTTTTCAAAGCCTTGCTGTGAGCATAATGGATTGTGTCAAGGAGACTCTTTGTCCCTTGTAGGTATTGAAAGAGTGCTTCTTAGAATATTGTCAGAGTCTTTCTGAATTCTTTTATGGTATATTTGAGGTTCTCTATATACAGTAATCAAAACCTGCTGATGAAATGTTATGACTTACACCCACCAAACTCTGGAAGTTTAGCATTTAGGCCCCAGGCGGGCTCTTTGAGGCCTCTCCCCTGCGTGCATCTGACACTGGATAATATAAGATGTAGCTCCAGCACTGGACAGAGTGACATGCTGTAAAAGAAAGGTTTCTTAATTATAATATTTAAAATTTTCTAGGAGTTTAAAATATTCCTAAGTACATAATTTAACTGTTCTTGAAAAATGAAGTCTATTTTGGCAGGCTATTATAAACTCTTTACATTTTATACATTTTTAAAAGAATAATTGAGTCCTATATTTATACAGAGTAAACTAGCTTGATTGAATATACAAATCACAATACTTCTATTTTCCATGGGATTCAAATCAAGCAAAGGATATTTTCTTTCTGTATTTTTGTATTATTGGTAGACTTTGGGAGATATCAGAATAGCTTTTGTACCTCTTTGTATTACATAACCAAAACTTAAAAAATAGTCATGAAAAGTTGTGTTCTAGCAGAACTAGTTAGATGGTCCAAGATTAGAACTGATAAATACATAGATTGAGCCGTGTTTGCAGGGTTTCTCCATCCAGGCTGAGAGCAGGCTAGCCTTGAGCTCAGATATGCTCCTGCCTCTGCCTCCTGGGATTAAAGGTGTGAACCAACATGCTTAGCCCGAAAAAGGACTGATTTTTTTTTCTAAAGTTTTCATTTATTTATGTTGCGTGTTTAAACATTTTGTTCACAGGCGTGTATGTGCACCATGTGTGCCTGTTGGCTCCCCTGAAATTAAGGTTACAAATGAGCCAGTATGTGGGTGCTGGGAATCAAACCCAGGTCCTTTGCAAGAGCAGCATCTATTGTTCTGCCCAGTTCACGAACAAACATAATGTATGTTTTTATTTATTACACAAACATAATGTATTTATTACACAAACTAATGTATGTTTTTATTTATTACAATTTATTCACTTTGTATCCCAGCTGTATCCCCCTCCCTCATCTTCTCCTAATCCCTTTCCCTCTCCCTCTTTTCCTCCTGTGCCCCTCCCCCAGTCCACTGATAAGGGAGGTCCTCCTACCTTTCCCTCTGACTCTAGCCTATCAGGTCTCATCAGGACTGGCTGCATTGTCTTCCTCTGTGGCCTGGTAAGGCTACCCCACCTCTGGAGGTATTCCAAGAGCCAGCCACTGAATTCATGTCAGAGACAGCCCCTGTTGCCCTTACTAGGGTACCCCCTTGGACACTGAGCTACCATGGGCTACATCTGTTGCAGGGGTTTTAGGTAATCCCCATGAATGGGCCTTGATTGGAGCATCAGTCTCAGAAAGACCTTTGTGCCCAGATATTTTGGTTCTGTTGCTCTCTTTGTGGAGCTCCTATTCCCTCAAGGTCTTTCATCTTCCCCTTTTTTCATAAGATTCCCTGTACTCTGCCCAAAGTTTGGCTATGAGTCTCAGCATCTGTTTTGATACCCTGATGGGTAGAGTCTTTCAGAGGCCCTCTGTGGTAGGCTCCTGTCCTGTTCCCTGTTTTCTCCCTCTTCTGATATCTATCCCATTTGTCTTTCTGAATGAGGATTGAACATCTTACCCAGGGTCCTCCTTGCTTAGCTTCTTTAGGTGTACAGATTTTAGTATGATTATCATATATTATATGTCAAATAGCCACTTATAAGTGAGTATATACTATGTGTGTCTTTCTGCTTCTGGGATACTTCACTTAGGATGATCTTTTCTAGTTCCCACCATTTGCCTACAAATTTCATGATTTCCTTGTTTGTTTGGGTTTTTTTTTTTTAGCATTTTTATTTTTATTAATTACAGTTTATTCACTTTGTATCCCACCTGTAGCTTCCTCCATCCTCCCCTCCCAACCCTACTCTCCCTCCCTATTCACCCATGCCTCTCCCCAAGTCCACTGAAGGGGTCTTCTTCCCCTTCCTTCTGATCCTAGTCTATCAGGTCTCATCAGGAGTGGCTGCATTGTCTTCCTCTGTGGCCTGGTAAGGCTGCACCCCCCCTCAGGTGGAGGTCATTAAAGAGCAGGCCAATCAGTTCATGTCAGAGACAGTCCCAGAACAGATTCTTAAATGTTGGAACTGCTTAACAAATTTTGTGAAAGTATTTTTCTATTCCTGGCTTATACTATATACTAAACAAGACTCAGATATATATTTGAATGTACATATAAGTCTTCAGGCTTATAGGTAAGAAAAAATAATATACATACAAAAGAGAATAGATTGAGTGAATATTAAGTTTCAAGTACAAATTTTATGGCATAATGTATTATAAAAAGAAAAGGTAGTAGGTTCTGTCATTGCATAGATGGGTAAAACTGTCACAGGCTAAGGAAGGATAAGCACAAAGCCTTCATAATATATGTGGTTTATTATTCGGACCCGGAGGATAAAGCTCTAAATATGAGAGGTTCTTTGAAGCCCTCTAGGGCCTTGTTTTTCCCACCTGTCGTTCTTGAGTAAGCAGTCTGAGCCCTGATGCCCCAGCACTCTGCCTGTTGCCTTTTGTTGCCACATGGTGTTGCTGTTGAAGCTCCATCTTAAGTGCCTGAGTGTTTGCTCAGCAGTAAAACTCAGGCTACCCTGATCTTTCAGGAGGGCCATGTTGAGCATTATTTTTAAGGCTCTTTGAGACTTTGTTCTCGTCTGCAGCTGTGCAATACATTGTAGTCATTGCACTAGCATATAGGAGTGCATCTAGTACATCATTCTTTTATTCATGGAACGATACTGATAGTTACCACAGGCCTTCGATACTGTTTGATGTGCTAGAAATAACAATTTGTTCCAAAATAAGATTGGCGGGAATTCTGATAATTCATTTTAGAAGACATTTTACTAATATATCTGAGAACATTTAGTTAGTTTTAGTTCATGTCATTATAGGATATAGTTTAAAACTGAAGTGAATTTGGCCTTGGCAACTCATGTCTGTAATCCTAGCTCTTGGCAGGATGAAGCATAAGTGTGTGTGTGTGTGTGTGTGTGTGTGTGTGTGTGTTCAAGCTTTTGTTTTATTTTTTGCTTAGATTTATTTATTTAATGTGTAGAATGAGTGCTTTGCTTGCATGTATATCTGTATATCATGGGCATGCTAGGACTGGAGTTATAGAGAGTTGTGAGCCACCATATGGGTGCTAGAAATTGATATGAGGTCCTATGCAAGAGCTGTAAGTGCTCTTAATCACCAACCCATCTCTCCAGACCAGTAGGGCCCTGAATATAAGTAAAAATCAAAGTGAAGTTAGTAGAAGTGTATTCTTTTCTGAAATTCATTTATAGTTGTCTAGAGAAAAGGTAGATTCTTAACTCTTGGCCTTCATTGGTATCTTAATGTTTTTTTTAAAAGATATGTTCTAATTTTTATATCTGTTAATGTATCTTACAGAAAAAGCCACAAATGAGTACAACACCACAGAGGACTGGAGTCTGATTATGGACATCTGTGACAGGGTTGGAAGCGTGCCCAATGGGTAAGATGATCATGGGTAAGGAGCTTGGTTAGCCTGTATCTTCACAGTGTAAATTTGAAAGGACAGGACGTTGACACGATAGTTTTAATAGAAGCATTTATTTAAATTTGCTAAGTGACTACTTACTTAACTAGCTGTTTGGTTCAGGGGGATAGAAATAAAGAGATCTAGTAGGCCAGGTTTTGTACTGACTTTGTCCTGAGAAAATCTGATCTGTGCTGGGTGGTTGTGGTGCACACCTTTAATCCCAGCACTCAGGGCAGAGGCAGTTGGATCTTTGTGAGTTAGAGGCCAGCCAGGCCAGCCAGAGCTACACAGAAAAACCCTGTCTCAACTGCTTCCCCCCCCCCAAAAAAAAGAACAGAAAATATTATCTATATATATAGATAAATAAAGGCTTTCACAGCAGGCATACATGCTCACCATGAAATACATTGGCTATTGGAAGAATTTCCCTGTTACATAGACTTCTAAGAGAGCCTTTGTAAATACAGTATGTAACATAATGAAAAGTGAAAGTTAAAAAAACGTGGTTGCTTTTTTGTAGGATACAGCTGTTAAGCTGCTCAGGTTTCCTCTAAGAGAAGGGGATGTGTGCAGTGTGCTAGCACTCTGCTTTCATAGCACATTCACATGTGTCAGTGAGCTTTTATGACAAAATATGCCAGCTCTTTTCAGGATGAGAATTTGCTGATGGAATTCTCAGTCTCTCTGGAGAAAAAGCATTTGTTTGGTATAGTTCTCTATATTGACTAGCTTTGTGGTAAAGTTATTTTTCTCTTGATATTGGGATATGTAGTTTTATAACATCTGTGAACCATAGAGTGCAAAATCATGCACTCTATGACTTAACAGAGATGTTTGCAAAATTTTATTTTTAAAGCTTTTAGTTAGGAAATACCTTGTATTCTTAACATTTGAATTGAAACTGTCAGAACATTCTTAACTTTCTCCTTTTTTTTTTCTTTCTTTTTTTTTTTTTTTTTTTTAGAGCAAAAGATTGCCTAAAAGCCATAATGAAGAGGGTAAACCATAAGGTCCCTCATGTTGCTCTGCAGGCGTTAACTGTAAGTAAATGTCCTATCAGTTGACCCTTTTAAAAAGTGCATTCACTTTGTAACTTAAGTCAGAGAATACTTTGATGTTTATATATTTGTTTTTATTTTAATTGATAGCTTCTTGGGGCTTGTGTGGCAAACTGTGGAAAGATATTTCATTTAGAAGTATGTTCCCGTGATTTTGCAACGGAAGTACGTGCTGTGATAAAAAATAAGGTAAATTTTAAAGCGAAAAGTTTGTCATTGCCCAATAAATGTTCTGTGCATTATTTAATTTTGTATAATAAATTTCATTACTGATGAAGCCACTTTTAGAGTTAATAAAATGTAACTGATAAAAAAATAAAAAAAAAAAGAAACCACTTTTAAATAAGGTAAAGTTTCTTGTCCTTGATTTTTGATAAGTTATAGCAGCCTTGCTGTATAGGTATATAAAACATATATATGTGTAATTATTGCTAAGAGCTCATCTTGGCTAAAGTCTGGTCACTTTGGCCATTTTATATAGACTGCCTTGTTTATTTTTAACCACTCGTAAAGCTTGCCTTTGTCAAGATCACATAGCTAGAAAGGGTCATAGTTGAGACTCAGATCTGGTGTCTGTGAGTCTTAACTCCAGACTTCACAGTCATTGTCTGCTGATTCCCACTAGAGTTGGTGAAGAAAGAGGGTCTTCCTGTTAAAGCAAAGTACCCCTTCTGTTTTCTATAAACTCTGAAGCAACCATTCTCATGCTGCTACTCAAGTTCATGCAACAATCCTAATCTCATAATGAGAATATTAAGAAAATAGAGCAAATAGCCTTTGGTATAAAGTATTTCTAGGTATTTGGGCAAGAAGTGTTCTGGAAGGGTGATTTCTTTTTTTCATGAAGCAACTACATCTAAAAGTGAGATAAGCATCTGTCAATTGCTCAACTAGTCTAGAAACTGCACTTTGTGTTTACATACTTAAAGAGAATTTTGGTGGTGACTTTCTGGTAATAAATTTAAGTTGTTTTCATTTAATTTTTGAGTGTATGTTTGTGGCTGTACACCCAAGCACATGCCACAGTACATGTATGGAGGTTAGAGGACAGCTTGTGAGAAGTCACTTTTCTCTATGGTTCTAGGGGTCAAACTCAATATGTCAGACTTGGCAGCAAACACTTTTATCTGCCAAGCTATCTTGCCAACCCTCTTGATGAACATAAGTGCTTGAACTATATGGGTTTTTTGTTTGTTTTTATTCCTTTTTTTCTTTACCACTTCTTTAAAAGGCACATCCTAAAGTATGTGAAAAACTGAAATCTCTAATGGTGGAATGGTCAGAAGAATTCCAGAAGGACCCCCAATTTAGTCTGATATCTGCAACTATTAAATCTATGAAAGAAGAAGGAGTTACTTTTCCTTCAGCAGGTTCCCAGGTGAGAGATTAATGTAGAACATGGTTGTTCCTCTACTGTTTGAAGATACATATCTTATATAAAATATAGCAAGGGCTGTGGGTTATGTGTGTGTATGTGTGTGTGTCTAAGCAAGAGAGTTGTGGTCAGAGGACAACTTATGGGAATTGGTTACCTCCTTCTACTCTGTGGGTCCTGGGGATGTAACTCAGGTTGTCAGGCATGGCAGTGGGTGAACACTTGCTGAGCCATCTTGCTCTTAGCAAGGAATGTCTTGCCAGCTCCCCTCTGCTTCCCTGAGAGTCTGTCTAATGTAGCACTTGCATAGTATACATTTAGTAATAATACCTTCAGTATTTTTCTTCTAAGTACCAGAAATTTAAAAAGCAAAACAGATGCAAATACTGTATCAAATGCTACTCTAAAGCCTGGGATCATACGAAAAGCATAGGATGTTCAAGTCAGCCTTATGTTTAAGAAGTCAGTGATAAGAGGCTGGTAAGACAGCTGAGTGGGTAAAAGGCTTGCCACACAAATGTGAGGTCAGTTCCAGGAACCAGGTAAAAATGGACGATGAGAACCAGCTCACAAAAGTTTTCTTCTGACCTCATACTTGTTGCCCTCCCATAAGTTAAAATTTTAAAAAGAAATTTATGATAAATTTGAAAGTGGTCATATATTTGAAACAAATTACTAATTTAAATTAAAAGTGATAAAAAAGGGCTGATGGATGAAGACTAGTTGTTGTTTGTCTTAGTACCAAGAAGAAAGGAGGACTACAGATTGGTGAGGACCTAGAGAGGAAGAATTTTGAGATTTGAATGTGTTATGTTAGGTAGAGTGTAATGAAGAAGAGATCTGATGGGAAAGGGCTGATGTGAACAGATTGATGGAATTGAGAATTGCCTGTTAAAAAGTGAATATGCCAAAGGTAAGAAACCAATGTGCTGAGTAGAACTGTAAGACCAGAGACTCGTTTGGAGACATG
The DNA here is from genome assembly GCF_030254825.1 of Meriones unguiculatus. NCBI lineage: Eukaryota > Metazoa > Chordata > Mammalia > Rodentia > Muridae > Meriones > Meriones unguiculatus. Next base: position 93,297,159 of record NC_083356.1, on the reverse strand, counting down.
AGGATAGCTGTAGTAGGGAGGGAGGGAGGGTGCGAAAGTCTAATAGTAATAACCCTGCCGTTTCTGCATGTCACTCTCAAAAATGGGAGTTAAAGAACTGTTGATGGCTCAGAGCGCCAGGCACCTGTCTCAGGTACCATTACACTTAAGAGTACCTTCTCTCGTCCTTTGTGGAGTCAGAAAGGCTACTTCTCTCTAACCTCTGTGAGCTGTAGGGAACTTGAGGTGTACCCCAGTTGATGTATTCTCTGCCACTCAGCTCTGAGCCAGAGCGCCCAAGTGCCTCCCCTGAATAAGAGACCTTCAGCAGTCCATGTCAGAAAGTTCATTCTGTAAAAAATTTCAGTACTTTCTTATGCCAAGTTCTATGTCAGATACTTAGATTTATGTAAAATATTAGTCACTGTATGCCTTTGGTGCATTTATGTTTTCTTGAACACTGGTGTTTACTGTTAGTATTTCAAAACAGCTACTTAAATGATCATGAAGAACCTCACTTTTAAATTGAATTATCAGTATTTTTAAATTAGCATCTGCACATAATTACAGAGCTTTATGCTTCATTTGAAAGGGTAGTTGTGCTCATTTTACTCATACGCTTACAGACTGTCTCGGCTGCTGCCAAAAACGGTACATCATTGAACAAAAACAAAGAAGATGAGGACATAGCTAAAGGTAAGAGATGGAGCATGATAATTTGGGGTTGCTGAAAATAGCTTCACCAGGAAGTTTTATTGAAAGAAAAATTATATTAACTCAAATCTAAAAGCTGTAGGGTCTTAAAAGTCAAGAAAACCAATGACATAAGATGAACCTAATTCATTTTATTTTTTAGTAATATATATTTGATGTTCTACCTTTGGAGAGATTACATTTCACCTTTTCTTAATGCCAAAGTTATGACTCAGGCACAGAAATATGTTCATGGTTTGTCCTATATGGAAAGCTACCCATATTATAATGTCACAATCTGTTTGCTATAAAAATAATAGCTGCTGTAGATTGAGACTGTGATAATAAGCGATGAGCAAAAATGTTATTTTTTTAATGTCATGTGTCCCTGGCCCCTCATGAATTTAACTGTTTAGTATTTGTTTGGTCAGGCTTAGTGGCATATGCCTTGAGAGTACTTGAGAGACGGAGATGAGGATTAGGAGTTAAAGATCACCCTCAGCTACGTAGGGAGCTCAAGGCTACGTGAGACCCTGTCTTGAAAAAAAGAAAATATACACTTGATTTATTGTTAAGTATAATATTGTTATGTAATGTTTTTAAAAAGCTCTTTAGATGTTAAAATTAATTCTGGATATCTTTGCATTTTAATTTTTTCAACTAGCTATCGAATTATCATTGCAAGAGCAAAAGCAGCAATATACAGAGACAAAGGCTCTGTACCCACCTGCAGAAAGTCAGTTAAATAATAAGACTGCACGAAGAGTCAGAGCTTTATACGACTTTGAAGCTGTTGAGGACAACGAACTCACCTTTAAACATGGTGAAATTATTACTGTTTTGGATGACAGGTATGTTTTACATTTTGTGTGTGTGTTGTGTGTGATATTCTGAAAATATGCAGTATATTTAGCTGAGGATCATAAATACTCACTTTTTTACTTTTAGTCAAATAACACAGTATTTTCTTGATGATTAGAGTAGCAGTAAGAACCTTGATCAGAGCAGTGAAAAGCCTCACTTGGTCCTCCCCAGTCCTCATATACTACTACCCTATTCCCCTCACAATTTCTTTATTATTTAAAATTCTAAGAAAAAAATAGATAAAACTGTTTTGAGCCTCATTGGGTTCTTTACTCTTTTTTTGGTTTGTTTTGGAGACAAATTCTTACTGTGTAGCCCAGGCTGGCCTGGCCTCCAAGGCCTCTTGTTTCAGTTTCCCAAATGTTGATATTATAGAACTGAAATTTCTGCATGAATGTATTTGTGCTTTTAAAAGAAGTAGATACGGTCTTGTGAGTTGCCTCAGTGGGTCAGAACTCTTTAACCCTGAGAACCTGAGGTCAGTCCTTGGAACCCACATGCTAGAAGGAGAGCACTGTCTTTTGCAAGTTGTCTTCTGACCTACACACACACACACACACACACACACACACACACACAAACAGATAAATGAATGTAATAATTTTTTTTAAGATGATAAAACTTTGCAATAGTGAGACCAGATAGCCTGTGTGAACAGAGATGACACATACACCTGCTTTCCTAGACTAGTGAAGTAAAGATAAGTGGTTTTACTTTGTAGAGCACATTTATTTGTCCACACACATGCATGTGTGCATGAATATGTGCAGTCACTGTGTGATGTAGAGGTCAGAGGACAACTGGCAAGAGTTTACCATGTGGTTCTGGGGATCAGACTCAAACTGTCAGGCTCCACCTTACCCCGCTGAGCCATCTTGCTGGCCCCAGTCTAGCCTATTTTTAAGTGGCTACTTTCATGTGGTTTTTGCTTTTCTGCTGTAAGTATTTATAGTGAAAATGTTATGTAATAGACTACTTATAATAAAAAATGAATGAGGACACAGTTCTGTTTTTATGAAACTTAAGTAAGTAAGGGTGTTAAAATGACTGTGTAGACAGTGATATGCAAGACAGAATGTGGTGATACCATGAAAGAGGCTGCCTCAGGCCACGGAGAACCACTTTACAATTGGTGTAGATGTGTGGTATAGGAGGCTTGCCCAGGCTGCTTTATTTCATGTGAATCTCGGAGTGTTGGTGCTCCATGTTTACCACTTCTAAAGATTAAACCTAGGCCTTGTACGTTTGGGGGAGTGCTTTGCCACTGAGTTACTTACATTCTGAGGGCTAAGTACTTACTAAGTACTTACATTCTAAGGGCTCCTTGGGGTGACTTGTAAAAAATTTTTGTACGACACTGAAAAGAGTCTGAGCCCTAAACAGAAGGGTTGACTAAAAAGTAAAAACACTTTAAGAAAGTGATTAGGACAGTATCACTGCAGTTTCTGGATTTATTGCTTATTTGCTTATGATAGACACAATTTTCTCATGTGAGATTTTAACCATCAAGGGTATTGCTTTCCTTTCACCACTGTCATTGCATGAGTCGTCAGAAGAGTTGTTTTGGTTAGAGTTTATAGCTGAAGAGAAAGGCTCAAGTTTTCCTGGATTCTGAGACTTACACTTATTTATTTATGGGGAGGGGCACATGTGTGCTATGTCACGTGTGTGATGGTTAGATGGTTAGTTTTTTCCTTCCACCATTGGGTCCTAGGATCAAACGGGTCGTCAGACTTGGGAAGCGCTTTTAGATGAATTCTTTTGCCTGTCCAAGACCTAAAACCAAATAGGATAACCTTAATCTTGCTCTTTTTTTTTAAATCTCAAAATAAAAAAGTAGGTTTTTGTTTGTTTTATTTTCTTATTTTTCCATAATGAATGCAGGAAAATGTTGTTTTTATTTTAACAGCCTAATTTCCTTTTCCTCTTGACAAGTGTCATCTTCAATCTTAAGAAGTTACTGTCGGTTTCTTTTCTCTTTGCTGTAGCCAAATACCCGACAGATAAAAGTGAGGAGACCTTGTTTTCACTCAGAGTCCTCTCCTGTGTAGAAATTAGCATATAACATCTCAGATCTTAAGAATTTACATAATGGATAGCTCTTTCATATCTTTGTGGAACTCAGTAAATGAAATGCTTCAGAGTCACAAAGATTGCTTCACCATTAATCCTAAGATTGTTCCTTAGTGGGAAGCTCAGTGTTAAGAGTTTGTACTGAGTATGAAGGACCTTTGGATGTAGTTCCTAGTCTTACTAAAAAGAAAAAGAAAACCAAAAGCATCTTTAAGAATCGTAGTTTGGCACATGAGATTTCTAGACAGTAGACAAAAAGGGTTATTTCTAGATAACAGTGACAGTCTGTGTGGAAAGTCCAAGAAAATCAGTGGTATGAGTAAACAACTAAGTTTATGTTAGGGTTATTATTGCAAACTTTATATACAAAAATCAGTGGGGTGTTAGAAAATGTAGAGAAGATGTCGTTCGTAATAGTAACAAAAATTGTTCTTATAGGTATGAGGATTTAGAGAACCTGGGTTTGTTTCATTGATCAGCATAGCAGCTCACAACCATCTGTAATTCCAGTTTTAGGGGTCCAGCGCCCCTTCTGACCTTCTCAGGCTCCTGCATGCATGTGGTGCACATACATACACTCAACACACACACTTACTTATGAAACAAATAAAGTGATCTAGTAATACATGACCTGCACAAGGTGTGTAACACCTCTATGAAGAAATTAAAATTCTTTGGTAGTTAAGAGATAAAAATACACATTATATTTATAAACATACAAATAGATGATAAATTTTAGTATTGTAAAGATTTTGGTTTTCTCATAGCACATAAATTAGTTGCATTTCCATTTAAGCTTCTTTTGAAATTTTTTTCCAACAAATTTGTAAGTGTGATGGTATACAGTAAGTAAAATATCATGGCAGCAGGAGGGTTGTGGACTTTTCATGGATGTATTGGACCTATGATACACTTCCTAGGCAGATGACGTGCAATTTAAAACTTCGGAAATGCTGATTTCTGCAATCTTCTTCTCTTAGTAGTTTTGGAGCGTGGTTGACTACAGGTAACTGCAGCCACAGAAAGCAAACTGGATTGTTGGAACAGAGTGCCATACTGAAATAGGCACATGAACAGATGCAACTTGCCGTTTGACAGTTAGGATACTATAGATTAGGTTTGTTTGCTTAAGGTGAACTCTTACTAATTTTTAGCATGGATTGGGTCTTCAACAATAAAATGAAGTTTGATTCACACAGAAGTTTGATTCCAGATGAATTAAGTGACCTAAACATGGGAAATAGACAAGAAAATCTGAGCCATTAGACAAATCTGTAGGGCAACAGAGTTGGTAATTCAGGGCAGAGAAAGGAAAGATAGATTAAACTTGTAAGACATAGAGAAAAGATTACTGAATCAGCCTGGGGGTAGGGCAGTCTTTTTTTTTTTTTTTTTTTTTTTTTTTTTTGAGACAGGGTTTCTCTGTGTTGGCTGTCCTGAACTTGTGTTATATAGTTCAGGCTGGCCTCGAACTCACAGAGATCTGCCCTGCCTCTCTTCCTGAGAGGCTTGAGCCAGGTAGTCTTAATTCAGACAAGCACTTACATTCTAAGTACATAAAGAACTTCAATCCATGAAAAAATACCTATGATCCTGTAGGAAAAGCTAAATGGGCAAAGATAAGAACAAGCCGTTTACAGAGCAAGTTCTGTAAGCCAAAGCTACATTTGGCAACCCTGTCTCAAAAGAATAAGCAGTTTGTGGAAGAGGCAGTCACTACGGGTGGCTGCTTGCTTGGAGAAGGCAGATGAACATGATGCAGTATGACTAGCCTTCTTTTGGTATCAGTTGTAGGGGTGAACAGTTATCAAGTGGAAAAATGACTTCTTCACATGCTCCTTGGGAAAGGACCATGAACAGCCACAGTCTTTCTAATGAACATTTGACAATATCTGTAAAATTGAGCATGCTTATATCCCATGAGCCAGCAAGTGGTTTTGTTTGCATGTCTGTCCTCTCCCCCACCCCCATCCCTCAGGTTTTTTTTTTTTTTTGAAACAGTGTCAGTGTATTAGCATTTTGTCCAGGCTGGTCTTGAACTCCTGGATCTACGTAATTCTTTCAGTAGTAAGAACTATAGGCATACATGTATCACACCTAGCTTGCAGATCACTGTTGAACAAACCTAAAACAGTTGTTGCTTATGGGCCTTCTAATCAGAATGGTTACTATTCAGTCCTTTCTGTTTGTTTTGTTTTTTTCTGAGGCAGGGTTTCTCTGTGTAGCCCTGGCTGTCCTAGAACTCCCTCTGTAGGCAGGCTGGCCTCAAATTCAAAGATCCACCTGCTTCTACAAAGTCATCTACCACCACCTCTCTTGCACTATTCAGTCTTTATAATGTAGAGAGACTGGGAGTGATCTAGAATGACCCGTAAATATCATCTTCACAGACACGAGTTTACATTAAATGTGATGTGCACTTGTGATAGAACTTTAACAGAGATGAGTGGGATCGGGAAGTATTAGTCATAAAACTAAAAAACTCTGTGGAGTAACACATGTCTCCATACAAGTGTCAGTTTAGTTGTCTTGTATATGTGGAAGTGGAAAACAGACAGGTGAGAAAGCTGCCGTCCAGCCTGGATGCTGGTAGTGTGGAAGGATGGGGTTTGGCTTGGGGTTTAGGCACTGGAAATTGCTTCAAAATTTAGATATGGGGATATAGATTTTCTTTGATTTGTATTTTTAAACCATTTTCATTAATTTAAGAAAAAATATTTCTGCCTTTCCAGTGCTAGGATTACAGGTTTGTCCCACTGTGTCTAGGGAAGGAAAACAACTTTTACTTATAGTTATATGGAAACTAAAATGTAAAAGTACTGTAACTGTTTTTTGTTTTGTTTTGTTTTTTCTTGACAGCATGGAGAACAATAAATGACCTTTTTTATGCTCTGTTTACAGTGATGCCAACTGGTGGAAAGGGGAAAGTCACAGAGGAATAGGGCTCTTCCCTTCCAACTTTGTAACGACTAACTTAAACATAGAGTCTGAGGCAGGTAAGTTAAGAAAGGGCTTTGTTTTCTCAGAGAAATGTCAATCTATTAAAGTTATTTTCCCTTGGATTTTACTATTGACACTTGAGACTAGATGGGAGCTGGGCGTGGTGGCACGTAGCTTTAACCCAGCGCTTGGGAGGCAGAGGCAGGCAGGTCTCTGTAAGTTCATGACTCACCTAGTCTACATAGTGAGTTCCTGGCCAGCCAGGGTAAAGGGGGGGGGTTGAGGCGTTAATATTTACTTTCCTTTTAATTGTGTCTCTAGGCCTTTCCACTTAACTCACTTCTTAACTAGAGAAAGGAATTAATTTATCTCATATTAGTCCCAGGAGTTGTGTTTCAAATCCTTTGAGTGTTGATGTGTGTATTGATGATTACATAAATTAATTATTTAAATCAAAACTTGAGAAGCAATTGGTGTCTGATTTGTACACAATGTTTTTGAAGCCATAGCAAAGGTGGATACCACATGGGTCTTAGCAGCAAGTGCCGAGCAAGATGACAGGCCTGTGAGTCCTTAAGTTTTACATTTCATTCCACCTTGATAGGGTTGTAGGTCTCCGACCTTCACCTGCAACTGTAAACTGTGTAGTCAGCATTCGTTCTCCAGGAATGCTGTGGGAGATCTTAACTGCCCAGAAGGAGCTTAAAGTAATGCTGGTGGTGACAGCCAGCTGGCTAAGTCCTTCAGCACGCTCACATTGTTCACACCTGTGAAGTCAGTGCTTTTGCTGTCCTGATGAAGAAGGCTGAGGTGAAGAGGCTTGTCTAGTACGGGAGAAAGCCAGAATTCTAAGGCCTCTCGTCTGGAGTGCATTCAGACTGCTGCTGAGGCAGCGCTGACCCTCCCTGTTCAAATTTCATGCATCTTGTACAGTGTTTACATGTGTAGAGTGAAGCATTCAGAGAAATGAAGTTGGGTGAGGAGAGACTCAGGTTGATGCAGAGTACATTGCTTTCTCTCTGGCTTTCTTAGTGGATAGGAGCCTTGGGAACTTCCCAGATAACTTTATAAAACAGAAGACACCCTATACAGTGACTTTCTCGTTGGCTTAGTTGAAAGAGCAGGACCTGCTGTTTAACACTAAAATATCCAGCCAGGAGCATAGGTCAGTAAAATTATTTACTAGTCTGTGCAGTCTGTAGGTTTGATCCTAGCCTCTCTTCAGTAACGTTATTTTTAAATGGTAAGAGATGGTTTAATCTTACTACCCCTGTATTTTGTTGAGCTGTCTTTAAATATAATTCACAGGTAGCCAAACCCTTAAGTGGCTTGTCTGCTGGACCTCATCCTTTGGTTACATTTTTTTTTTTAAAGAATAACTTAGTTTCCATCAAAATTTAGTTAAAATTGAGTACATTCTAACAGTGCTCCAGGGAACTTTTATTAGGTAGTTTTCAGGTTATGTGTATTTATAAATTATTTTTCAACATCTTCTTTATGAATACTTTTTTGTTGCTGTAGCTTTGTACTATTTTAACTGTCAGAATTAGGGTAAGTCAGGTCTATATTTTGTTCAGATAGGAAATACAGGCTGAGTTTTCTATTTCTAGAAGTCAGCATGTAGATGGAACTTACAGTTATAAGTGAAGCTGGCTTACGTATAGTATAAGAATCTATTCGTTTATATATTTATTCGCACCAGTGGTAACATTCAGTTTTCAGGATGGTGGCTGTTGTGACAGTGCCCACAAATGCTCTTCACTGTTCCTCTTGAATGTAAGTTCCATGCACACCAGATCTTTGTATCTATGCACTGGTGTGTAAGTTCCAGGAGGGAGGTCTGGCACACTGTGAGTGCTGAGTAAATATTGTGGCGTGAATGAACGTCTGATGTGATGTATTGATTATGAAGTGTGATGACTAAGGAGCTTCCACTTTTTTCCTATGGATAATAATAGACCACTTAGAAATGAACGACTAAATTGCCAAAGTAAATATTGAAGAACTTAAAACTCATTTTGTTTCCGTAGCAACGGTGGACAAATTGAATGTAATCGATGATGATGTGGAGGAAATTAAAAAATCAGAGCCTGAGCCTATTTATATAGATGAGGTATTGTTCTTTTGTTTAATAAATTACCAAGATTTTTAAAAAATGTTCTTTGTGAATGCCTGTGAACAGCGCCTTTCTATCCACCGAAGTTAACTCTTTGTATTCTTACTGTCTCCGGTTGACTTTTAGGATAAAATGGATAGAGCCCTGCAGGTTCTCCAGAGCATAGATCCAAAAGATTCAAAACCCGACTCCCAAGACCTCTTGGACTTAGAAGGTATTTAGTTCATACTGAGCTCACCTTAACATAGCTTAGCATATGTATTACCTGTTATGGTGTCTTCAGGTTTTTTTTTTCTGACCCTGTTTGCTATTTGAGATTTGAAATTCAGGTGAGAAACAGATCTTTATAATAAAGTAGTGGAAATGTCTCTTGAAAGGTATTGTCACAGCCGTATCCATTTCATGAAGGGAGTCTTTGTATTTCTGTAAAATCATTGGTGAAATTGGCCAAAGAAAAGGCAGGATTAGAAATAACTTCATAGTCGGGTGGTGGTAGTACACTCTTAATTCTAGCCCTCAGGAGGCAGAGGCAGGTGGACTGCAGAATAAGTTTCAGGACAGCCGTGGCTACACAAAGAAACAAACAAACAACCAAACAAAAAAAATGTTACATTTTATTAAATCCATCAAACCAAACTGTAAAGGCGCTCATTTTTGTTTGTCGTCTTTGTATTCTTTAGTTTCTAAAAGTTTAAAGCAAAAACAGATACATTTTTATGTTTTAAGAACCCTTCTTGGGTTTCTAACCAAAAACCAATCAACCAAAGAAACAAACAAACAAAAAAGCCCAGTACTTTGGGGATCTGGGCATAAGGGGATTGTATGTGTAATTCCTGCAGGAAGATTGCAGGAAGAGCAGTCATGAGTTCAAGGCCAGTCTGGACTATGGAGTGAGAGCCTGTCCAAAAAAACAAAACAGAACAAAACAAAACAAAAAACCCACACACACATATACAAAACCAAAACCAATTACCTTTGGAAAAAAATACAGGAAATAGTTAAATCTTAATTTTTTTTATAGAAGAAAGCTTAGTTATAAATATGGAGCATTTTCCCATTATATGTGTTTTTACATTTGGAACTGTAAGAAGTGTTTATATTTTTATTAGTGTATGTGCATGCTGTATGTGTGGGTGAGCATGCATGTGCACATGGGGAAGCCAGAGGAGATCTTGGTGGAGCTGGTTCTCTGTTCCATATGTAATTTCGAAGGATCAAACTCAGGTTCCCAGGCTTGTGTAGTGAGCTCCTTTACTGCTTAGCCACCTTACCAGCCCTGCATTTTAAAAAGTCTTAAATGAGTGAAAAATGTTCCTATTTAATGCTTGTGCACATGTGTATGTATGTTGTACATATGGATCAGGTTTGCTTTACTTAGCTAGTAGTTCTGTAGATACTCTTCAAATTTTGTGATAGCTGCAACAGCCTATAAGCTTGGCTAATAACTCCAGGATCGTGATGGGATTTTTATTCTAACTTTGACCTTGCCTTTTGTCCATTGTAGAGGTGCTATCAATGTTACTGAAAATAGATCTTTTGTCATCTCTTCTCTAGCATAAGCTTATTTCTCTGTATTTTGTATGGCGACGTATATCCTCTTGTTTAAAGGTTGTTGAAACCGACTTAAACTACATTTAGTTTCTATATTTGTAATTATTTATGTCTTGCAGATATTTGTCAACAGATGGGTCCAATGATAGATGAGAAACTTGAAGAGATTGATAGGTAAGGTCTGTTTTGAGCGAGCTTACAACTGGTGAAAGTACTCGTGGACCTGGACCGTCTCCTGCAGTTATTGTTTAGCTGCAGCTCTTAGCTGGCTGCTGGTAGTGCTCGTTATTTGGGGAATGCAATTTTCATCAATGGCAGTAATGTGATAAGCATAGAACCGTGGACTCCTGCATTTTTGTCACACCAGTTACTTTATTTTGGGGGCTGGAATTGAGTAATAAAGAATAAAGTGAATCGAGGACAAAATAAAAATGGGTGTTTTAGGTAAGCATTGACTTGCTGTAGACCCAAGAGTGACATTTGTGAACATAGCAAGCGCAGTTTCCCTAATTCGAGAAACTGAATGCATGTTTCCTGTCATGTCTCTGCCCCTGCTACCCTGCCACTTCCCGCTCGTCCTGGTTTTGCTGTTCTTGGGAAGGGGCAGCACTGGTGGTGGACGGGCTTCCAAGACGCTTCATTCCCCAGCATCTCTAAGCCTGGGTGGAGAAGCTTGAGGATTGAAGTCCCTCCCTTTCAGCCCCTAGTGATTGAACTGCTATAGAAATAATATAAGAAGAAAGGAGTTAGGTTGTGTAATTTTCTAATAGATTTTTTTTTAAGTAGGAATGGCAAACATGATGATTCATTCATGGAAAAAATTATTTCTTCCATAACCTTTTTAAAAATTATTTTTATTTTATTTTATGTGTATAAGTGTTTTTTCTTCATGTACAGCTGTGCACCATGTATGTCCCTGTTGCCTGCTGAGGCCAGGAGAGGGCATCAGATCCCCTGGAACTAGAGGTTCAGGTGGTTTGAGCTGAAAATCAAACCTGGGTCCTTGAGCAGCCAGGGCTCTTAACCATTGAGCCATCTCTCCAGCTGTTCCATAGCATATTTTTACAAGTCTTTTGTGTTTTTACTAAAACAAAATAATTGATCATGGTTTTGGAGAAGGCACCAATCGACTACTTACACATCTGCTACTAACATATTAGTGATTAATCAGAATGGAAAAATTGAGAAAGAAAATGACCAGCAGGAGTGTAGGCACACATTTTCCTGGGCCTAAAATTATTCTTTACTCAAGTCATTTGAAGTACATATAAATCTGGGGAGATACACAGTGATCAGATGTTGTGATATTCAGCACAATGCTGTCCATAGGAACGATTTGATAATACAACCATAAGAATGCAGTTAGCTAAAATGCCTTTCAGCGTGAAATTGTTTTTCAAAATTAAACATTCTCTATTTCATAGTAGAAATCACTGCTATTGATAAATACTTGTTGATATGACATGATGTCATTTATATCATGGAAGATGTGACAGTATAACATAACTTTTGTTAAATAAAAAGAATTTCACTAAAGAAAAATACCTGAAGGAATTAAACCTCAGCTCCCATTTCTCATGTCAGTTACCTTTGAACGAGGGCTGGCCATTCAGCAGTGAGTTGGCTAGCTGGTGTCAATGTTTCATAGCAATGCATACATCTGCAGCTGCTGTCCTGGACAGCGCTTTTCAATCCCATTGATTGTTTGGTCCTGTCAGGAATCCAAAGATAAATGTAAACCATTTTTTCCTTGAATGAATCAGCAACGGTTTGCTATTCCTACAGGGTGTAGGAGTAAGAATAAAACTCTCTTGTTAGACAATTAAATTGTACGTTTCACTTTGTCATCACAAAGACTGAAATTTCATACTGCTGTCCTGTTCCGATTATGTGTCAGACTGTTGTAATCTGATTTTCTACTGCCTTCCCTAAATAATTGCTTACCATCAAGTTGCCCTTTTCACAAAAAGTAGCACTTTAACTTGTACCGATTTGTTGATTATAAGTTGTCATTTATTTCTCCAAGGGGAGTAGGCAAAATTTTCCCAAATCAGAAGGATTTTTACCATGAGTTTCCTTGTGAATGTGTAAATGCTTGTTTAGATTTGTTGTTATACAATAAAATGTCTGGTTTTAATTTACTTCCTCAAAAGTACTAAATTTATAAAAAACAGTGGTGAGTAGCTTATGCGTATATTGGCTTTCCTTGTGTTTTCTTGATAATATTTAAATATTTAGTTAGTCCTTTCTTCAATCTAAGTTAAAATGTGTCTGATTTTTTTTTTTTTCCAGAATGCTCTTATTTAAGCCACAGTATATTACATAGGAGCTCTGGATCTCACCTACACATTGTGTTAGTGAGATATATATTAAGACATAGACTTTTACTGAAATATAGACTATTCTTTTTGTAATTTGATTTTCATCATAAATCTATACTGATTAAACTAAATTCTAGTGCCAAAATTATGAATTGATTGCAATTTATGAGATGTAGAGCTAACCTTTTCATATTATTAGGAAGACTTATAAGGCTCACTATAAGGACTTTTTGTGACCATCCTTTTATTGCATATGAAAAGAGCCTTTTGAAGAATGAATAGAAATGTACTAAACTTAGACAGTCATTGACATTTCTGTGAAAATACTTTCCTTCTCTATCAGGAGGCATTCAGAACTGTCTGAGTTGAACGTGAAGGTGTTGGAAGCTCTGGACCTGTATAACAAACTGGTGAATGAAGTGCCTGTGTACTCTGTCTATTCAAAGCTCCACCCAGCACATTACTCATCTCCGTCAGCTGGGGTCCCAGTGCAGGTGAGTGTTTCTTGTAAGAAAGGTTTGTGTTTTTAAAAAAGGAAATGTTTAAGAGCATAATATTAAGATCTATTGTCCATGAGTAAAATTATAAAACTAAGTCTAGAGTCTTTAAAGGCTAGGTTCACAACCAAATAAACAAAAAACAAAACAAAACAAAAAAACAAATCAAAACTGGGACCTGTTTCTCCTTTCCTTCACTGTGACAGAGTATCTGAGGAAAATCGACTGAAAGGAAGACGTTTATTTGCCCTGTTGATTTCAGATGTATCAGTTCATAGTCAGTAGCTCCATTGCCCTGGGCCCAAAAGAGCATGTGGTAGAGGACAGCCACTTCATCCCCATGGCAGTTGGCAAGCAGACACAAGGGTCTGGGGATCAGCCTTCAAAAGCCCCAGTGCCTGTTTTCTCCAGCAAGTCCTCACCTCACTGTGAGGTGGACTCATGGGTAAATGAGCTCTCAAGCACCAAGCATTTGTCCTAGGTAATTATTTAAAGATCAATTAATGAGCTTTTTTTATTCTCAGAGCATGCTTTACATTTTCATAGACTCATGACTTAAAAGTCTGTGTAATGAAGCCTTGCTACAGCCGTGAGGTGTAGTTGCCAGAAGCTACCCATTAGCAGCCTTGCATTTTTAGCACCTTCCGTGTTATTGTGCCTGCCAGCTGACACAAGCATACTTAATTTTTCCAGTATCCCCATTTGAAGCATTTTCAAATTTTGACCAATTAAATTTAAATTAAGCATGGATGAGCAAAATTCATGTTAATTTATGAAAACTGGTGTGCAGTAGAGTGTGAAGGAGACACCAAGGAGAAAAACTAGAATGTGGGTGCATGAATTAGATGATGTAACACAATATAATTGCTAAGTTTTTTTTTAAATGGTTACTGTGGTAACTGTCATGCCAGACAAGAAACATTTATCAAATATGCCATGCTCTGAACTTTTGAAAATTACATATGAGCTTAGAAAGGATTTCTGGGTTTAAAAAAAAAAAAAAAGACTCCTGAAGTTTATTCACTATCACTTCTGTTTTAAAAAAAGATAAAAGATACTTGTTGCAGCTGTGAAAGTGGAATGAAGTAGAAATGTCTGCTCCACTGTACAGAGAACTGTATGTCTGCTTCGGTCAGTAAAGGTGGCCACTCCCGTGCCACGTCTCCCTGTTGCAGTCTGTGCAGCTGCTCTTCTTTTCCTCCTTAAGGTTTTCTAAGGTTTACTTTTTCACACAGCCTCTTCTATTAATTCATGTGTGAGTTTATTTGAATTTATATTCAAAAATTCCTGTTGTTTTGAAAAATGTGTGTCCTAAGAGTGGAGGGGATTATAAGAGCATTAGTTATGCCTGATAAAGATACTTTTCTTTATCAGAAATGGTGAACTGCAGAAATCTGTTCCCCCAGTCTCTGCCTTTAGCAGTGGGTTGCCAGTTGTTGTGCTTAATGTTCATTTGGCATTCTTATTATTCTAGGTTTTAATGTCATCCTTTCTTTAAATAAAACTTGAGCAGTGATTACTACTGTATTGTATTTATTAAACATATGGATTGCTTTTGAATGCTTTATGAGTAGGCAGATAGACGCTATCCTTATGGAGCTGTTACTATGAAAATTGCATAGATATACACAAGAATCCAGTGACCTTTTGCAGTTTCCTGAAGATGCATTTTGTCTTACCCTCACAACTCCCCTCCTCCCTTTTTTTTTTAATCTTCTGAAGGCAGGTATCCTAGTTAGGGTTTCTATTGTTGTGAAGAGACACCATAACCAAGCAACTCTTACAAAGGAAAACATTTAATTGGGATTGGATTAAAGGTTCAGAGGTTTAGTCCATTGTCATCATGGCAGGAAGCATGGTGGCATTCAGGCAGACATGACGCAGGAGAAGGAACTAAGAATTCTACATCTAGATTGGCAGGCAGCAGGAAAAGAGGGAGACGCTGGGCCTGGCTTGAGCATCTGAAACCTTAAAGACAACCCCAGTGACAATTCCTCCAACAAGACCACACCTCATAATAGTGCCTCATAATAGTGCCAATAGTGCTGTGAGCTTATGGGGACCATTTTCATTTAAACCACCACAGCAGGAGATAAGGTACACAAGGCAGAGAGGGTCCAGTGCCCTGCCCTGGCCCTCTCTTTCAACCTTGTCTTCAAGAGGTAGGAGTTGGGGGGAGTCATTCATATGGTGACGTGGAGTAATCATTTGCTTTCCTTCTAGGGAAGGTTCTGTGGCAAAATGTATGTTGTTAATAGGTTCTCTTCATAGATTCCAATCTTCTACTTAAAAATACAGCCCCCACTTCTTTTTTTTTTTCTAAACTCCTGCAAAAATCAAAGAACAATTAAACACGTTGCAAATATTCACTGATTAGACAACCATAAGTTGGAAGCTCTTCACCTTTTGTTCTAGTGTGGAAAAATTGGTAGAGTCAGATTGTTACTCAAATAATTAAACATTTTATTTCCTTTATGTCTTAAAGTTTTAGATATGCTTAGTAAATGAAAGAGCAAGGTATCACTTTTTTCTCTTTGATTAATAGACATATCCAGTCCAGTCGCATGGTGGACACTACCTGGGTCATAGTGTTCACCAAGTATCTGTTGCTCAGACCTATAGCCTAGGGCCTGATCCTATGGGCTCACTAAGATCTCTGCCTCCAAATATGAACTCAGTAACAGCACACAGCATCCAAACTCCATATTTAAGGTAAGTTGTGATTTGCTCTGTTAATTTTCCTTAGTTTTAGAATGAGAGCCTACAGACTTTTCCATACAGTAATATTTCCAATTTTTACTTTTGTTGTGCTGTATGCTTCTTTTGTTTGTTCCTTTGTTTATTTGAGACAGTCTCTCTACATAGTCCTGTCTGTCCTAGAATTCACTGTGTCGTTAGGCTCATCTTCTTCTGCCTCCCGAGTGCTGGAATCAAAGGTGTGTGCTGTGCGCTCAGCTCTCCCATTCTTACTTTTAATGGCTGAAGTGGGCCATTACTGCTCTCTCTCACTGATTGGAAGGTGCTGCTTTATGTCAATGAATACCTTGATAGTTGCTAAGATTTAAGCCCACAGTTTAAGACTCTAGACAAAATATTTTGTAGTGGTCCTTCATAGGGATTGATGCCATGGTGTTCTTAGCACTTGCTGTGGTTAATTAGCTAATAAAGTAATGCCAGGGACATGTACCTGTATGTACTTCTAAATATTTAAAAACAACAAAACGTCACTGCTTTCACCCATAAAAGGAACTAAGTTTGGACTTTATATAAGCATTTCTCTGAGAGTCATATTTTAAATCTTCCTTTCTATTTACTTTATCACAGAAAATATGTATTCAGTATTATATGTAGTAGCCCTCAGGTCCGTTTTTTGTCCATGATTTAAAGACTACCTGAAGAATAAATGAACCTGTATCTGTGGGTTAAGTTACAGTTTTGTTATTCTGGGTACCAGTAGGAAGTGTGGAAAAAAAGCTGGTATATATCAACATTAATTCTCTGCTATAGGCAACATTTTTGCTGTAATTTCAAATTAAATGTTTTAAATAAGTTTATGTTATAGTAGTAATAAGAGAAAAGCAAAGTCCTACAGTTTGGTATGGTTAGCTTCCCACTTGCGTGTGAACGGGTAAGTTTGTCTATATGATCAGTCTGTAAAGCATTCTGTGCAGGGATCTCAGGCAGAGCACATTGTTCTGTTTCTGAGAGTGCTTAGTTCTTGTCAAAGGAAAGCTTAGGGGTGTGGTGATAGGGAGTTGCATTCTGTGCAGGGCTCTGCTTTCTTTGAAGCTGACAAAAACAGTTTGCATCTTTAGTGTTTTCAGTACTTTTGAGCGAGAGGTTTCTGAGAAATGAAGTTAAATAAGCCTTATAATCTTACATTTTGCTGCTTTGTTAGCACTTTTATTTTTTTTTTAATTTTTTTATAATGTGCAAGACTAAAGATAATACTTCATTGTAACTACTGCATGGAACTTCATGGTTTAAATAAAAAAATGCAATGTCTTTGGATGCAGAGGCAGGCAGATCCCTCTGAATGCAAGGCCAATGAATCAGTCAACCAACTAACCAACCAGCCAACCAGTCAGTCAGTCAGGTAGAAGGATCAGCTTGCCTTTCTCCAGATTTTTTTCTTCCGCTTGTAGCTAGGCCTCTCTCTGTGTCTTCATTATCTGCTCCTTGAGTTTCTTCACTGTTTGTAGGAAACCCTTACCCTCCTCACCCATCTTGATCTTGTGCCTGCCGCCACTCCCTCTCCTTTCTCTTTTCTTTATTTTCCTGTGTGGTGTAGGTATGTTTAGATGGGTACATTTACCTTGCTGATTTGCTGCCCGCGTGGGCATGTGTGGAGGCCAGAGGTCAGGATGTCTTCTTAGGTCTCATCTCGACTATTTACTTGTTTAAAATAATAATGTGTATGGGTGAGTGTCTGTTCACTGTTTGTGTGCCCGATGCCTTCCAAACCCAAAATGGGATTATCCCCTGGAACCGGAGTTACAGATGGTTGTAACTGCCTTGTGGGAGCTGGGAATCAAGCTGGCTCGTCTGGAGGAGTAACCAGTGCTCTTAATTGCTGAGGCATCTCTCCAGCACAATCCACCTAGTGTTTTCAATACAGTTTCTCACCGAATCTGAAACATTCTGTTTTGGCTAGCCTGGTCAGGCAAAGAAGCCTGTATTGTAGCCCTGTCCTGGGGTTAGCTGGGGATCCAGATTTAGGTCCTCATGCTTTCACAGCGAGCACTGAGTCATCTCTCTAGTCCTGCTTTCTGAGTAAACATAAAAAATTATGCAGTGGTGGTGCATGCCTTTTTTTTCCAGCACTTGGGAGGCAGAGTCAGGCAGATCTCTGAGTTCCAGGTCAGCCTGGTCTACAGAATGAGTTCCAGGAAAGCCAGGGCTACACAGAGAAATGCTGTCTCAGAAAACCTACCAGCCAACCAATCAATATTGTCAACCAACCAATGACAATATCTAGTCATCATATTAACAGTATGATGACTAGATAAGCTTAAAAGAAGATGGAAAAGGCATGTTTTCATGATGATCTGTTGCCATAACTTGAGCAAAAGTAAATATGATTTTCTTTTTTTATTTTTATTTTTTATGATTTTCTTTGTAAAATTTTATTTGCAGCACTGGACAGGACACTGTTTCCAATCCTTCTTACGTGAACCAGAGCCCTCATCTTCAGGCAGCTGCTGGGACCACTGCTTACTCACAGCCCATGGGAATGTCAGCAGATGTGTCTTCTTTCCAGAACACAGCGTCCGGTTTGCCACAGCTGGCTGGATTTCCAGTGGCAGTCCCTGCACCTGCAGCCGCACAGCCACAAGCAAGTTACCACCAGCAGCCTCTCCTTTAGAGACACCACGGCTGCCGAGCATCGTGAGAGACGTGAACTGAACCTAGGGGCTTCTCATGTGAAAGAGGAAAACTTTCCCCTCTCAGTCAAAAAGAACCATGCATAAATAAAGCACAAAACCCACCCTACCTTACCCTGAAGGCCATAAAAGATTTTTTTTTTAATCCAATTTACTTGAAGCTCATCTTTGATCAAAGGCAGCTTAAAGATGCTTCAAGTTAGCTTTGTTGTACTTTCTAGGCCCTCACTGAATAGCCTTATGACACTACATGGTATGAGATAGGAGAGTAAAATTTTTTTTCTTTAAAGAAACTTTGTTTCCTCTAAGATGTGATTTTTGAGGAGCACTGAAGACCTTTAAACATTTTTGTCTGCACTTTTTTCTTTTTTGAATTTTCCACACCCTGTTATTTTAAAAGGCGAACATCTTTCAGTGTAAGCCTCTAGCTTGCCAGCATATTTCCTTTTGGCTCCTTAAATTACAGTTGTGTTTGCAGTACTGTCAGTTTTGCTCTCAGTGCTATGCTGAGTAATAATTAGCATATAATTGTACAGAAGCCAGAGCAATTTGGAAGGTACAAAAATGTTTTCTGTTATTAACAGTGAAAACCATGTAAGTGCAAACATGGGGAAGCAGTCAGCCATTCCTCTGATGGCAGTGGACCAAGGAATTCCCCACCCACTGTTGGCCTTCCCTGAGGAAAGGCGTGCTCTCGTTCAAGTGTCCCTGGTATTTAGACTTGCCACTGTTGACCTTTTCAAGGGACGTTAGTGGATGCTGTCCTTTGGCTTTCCTTCCTGCCGTGCACTTCCTTGAGCCAGGAAACACTCCTTATAATCCGATGTGATAGAAACCATCATGGGTGTTAAGTGTGAGGTAGGCGTGTTACTGTCTTACAGAAATGATTGACATTCCATTGGTAAGCTGTCATGCCAAGCTTTCACGTGTCATGAAAGAATTGTGCATTTCCTCAGAAGTAATTCTGAGCCTTTGCAGTGGCAGCAAGCAGTGATTTGGTAGACAAGGGAGCCTGACAGGACAGCGGTCAGGCTGTTTTTCTAAAGCTCATGTTTTAAATTAGTTCATCATGCAAGATCCCATACACTGTGGGAGTTGGTGGCAAACCCATGGGGATTTTCTCTTAAATCTCTGCACACTACTTAATTTTACCAACTTTTTACATAACACAGACTAGAAAACATGGATGCAAATGCTTCAGATACATGATACTTAGAGTAAGAAAATGTTCTAAGCTTAGTTTTTTAAATTTAAATTTTTTGCATGAATGCACTTCTATCTATATTTTTAAGCACTTAATATTTCTATTAAAA
The DNA here is from genome assembly GCF_030254825.1 of Meriones unguiculatus. Classification (NCBI taxonomy): domain Eukaryota; kingdom Metazoa; phylum Chordata; class Mammalia; order Rodentia; family Muridae; genus Meriones; species Meriones unguiculatus. The sequence continues at coordinate 93,277,428 of NC_083356.1, read as the reverse complement.
ATCTATTGGAAGACAATTTGGAAATTTTGTCATTTATCTATTTACAGATATTTGATTGTAAGTATGTTCTTTTTTCAAAGAAACTTTATTCTAGAACATATTACTGCATAAAGTGGCTAGCACTGAAGAGAGAGCAAGCAGCACCTGCGCCCCTGCGTTTTGTGTGTGTCTGGTTTTCAGATCCAAGAGACTGGGAGGTGTTCCAGCCTCTAGCCCTCCTGTTCTGTTTCCATGCAGCATTTTCCTTTCGGGGAACCCATTTCTGTCCTTGTAAGAATTACTGCAACACGGCACCTTGCTGTTTTGAAAAAGCCTTCTGTTCTTTAAATATTAAGTAAATAAACTGAAAAGTCCAGAGGTGCTCTTGATAACTTTTGCATATATGAACACATCTTACCTTTCTCTTCCAAACTGTGTTTAATAAGCTAACTTTAGTATTTGTGCATTTCCTGTTTAGTTCTTGTCTAAATTATAAAAGCTTTATTCAGTTGAAGCCCTTAAGTCAGTGTGAATACTGCGTGCTCGTTGAGTGGGGACCAGCCGGTAAAGCTCATCTGTTTTTGAATATGACCTGCAACATGACCTGTATATAAGTAGTGTATATTGGTGTCTGTGAAGGTTAATATATGCAGAAATTTCTTCTTCCTGAAAAGATTTTATTTTTTTCCATTCATAAATTTGTGTTGCAGTTATTGATAACATAAAATGATATTAAATCTGTATTGATCTGGTTTTCAGTTAATACAAACTGTAAAGATATATTTTTCTTCCCATGATCCTGTGAACTGTACTTATCTTAAGATGTTTGTAGCTATTTATTTTCTGCCAAAGGAATAGTCTATCTACCTTCAGATTTCTACATTGGGTTCATAGTTAATGTTTTCTAACAAATTTTAAATTTCATTTTTCATATAAATCTTGATACATTAGAAAAATCCTAAAAATATATAGACTTTTATGGTATAAAACATTTCCCTGAGTGTTAAAGTGGGATATGTTTGGAAAATCAACAGTCAGCCAATGTTGTCTTTTTATTTGGTAGCTTGTTTACAAAATTACCTACACATTATCTTTTTACTTAGCATTTAAAGATGTATTTCCATTATACTATTTTAAGTACTTGATATTTGACTAATGATTGTACTGTACACTGAAGATGATAATAAAGTTTCATCCACATTTTGAGAAATACTTGTAAATGTGGCTGGTCTAGGGCAATAACTCAATGGTAGAGTGCGTTCTCCACATATGGAAGGCTTTAAGTTTGACCCTCAACATTGCAAAAAGGGGGAAGATGGCTTTAGGGATCTTTCCCTTCTAAAAAGACTTTACGTGTTTTCTGTATGTAGATGTTTTGTCTGCAAGCAAGTCTGTGCACCATGTGCATGCCTGGTTTCCTCAGAGGCCAGAAGAAGGTATCAGCTCCCCTGGGACTGGAGTTGGAAAAGGTTGTGAGCTGCCTTGTGCCCCAGCAGTTGAACTGGGTCCTCTAGAGCAAAGTCATCTTTCTTAGTGAGAGAACAAAGTGCAAGGCTCCTGAGTTCAAGGCAGAGTTTGTTGAATTACCATCGTAGTGTAACACCAATGTTGTTCTTAAGGCCAGTAAGTTACAGCTAATACAACACTGACTTAATGCCTCTACCAAAAGATGGTTTTCTTCCTTATTTACTTCAGCATTAGCTCATAGATAGAAGGGAGGACTCAGTTTGATTTTGTAGGGTTTTGTTTTTCATTTTTTTTTAAATCTTTGTTTTTCCTCAGAGAATTACTATGAATTTGTGAAGCTAAGTTTGAATGTGAGGTTTTAAAAAATATTAACTGAGTCTTAAAAAGAAATTATATGGCTTACACAGTAGAGTGAGATGAAGTGTTTCTTTTGCCCCAAACTCAGGTCGTCTTTGAATATCTTATGTGACCTTCCTTAAAATGGTCTGAAGATAAAGGTAGCTAAGGGTGTTGAGTAGAAACGATTCCCATGTTGGAGGTGCTCTGAATCTATGATGGTGTATTCATAAGAACATGAAAAGGCAGAACCCAATGAACAAGGCCACATGGAGGAGGAGACAGGCTGTGCCTGTAGGAGAGGAAGGGCAACCTGGACCCATAGAAGCTGGGACAGGCACAGGACTCCCCCCTGAGCCTTTGGGGGAGCATAATCCCCGAACACCACAGTTACAGACTTTCAGCCTCAAGAACTGGGAGAAAATACGTATCTCTTAAGTTTAAGCTGCCAACATTATGGCACTTGGTTACAAAGTCCTGGGAAATTAGCACACAGACAACATACCCAGCCAGTTCTGGGTACCTTGTACTCGAACTTTGTGAGATTGCTTAACTCATTTAGGCATGTGAGCTGTGAAGGGTGTATGTAGTCCAGTGGGCAGTTACTTTTTTTAACACAATGAAACTGGATGATATATGAATCTAAAACTCCTAACCACAATTCCATTTTAACGCCTTGCCTCCACATCTGTATTTAAGTGTTTGGTCCCAAAGGTAACACAGTCACTTGATTTTGCTTTTACTGTCCACACTCTGCACATCATGAATAGTAGGAACTTGATGGTGGGATGAATATTTAAAGGCAAAAGGAGAACTTGGTGACAAAGGCTATTCTCCAATGGAGATTTATGGCAAAATAAAATAAAATAAAATAAAAAGTTGTTTTCAAAGCAAGAAACCCCCTACTTGACATTTGGTATAGAAAGCAGTAACTTTTTTTTTTTCAATTCATGTGAAATTCACATAATAAAGTTAACCATTTTAAAGCAAATACTTTATTTTTTATTCATTATGGATTATTTACTTTGTATCCCAGCTATAGCTCCCTCCCTTCCCCCCTCCCAACCTCACCCTTCCCCTCTCATCTCCTCCCATTCCCTCCCCAAGTCCACTGATAGGGGAGGTCCTCCTCCCCTTCTATCTGACCCTAGCCTATCAGGTCTCATCAGGAGTGGCTGCATTGTCTTCCGCTGTGGCCTGGTAAGGCTGCACCCCCATCAGGGGGAGATGATCAAAGAGCCAGCCACTGAGTTCATGTCAGAGACAGTCCCTATTCCCATTACTAGGGAAACCACTTGGACACTGAGCTCCCATGGGCTACATCTGTTGCAGGTGTTCTAGGTTATCTCCATGCATGGTGCTTGGTTGGAGTATCAGTCTCAGAAAAGACCCCTGTGCCCAGATATTTTGATTTTGTTGCTGTCCTTGTGGAGCTCCTGTCCCCTCCAGGTCTTCTTTCTCCCCCTTCTTTCATAAGATTCCCTGCACTCTGCCCAAAGTTTGGCTGTGAGTCTCAGCATCTGCTTTTATACCTTGCTGGGTATGAGTCTTTCAGAGGCCCTCTGTGTTAGGCTTCTGTCCTGTTCCCTGTTTCCTCCCTCTTCTGATGTCCGTCATACCCAAGTGGAGGTGCAAGACCATAGTGGCCGGCACATCTCTTAAGTAGCCCATGGCAGTTCAGTGTCCAAGTGGGTTCCCTAGTAATGGGAACAGGGACTGTCTCTGACAGAACTCAGTGGCTGGCTCTTTGATCACCTCCCCTTGATGGGGGAGCAGCCTTACCAGGCCACAGAGGAAGACAATGCAGCCAATCCTGCATTGCAGCATGGTTTTTGACCCAATGAGTTTGAGATCTGAGGTCTTGGAATGGTTTTCCTAAGAGGAAAGAAAAAAACTTTAAAAACTTAGCAGATTCCACGCCAGGAGATAAAGCAATAATATTGGGACCATGAAGGATAAAGTCCCAGTGGCTTAGAAATACAGTATCATTGAATGGCTATATCACATGAGTAAAAATTAAAGATTTTATCTACCAATTATCTGCCAACTTGCTGTTGGGTAGGGTTTTGCTACTTTACCTGGAATTTCTAGCCTGTGAAAGTCTGTAGAAGACTTCAGAATTCAGCCATATTTTAGTTGTTTTCATAGAGCTTGGCACAGACGTTGTTGATTATTAATATTTATTATTGATTTATCTTTTAGTTAAACAGCAGTTATTCTTAAACCAGCTGTATAACCAAGTCACCACACAGAGACTAGGATTTATTTAATTAACCTAGAGCACAAAGCTGGGCAATAATTACTCCATCCTAAACCTCCAAGCCTGCATAGCTTCCTCCCATTCAGATTTCCCACATTACACTTGCTTTTTAGTCATATCTTAGGTCCGGTTCATCTCTTCTGGTGTCTCCAGGTCCTCTTCTCTCAGATCCCTCTTCTCCAACCCTATCTCCTCTCCTTCAGTCCAGGATGTCCCCACCCTCTTCTCTGCGTTGCTCAGCATTGGCTGGTTGTTTTACTGTCAATACAGAGAACAAATGGTGGCATGTTTACACAAACTTGAGACAAGTGATAGGCATCATGATGCAATGTCCCGAGTGAAACCAGATAGAGGGGTAGAGAAATCAGCGTTTGAATGATAAATTGTATACAAGGTAATGTATACAAGGGTAAATTGTATATATTCCACAAGAACATTATGCCCACAGACATGTAATATAGCTGAAATGAAGATGAACTTTGCCAACAGCTGCCTGGCGCTTTCCAGGGCCTGCTATCCTGTCTTGTCCATGTGATTGCTTATTGGCATCTGTGTGGAATTTTTATTGCATTTTATTTATTTGTAGGTGTGATTGGAAGGAGATTGAAATGCCACGGTATGCACATAGAGGTCAGATGACACCTCTGGGGACTCAGTTCTTCCTCCGCGTGGGCCCAGGGGGTAGAAGTCAGGTCCCGAGTCCTGGTGACAAGTGCTTTTATATTGTGAGTCATCTCACCAGCCCCCATTTCTAACATTTCTGTTGTTAAAGTATTTCATTTTATTTGGCCGAAAGATATTTGATCTATGATACATCTTTAAATTCAGGTTGGCAGGCTGGAGAGATGGCTTTAACACAGACTCTAACACACAGATGCAGGCAGAACACCAATGCACATAAAATAAAAGTAAATTTAAAAAATTCAGGTTGGCTTTTATGGAATATGGCATTAAGTATCAAAAGGCAAAAGATAAGGATAATGAGATGGCCCGGCAGCTATAGGTGCTTGCTGCACAGGCCTAATGACCTGAGTTCAACCCCCAGAACCCACTTAAAGCTGGAAGAAGAAGACTAACTCCGCAACGCAGTCTTCTGACCCTCGTACCCATGCTGTGGTACGCATGGCCTTCGTTCGTCCCCATCATCCATACACAATCGTTCGTCCCCATCATCCATACACAATACTACTACTTTCTTATGAGGAAAAGGTTGGGGCAGGCTTCAGCATACGGCTCCAGAAAGCCAATGCCTTGCCTTGTTTTTAAAAGTGCCTTACTGACTCCAGTGCACATCACACAGTGCCCTTCCCTCCTCAAGCCTGAGAGTGGCAGCCAAGGGAGAAAGCAGTGAGTGCACACTTCTTTCTGACCAGTGGTGGGAAAATGTATATCACAGGAGAATAGGAAAACTACAACTTTTTTCATTTTACTTTTGATGTGCATTGGTGTTTTGCCTGCATATATGCCTGTGAACCATGTGCCTGGTGCCCACAGAGACCGGAAAAGGATGTCAGATCCCCCTGGGACTGGTAACAGTTGGGAGCCACCATTTAAATGCTAGAAATTGAATCCAGATGCCCTGAGGAGCAGTCAGTGCTCTAAAACACTGAGCCATTCCTCCAGCCCCGGAAAACTAGAACTATTACTTGGCATTTTTACATCATTCTCTTCTGTCTTGGATTTTTGTAAATATATATATATTAATATTATACAGATCATTAGCATAATTAAGATAAGCATTCAAATTGGCACAATGAAGGTGTGTGTGCAGGATAGGCAATCAGATATAAGTGTCTTGTTTAAGCAAGTTTCTCTTACTAAAGGTATTATTTGTAGTCTTTTTTTAAAGATTTATTATTTATTATGTATACAATGTTATGTCTGCATGTACACTTGAATGCCAGAAGAGGGCACCAGATTCCATTATAGATGATTGTGAGCCACCATGTGGTGGCTGGGAATTGAACTCAGGACCTTTGGAAGAGGATCCAGTGCTCTTAACCTCTGAGCCATCTCTCCAGCCCTGTTAGCAGTCTTTTCAACTAATTTTTTATTTTCTGTGGTTAAAATTATTTTTTTCCTTTCCTCCTTCCAAACCCTCTCTTATACTCTTCCTTGCTCTTTCAAATTAATGGACTCTTTGTTAATTGGCGTGTGTGCACACATGCCTCTGTGTGCCTCTAAATTCATAAACAGAACCTGCTCAATCTGTGTAATGTACTTGTATGTATGTTTTCAGGGCTGACTCTGGTGTTGGATAACCAGTTGGTATGTTCTTCTCTGGGGAAGACTTTCTCTCACTCTCAGTATTCCTTAGTTGTTTGTGGTTCTTTGCCTAGGGTTGAATCCCAGGCCTATTCATGTTAGCATGTCTGTTGGTGTATCCCTTGCTCAGTTCGTATTTAGGCAGCCAGGCTGGTGACACTTTATGGGTGTTGCTTCTGACATTTCTGAAAGACAATCTCGTAGCAAACTTCCAGTTCTTCTGGCTCTTCTAATCGTTCTACTTTTCCCCAGGAAATGATCCCTGAGCCTTAGATGCAGGAGTTGTATTGTAGATGTATCCATTTTGATTAGTTGTGGGTTTTGGAAGTGGTCTTCATTGTTGCAAGGTGAAGTCTCCTTGATAAGGGATGAGGACCACGTTTATCTGTGGGTGTGAGGATAAATATTTAGAATGTAGTTAGGGATTATGCTGGTTTAATAAAGTGATGGTGTTAAGTTCTCCAAGCTCCATGACATCAGTCGCCCTGAGTAGTTGGCCAGGTTTCCAGCACAAGACACATTTCCCTCTTGTTGAAAGGATCTGTAATCAAAGAGCTTTTGGTTACAGCCAGGGTATGAGCGCCACTGCTGCATGCCCTGCGGTTATTGTGCCATGCTGGTCTGTGTTGTGCTTCATAGCTATCATAGGTAGGCAGAACTGTTGGTGACTTCCCTCCTTCAGAAGCTTGCATAGTGGCTTCTGGTACCGGAAAAGCTAGTCGTCAGAGAGGGACATTCAGGTCAGTTCCAGCTCAGAAGCTTCTGGGCCCTGTGTCTACAGTGCATGGTGTCTTAAGCAACAGGGACTTGGAGGGTAAGGGCCTGCCAAGGGCAGTAACAGTATCTGTTCTGTTGGACAACCCTGACTCAGAAGAGGGCTGCTTGTTTCTTGTGTTGGGGTTTTTGTTTGATGGTCTATTATTATTATTATTGAGAATTTATTCATTTATCGTTGATACAGTATTTTGCCTGCATGTGTTCCTGCAGGCCAGAAGAGGGCATCAGAGCTCATTATAGATGATTATGAGCCGCCCTGAGGTTGCTGGGAACCAAACTCAGGACCCCTGGAAGAACAGCCAGAGCTCCCAACCTTGAGCCATCTCTCCAGCCTGTGGTCAACACAGATGGGAAAGTTGTGTTTAAACTATATGTGTATTTATACACTGACTTGTGTATATGTGTATTTATACACTGACTTGTGATTTTCGGTGGTTCATAGTATGGTTCCTTAGTTCCCTCTTTTCTGCTTACATCTTATCAGAAGCTTAGTGGGTGGCCTAAGTGTCTGATATTTCTCAGGGGTCTGCCCTCTTTAGAGTCAGTATGTCCTAGACTGTTGCTCCTGCTTTAACCAGGGCCGGGGAATGAGAAGGTAGGTAGGTCAGAGCCACAGCGTATACAAGCCAGGTCACACAATGTGGCTACCAGAGAAAACACTGTGCTGGCTGAAATAAACATAGGATAAAATAATTAAGTTAGCCAGTCGGTAGGACCCAAATAGAAATCAGCACTTAAGAGAGGCCTGTTACTCACCCCCGCAGCGACTATGCTTACAGCTTGCTTTGAGCCGTTTCCATAGCCGTCTGAATCCTTTGTACCCTTCAAGATCATAACCGGGGGAAGAACGTTTCCACATGGGCGGGGTTTTCAGGCTTAAGGCAGGGATCAACAGAAGGAGAGAGGGCCGCAAAAGATCGTCAGGGGAGGTGGGTGCATATGGTCAGAATACCTGTAGGAAATGGCAGAAAGAAACGTTTGTACAACATCTGCTAAAGCTTCAAAGAAACGTGTCTTACTCATTTTTTCACGATCTTTAATACTGTGGATATCCGTAGCCTTTGTACCTTTTAAACAATTTCAATATGTGCATCAGAGCATTGGAGCAGGATGATCTTAGAGAAATTCTTGAGCAAGAAAGGAGATAGCCGGGTAAGGTGCTTCACACCTATAGTCCCAGAATTTGGGGGCTGAGGCAGGAGGATTGCTCTGGGTTTAAGGCCAACCTAGGCTATAGGATGTAAAAACCCTATTCTGTATGTACCCTGGTCCAAAAAAAAAAAAAGACAAAAGTTCAGAACATGTATGGAGCATTTGGTCATAGAATGTAGAAGGCTAATTCACAAAACCATAGTCTGCAGCGTTTTCACTGGCTGAGCCAGCTCACCAACCCTGTCCACCTTCTGTTGCACTCTTGCCTTTCTCACTTTCACCAGAATGATGTCACAGTATTTCTGGGTTTCCTATGCTCTACATCCTGGCCCGTTCTTCCTGAGGACCACCTGGTCAAATTTACCACAGCAGCAAACCCGCATCTCGGTGTCCACTTTCTCTCGAATCTTTCAATTGCTGTGAAATTATTCTTGGCAGAACGACTTAAGAAGGTTGTTTGGGCTCAGGATTTAAGACGCTATCAACAAACTGTGACTCTTACAGCACAAGGATTCAACACACGAACCTCTATGTTTCAGATCCAAACTATGGCAAAACAATATTCTGGACAAAATAGGATTTGATCTTTAAATAGGAACCCACAGTCATCTTACTATCCTGGGCTTTGTTCTACAAATACTTTATTTGCTCATGCGTTTTATTTCATTTTGTTAATAATTTATTTTTTCAAATTGTATGTGCATTGGTGTTTTGCCTGCATGTGTGCCTATGTGAGGGTGTTGGATCCCCTGGAACTGGAGTTACAGACAGTTGTGCACTGCCATGTGGGTGCTGGGAATTAAACTTGGGTCCTCTGGAAGAGCAGCCAGTGCTGCTATCTTCTGAGCCATTTCCAGCCTATTATTATTATTATTATTATTATTATTAATTTTATGTAAAGTACCTTGAATAGGACTTTGGTCCCAGGAGGCACCTAGGAAAATGCATCAGTGAAGGGACATTATAAAGAAAGCGTTTTGGGGCTGGAGAGATGGCTCATCCGTTAAAGGCGAGGCTCCCAACCATAAGTATAAGAAAGTGTTTGTAGCTGACAGTGTGCTCTAGCAGGGTTCGGTCTCCTGATAAAGCAGAGCATAGTAGCCTGCCCTTTCTCTTGAATAATTCATTCTCTTTGACTCGGGGTCCTAAGTTGCTTACTGTGGAATTTGTTCTAAATGAGTTCCTAAATTCTCTTGCAATCCTAAATATTTTAAAGTAAGTTTTGCTTTAAAAATAGAATCCTAGAAATATTGTGGAGGTAGTTTGGAAAATTTTGCATTATCTTGTTCCCTACTTTGGCATCATAGCTTTGCCCAGTATGTTTTTCAGCAGTGCTACATTGACGATTTCTCTTTGTCTTTTAAAAATTATTTATTTATTTAATCATTTATTATGTCTTCAAGGACCATTTTACACTAAGGATTCTATTCCAATATTATCATTTTCTCTCTCTTTCTCTCTCTCTCTATATATATTTTTTTATTATTTTTATTTTATTTTATTTTATTTTTTTGAGACAGGCTCTCAGCTATAGCCTGGGCTGGCCCTTGAATTCGTGAGCCTCAGGCCTCACAAATGCTGGAATGACAGGTGTCTGCCATCATGCCTAATTCAGTCCTGTTGCTCATGTTGTCCTACCACTGACCTCTGAGAGAAGTTAGGTTGTTCCTGCTTCTCTGCGATATACTCCCATCATCGTAGCTCTGGAGTTGTCTTTAAAGCGCTCCCATACCATCTGGTACTCTGAGACACTCCAAGATCATTACTTGTATTTCCTGCCCCAGTCCTAGAATCACCTATTTTCTTAGGTGTCCTGGTTTCATTTCTTAGAATGTAGTATCAGAAACTGAGATACTGGTTAGGATTTCATTGCTGTGAAGAGACACCATGACCACGGCAACTCTTACAAAGGAAAACTTCTTTTATAAAGGAAAACATTTAATGGGTGCTGGCTTACAGTTTCAGAAGTTTAGTCCATTATCATCCTAGCAGGAAACATGGCAGCATGCAGGCAGGCATGGTGCTGGAGCTGAGAGATACTGTGTGTCACACTGGGCATAGCTTGAGCGTACATATGACCTCAAAGCCCAGCCTCCACGATGACAGGCTTCCTCCAGCAAGGCCACACCTACTCCAATAAGGCCACACCTCCTAATAGTGCCACTCCCTATGGGCCAGGCATTCAAACACGTGAGTTTGTGGGAGCCGTTCCTATTCAGACCACCACAATGTTTTTGCTCTTCTACTTCTAGACCCTCATCTGAAATCAAGAAAATATGTGTGTCCTAACTAAAGTATGTACACAGCTGTAAATATTTCTATATGTAATCGATACCTATGTCAAGGCCCAGGTGAGTTTTTCGTTGGGTTACTTGCTTTTATTCTTGGGATCTAAGAATTACTAATATTGTTTGTAAGTTCTTACTCAGACTTGTGTCACAGATGTTTTCTCCTAGTATGTATTTCATGTTCTCTTAAAAATGTCAAAGAAAGGGGCTGGGGCCTTTCAAGCGGGAGGAGATACAGGACAATGGTGTAACGGGGTGGGAAGTAATAGACTAGGGAGAATTAAATGGGGAGGGACGTGGGAGGGCAGGAAAGAAGAGAGAATATAAGGGAGGGATAACAACCCTAAAGACCTTTAGAAATGAAGTCACATGGAAACTGATTACTATAGAAGCTTCCTAAATGATAACACCTATACATAGGAACAGGAAAAGTTTAAATGGACAGTATAGACCTGCACATAAAAATCCCAGTGCCAGGAAAGAGTTACTTCTGTTGCTTTTGGTCGCTCTCTTCAACCTGACAGACTCTCACTGACAAACACCACATGCCTGAGTTACAGAAAAAGGAGAAATCAATGTGGCACTAACTTGGAAGCCTTATCGTGACTGGTTAACTTTTATGTTGCGTGAATGTGGTATGCACACACCAGAGAAAAGTTATCATCACTCTTACCCAGATGTGAGCTACAATGGTGACCAGCCACGTAACATCTGCCCACTGGATCAGTCATGGCATGGAGGTTATTGGAGTAACCAAAACTTTGGATTCTTGGTCTGTTCCACAAGATGGACGCCATACCTGGCACTGTTATTGGGGCCAAGTGTTGCGGGATACTTGGTCATACTGTAAAACCTGATAGTGTGTACTGGAAAAAAAAAAAAAAAAACCAAACAAACAAACCTGTTTCTAGTTGTGGTGTGGTTCAGCCCTAGCACGCACAGTTAATCCAAGAGCTTTCTGTAAACAGGGTTAAATAAAGTTAGTCCTAGGTCAAGGGGCAGAACAGGCAGCCAGTCAAAGGAGTGGGCAGTGGAAACACAGGAAGGAGGGACATTGAATTGAAGGGTGTTTGAGGCAGCGTGCAAAAGAAGGAAAGGCTTTTTCCTTTTGGGAAGTCAGCTGAGTAGGAAGGTCAGCTGGGTGCTTCCTCTGCCTCTTTGCGCTAGTAGGCTTGCTCTGCAGCATCTGGCTCCTGAGTCTTTATTGGTAAAATCAAACATTTGGAATTTTCTTTCTCTAAAACAACAGCCAAGTACCTATGCACAGACAGGTCACAGGCCTTAAGGAGAACCTAATTTTGGTAAACGGGCATCGTTTTAAGCTACCTCCTAGTGATTTATTGCTATACCTTCATCAGAGAAGCTTCCTGCAGTAAATGGTGATTACACAGAAAGACCCACACTGGCCAAGGTGAAGAGAATAAGACTGCAGACTGCTTAGCCCTGAGGGATGTCTATCACACACGCTCTCCCCAAGGCTCAGGGATCATTGTGAAAAAGGGGTGGAAGGACTGGAAGAGCCAGGGTCAGTGTATGGCTTAAAAAACAAAACAAAAACAAGAACTGTTTCCTGGGCACGGCAGGGCAGTGGCACATATGAACCCACAGCAGTGTGGCAACACGTGGAAGTCCTACGCAAACCCAAGCTAAACGAGGTCCCCCCCATAGGCTGGGGATGCTGGCGTGAAAGCCCACCCCTAGCTGAGGAGCTGTTGGCAGTTGACACCTGCCGGGATGGAGAGAATGAGAGTTAGTTCTGTCTAAGGTTGTTGCTCCTGGTGGGTCAAGCTGTTTTCAGCTGCACACCTAAGGCACAAATTGGACTCTACTAAAAAAAAAAAAAAAAAAAAAAAAAAATTAATCGAATTTTAAACAAAACCCAAATTCTGTCTGTCACCGAGCAGGTTTTAATTTAGCCCCCAAATCAGTTTTTTTGTTTTGTTTTGTTTTCTTTCCTGGGTCAGTCATGCTTTAGACTGCTGTATCTAAAAACCTCATCAGATCCAGAGCAGGCACATTTTTGTGCAAGATGTGGTTTGTCTTCTATTTGCTCTTAGCTCTATAATACCTTTCGAGTTATTTTTTAAGACCCAAAGATTTAAAAATAACAGCTTAACTCATAAAATTCACACACTTTCTAATTTATTCATTTAAAGTATACAATTCAAGGCTTTTTGTTGGTTTGTTTGTTTTGTTCAAGGCAAAGTCTCTGTTGCCCAGGCTGCTCTCAAATTCATGCACTCAAGTGCTCCTTTTGCCTCCTCTTCCTGAGCGTGCCACAGTGCCCAGATAACTCAGTGGCTTTTAATATATGCACACATGTGCAATAATCACCACATTCATCTTTATAATATTCAGTTCGTCTAAAAAGAAAGCCTGGCAGCCGGAGAGATGGCTCAGTGGTTAAGAGCACTGGATACTCTTCCAGAGGACCCTGCTTCAATTCCCAGGACCCACATGGCAGCTCACAACTGTTCCGGGGGATCCAACACCGTCACACACACATGCAAGCAACGCACAGATGCCAAAACACAGGTGCACATAAAGCAAATAAATCGTGAAAAACAACAACAACAATAACAACAAAGCCCTTGGATGCCAGGAGTGTGGCTCAGTGGATAAAATGCTTGCCGGATGAGCATGAGGACCGGAAGTCAGATCTCTAGCACCCACATAAAAGCAGAGCTCAGGAGGCAGAGACAGGCTTTCTGGGCCAGGCTTTCTCTCTAACTAGCTGCCTGGGTGCAGCAGGAGACTCCGCCTGCGTAGATAAAGTGGAGGACAGTTGAAGAAGTCACTGCACTGGCCCACACGGGACAGCATGTACATGCGTGTACACACAGCACACGCTACACATGCGCATACAAACAGAAGGAAGGGGCACCATACAACATCGTAGCTGTTATACAACATCGTAGCCTCTCCAGTCCTGAGCAATCTCTGATCTGTCTTCTGTGTCTATAGATTTTCTTATTCTGGACATTTCATAGAAAAAGGATCATACAAATATGTGACTTTTTTTTTCTTTGCGAATGCTTTCTTAATATGATGGTAGGTATTCTAGTTGGTGTAAGGTGGTGGCTGTCACACATTGGTGCTATCATTACAGAATGCATGAGGCTAGATAACGTATAACGAGCAATGATTTATTTTTGCATAGTTCTAGAGGTAGAGTGCCGAGGGTCAAGGCGCCAGCATCTGGTGAAGGCCTTCCATGTCACCACAGAGCTGAAGGCAAAAGTTACAGTTTGTAATGGCACCAATCCCGTTACAAGAGTGGGAGCTCTTGTGGTAAAATCGTCTCTTAAAGGTCCAATGTGTTAGTCCTGTAATATGTAATTAAATTTCAGCATGCGTTTTAAAACCATAGTTTGAAGCTCATTGTGGTTGTGAGCAGTGCTTTCCTGAGAATTGTTACTAGACACTTTTTTACATTTTTTTGGGGGGGGGTAGCACTGATGTATCTTATCTTTTCAGATGCTTTGCCCATTTAAAAAAAAAATTCAGTCCCATCCTGTGGGTTATCTCTTCACATTCTTGATTGTACCCTTGCAAGCACAAAATATTTAATTTTGATGAGGTCCAATATGTTTGCTTTTCTTTTGTCATGTACTTTGGTGTCGTGTTTACTAATCCATTGCCAAGTCCAAGATGGTAAAGATTTTCCATTCTGTTTTGTTGCTGTTGTTTGTTTGTTTGGTTTTTGTTTTTTTGAGACAAGTTTTCTCTGGGTAGCCCTGGCTGTCCTGGACTCACTTTGTAAACCAGGCTGGCCTCAAACTCACAGAGATCTGTCTGCCTCTGCCTCCCAAGTGCTGGGATTACAGGCATGCGCCACTGCAGCTGGCTACAGATTTACTGTTCTACATTCTTTTAATGATTTTACATTTCTAGCTCTTTCATTTAGACTTCTGATCCATTTTTGAGTTTTTGTATAGTGGTGAGAGATAAGAATCCAACTTCATTCTTCTCTGGTGCTGGGGTAGGAACAATGGCATCATTCTCTCTGTGTTGGTTTCTGTTTTATTGCTGGGAGGAGGCATCACCACCAAGACAGTTTATAAAAAAAAAAAAAAAGGGGAAAGAAAAAGCACTTAGTTCGAGGCTTGCTTACATTTTCAAAAGGTTAGTCCATGACATTGTGGTGGTAAGCACACAGGCATGGGTGCTGGAGCAGCAGCCAAGAGCTCACATCTGATCCAAAAGTTGCAAGACTTGGCCTTTCATAGGCTTCAAAAGTTTCAAAGCTCATCCCCAGAGACACTCCTTCAACAAAGCTATATCCCCTAATCCTTCCCAAACAGTTCCAGTATCTAGGAACCAAAATTAAAACATATGAGCCTATGGGGCCATTCCCATCCAAACTGCCACGGCAGCCTAGTCATTTTAGGAGAGGGTCCCCTGACTTGCCTCTCCATGAGCCAGAAACAAGTTCCGTCAGGACCCCAGTACTCTCGGTGAGGCCGAGGGCAACACTGAGTCTCCACCAAGTAAGTGAGGCTATCCCGAAGGTAGCCTGTGCTACCCTCCCATGCTGGCCCAGAATTTAGTCCCAGCAAACAGTAGCTGGGGGATGAGAGCAGTATCTCTCCCAGGAAAGTAAACCTCCAACTGAGAGATGAGAGGGGAGGGGAGTCCCATGTGTGTGGGGTTCCCTCTCTGAGTGGGATGGGAGCAGAGTTAGGCTGCAATGCCACAGACGCACAGTTTTCTTTCTGAGGCTCTGTGGGTTTTCTTAGACATCCTCAGCGTGGTGGTGCGCGTTCACCTTTCACATGGCTTTTGTGAAGAGGCAGGAGCAAAGAACAGCTCTGTCGGCCTGGTGCGGATTCTGTTTTGATTACTCAGTTAGTGAAACCGGGCAGCGAGAGGCCATTTAGTCTGTGTGTATTGATGAAATGTCAACTGAAAAAGGGTTCCAAACTAAAACCGGAATGAGATGAGGGCTACTAAGGCAGAGGTCTACATTATTAGAGGGATCCTTAGCCATAAACTTCACGGGGCGTCTACTTCAGTTTATATATAAACTAAAACACCAATGAGCTACTTTGGAAATTAGATTTTTCGCAAAAGCGAGAGTTAATAAACTAAGGCAGCCCGCGCCAAATATCTAGAGAATAAATGCTCCAGTTTTCCAGGCACAGGACAATCCAGGGCCACGAGGGTCAGGGAGGATCTCTGTGGAAGAGTGAGCTGAGCAGGGCGGCAGAATGTTTTGTAGATGGGGTAAAGGGCCGATGCCAAGGACACACTCCAGAGCTATGACGTGTAATCAGTTTGGAGGGATGAGTTTTGAGTACGTAAAGTAAGGGAGAGGAGCCTAGTTGGGGATCACGGAATTTGGACTTTACCTTAGAAAACAGCAACTTGATTAAAGTGGTCTGAGCGCAATGGTTTTGGCTATAGTGTGTAGATGGACTGGGGTTGTGGGGAGAGAGAGAGAGAGAGAGAGAGAGAGAGAGAGAGAGAGAGAGAGAGAGAGAGAGAGAGAGTTTGAAGGCAAGCAGACTAGTTTTAAGACCCAGTTTGGATTAAGTGAAGGCGCGTGACCGCAAATGAAGTGTGTAAAGGATGTGAAAATAAACGTGGCAGTTGTTTTTACAGGTAAATAAAACCCTGGAGTGCAGGGTGAGGGAGACCAGACTTAGTGATTTACGTCTATTTTAATGATGATTTCTCCCGCGGTAACTATTTAGAATCTATTAGAATCTACTTTTTAAAAATTCACGTATTCTTTCTTCCCTCTTTTTATTACTTCAAACATCTTCCTTCTAGGATCCCCTTGCTTTGCACTTGCTCTCAAGCACAGCACGTGTTTGTGGCCGGAAAGCAAGGAAAGGTGTGTGCGGCTTCAGGATGAGTTTCTCCTCCTGGAAGCAGCGAGACAAACGGAAGGCACGTGGCCAGCTCCCGCTTTTCAGCAGGTCTGATGTGACCTTCAAAACTCCTCAGGACAAGCTGGTCTCCAGTAGGGCTGCATCCCCAGTCAGACTCCGGCTGGCAGGCTCTCCCACGCCCGCCTGGGTGTGTGTAACTCGCGGCTCCGAGGGTGGAGTTGCCCGAACCATACCGAAACACTAATGAAAAAGCAAATCACAAAACACAGTAAGAAGATGAGGAAAGTCGCGGAAGGAGGAGTCAGCCTCGTCCTTTTGAAATTCGAGTGTAGGGACACACACACACACACACACACACACACACGCACGCACACACGCACCCCGCTCTGCCCACTCCCCGCAACCCTGCACCAGCTTCCCCTCCCCAAGTCCTGATTCATGAACCGTACCACCTTTGTCTCATTTTAAACTGTGCAGGACTATTTTAATCCTCCCACCCCCATCTCAGATTTTTTTTTCTCCTCCCCTCCCTCCATCCTTCGGAAAGCTCCGCCGGTAGAGCGCTCCGCGGGGTGGGAGAGCACTCCACCCCAAAGGCTCCGGGAGGCGAGAGCCGAGAAGCCCCCCACCCCCACCCCCACCCCCTCTCTCCGGGAAGCTCCCCGAGGGCGCGTGGGGAAGCGCCTCGGCCCCTTTAAGGTGCGGCGCTCGCTCGAAGCGCGGGGCCAGGAGCAGGGTGGGGAGGTCCCGCCTCCCCCTGCGCCCGCCCGCGGCCCCTCCGCCCACCGCGCGCCGCCGGGGCCATGCGGCGCCCCTGAACCATGTCGTCCTCCTACGCCAAGAACGGGGCGGCGGACGGGCCGCGCTCCCCCGGCTCGCAGGTACCGCCCCCCTCCTCCACCCGCGCCGCCCCGCGCCCCGCCTCGGGGCCGCGCTCGGGCGCGGGGCGCTGGTCCCCGAGCCGGCGCTCCCTCCTCCGCCCGCTCCTCCCCCTCCTCCTCCTCCTCCTCCTCCTCCTCCTCCTCCTCCTTCCCTCCTCCTCGCCCCGCTCCCCGGGCTCCGCGCTCCCGGCTCCAGAGTCCGCAGCCTCCTGTCGCCGATGCCGGGGACTCAGACCCCGCACCCGCGACGCTTTGTTAATGGATGTGGTGGGTGCTCGGGGCCGCCCAGCTCGGGGTGAGGGGGTGGGGTGGGGGCGCTGGGACGCACCGGGGAGACCAGGGTGAGGGGTCCGGGGTGCAGTCCCCAAGGAGGATGCCCGACCGGCTCCGCGCCGCGGTCCTCACTGGCTTCTCTCTGGTCGAGTTCAGGTGGCCCGAGGCACCACGACCCGGAGGAGCAGGTTGAAGAGATCCGATGGCAGCACCACTTCCACCAGCTTCATCCTCAGACAGGTAGGAGGCCCGGGACGGCGGGAGCCCGCCAGCCCACGCGGTCCCCTGCCCCGGAGCGCAAGTCCGGTCCACGCCGCTGCTCGGGGCTCGGGGCTCGGTCCTCCGCCGCCCGCTCGCCGCCGCTGGGGTCCGGCCGTCCGCCTCCAGCTCCATCCCTTCCCGGTACCCCGGCTACCTAGCGCTCGCTCCCCGGCGTCTCTCGGTCGCTCCGGGAAGTTAGTTTGTGTTTGCGGACTTGTGTCGGGGGGTACGGGGACCTGGGTCGGCGACACTGAAGGTGGGAGCTTGGAAGTGCCCCTGGCCCACCGTCTGCGCGCGGAGGGACGCGGGCGACCCGATTGGACGCGCGGTGAGAGTGAGGGGGCTTCTCCGGTCTTTGCCCTATTTTGAATACTTGCACTTTTTTTCTTTTTCTTTTTCTTTTTTTTTTTTTTTTGAGAGAGAGAGAGAGAAAGAGAGAGAGAGTCCTCTGAGTTCTGGCCGAGAGAAAGACGCTTGGAACAGAAAAGTTTAGTCTCGTTTTGGCACCGCTTCATCGATTTCGCGTAAAGACGAGCTGACGGGGGCAGCGGTCTGGTGAGACCTAAATAAAGCCAGCGCGGGCGCTGTTCCCGGGGTCTGGCTGCCCCGCACCTCGCGCTGGCTTTCCGGTGCTTTTCTCGTGGTCAGAGGCGAGTAGTTGGAACCGCAGGTCGCTGGCAATGGCCAGTCCTCAGGTGCATGTAACCTTGAGGAAGCAAATCCGCCCTCTTGGAGCTGCCAGGGAAACCTCCGGAGCCGCTGGATGCTGGAGAAGGCACGCAGAAGCGGCTCACCTTCATCCTGCGTTCGAGTGTGCTCCTTCCAGGTGACTTAGGAAGACCTGGTCATTGCTCCAAGACGCTTCTATCCCCAGGATCTGCCCTGGGCTGCTGGCATGACCTTGAGAAACACTTTTCTCTCTAGGTCACCCCGAACGTGACGTCCTGTGATTTTTAACTTAGTATGGCAGCCGCGGTGGGTATTTTTTGATAACTAGTTTAAACGTATTTTCAAAGTAGAATGATTTAGGCTCAAGAATTGGACTCTGACCGCGCTTGAAAGGTCTGTAAGGCGTATTTGGGTAATATTTCCATGAACACTTGTACTTTCTGCAGAAACAAATTATGGCCATTATTCTGTAACTCAGTGTGGTGTGCCCTAAGCGTGTACATCATTCAAACGCACTTGATTCTGCCTTCATTTTGAAAGCACATTCTCCCCTTTGTAAAGATCTGGGGTTATTTGTGTTTTTGATAAGGGAAAGCCATTGCCCGGCTTAAAATACTTTTTGAGTTATGCAACTCTTTCAGTTCTTTATGTTTATTTTGTAGATGTTTATTTTTGGTAGTGCTTTCCTATTGCAGATTCTTGGAAATACTAATTATACAGTAGTGCAGTCTCTGAATCGTTTGACTAATACTTTCGAATTTACACTGCCGCACCACCGTGCTCCTTTACATTCTGAGCTCGAACAAAACAACATCCTTTCTGATATTGTTCCTAATTTCCTAATAAGTAAGCGATTGAAACCACACACACACACACACACACACACACACACACGCTGTTGTAGAGTGGCATGCTGTGTGCAGCCTTGGCAACATAAAAAAAAAGGTCACAAATACAATTTGGGGAGTTATTTAGATCAGTGCAGGTTTTGAGAATAAATACAGCTCATGGATATTTTAGAATCTGGCCATACATACTGATTTTATAAAATGGTCCAAATTCAAGAATTAATTGTAACAAAAAAATATTCTTGATTTTGGTACAAAAACAAGATTTATTTTGGGGAGAACTTCATAGCGCGGTACATTTCTGCACATGATCTAATTTAAACACCACCATACAGACCTTCCTAAATAGATACATTTCGAAAGGAGAGATTCATGTTTTTGGTGAAATGAGAAATAACTGAGAAATGGCTTTTTAACAGCACACTTGAATACAATTGGATGGTTTTACCCAAATGAGAGTATATATATTTGACGTGCAACATCTTTTAATAGAGCCTTCTAACAAGGGACCGTGATACATTGATATTTAAGGACTTAAAAATTTTAAATTATATTAATTGATTGATTGTGGGGGGTATAGTACCACTGTGTGTGTGGGGAGGTCAGAGGGCAACTGACCTCCTTCCACCATGTGAATCCTGCGAAATGAACTCAAGTTGTCAAGGAGCTGGCACCAAGCACACTGGCCCATGGAGCCATCTCTCCAGCTTTTAAATTCTAGATGCTGGAAGTGATGGAATTTCCTAATGCTGTTTCACCTTTTGTTTTGCTTAACTACAGGGGAAAGTAAAGAGACCAATTTTATTAGTCAGTTTTCCATTGCTGAGATAAAATACTGAGAAAATCTACTTACAGGAGAAAAGATTTCTTTTGCATCATTGCTTTCAATATGTCAGCCTGTGGTCACCTGACTGAACCTGTGTTGGGGGCAGAAAGCCATGACAAGGATAGGTGGCAGAGAGGGCTGCTGACTTCAAAGCAGCTAGAGCAGAAAGACAGGATTGGGAACAAAAAGCAAAGGATTGGGCATAATATAAACGCTTTAAGGGCATGACCCCAAAGATCTACTTCCTCCAGTTAAACCAAGCCTCCTGTAGTTCCCACCACCTTCAAAGAAGCCCCAGTCAGTTACGAGTTCCATCAGTGGATTAACCCACTAACAAGGTTAGAGCTCTCACGATCTCAGCACTTTTGAACATGACTGTATTGGGAGCCAGGCCTTCAACATAGGAGTTTTCGGGAGATCATTTATGTTCAAACAGTAACATCTGTAAAAATGATGTTGCTCATGACTTGGCATCGTCCTTTAATGGAGGGAGATCTTTCACCAAAAATATTTCGTATGTTGCATCAGATAGGGAAGAATGGACAAAGGTCAGACGGCCAGCTGCAAGTTTAATAATGAAAACAGTTTTAGTTGTTTGACCTGGTAATCATCCTGGAAACCTGACTGGAAATGAAGACATGACAGATGAGCCAGGATTAAATGAGCTGTGCGCACTCTGATAGAGGGCACCTGCTACAGTACTTAGAAACTATTGGTACCAAGAGGTGGTCTTAGCTAGTGTTCTGAGGTCTCTGTAGGGGCTGTAAATACCTGGCAGGAGCAGGCTGTGGTTGATAACTTCTACACACAAAGGTCACTGGTCACTAAACACCCTGACTTGGACCAAAGGAAGGCTTTGAACCGTTCCTCTGAGCTCCACCCAGGGAAGGCGTTGCCATATTCTCTGGTCTGCTAGTCTGCAGTTCAGGAGAGAGGATTTGGAGTGAATCCAGGGAGCCACTCAATGGCATCTTTGAGGAAACGTAAGAAGGTGAAATGTTTTGCTACTGAAAGGAGAGAAAGGTAAAGGTGACCCAGAAGTGGCTTCCAAAGTGTAAAAAGTCTGCTGGCTGTCCTCCTGCTCTTCTCACAAGGTGAAAGCCGGCAGCTGGCTAAAGTTAGAAGGGAATGATCCCTTAGAGCAAGAACTTTTCTTGAAAGGCTGCTTTCATGGGGATGGCGTTCTCAGTCTGGCTGTGGAATTTTCTCGCAGGAGGTCTCTGGCGGGCTGTTTATACATGGATAGAGCATGCATTTGTAGCTCACATCTTGGAGAAGCACCTTAGCATTTGCTTTGTCTCCAGCTCCGTGTTACGTACTGTGAGGGACGAATGACGAGGCTTAAGATTTTTGCATGGTTGCGTTGTGGAGGCTGAGAGATTACGAACAGGACAGTGAAGGTAACTAGCAGCAGGCAGGCGCAGTGACCAGCGACCATTCACTAAGGACTGCAGTGCCGGTGTCATGAATAGCGGAGTATTAAGTTAGTCCTCTTCCCCCTGGGGTTTGAAAAGAAAACCTGATGGAGGTTAGTTTGTTTTCCTCGTACTGAGTACACTCTTCTGAATCCCTTTATAGGGTCTGGCCTCAGTAACAGCACCATCCCCAGCAGTAATCTTTTATGTCTGGGTTCAGAGCTTAAATGCACATCCTCCTGCCACTGGGTTTTTGCACATGCAGAATATACGGAGGACTTTACTTTTCTCTTTGCCTTTGGGCTTTTAATATTTTTCAAGATCTAAGAGTTCAAATTTTGTGGGTTTTTTTGTTTGTTTGTTTGTTTGTTTTTTGTTTTTTTTTTTTTCTTTTGAGACACTGTCTCTCTCTGTGGCATGGGCTAGCCCCAAACTCATCACAAATCTTCCTGCCTCAGCTTAAGAATTTAGTCTTACTTTCTTTCCTAAGCACCCTCCTTAGATCATTTTTTTTTAGTAGGTTCTTCTAGAATAAAGCTCCCGTGCTTAATTTTTAGTCTCACCCCTCCATTGCAGTTCAAGATGGACTTAGATTTCTCTTCATGTCTGTCTCCTGACTGACTTGAGTACCAGGAGAGTGAGGGAGTGTCCACACTTCATCTTTTCATCCTTTGGCACTGAGCACCATCCATTCTTTTAGATGAATGGAGAGGATGGATTTGGGGACGAATCTTTGTTTAAAGGAAGAAGTTGCTTCCTAACAAACCTCCCTCCAGATTCCATAGCTTAAAACAAGTTCTTTCTGAGCACTGACCAGACAGCTCTTCCCTTTCGTGTAATGTTTCGTGGGCACAGGGATAGCGGGGAGGTCCAAAATAGCCTCGCACACATGTGGTTGGCAGTTGGTGCTTGCTGTCGGCTGAGAACTCTGAGAATTCTGTTGGGGCTTTTGGCAGGGGGCTTGGGTTTTCCTCCACTCCTGTGTTGTGTGGCTGTTTGAACCTTTTGGCGGTGGGGTGATGGGTCTAAGCTGGACCACCCCAAAGAGCAAAGACTGCCTCTGCAGCTGGGGTAGACTTCAGTTTCAAATGCAATATATCACTTCTCTTGAATTGCTTAAAAGCCCACCCCGAATCAAGGAGAGAAAGGAAGAGTATCTCTGTGTGTATACGGATGAGTGTGGGAGCATGTGTGTATGTGTGAGCATGTGTGTGCATGGTGAAGCCAGCAGTCAACCTTAAGTACCATCTGACTTGCATTTTGAGAAGGTCTCTCATTGGGACTTACTTGCCAAATAGGCTGGGCAGGCTGGCCAGGATCAGGATCTGTCCGGCTCTGCATCCCCAAGAAGGTGCGTAAAAAACAAACACCCCCCCAAATTTTACAAAATGTATTTATCTTGTGAAACGCAATCATTTTACAAAACGTGTGCGTGTGTTCTTAGATGCACAGGTTGCAGCAGAGCTGCGGTGATCCGAGAGCCATCCGTAGGAGTCAATTCGCTCCTTCTACCATGTGTGTCCAGGGCCTTGAACTCGGGTTGTGAGTCTTGGCAGCAAGTGCCTTTCTCACTGAGCCCTCTTGTTGGCTGAGAGTCTTTGCTCATGTTTTACAGTCTCTGTGAATATTTGTGTGCCTGTTTGGGTGTGCCCCCTGTGCATGCTGGGTCCCTCAGAGGCTAGAAGAAGGCATCGGATCCTTGAGGCCGGAATTACAGGCCGTTGTGAGTCTCCTGGTCCTCTGAAAAAGGAGGAAGTGATCTTAATGGCAGAGCGATCTTTCCAGCCCCCGCGTGTATATTTGATGGAGTGAGAAGGTCAATTTCCGCATTAGTGAAGAGAAATGGGTAAAACCAAAGTAAACTCAGCATTGATATTCGTATCACAAGTTAAGTTAAAAAATTATTCAGCTTGTGTGACAAAGTAAGGAATAAATGTTCCATGTGTACAAAGAAGAGTATTTGATTAATTTTATTAAAAAAAATTTGTGCGTGTACGCGCGCACTCGCACACGTATGTGAATGTGCATTTGTGCCTTGGGGGATTTGTGGAGGTCAAGGGACAACCCGATGGAACTGTTTCTCTTCTTCTGCTTTAATGTCGTTTCTGGGATTGAACGCTGGCCGTCAGGCTTGCATGGTAAGCCCTTTATTTGTTGAGCCACCTCAGCGGTACTATTTGATGAACTTTAAGCGTACCGTCACTTCAGAATGCTTAAGCTTGCTGTCGTGCTGGTCCATGAAGTCCTGGCTACCGAAGAGGCAAAAGCAGGGAAATCTTTTAAGCCTCAGAGTTTGGAGCCAGCTTGGACAACAAAGTGAGATACAGATCTCAAAACAAAAACAAACAAACAAACAAACAAACAAACCAAAACACCAAAACCAAAACCAAAAAAACCAGAACAAACAGAAAAACTGGAAAGGGGCTCCACAGACATAATGAAAATGGTCTACTAATCCCTCAAGCGTTATATTACACAGAGAATCTGAAAGCGATGCATATATCCAGCACATAGTAAATGATTAAGTAGTGATATCTTTCCAGAGGACTATTTAGCCATTAAAAATTAAGCGATGGTATGGAAGTACATTTAAGACATTGACTCAGAATACACTGACGTGAAAAGGTAAGTTATACAACAACATAGCGACATCGCATTTAGAAATAAGAGCTGTGGGAGGGGAGACATGGCCGCAGCTGTCTGTGGAAACCTCGTGTTTTTTAAGATATGCTAATCAGATGATCCTTACAATGATTCAATGAACCCACAGTGTATTTAGAGATTGAAAACATATGCAGATTCTGAGTTGATACTATAATAAAACAAGTTGGCAGAGAAATTCTTTGGGTTATAATTTGGGTACTGGTTACAGACACATTTCTCTGATGAAATGTGAATTCGTCAACAGAAGGTATCTGCTTTGTGCACAGCTCTAAGAATAATCACATGCCTAGAGGCATGTAGATATGCCAAATTTATCCATAAACTCAGAACCACACTGTTTTAGAACAGGAAGAGATCGCAGAAGTAAAATCTTTCAGTTTCTCACACCCAGACAACTAGAACAGAGGCCCAATATAGGATGGAAAGGTCACACTGGTAGAGGTGGAACTGATACAGCTGAGCCTCACACTTCCTGTTTTCCCCACCACCCGCTTTAACCCTGGGTGATAAAGATGGACGCAGATTTGTAGGTGAGGGTCCATGAAAGGACGTATGGGGTTCGTTCCTCTCTAAACCTACATACTCATTTATTTCACAAGCTCATTTAATTGTTTTTCTTTTGAAATAGGGAGTTGTTGTGTAGCTCGGGCTGGTTTGGAATCTGCATCCTCCAGCCTCAGCCTCCCCAGTGCTGTGCTTATGGGTGTGGGCCTCATTCTAGAAGCGTCCTTACTCTGTGTAGATGCTTTGAAGAACAAACCATCATTTGGAAGGTCTGGAGCCTGTGGTTTCTTACTAATTCTGTTATGGATGGCCCTTTTTGCTTGTGTGTTCACGGTCCACACAGGATTGTTTGTTTACTTAGGTAGTAAACAAATTATATTTTATCAGCCATAGTCTCCTCACTCTATCAAAATTATTTGTGTTTCCCTCTATTCCCTCCACAGACTTGAATACAGAAACATGTTTAAATAAATCATGAGAGAGATCAGAAACCAGGCCCAGAAATTAGTTACAGCATGAGATCACCATTGATTTTCCTTTTTAATTTACTTTATGTATATAGGTGTTTTGTCTGTATGCATGTTTGTGTGCCATGAACACACCTGAGGAGGCCAGAAGAGGGTATCAGGTCCCCTGGAACTGGAGTTACAGATTGTTGTGTGTTGCACTGTGGGTGCTGGGGATGAACCCAGTTCCTCTGCAAGATCAGCCATTGCTCATAACAGCTTGAGCCATTTCTTCAGCCCCAAGCCACCATCACTGTTACTCAAGAACACCACAGAGAAAATTGTCAGGAGCTGGGCGGAGAGGAGTCCAGTTGGTAGGAGCAAGAGCCACAAGGAGATGCTGCCTCTGTCAGAGCAGCCACTTGTGGTAGAGAAAAGGACTTACCTGCTCTCTTCTTCCTTTCACCTGGTCACTTTCAGAAGCCCAGGTAGGATCCAGCTGGCCTGGGAGCCTGGTTAGCATTCTGCATGCTTAGGCCTTGGGGTGGAGGTAGAAGGAGCCGTGAGGCTGGCCATGTGGCCATAACCCTTTTTATATTTTAGCTACAGTGCAGCAGACAGTAAGAAAGGATTTTTAGGGGTTGGAGAGGTGGCTCAGAGGTTAAGAGCACTGGCTGTTCTTCCGAAGGTCCTGAATTCAATTCCCAGCAACCACATGGTGGCTCACAACCACCTATAATGAGATCTGGCGCCCTCTTCTTGCCTGCAGTCACACACACAGGCAGAATACTATATAAATAATAAATAAATAAACATTTTTTTTTAAAAGGAAAACGAGAATTTATTTAAAAGTATTTTCATTTTTTTTTCTTGCATTGTAAGTGGGTCTTGCTTCCTAGATAGTACAATCCAGTTGCAGTAAACTTTGATGAGAAAATGTTCATGCTTCCTCTGAGAATGTTCTGTAGGGTGAAGGTTCCCAAGCTGCAATCTGATAAAGCAAGAAAGAGGTCGACTTCTTCCCTGGCAAACCCTGCCTTGCTCTTGCTTTGGGGCTTGAATAAATAGAATCGAATGTAAGAAACCTGTGATTGGGAAAATCTAATCACTGGGCAGCTGGCCAGTGACCCATTCACTCACTTACCTCCACGTCCCCCCCTTCCTTTCTTCTTCTGTGTTCTTAACACCCGTTTCCTAAACTCCATTTCTGTAGAATAAACGTCTGTATGTCCTTCAGTTTAGAATGGTAAGGTTATATTGACATTTAGAATAAATTCTGATTCAAGCCTTAATCTTCTTAGGACATTAAAGGATGCTGGGTAGAAAGCTAGGCTGAAAATGAAGGGCCTTGAATTTGTCCTTACCTGGCCATGGCTCCACCAGTTGTCTCATAATACACTCTTCCTGGGTATGTTCCGCCTCCCTCAGGGCATAAAAACTGAACTGAAGAGAATGTTCTTTAGTCAAACCACTGCATACCTATCTGTCGAAGTCTTTCCATCATCTCTACTAACTCCTGAGATTGGCCTCTGCCACCCAGGTCATCTGTCACAGTCTCTTAGCTGTGGCAATGGGTCTTCCAAGCTCATCTTCTTTAGAGTTTGCCCTTTCTTGGTTTTATTTTCCAACCTCAGACTCAGAAGCGGGCCGGCAGCTTTAGGCTCACTCTGTATCAGTAGAGACTAAGAAGTGTTTGTTGGGGAAGGGGCGTGCAGCCCACAGCCCAGTCTGAAGCACTCTCCCTGCTGTGCTTTCAAGGAGTTTGGAATAGTGCAGCCTCTGTGTGCTTGTCCTTTCCCAGAGCTTTCTGCCTAGCCAGAGAGCATTTCCTGAGAAGGGGTATAGATCTCAGAACTCCTGGTCCTCTGAACTGGCCCTTCAGTAGCTGAACCTGGCCCGTGCTGAGAGTCTGCACTCTTCTGTTTACTGAACCTGATGTGTTATGCAAGTGTTTCCATCATTAGCCACGAGAAAACACAGCTGCCCACTTACAGATACTTTAATGCCTCTCTGTATTAGAAAACATCAAACTGCCAAGCCCCAAGAAGAGCCATGCTGTTAGCCCCATAGGAACATTCTGGTTCAAACAGTTGGCATTGTCCTGCCTTCTCAGTAGTGTGCTATTGTCCTTCATGGACCCAGAACACAATGAAGTAGAGTGCCGCGCGCTTCATTTTAGAAGATTGGGAGGGGCTGGAGAGATGGCTCAGAGGTTGAGAACACTGGCTGTTCTTCCAAAGGCCTTGAGTTCAATTCCCAGCAACCACGTGGTGGCTCACAGCCATCTATAGTGAGATCTGGTGCCCTCATCTGGTGTTCTGGCACACACGCAGGCAGAATACTGTATAAATAATAAATCTTAGAAAAAAAAAAAAAGGACTGGGAATTCTCACAGTGGCTCACCAAGAGTCAATCCATGTGGCTTTAACTATGGAGGAGTCAGGGAATCTTTCAGGGAGATAGGATCTGTGTTGGCTTCCTGTCACTGCAGCAAATATCCAAGATAGTGGACCTACAAGGAGAGACAGAGCAGTGGTAAAGAGCTCTACCTCGCGTGTGCAAAGCCCCAGGTTTGATCCTAGGCACTAACAAAGAGAAGATACATACTTTGGCCTGTGGTTTAAAAGCCACAGACCATGGGTCACTGGGCTCTGTTGCTTTGAGGAACCGTGGTGATGGAAGCCTGTGGTGTCAAGATGAAGTGCTTGCCATAGGCCCCACACCAAGAAGAGAAAGGAATTCTACTGTGAGCTTCAAAAGCACTTCCCTGCCGGCCTACAGCTTCTCAGACGGCCCACCCCCTCCCAGTAATGCCAACCCGGGGACCAAGCCCTTAACGCTTGAGAACCTTCAGAAGACACGTATTCAAACCATAGCGGAGCACAAGCATTGAGGCCTGTATCCACGGAAAAGCTGCAGTATAGATTCGGTGTTAAGGGGCATGTTTTCATTGCTTTCAAGTAGCAACAACAACAAGCTGTGTGCTATGGCAACCTGCATCCAAAATAGAGCACACTGAAGCATTATCGGCACTAGGCTTGGGCATAAACAGCACACTGGAATTCCTTGATGGCAGTTCTCATTTTTACTAACCGTGGCCCTCTGGAAACTTTTCTGTTTCTTTAACGTAACTTGATTATTGCGCACATAAATAGAATAGAGGTAATTACTTCCATCTGAAAGGACGCCACTCACTGTTTGTATTGGGGCACTGAAAGCATTAATTAGGTAGAAGCTGTAAAAATTGTTCAATAGCCGCGGAATCTTCCAGATCATCTCACTCAATCATTTGGATGACGAATGATGTTTCCTTTACTTCTCGCTTCATCTTCTTCCCTGTTGGTAGATGTATCTCTCTCCCGGGTGGCAGCTTAATTGCTATAGCAATATTTGTTTTGAGAGGAAATATTTTATAAACATAAATTTGAAAAGAAGATGCGCTTTTCCCTCCTGGGCTGTTAGAATCATCAAAAGCAGCAAACGTATGTCTCTCTGATGGTGTCTATGAAGGTACCTTTCCCAAACTTCTTATGGAAAAAAAAATTTAATCATTTCTTTTTTGATACATGAGAAACCAGCACGGGTGGAAATACACAGTACCTTGTGCAAATTAATGCATCCTTCCACCATCTTTTCAAATGGTCTACCGCTGTTGCTAGCTGTTCAGATGCTGTTTGTGGTTCAGAATCTAACAAGTGGATAAAATAGCTGTGTCCCTTAGTGGACACAGCCGCTGCCTTTGTATTTGGGATGTGTGTACGTGAGACAGGAACGGGCAAGGCAATCTGTTTTTATCACCTCCACAATTTTATCACCGGTATCATTCACGCCCATCATTTTCCTTACCTCTCTATAACCTAGGCAACAGGTAAGCCACACTGAATATTCATGTGTTCTGTTTTATGTAAATAGAACCATACAATAATGTGTGCTCGTTTGGAACTGCTTTTATGGACATGTTCCTTCTCCAGGGGTTCGGTGGCAGCCAGCCTTGGAGTCAGTGTGGGGTGTTTGTCGTTGGAACCGGAGTTGCCTTTCAGTGAACCGTGTCAGGTGACATGGTATTGAGGGGGATGGGCACCCTCGTGCGTACTTGGAGCCGTGTTCTCAGGTGTTGTTGAGGAGTGTTTTGTTGTTTGTTTGGCAGAACCATTTGATTTCATGAAAATCAGACCCCTAAACCCACCTTGTTTGTCATCGGGAGACATTTAAAAATGTCTTTTGTTTTATGTGCTTGGGTATCTTGCCTGCATGTTTGCCTGTGCACCACATGTGTGCAGTGCCCGTGGAGGCCAGAAGAGGGCATTGGGTCCCTGGGATTGGAATTGCAGCCGGTTATGAGCCATGTGCTCGCAGGGAATTGAATACAGGTTTTCAGGAAGAATAGCCAGTGCTCTTAATCGCCGAGCCATCTCTCCAGCTCCCGGAGAGTTTTAGGTGATAGGATGTTGTCCACAGAATGAAAGAAAAGTGTCTGAGAAATAAAGCCGCTACTATGAATGGTGCCAATCCTTTTTAATACCAGAAATGGCCTTGGCTACTGGCAATTCAAAATTCTTATATTTTATCTAGATTTTTAAAAAATAATAATAATGTATCATTGGTGATTATATTTCTTTCTTCCTTGAGAAGTCCAAGCAGAGAGGATGCAGGGGGCCTGAGTCCAGACCTAAGCAGTGTTTGCGGGAATTACTGGGCGTACAGAACTGTGTTCTCTGGGTGGCAGGTGCTCTTCCGTTATATTTCAGTCCTTCCCCGGGGGACAGAAGTCAATTATCATACAGATGTGCAGGAGAGAAATAGGTCAGCCACAAACAGTCTTTGCTAATTTCAGAAAGCTTGAGGGGTGCTTTAGTTTGGGGAGATACTGGACTCAGTTGGTCTTCATGTTAAGGACTGTGCGAGTCAGTACGCAGGTTTTCATGTGGTTTTGTCACCCTATTCTTTAATGTGATACAAAGGGTTTCTTTTGTTTGTGTAAAATGAAAAGTACGTCATATAGTTTCTTTTTAAAAATGTCAAATCTGCGTTGTAAGAGTGATGTGTACCTTAGGGCTTGTTTGTGGTTTTATTTTTACATTAGTATATGTTCAATAAATGTCACACTTCCAAGTATTTTTCTGGTTTAAGTTCTATATAAGAAGAATAAAGAAGCATTTTTTTTTAAGGACAGTGCTTTTTCTTTTTCCTTCTTCTTGCTTTTTCAAATCAGGGTCTCTCTGTGTAGCCTTGGTCATCCTAGAACTCACTCAGTAGACCAGGTTAACCTCAAACTCAGAGATTCATCTTCCTCTGCCTCCTGGGTGCTGGGATTAAAGGCACGTGCCAGCAGTGCCTGGCTCTCCGGTGCTTTTTAAATATAGTGTCAGCAGTGACTTCTCCACATGTCCAGTTTATGAATAGCCTTCCATGTTTCCCATGGTCTAAACTTCTGAACTTCCTGTCAGTTCTGGGCCTTTTAAAATTAACAGCAAAAGCAATAAATCCCCCCAAAGCATGGACCTTGGAGTTATGGACCTTGGGATCGCAGATCTTGGCATTCTGTGGGACAGGATGGATTCCAGGCGGAGAAGCAGCTGAGAATGGGAAGGGCTCTGGAGGGTTGATGAGACAGTGGAAAGAATGGCTACACAGGCAGAGCTGTGAAATGTGAGGAACTTCAAGATCCTTTAAGTTAAACGAAGAACCCACTTAAAAAGCACGAAGGTTGTAGGAGTCTAAGGAGGCTCCTCTTGATGTTTGTTGTCACTTGACTGACTTATTCTTGGCATAATAACAACTTATTCTTCACTGTCATAAAACAAAAACAAACAAACAAGCCAACACAGCAAAGTAGGTAGTTACAAAACACAGTCCACCTGCTGGAGTCCATTTCCAGTGCGATCTCCTCCCTGCTCCCCTGGGCCTCTGTCACTTGCAGTGTAACCAAGCAGACATACCACTGGACTCGACCCAGTTTTCTTCCTGTATCATAATACTCTTCCTCTTGATGTGTGTCTGTCACAATTCCCTGGAACCTTCTTCTCCCAGAAGCACTCTCACATACACTGTTCTTTGTCCCTGGTGCGGCCCTGACACTCTGTTCTGCCTGTTCGATTGTTTATTTTCTTTTTTTCTTTTTTTTTTTTTTTCTGTTCGATTGTTAACTTCTCCTTTGCGTAACCTGGAAAATCCTTATACCCCACCACCCTGCGTCTGCACTGGCCATCGAGGATGTCTTCTGGGGGACGCACTGACCATCGCTGATGCCCGGTGTGGGAGCTGAGGAGGAGAAGTTGTAATGTGTCTCCAGCAACAGCACAGTTAAGCCTGGCTACCTTTTCCACATGGAGACACAGGACCTCATCGCTTTGCCCTTGGCCTTCCTGGTTGATAAACCACCGCCCAGCCATGGAGAGAGGCATCCTGCTCCTGCTGTAGCTCTTTATTCTGTGAGAACACCACTGCCTCCTTCTAAGATACGGCTCTGTGTTCCCCAGTTTGCCTGGACAAGACTTCCTCATCTCCAGGACACACAGACTCCTGAATCCTTATGTGGCACTTGTGCCCTGCAGCTCCCAGATCCTTGTTAGGGCCAGCCTCTGCAGCTTTGGTTGTATCTCTGTCTAGGGTTCTCCCCAGGGATGAGACATCATTTCGCTTCTGCTCAGAACTGAACTCAGAACTTCCTTCGAGGATCAGATCTCCCACAGGGCTCCTTGACCTGCTCATTTTGATACAGGCAAACTGTATCGTCTTTTAGGCTCAGTGGAAACCTATGTATAATTACCCTTGTGGTGCGGTAATAGAAGAGGAAGGGTAGAAGAAGGCAGCAAGACTGAGTGGTAAACCTTGAGATGGAGGGGTTTGAGGTGCCTATGTAGAAAGACAGTCATTGGTGGGAGTGGTTAGGGTTTTTCCCTTTTCTACTTTTTCTTGTTCTTCTTGTTCTTCTTGTTGTTCTTGTTCTTGTTCTTCTTCTCCTTTTTTTCTTCCTTCTCTTTGTCAACTTGACAAATCTAGAGTCATCTGAGAAGAGCAAACCTCAGTTTAGGAATGGCTTCCATCAGACTGGCCTGGGGGCAAGCCTGGGGGGGCATCTTCTTGATTAATGCTTGATGTGGGAGGGCCCAGACCAGTGCCATCGCTGGGCAGGTGATCTTTGGAGATATAAGAAAGTTAGCTGAACATGAGCCTAGGAGCAAGCCAGACAGCAGTGTTCTTTCATGGGCTCCATTTCAGTTCCTGCCTCGAATTCCTGCCGTGATTTCCTTCAGTGATGGACTGTGACCTGGGGCATGTAAGCTGAATAAACTCTTTCCACCCTAAGCTATTGGCCATCACTGGCCATCACCCTAAGTATTGGCCGTGGTGCTCATTACAGCAACAGAGAACAAACGAGGGCAGGGATAAAGCTCAAGAAACTGGATGAGACCAAACATGGTCCATTTCAAGCTTTGTTTTCTGTGTCTGTCAGGAATCTTCCCTCTGCAAAGAAAAACAGAGATTTAGCAGAGATTGGCTAAAGCAAAGCATAGGATTCTTGGCTCATGCTGAAGGATCAGAACTGGATGTCATCCTTCAGGGTCTCTCTTCGTTCCTCCGCTGTTATCTTGGCACTACATTCCTCAATGTGCAGTTCTGCATGCCTGCCAAGGCCTCCATTTATCCTGTCCTGGTGGCAACAGGAGCTGTGAGATCTCCCATTTATCTACAGTCCTGTCTTGTACTGATTGCTGCAGAAGAAGAGAAGAGAGGAAGTTGGTATCTGTTTTTTTATGCAAACAGTTCCCGAGCGCCTTGGAGCTCATACCGCATGCTCATTTCTTGAATCTCATTAGCTAGAATCAACTCTCATGAGCCACACTGTGACCTTAAAGTAGCACTTGGCTACTCCTGCTGCTGATACTGAGGCTGGCCTAGACCTACCTAGGTGAGTATCGGGAGGACCAAGGTCACCAATATAGGCCAGACTCAGGCAAGAGAGGGGGAAGTTCTTTGTTCTTCCTTTGCTGGGGTATTGGATGATTAAGGGTCATTTTAGTTGAGCAAAACACAAAGAAACATCCTTGTGTTAAGATATATTTCACATGGTTGTTCTACCAACATTACCACCCAGATGGTAGATCCATTCTTAATATGACTTTGCAGATAACCTGGGGCTGGGATTTCTGTTGGAACTGCTCTGTTTTAATGAGAGAAATGAGTGAAGTGTCCAATAGCTGACTAAGCAGTGAACTTCTGGGATCCCACCCAAGTATTGACACTGCAGTGGCTGCCTGAATGAACATTTATTGGGCTTCTGTTCTCCTTTATGTAGCATGAGGGTGAACGTTTGATTAGGTAGTGTCTAAAGTTCTTAAGGTTCCATCCAACCTGCTTGCTAAGTGACGTTATATCCGTATCCACAGAGGGTGACCAACTCATTCATTTTGGTAAGAAACATGGTATTCAGTAAGGTAGGGACAGAAAAGCTTGCTTCCTTTGCTCTAAATTATATGTGACTCAGAAGTCTTCAGAAATAAGGCTTAGAGACCTATGGAAAACCATTTATATGCTTCTGTTGAATGAAGAATGGGCAGCTGTATGGATTTTCAATTGTACCGAAAGGCATAATCTGCTGTGATAGACTTGATGGGAAATCCAGCCAACCTGGTGTGTGTTCTTCTTGGCCATTCTGCGTAGCCTCCTTTCTCTTGGATTTGGGGTTGGACCAGTTTGGAATGAGGAAGAGAACATCCTTTCCTAGGTTTCACAGCTTGGATTAGAGGAGAGAGGTTTTGGGCCCTGCAACCTATCTTGAGAAGGAAGAGTCTTGGTAACAAAGTGAGAGAGTTTGTTCCTGTGTTCTTCCAGTCCCTCTTAGCTCAGTATACCCAAACAGTACTCGGGGAATGTCATATCCTAAGCCCAACATTGTCACTTAAATGCTGATGAGATGGACTAAAAAACAGGTTTTTCAGTGTCTGGAGAACCCTAAGTGAGGACATTCTGTTATGATGTAGCAGAGAGATGCTATGGAGAAAATCATAGGCAGAAAGATAATTTGAGATGGGACTGGAATTTATAACTTTCAAGCATATGCATGAAAGGATGTGCGAAGAATAGAAAGGGCTGTCAGGAATGAAGTATTTGTGAAATGTGAGACGGTTCTCAGAGATGCATTTTGGAAGCTATTAAGAGGAACTCTGCCGAGGAGAAGTGTGGCTTCTGTTATTATGATGATCGGAGCCCCAGGAAGAGCAGGTAACTAATGGAGCTTTAAATCTGTAATAAGGAACAGCAGACGTTGCCATACTGGAACTTTGCTGAAGGTGACAGGAACCACAAGGTGGATTTTTATAACTTGAAAACACTGCACAGCTTTCAATATCAACTTTGCTTCATGTCATCCATCTTTTAGGGGTCTGACATTTGCATGTATAGCTCAGCAAGATTGCCTGTTTTCCAGTAAATGAGGCAGGGATTCTTTTTTTAGGTGTCATTAACTATTTAATGAGTAGACTCTGGCAGGTATTTTTGGAATGACATCACGTATTTTCAAATTGCCTTGGTATTTTAGACGGAATGTTTTTGTCTTCAGAGACCTGTAGGTATTAAATCTCTGGACAGCTTGATGTCATTTGGACAGATTAACCTGTCCGGAAATATGGTAAGGCCTCATGATGAAATTAAGACCTTTGTAAGAAAGAAACTAGAGTTCCCGCTCTGGCTTGGGGGGACTTAGCAAGAGGGCCACTGTCTGTAAGCCAGATCAAGATCCCTCACTCAGAACCATGAGTTTGGACTTTTTGGCCTCCAGGATTGTGAGAAATAAGTTCTTGTTCAAGCCACCTCTTTGAGGGGGTATTTGTTAGAGTAGCTCAAGAGGCTACTACACTGATACACTTAGGATGTTGGCACGCTTCACTGTTTATTATCCTACCTCTCTTCCAGTCACGAGCACATGTTCCTACAGAAGTATATTTTATCCTGCATTATCCTGGAAGGGATTTAACTTATCTTGTGTAAACACCACAAACCAAAGGAGAAGCCACAGATAAGACGGTATGTTAAATGCACAGAACACATGGCGATGATACCTTATTTACTGGCTTGACTATGACCTTTACGGGTCATTTATAAGATCTGAAATGCCCAAGGGTAAAAACGTAATTGTTTAGAAAATGTGTTTGTATTCCCTATTCGGAAACTGGAGAGAAATCTTTTATGTTTTCAGAGCTGAAACTGTGTAAGATGGTAAGTCATATTGAGTAATTAAACCCTGTGATGACCCTAGAATTCTTTCATAAATCCTTCCTTGCAGATAATGCCTCTTATCCTGCTGCTGGACAGTTCAATAAAAACACTATCTAGGAGCTGTTGCTGTGTGGGTCACAACGTCTGTGATTCTCAAAAGTGGCTGTCTGTTAGAATCGCCAGATAACTATAAAAGTTCTTATGCCTGGACCATACCTCAGCCTAATGAGGTATGGCCGTGGGATACCAATATTTTTCAAAGCTTCCAAGCTAATGAACAAAGCTTGCTGGTCTGAGGTAATCCAGGGGGAGACTTCTGAGTGGCTCTTACCAGTCAGGATTTGTTAGTGAGGATACGTTAGGTGAGGCTGCAATAATAAACGCTTCTTCAAAACCACAACCCAGGTTCATTCTTCACTTGTTCTGCTTTTCCTTTCTGGAGTAGCTGGGGGTTAGTGTTTTGTTCTCTCTCCGCTAGAGTTGTTACCATTTAGGAGATTTCTGTTTGGCTTCAGGGGAGGGATGGCGAAACATGAAGATCACGAGCTGACTGTGGAAGCACTGCTTGGGGAGATGCTGAATGCTATAGCTTGGAAACCAGAAGAGACACTAGTTCGTGGTTTTCATTTAACATTCCACAGGCAGGTGGGCAGTTAAGCATGGCGGGACAGACAGGCCCAGGACAGAGAGTGATGGTTTGGGGACTTGTGGGTGGTTCTACCCTTCTCAGCATCTGGAGTCTATTTAGGGCCAGTGTGGCTATTACTGTCTCCATTTCTAAGGTAGCCCAAAAGGGGAAACAAAGAATAAGGAACTCCATTTTTAAAAGAGATGACCAGAAGTTAAATATATTTCTTTTGCGTAAAATCTGTCTATATGAACTTTGTCACGATGGTATCTTGCCTTCAAAGCAGGCTGAGAAACTCGGTTTCTAAGCTTCCATGTGAAGGCTGAAAATTGGGACAGATCTATTTCTGGAAGGAAGGAGAGAATAAATGTTGGGTCCAACTAGGCAGCCTCTGCCTCATCACAGTAGTGTGATTTTAGCACAGAAATCTTCAAAGGAAATCACAGATGTCATCCTTAGTAATCAGCGTATTTTGAGACGCATTGATGGAGCAGGGGCTTTATCTGGTTTCTTTTTAATGATGTCTACAGCAATTCTAGAGGCATCTTCAAGGAACTCAAGGGCTCTGTGAAAAAATCACAGATGTAGATGAATGGGGAATTTACATACGCTATAAGAGCATCAGCCCCAAATGTTGGTTCTCATAGAACTCTGTGATGATCCTGGAGTGATGAAACTGAATGATTCCTCTCTTCTTTGTGTTACAAAAATTCATCTGTCCTGCATCTTTGTTTCTAGCTTGAGCTACTGCTCTCTTTTCTAAATATTTTCAATCTTCTATCGTTCTTCCCTAAGCCCATTCTCCTCGGTTTTACTGATGTGCTTATGAACTCGCAGAGGTTGTGGCTGTATGCACAAGACTTTACAGGTTCAAACCAGATGGGTTCCCTGCTCTGAGAGGGGGAAGTGGACAAGGGATCCCACTCCTAAACAAGAAACTGCAATTGATACCTACAGGCAATGAGAAAAATTGGTTTTCTCCCAGAGAGTCCCATTTGGTATTATCAACCTCTCTCCAGCGCAGGCCCCCAGGCCCAACTAAGAGTAGTTGGCCAAAACAATAAAAATTCCAGGTTTGCTTGTTCGTTTTGATTTTTTTGTGTGGGGGTTTTGTTTGTTTTGTTGTTCTGAGAGAGAGAGAGAGAGAGAAAGAGAGAGAGAGAGAAAATATAATGTTGGGTAGGCAGGGAGAAAGAAAGCATCTGGGAGGAGTTGGAGAAGGAGAAAACATGATAAAAATATAATGTATGAATAAAAAAAATTTAAATCCCGGTTTTGTAATGTCCAGTGGATTTCAGATGGGGGTAAAATGTAATCAAAGTTTCTTCCTGTGCCCTACAAGATTCTGTAGTGATTTTATTAGTGCCAAACTCGTGTTTCATCCCCAGCTGGAGGCTTCTTCTTCTTTCTTTGTGTCTTTATGTCCTTTGAATAATCAACATTAATGCTGCCTCAGCATTTTTTCACTCCTCTTTACAGAATGTTCTGTCTAGTGTTTTTTAAGTGACAAGCTCTTCACTTTTCATATCCCAGCACGAACTTCACCTTCCTAGTGATTCCTTCTTTGGCAGTCTAGTCTGCGGCTGACCCTCCCCTTTCTACCACATCCATTACTAGAGAACCTGCTGTACGTGCTTTTTATTTCCCTTCCTCAGTTCTGTCAGTCTTCATCCAAATATGCAGACAACTGGTATAACCTTTATATTCAGGTTGATAGACAAAGCCTCTAGAACCTTAGGTTAATTAATAAGTGTTAAATGTTCATTAGTAGATAAATAGAATTGTCGAAAGGAAGTTTTGATCTAAAGTAGCTGGTTAAGAGTCTAGATAGGAGGTCCTGAATCTATATTTATTGTCATTAATTACTGGAATTATGCAAAGAATGTTTTCACGCTGGTAGTTCTCTTGAAGAATTGGGGTATTAGGAGCTGGAGAGATGGCTCAGTGGTTAATAGCACCTATTCTTGCAGAGGACCTGGGTTCAGTTTCCAGCCCTAAGAGGTAGCTCACAGCCATCCATAACTCCAGGTCTATGGGATCTGATTTCTTCTTCAGAACTCTAGACAGTAGGCATTCACAAGGTGGATGTACATATGTACAGGCAAACACTTACATAAATAAATCATAAGAAACTTAAAAGTGAATTCAAGTATCTTACTGAAAAAGAAGGCTTAGAGATGATCCAAAATATGGAGGTTTTTTTTAAAAGAGGAAATTAGGATTACTATAAAACATGCAAATGTATACTCATGGCCTACAATTTCAATCCTAAAGAAACAACTGCAGTGATTTTTTTTTTTGCACAAGCAAAGATTTGAAAGCCATGTAGACACATGTCCAGTGTATTGGTGGCCACCACAGCACACTAGCTTTGTGTAATTTCCTTCCTAATCTACTTTCCGAAAAGATAAAAACATATATAACAAAAACAGTATCCTAAGCCCTGCATTGAAGGAACTGATGTCAGGGCTATTCAGCATAACTTGGCAAAACTAAGGTGTTTTGGGGCTTCCATTCTGGATCTTCAGGGGACTATTTCTGCAGTTGCAGGGAGCGTTAGAGGAATCCTTTGCTCAGCTCTGGCACTGGCCTGCACTCTTATTCATCCTGAGTGGTCCGGATCAGAATCAGGCATTGGCATCCCTATTCCTGAAGACCTGGTCTTTTTGTTCCATACTTTCTTGAAGAAGGCTTATTGGACTCTGTAATTTGGGCGGAAGGTAGGGGAAGTCTGTGGAAGAGAGACCTGTGTGCTGGCTCAGCCTAGACCTGAGAAAGGTTGTCAGTAGGTCAGGCTAGAGCTTAAACCTGGGACAGTGAGCAGAGGCAGCAGGGGAAACCCTTATGCAGGGCTTAAGATATGTGTTTTGTAAAGTCGATTAGGAAGAAGATCGCACAAAGCTAGTGGCCTGTGGTGGCCACTCAAACAATTGACATGTGACTACATGGCTTTCATGCCGCCTTGTGACTTTTGGGCTGGCTTGTACTCCCCACCCCCACCCAATGCTGTCCCCTCAACTGCTTTTTTAAGAACTCCCACTCATTTCTTCACAGTTTCGTAAATGTCACATCTTCTATGCATTTTTATCTAACATCCCCAGGCAAAATTAGTTTCTTCCTCCCATAGCACATGCAGAGCGCCTCTCACATTGTTTTGAAATGATATGTTTACAGGTCTCTCCCATTGACAGTGAGCCCAGCAAGGACTTGGCTGCATCTTAATTTTCATCACAGGCAGCACAGCAGAACCGCTAGTAGGATCAGCTGTGGAAGCAGGTGGAATGGAGAATGAGTCCCGGCGGCTTCACATATTTTATTGGAGATAGGCTTTCTCTTCGTAGACTAGGCTGGTCTTGAAGAAGCCATTGCCCTGCTTCTCCTCCTGAGTATTGAAATTGTAGGGATGTGCTCAGCCAGGCTGTATAAGTTTCTATTTGTATGACCCTAACCAAGTAAGAATTTTTTTTTCTTATTTTCTTAAAGAATTGGGGTATTGGGAGCTGGAGAGATGGCTCAGTGGTTAACAGCACCTATTCTTGCGGAGGACCTGGATTTAGTTTCCTGCTTGTTTTCCTCCCCTAGAAAATGGGGGTGATGACACCACTCTCAGAAGATGCTGTGAGAATTTTGAAGAAAGTTGATGTATGTATGTGTGTATGTATACAGCTTGCATGATATTTTATTTAAAAGCATAATCCACTGTATATATTATTATTAGGCAGGGGAGGGAACCACAGTATGCATATGAAGACCAGAGGACAATGTTTGGGAACTGGTTCTCTCCTTCTATTTTTGGGGATTGAACTCAGGTTATCAGACCTGCATGGCAAGCTCTTAGATCCGCTGAGCCATCTCGCTGAACTTTTTAAAAATAGACTGTGAGCCATAAATTATGTACTGAAAATTCAAGGCTGGAGCAGTGGCTCTCAACCTGTGGGTCCTGGCCCCTTGGGGCGGGGTCACATATCAGATATTTACATTACAATTCATAACAGTAGCTAAATTTATAGTTATGAATTCGCATGAAATCATCTTACGGTTGGGGGTGACCACAGCACAAGGAACTGTATTAAAGGGCCTCAGCATTGGGTTGAGAAGCACTGTCCCAGCGGGACAATGGTGGTAGGGAGGGTGCTCTTGGTAGTTCTGAGGTCACGCTGGGGTGGTAATGCAACAGGAGGGAAAGATGCTGGTAAGAACTTGGCCAGAGGTGACAGTTG
Organism: Meriones unguiculatus; assembly: GCF_030254825.1. NCBI lineage: Eukaryota > Metazoa > Chordata > Mammalia > Rodentia > Muridae > Meriones > Meriones unguiculatus. The sequence goes on along the minus strand of NC_083356.1, from coordinate 93,237,214 downwards.
TGGTGATGGTGTGGTAGTGATTATGGTGTAGTGATAGTGGTGATGGCTGCTGCTGCTAATTGAGGTGACGCATTAAGGTGGTGGTGGTAATGATAGTGGGTAGTAATGATGGTGGCAGTCGTGGTGGTGGTGGTAACAGTAAGGGAGTGATGGGTTATCTCTGCCAACCAAAAGAGCCAATTCAAGCCAAATCAGAGTATATAAATGCTGGTTTATTGCGGGCAGCTCTTGGGTGGGTTCACTGGTGCCAAGGAACGAGGCCAGGGAAGTCGCCATGCAAAAGGAGACAGAAAAGCTGGGGCGGAGAGAGGGGAGAGAGGAAATACCCAGAGAGAGGGAGCAAGGAAGGGAACCGAAATGTCTGGAGTACATAGTGAAGAGCCTCTGAGGGAAGGGGACCTAGCCCCTGGGATGGACAGTTCAGGGCAGGGGGTGGGCTATGCTAGCCATGCCCTGTAACAGGTAGGGACTGAAGGATTCTGCGAGAAGCTGGGAGCCAGGTGAGCTTTGGTTAAAACGGCACCTCAGCTGCTTGTCCCGGGAGTGAACCCCAAAATGGAGGTGGTAATAGAAGTGGTGATGTTGGTGGTGTTATGGTGGTGACAGTGGTAACAGCAGGTAGTGGAGATGATGATGGTAGTGTTGGCGATCGCAAGGCAGCCAGTGTTGGTAGAACTGTCATGGTGGCGGTGGTGATAGTGGCAGCGTTGGTAGCACCGAAGATTTGGGGGGACAAGTCATTTTCTGGAACTGAGTCCTTCACCTCTGTAACAGTCCACCAGCTGGATTCTTGACCTCCAACTCCTAACATGATGTCTGCATAGCTTTGCTTTGTCTTGCCTTTCTGAACTCAGTTCCCTTTGCACAGGCTAGTTCAGGGCTCTTCATCTGACTCTTCATCTTGAACATTATTTGGAGTTTTTCATCTTGAACATTATCTGGGGTTTTTCATAGCATCCTATGCAGCTGGGGCCAGCTTCTCCTTCACACAGTCTTGGTTTTCTGGCCCTAGAGCTTCTTTAACCAACTAGTTCTATGATTTACTCATGAAATAAGACACTCTGCTGGTAGAATATTGCCTCAGGTCTCCCAGAGAGCACAGTTGGCAATAGGAAGTAGATTTTGTTTTGTTTTACGTTTATTTAGGATATGTGTATGTGTAGGTGTGCAGGTGTGTATGTGTGTGGGATCATTTATCTTTTTCCAACATGTGGGTTCTAGGAATTGAACTCAGGTCATGCGGGTTCTGGGAACTGAACTGAGGTCATGAGACTTGGCAGCGAGCACCCTTACATGCTGAACCATTTGACTGGTCACATGGTCAGATTGCCAGACCTGCCCACATGATCTCGCCTATTGTCTTTAAAACATGTGTTTAATTATTTTCACAGAGCATTCTCACTACTATGCACTGTGTTCCAGTTCCTTAGCATTTCTTGTTTGTTTATTTATAAACTTAGTGATTCATTTGTTTACACTTCTGTCTCGCCTTGTTCACAATTCGTAATCATTGCATTCATCTGCTAATTTATACCAGCTTTGGTGATGGTACAAGAATGTGGGGGTGGTGGCTAAATTCTCACGTAAACATAATAGAAGCACGATTGATGGGCAGCTTACTTCAGGATGAAATGGGCTGAGTGGAGCAGTCCCTTTGAAGAGAACAGCATTCCCTGACAGGGACTTGACTCAGGCAGGCACAGGAGTTGAGGCGGAGAGTGGCAAGGAGGATGGCCTTTCTGTCTCCACCGGCTGAGCTTTGCATTGTGAGTTCGCTGACAGGCAACTCTGCGGTTTTCCTGGCCTGACGCTGCCAAGTGCACAAGGCTGATCTGTATAGATTTCTTCCTCCGATCATTAACTGGTGATGTCTTGCCCTCGGATGGCATCCCCCATTATCCTGTGAGAACCCTAAAGCCGACGCTAAATTCTGGCCTAGGGGAAAGAGCGCAGTGTTTTCAGCAAATGCTCAGCTTTAAGGCCTAGTGCAGCCATTTACTAATGCTCAGTCAAGTCGCTCAACGCTGAGTTTTCCTTTCCCTTCTTACAAAATGGAGACGATTAACTGCTGTGCAGTTCGCAGACTCTAACCATGCCCGACACACAGTTAGTCCTTGGCAAACCTTTATGGGACAAATAGAGGATGAGTCAAGGCCAGTGAGTCCCATCAGTGCCCTAAAAGGTGGACGCTGATGTTTCTCCCATCTTCATTTTGGCCAGAGCCTGGTGCTTGGTTGGTTTGAGTATATGTCGAATGGATGATTTCTGGGCTAATAAATGCCTTCCTTCCTCCCTCCCTCCCTCCATGTTTCTTTCTGTGTGTGTGTGAGGGTCTGTGTATGTGTGTGTGTGAGGTAATGTGCATCGTATATAAGAACATGCTTTCCACGGGGCCGAGAAGAGTGTTGGGTGTCCTTTTCTGTCGCTCTCTATTTATCTCTTTGAGGCAGGATCTCTCCCTGAACCCGGAGTTTGCCTTTTCTACAAGGCTGGCCGCCAACAAGCCCCAGGGATCCTGCTGTCTTTGCCCGCCCCCACACCCCCACCCTGAAGTCCTGTAAAGGCATGCATGGGACCAGACTCACTCTCACTTTTACATGGGAGCTGGCATCTAGATTCTGATTCTCATGCTTGTGGAGCAAGTGCATCTAATCACTGAGCCGTCTCTCCATTCATTCATTCATTCATTTATTCATTCATTCATTCATTCATTCATTCATTCATTCGTTTATTCATTTATTTAAACTATTCTGCAGTGCTGGAGAACTCAAGACCTCCTATATCCTAGGCAAGGAACTCATGTGGCTGGAAAAATGCTAAATATGGCACAGCGCTAAACCAGCTATTATACTTTCGTACTGCAATTTAAATACGTGATGTAAGTTTTGTTTCTTAGATCACTATGGACAATTTTTGTGAAAACTTATGATAAATGTCTGCAGTGAGCTTTAAAGGAAACAGTCCCCGCCATGAAGAATAAGCAGCATTAGCGTTCAATATGCCAAAATATAGTCCAGCCTTTAACATTCTAGTAGAATTTCCTCTACATTCAGGGTTACTCTCAGAGTCATGGTAGCCCCAACTAGTGTAAGCCATTTGCTGGACTTCCTGTGGCTCCCCCAACCCCGGTGTTTGAGGAAGCTTTTCTCATAGTAAGGTTTTTAAAAAGCAACCTTAAAAATTTTATATCCTTTTCGGCAGACGGGCTGACCGGCTTACAGTCTCCATGGTAACAAGGTTTCTGTACTTGCCCCTCCCCCCCCTTTTTTAAAAATAGCCTGAAGTCACAGAAGGGAACTCGGATATTAATAGCATAAGAAATTTCAATGTGAACAACAGTTATTAAATATGCAGCCTTTGATTACTTGATTCCTGATCCAAAGTCATCTGTGAGCTACGGCGGCTGTGCTGAAGCACTCTGGGATAAGAGCCTGGGTGCTCATTCAGATGGCAGGGTGGCAGTCAGTTTGTGGAGACGACTGGGCACCCTGTTTATCACACCTGCTTATGTGGTGGGGCTGGAGTCAGGACAACTCCATGGGTTCTCTCCTCCTACCGTGTGGGTTTCAGGAACGGAATTCAGATAGTCAGACTTGGCGCCAAGCACCTGTGCCCCATGAACTGTCTTGCTGGCCTGGCTCATCATGTTTAAATGACCTCTTCTTTTTAGCTGTCTTTCTTGCTGACCAAACCAAGTGATGTGCTCTACTCTGCCTAGGAATCAACAGCACAGTAGTGATGCGTTGATTTGCGTGTAAGACAAACTCAGACCTGTTCCTGTCGTGCAGTTTCTGTGTGGCTCATTTTTGTGTCAAACCTCCGCATGGGTATGCGTGCCAGATATAAAAGTTGCATGTATGAATGAATGTGGCTGCAGCTTCTCTTGGCTTGGCCGGAATTTGCATCAATAATTTTGATTAACACACATGAAACATTGAAGACCCCATCCCAAAAGAATTATAACCGTAAACCCAGTGAGTGCATAAATTGTTCTTCTTAAAAATTTCATTACACCTTATTGATCAATTGATTGTGTTTCCGTGTGTGCGTGTGTATGTGCACGCAAACAACAGCCCAAACATATAGGTCAGAGGACAAGTTGTGGGAGTTGATTCTCCCCTACAATGTGGGTCACAGGGATTGAGTCATGTTGTCAGCCTTGGTGGCAAGCACTTTTTCTCCTTAAGCCATTTCACTGGCCTTGTGAATTGTTCTTTAAGGAAGGTACACTAGCAAGGCGTGGGAAGACAGTTTTGAAAGACAGGTGTAGCCCAGTGTGATATACTTACCTACGATCCCAGCTCCTCAGAAGAATGAGGCAGAAAGCCTTGAGCCCATTTGTAACCAGCCTGTGCAACATAGCGAGAACACTTCTGAAAAAGTAGTAGTAGGAGACGGAGGAGGAGGAGGAGGAGGAGGAGGAGGAGGAGGAGGAGGGAGAAGAAGAAGAAGAAGAAGAAGAAGAAGAAGAAGAAGAAGAAGAAGAAGAAGAAGAAGAAGAAGAAGAAGGGTGGAGGTTTTACATCTTTCTAAGATGTGGCATATTCCTAACTCAGCATGTTTCGGCCTCATACAGGAAAAAAAAAAATCAAATCAACCCTTATATTCGATTTTTAAGTTTTTGGTTGGGTTGGTGTGTGTGTTGAGGGTCCGTGTGCTTGTATGTGGAGGCTGAAGGTTGAAGGGTCCTCAGTTGTTTTTCACCTTGTCTTTTGAAACATGGTCTCTCATTGAACCTGTGTTTCCTGATTTGGCTAAACTGGGCAGTCAGCCAGCCTCAGGGAATCTGTCTGTCTCTGCCTTCTCAGCGGAGGGATTACAGCCATGCTTCCCCATGCCTGGTGCACACAGGTCAGTGGAAGACTATGTGTCCAGGTAATTGCTGGGGAATGATGCCATAGGACACCCCACAAAACCTCCACTGGCCTGTGCAAGCATGAGTGAGTGCATCCCCCATTAAAAACACCCTAAGCCTCTTCCCCTCTCCCCCCCAACTTCCCATTGTCACACTGAAGTATTTGCTTACCCTGTTGTCAGCTGATGGGCTGAGCTGATGGGCTGGGCATGGAGGGTGTGTATGAAAGCACCATTTGGTTCAGCAAAGGGGGTGTTTGTGTGCTGGTGGTGTGATTTAGTGGGAGGCTGGCTGCCCCCCCCCCGGCACCCCGGCATCTGCTGATGCTTCCTGGTATCAGCACTGCTTCTCTTGCAGGACCAATTTCCTGGGAGGTTCTTGACCCATATTCAAGCACACACACACACACACACACACACACGCACGCACGCACGCACGCGTGCACGCGCGCACGTGCCCACGCGCCCACGCACGCGCACATACACACAACTATTGGGCCTGGCTTATCCTTGTTTCCCCTAAAAAGCTTCGTGCAGTTAGTTTATTTGGGAAGTGGTTCCCGGGAGCATGACTATAAAGTGTAAAAAGCCAATACTAAAATGTATTGATTACTTGTCCCGGTCTGGGATCAACTAGTAATTGAAGACACCATGCCTTCCCTCGGAGCCTTATGAAGCACATGGCAGGCCTCTTAGCTTTAGAAACAAAGGCAAAATAAACCTCCGGATGCCACAGATAAGCCAGAAGAACTTACCTGTCTAGATAGGTAAGAGGGAACGGAGGCCCCACGACATTGATCAGAGTGGTTCTCAGGGGTCAGTTTCCTCGGAGTGGACTGCACGGAAGTTAGCGCTGAGCTTCCTCTTGTCAGAGAAGCCAGTGGCCAGGAATAAAGGCTCACAAACAGCGAGGCCCACAGCTGAGGGCAGAAACGTTTGGGAGCCCAAACAGATCTTTCCTCCTTTAACCTGCTCCTCTCAGAAATCGGTCACAGCGGCAAGTCTGACTAGGATTAGGGGTTCTCGGGTCATTTGCTGTAATGACCCACTTCCGGGTCACACATAAATAACTAGGAAAAGGTGTGTCTCCCTGCTGCTGGCTTTTGGGTCAAGGTGTGAGCTCCCAGCTGCTGCTCCACTGTCAGGCCTGTCTGCTGCTATGGTGGTCATGGACTCACCTCCTAGAACTGTAAGCCCCAAATAAACCCTTCCTTTTAGAAGTTGTCTTGGCCCGTAGAGAGATTTTTTTATCCAGCAACATAGCTACTCTCTCTTTTAAAAAATATATCTCCCCGAGTCCAGTTCACACTCCATGGGGTATGTGCATGTGAGTGTGGGGGCCGTCCACCCGAGCAGAGATGACCTGCCAATGGCCACCCTGCAAAGGAAAGTGACTGTCCCTCCCCCCAGCAGCCATCAACTGTCAATAGCTCTCAGCTAGGAATAGGGTCTCAGGAGCCCCTCCCCACCTCCTACTGGAATTTTGACTGGCATGGTCTTGTTCAGTTCTTGCATAGGTAGTCAAAGCTGTTGTGAGTTTGTGAGTGCCAGGGTCGTACCATGTCCAGAAGCCAGCATTTCCCAGCACTGCCCTGCATCCGCTGCTTCTTCCTTTCTTCCTGTCCCCTCTTCTGCAATGTTCTCTGAGCCTCAGGAAAGAGGTTAATGTATATAGATTTTGGGACTGGGCACTCATAGTCACTTATTCTCAGAACTTTGAGCAGTTATGAGTTTCCGACCATTGCATAAAGAAGCTTCTCTGGCCAAGACTGAGAACAGGATGGACTTATGAGTATAAATAGTCAAAGATAGTTTGACAATATGACCATTTGGCAAAAGAACATACAGTGGGTTCTTGCCTAGAGCCTATGACCTTTGGCCGGATTTACAGTGCCTTGCTTTCATTTTGATGCATAATTTATTATTTGAGGCGTGCGTACACATAGTAGCTTAAAGTATATTTTAAAAGTTCTGTTATGCATGCAAAAATAAAGTTTAAAAATGGAAAAAAGAGAACTACACACTGAAGTGTTTTCTTCTGTATCCCATGGATTTCCTTGCTCATGGAGAGCCACCACCTTGGCGATGTTTGACTTAGCTCTCACTCGTTACACTCGTGGCTACCTCAGATGTGAATCTTGAGGTGTTTAAGTCATGCCGGGGCCACTGTAAACACAAGCAGACCTAAACTGGCCTCTGAATGTGGCTGTGCTTTGACTTCAGAACCAGGTCCAGGGTGCTGCCACTGGTTGCATTGGTTATCGCCCCACTGAAAACTACGATTCTTGAACAGAGCAGTGTTTGCAGACGGTTTTGTTTGGCTCCCAGTTAAGGACAAGAAAAAAAAATTTTTTTTGAATGACTGCCAAGATTTGAATGTTGGGGGCTTCGCAAAGCAGTCTGCATTGTCAACTTTTCTAGAAGACTTGTGAAGACTCAGAAAACTGGCTCTTCCTTCTAGGGAGTCAGCTGTCGGTGATGAGGAATCTGCCCTCTTGGTCCTGGTGACTCACCCATCAATGTCTGTGGGTCACCACCCAGCAGGGTGCCTCTATTTATGCTACCTGTGGGTCTCCTGTGGAATTTAGGTTGATTTCTGTTATATAAAGTTCCCAGTGTTAACAGAGCCTTCTTGAGCTTAGATAACATGCCGAGGACACATTCAACCCTCACCGGGTGAGGTGTACTTCTTACCTTGTTTATTGGCTCAGATCTCCGGGCCCCTCATCAAACACCCTCTCTGAAGTTGCCCTGAGCAGTGTGATCTACTGTTCAGCCCCTGGAGTGAGAGTCCTGGGCTTCAGAGGCTGCCTCGGCCATTTCCTAACTGTGAGGCCTTGGGTGTGTTTAAATAACTATGCCCTGCTTCAGTTTCTTCCCTGGCAAGATGGAGATCATACTAAGTGAATATATGTAACATAAGAGATTAGTGAGAGTGACATTATCAGGCACGGAATCAGCATTTAGTATGTGCTGGCTGTTATCACTAACAGTTCCTTTTTTTGGGTATTTAATAATGATTATGGAGAAGTTTGCAACCGGGAAGAGAATCTCTAGACTATTAAGCACAGTGAATCCATCCATGGGAAGCCTCCTCCCCAACTCCCAGACCCCCATCCTCCCACCCCCATCTGAAAGGAGAAAAGGAGGGGGAGGTGGGAAGAGGGGATGAGAGAGGGAGGAACTGTGAGGAGAGGGGAGAGGGGAAGTTGTGACCTGGATGTAAATAAACAAACAGAACAATGAGTGGAAGGATTGGTTATCAGTGCACTCAAGAGTTAGAATCTCAAGTGTGTGTTCCTGAAATTCCTACTAGGATTCTTTTAGGACTGAAGGTGAGTCCAGCCTCTTCTGCCTCGGCAGGGTCAGAGGATGGCTTACTATGGGGCATCCCAAGGAACTACCTCTGTCCTGGCCTCCCTTGACTCACCTGGCTCCTTGACTCTCCAACTGATCTGTCTCTGCAGAGCAGACTGGCCCACGCCCTGCTGCTGATCTGAGTCCTAAGGCACTTCGGGGTGCTTGTCCCCAAAGTGCTATGCTAATTTTGGAGAAGTGTTAGCTTTCTGTCTAAATTTGTTCACAGCTCACACCTCACATCTTGTCTCCTGTTCTGTTTCCTTCCTAATTTGTCATCATGTAGGTCTGTGCAAAACCACACTTTGAGGAAGTTCCTTCTCCTTCCCTGCGTCCTCAGCCAAATGTCTGCAGTCTGTCCCTGGCCAAGGCACACTCTTCTGGGCCCCTGTTGCATGAGGCAAAGAGCAGCGCCTGGGAGGGGCAGCTCCAGGCTCTGTGTTTCTTGGGCGTCTCCTCCACTCTTTGGAGATGAGAAGGCTGAGGTTGTCTTATGTCACTTTGCTCAGCATGGATCCTGCTTTGTGAAGCGTGCCCAGAGAGGAGTGCTCCACCTTGTTGGAGGGGCACGTGTCTATTACAAGTGCCGTTCCTGGTGGCTTCTTACATTTTTTTTTTTAATTTTGTGCACGTGTATATGCGTGCTCAAACAGTGCTTTCTCTTTCTACCGTGTGGATCCCGGGAATGGAACTCAGGTCATCAGCCTTGGTGACAAATGCCTTTACCCACTGAGCCATCTTGCTGGCCCCATGTTGTGGTGGTTTAAAACAAGCTTCCTCCACACATATGAGGCAGATCATAAAGGAATGATTTTTCGAAAGGTAAAATGGCTTTTTAGAGGTTTTAGTGAAGCCTTGTTCAATCTTGGTGCTGAGACGGCTGCCTGGAGGGTGGGGTGGGGGTTTCACAGCATCTTGGCTCCCCAGTACTGCTTTTCTGATACCCTCTGTCTTTATTTTTACCTTCTATCTGTAACGATGTATTAGGAATTCCAAATGTGGGCCTGTGCTTATTTATTGGGCACAACAGTTAACCGAAAATGTAGGACAAATTCCTCAAATACTATAGATAGAAAATAAATGTATCTAGTGATTTTTTTTTTTTTTTCCAGAAAGGACTCCTCTGTGTAGTCTTAGCTGTCCTGGATTCAGTCTGTAAGCAAGGCTTGCCTGGAACTCACAGTGATCTGCCTGCCTCTGCCTCCTGAGTTCTGGGCTCACCACTATCGTCTGTTGTATCTAATGATCTTAAGTATTTGCTGCAAAGGGACTGCTTAGGCTATTAGAAGCATTCCTAATTGGACTTTTTATGGTCCTTTTTTATTCTGCTATTTGAGGGAGCTGGCCACCTCTGTAGCCATATGTATTTCCCCACTATTCATCCTGAAAAGAGATTTGAGCAAGAGACTGACTCATGCAGCCTCAGCAAGATGAAATGACTGAGCTGTTCCTGCTTCACGTGGTTCTTAGGACTCAAATAATCCTTCTTAGTTAAAGTTGTTAAAGGTAAAATTGATAGACATGAGGAATTTCTCACTTTATAATATCTATCTAATAAATACCCAGTAATCTTTTCTAAATTGAGGTACAAATTAACCCTTTTCTCTTTTTTAAAAACACTTGTGAATGTTTTTGAATAAAAAGCAGTACATAGTCATTCAGAACATCCGAGACACTATGAATTATTACTATTTTGGTATATATTCACATTTTGGGTTCATATGTACATCTAGAGGCAAGTGCATTGGAGCAGTTTACACATTACTTGCTCTTTCATATGACCACATATGGACATCTTTCCTGTTAATCACCGTTAATCCAGATGTGTAGATGAACTGCGGTTTGCTTAGCTGGTCCCTGGTGCTAGATAATTTGGTTTCCAATTTTCTGCTTATACAAATGATGTTGATGTTTTATTTTCACATGATAACTTCGCAGAACTCATTCCTGAAAAGTTGTATTCTAATCTGAGACTAACCTATGCTTGGGGAATATGTAGCAACTTTTAAAAGATGATTCTGCTTTGAAGTGAACAGCATGCTACAGCATTGGATTTATCAGAGCGGTGGTTTTCTCTTGAGCCTATTCAAAGGAGTTAGTTCTTAGAAATGTCTGATGACCTTGTTATAATACAATTTCCTTGTAGTCCAGCACAGTGATTCTCATGTGAATTAATAATGCATTAATAATCCATTTCAAATGTGACTCTTTTAGTGTAATAATGGCATGTAATGAACATTCAGCAAACATTTGTGTAACCCTTACTGCTTAATCAGCTAGGTACTGTTTTCTAAGACCGTAAAGATGAATAGAACTTAGTAATTTTCCCCAACACACCTACTGTAGTTTAGTGGGAGAAGCAGATGTGGAAACAAATAATTTTAAAACATTATGGCAGATTTTTATTATATTAGAATGTGTCCTTCGGAAAGAAACAGGGTTCTCTTCCTACTGCCTGCCCTAGCAGAAAATAGGGAGAATGAGTCTTGGACCATGCATGGCTCAGGCCATTTCACAGTCTCTGTTTAAGTGTGTGTGTATGAGAGAGAAATAGAGACAGAAAGATAGACAGACAGACATACACACATATGCCGAGAGAGAATTTTCACTAACTAAATCGTATTTACTATTGAGTTTTGTGGTTTTAGGGTTGTGATTTTAAAGTCTCGCTTTAATGTAAAGTATCTGTTATTGCATGGATAGCATGTTTTCTCACAGTTACCATGGCTTTTGGTTGAATATGGTTGATCTAGGTCCTTAGAGTCACCTGCAGTCACAGGTTGTGTCAGGAAGGGTGACATCTCGGCCTGGAATACCATCTGAAGATCTGTGTAGGGAAAACTTGCTCCTAAGCTCGTTTATGGGCGTTGTGGCAGGGTGAATTTACTTCAAGTCCGTTAGACTGAGGGGTTTGGTGCTTGCCAACTGTGGGCTGGAGACCAGTGTCAGTTCTTGTGTGCCTCCAGCTCCTAAGAGGAAATCCTGAGCAGGATATAGGTAACAGTCTTGCCGTCTGATCACTAATGGCTTCCAATGTTGCCCTTTCTTTTTGATTAGAATCTTATCACACATGGGCAGGAGGTTATCCAAGACCAGAGATGAGCAGGAAGCAGAGGCACAGGCTGCCAAAGGCTACCTAGCACAGATTTCAGTGGAAGTCGGCGTAAGGCATTCAGGCTACTGTTTGTGGCAGTAAGAATTGGCCCCAAGATACAGAGCTAAGGATTAGAACTCAGTGAAGGCAGAGAACGAGAATGTCAGTATATACAAGAACAAGCACCACTCTTTATTCATTCCCTAGGACAGTGGTTCTCAACCTTCCCAATGCTTCAACCCTTTAATACAGTTTCCCCCAAACCACAAAATTATTTTTGTTGCTACTTCATTACTGTTAAGTTTGCTACTTTTATGAATTATAATATAAACAGGTGTGTTTTCCGATGGTCTTAGGCGACCCCTGTGAAAGGGTTGTCCTTGAAACACTGCTCTGGGAACTTCAGGAACTTTGGGTGAGCACTGGACTTTCTACCAGGCTGGAACTGGCCTGCAAGCCAAGGGGAACTGAAGTGTCAAGGGCAGGGTGATTCCGTTTGGGTTAGAATCACAATAGAACTAGGGACGAAGTGCAAGTCTTTCAGTCAGGCAGTCTGTTAATTGCCTGGGAATGATGGGAAGACTTGGCCTAGGAGGTTGTCTGGGTCTTCTGGAGCAGGGACCTTTTTTTGTAGTCCTTGGTTTTACAAACAGAAAAAAAAAAATTGATGAGGCCAGAGTGTAGGAAACGGTGGACATAACCGCAGCAGGCAAGCCCAAGAAATACTTGGGGCACGAAGTTTCTGGATCACTGGTTTCTGAACAATCTTTCATGTGTTGACAGGTGAGCCAGGTGGTAAAGGGGAAGGTGGCGTGCTAGGATGTGACTGTGTGGTGAGTCAGGTCTGTGATGCTGTGGAAACATTGACGTTCTGTCTGCTCTCACTTGCTGGGTGCCTTGGTGGTTCTTCATTACACTCACACACTACGGAGACCTCATCTCCATAGTCAAGGTTAGAGAACTTCAAGGGTGCCGCTCCTCTGAAGCCCATTGTCTTAGCAACAACTCCTTAGATATCTTCCTCTCTCAGAACCAGAGGGGGAGATCGCCTTCTCTCCTAGACTTCAGAGTTATTGATTAATAATTCTGACAGCCTCCAGAAGCTTGAGAGAATCAATTAGTTCTTAAGAGCCTAAGTAATAACCAAGGTGATAATCAGTGAACAGCGGGAGTAGTGGGGGTGTGAAAGCCCTTTTGTCTTTTAGGCCTGTGGCTGTGTCTCCATAGTGAAAGAGTCTGGCCAAGAAAGGCCCTGCTGTGCCGGGAGAAAAGAAATGATGGCTGACAAACAGGCCTGGAGAAAGCTTATTTAAAAGTGGTTTATTCTTAAGATATGACACCAACGCACAAGCAACCAAAGAAAATATAGGTAATTTAGATTCCATAAAAATTTGAAAGTTGGGCTGGGGGTGTAGCTCAGGCATAACCATGCATGCCTAATGGTCACAAGGCCTTGGGTACTAACCCCAGCCTAAAATGAATGAATAAATGAATAAATAAATAAATGTAAAACAAAATCCTTTGTGTCTTAAAAGGACAGTAACAAGAAAGTGAGAAAACAACCCACAGAATGGGTGTGATTTCTGCAAATGGCATATCCGATAAAGAAGGTATTCCTGAAGAATTCTGCAGTGCCAATAACAACAACAACAAAAAAAAATGAGTAACATGTCGAAACAGGCAAAAATCTGAAGAAGTACGAATGGTCAGTTATCATCGAAAAGCGACACAAACCAAACCCAGAATGGGACATGGCTTGTCGGTAGGCTGTCTAGATGTGGGGAAGTTGGAACCCTCACCCTTAGCCACAGGGAGTGTGAAATAGTGCTGATGCCTCGCCGGAGTTGTCTGGCTACTGTCCAGGAGGAGGTTAAGTGCCTGCTGCCTTATGACCTGGCAGCTCTACTCTTAGGGACAAGAGAAATGGAAGGCTGTGCCGGCACACGAGTCCATAGATTACAATAGACACACTAGAAACAAAGCCAACCCCTTCAGCAGACAAACGGGTAAAAAAAATATATATATAGGGTTTAAAGTAAAGAGCAGCTTTTCCCTTCTGTTCTCAAAACAACTTCCCGGCACCATCTGTGGCAAGTGCCCTAACCCACTGAGATGCCACCTTGGCCATGTCTATCCTTATAAAAGTGCCACAACCATCACCTTTCAGTGTGGGTTAAGGTTTCAACATGTACACCTGCACGCCAGAAGACGACACCAGATCCCACTATAGATGGTTGTGAGCCACCTCGTGGTTGCTGGGAACTGAACTCAAGACCTCTGGAAGAGCAGAGGTCTGAGCCATCATCTCTCCAGCTCCCCGAACCATTCATTTTAGGTGATTAAATTGAATAGTATGTGAATTGTATCTGAATAAAGTTGTCACCCTTCCCAGAGAAGTTGATAGTAAAAAGTAACAGGAATCTGGGCTGCAGGGCTGGGCATGGAAAAGGAAAAGGTGGGTAAATTTCCTCCAAGTCACCAGTCTTTCCTTAGGTTTTTCTAGATGAGTTTTTTTTTTTTTTTTTTTTTTTTTTTCAGCAATCAGCATGTCTGCAGTTTGCTTTCCTTCTCCTACTAGACCTGGCCCCATTAAGAGAGCAGTGAACATTAGTGGAACGTTAATGGTCTGGACCACATTAACTTCCCATCTTGCCGTCACTCTCCGGGAGGCTCTTTTTATTTGATCGTGACTGATTTGTTTTGTTCCTTTGTGCTGATGTGGCTGTTTGGAGAAAATCTGGTCTGTGATGCTTTCCGCATCTGGGCTCCCGGAGAGCCCTCCATTACCGAAAAAGGTGTTGTCTCTAACAGTGATAACGCTGCTGATGGGCCAGGGGAGGGTGATGCTGGAGGGCACCATATGAGATGGAACAGACTGGCTCTCAGTGCAGCAGCTTACTTTGGAAAGTCGCTTGCTTGGCACAAATGAGAGCCTGAACCTGTAGCCTTCGTTCAGTTTGCTACACCCTGAGGTCCTGTCAGCCTGGCTAGGATTCATCTCCACAGCTCAGAGGTTCTGCAGGTCAAGTCAAAACACTTGGGGCCTATTTTTTTTTTTCTAGTTGCAGTTTCTTGTAAACAGATAACTCAATCTGATACTCTCATAAGCTTTGTCCTCTTAGGTACATGATGGTCCCTTGCCAAGCTAGCATAATCATAACAGGGATCCCCTAAGTGTAATAGAATGTTTTTTTTTTTTTCCTTCCTCCTGATTTCTCATCTCCTAAAACAGGGCCCTAGTTTACTTCGGCATAAGTCCTCCATCTACACACAGAAGCTTCAGAACATACTTGTTTTTTGTAGATTTGAACCGGAAGATGGAATCTAGGGCTGTCCTGCTGACCTACTTCCCTCCTATGGAGAAGGTGGGAGAGGGAGAAAGAGAAAAACAAGGGGGGGGGTAGGAGAGGAAGGAGCAAGGAAAAAGCAAGCAAGAGACAGCAGCGAAGAGTGTCGCAATTAGCATAACAAATGTAAAGAATGAAGGGTACAAGCAGAGGAAAGGGGCCAGGACAGAGACTGAACAGTGATAAGCCATAGGATGGGGAAAGAGGCAAAGATGGGCCCTGATGGGCCAGGGCCACAAACCTGCCACCCTGTTTTCTCCCTACCCTAAAGGAATTAGAGAACAGAAATTGGTGAAGGAAAATTGACTTAGAGCATGGCCAGCCCGCAGAGATCTGGCTGTTCACTCCTCGTCTTCTGGAGGATTTCCCAGGCCAAGAAGAGTGAGGGAGGGGAGGCTTCTGCTGAGGTGCCTAGTCCTGCTGCCTCTCTTCAGCTGGGAGATGGCTATTTCAGGGTCTCAATGGAAGCTGGCTGACTTCTCTTAGGACAGCGTATCAGTTTTTGACTGGGGGCGGGGTCTTGATCGCCACCTGCTGGTGGCTTCTCCTGGGTCTCTTGCAGGTCCTCCGGAGCACTGGTAGCTTTGGGTAGGACAGAGTTCAGTTGTGTTCTTCTGGTGGGGGCTGAGGCGGGGAGTGCGTCTCTACCCTACAGGTTCTCATCTGGAGTGATTTTGCTCCCCAGAGGACTTACAGCTGTATTTGGAGACATCTTTGATTGTCACAAGTAGGGGCATCTCTGGCACACTACGTAGATGGACAATGTACAATGCCACTGTCCACACTGTACCATGACCAGAGAGCTGGCCAGCCCAGGGATGGCAGCCTGAGATGAAGAAACACTGCATTACCCCGAGTCACTTTTAAGTTCAACACCTGCAGCCCAGACAGCCAGAAACCCTTCCTCCTAATTTGCCAAAAGCATCTAGAGACAGTCTGGTTCAGTTTTGCTCGGGCTAAAGGCTTGAGCTGGTAATCCGGGTTTTCCGAGTTAATTAACTTAATTAAAAAAAAAAAAAAGACTGAGGTTGGATACAAAGCAGACAGAATCATCTTGTTTTCCACGTTTGTGGCTCAGCAGGCATATTGTACCCACGCCTTTCAGAGGTCTCTCAGTTTGGGAGAACAGGCTAAAAGGCAGAAATCAGGGCTCCCAGTAGCCTACACTTGGCACTGAAAGGGTGTAGCACCATGGGTCATGGGAGAGACAGATGAGAAAGGAAATGAGCGTGAAAATGAAAGGTAAGAGGCAGATTTTTTTTAAGAGGGCCAAACAGATTGTCCTATTTGCTGCAGTCAAGTTGAAACCAGCCACAGCTGTGGGGAAGAAATTGTGGAGAGATGATTATCATCTTAGAGATTGTTCTGTGAAATTGCTCCAGGCCAGAGGCACTTGCTGTAACAGTTTTATAATTTGACCTCTCTTTACCCTGCTGAGCCCTGGCACATGCCTCTTTCTACCAGGCCACCTTCCACAGAGGGGAGCTCTGGCTGTTGTTTCTGCCGCTGCTGGCATTTGAGAAAGCTGGTGTGGTGTGTTCTGGGACATTCTACTCTGCCCTGAACGGGCCTTCCCTGCAGTATGAAAATATAGTTTCATAACCAGTTAAAAGGTAAAACAGCCTCAGTTTTCTTCCTTCTACTTGTTACTCCTTCCAGTCCACTGAAAAGTGAATTCAAGTTGGACGTGGTGATGCACGCCTGTAATCCCAGCACTCCAGAGGCAGAGGCAGGCGGATCTCTGTGAGTTCGAGGCCAGCTTGGTCTACAAAGAGAGTTCTAGGGCATGTCTTGAAAAACAAAAACAAACAAACAAAAAAAGTGAACCCAAGTTTGTCATAGTTATGACCTGATTTCTTTTTCTATGCTGCTATCACAGTTGTTATTAATGAAAATGTTTTGATAAATTTCAGAGGTTCTCAGTGACTCTGAAGATCAAGACCTGTTGATTTCTAATCTGCCTTCATTGTAGTTATTTGTAGAGACAGGGTTTCACTATGTAGCCCCGGCTGATCAGGAACTTACCATGTAGACCAGGCTAGCTCCAAATTTACAGAGATCTGCCTGTCTCTGCCTCCCCACTGCTGGGATTAAAGGTAAGCGCAGCGTCAGCTAACCTGGCTACAATTCGTCAATCAGGACTTTTTATCCTCTGTATTTGAGAGTCTCTTCCAAAGCCGGGGAGAAGTCTGGTCCAGCTGCTGTTTACGTGTGTGTTTTTCCTCTTCAGTGACTTGGAGTGTTTAATGAGTCCTCACTCGTTACAGCTGTCTGAACTGAGGGCCGTGCAAAGGAGAGGAATGGGAAGTTACTTGTCAGTCTGCAGGCTCCACTCGGTCTTACCTTGAGAGGAATCCTGGTAAAATATATGTAACACGGAGTCGGCCATTCTAACCATTGCTAAGTATAGTTTGCCATCACCCCTTTTATCTCCAGAACTCTGGAAACTGTCCCTCCCCAGACACACCCTTCATGACCTCCGTCTCCCAGGCCTTGGCAACCTCTGTTCTACCTTCTGTCTCTGAATTCAACTGTTCTAGGGACCACCAATGAGCACAGTTGTGGCAGTATTTGTGCTTTTCTGTCTGGCTTATTTCACTTAGTGCAGTGTCCTCACGGTTCATCAGTGTTGTAGAATGTGACTGGATTTCTTTTCTTTGACAGGCTGAGTAACATTCCATCCCTATGTGTACAAATTGCATGTTCTGTGCCTGTCCACTTGCCAATGGACTATTCTGGCTTATGTGAACAAGGATATTATGAACTCCCAAATATTCTCAGTTCTTACAAAAGCGTATTAAAAGACCTCATTTCTCTGTGAGTGAACTGAAAATAAAGCTAGCAGATGCTAACCCCCCACCCACAGGCTTGTGCACACATCAACTTCTGTATTTAGTTACATGGCTTGGGACAGGTTACTTTTGCTTTATATGTTCCTTCCTGTCCACCCACTCCAGGTCATCCCACCTCTCCGTGACCATCTCTTTCCACTATCTTCTTTGATATGGTGCAATCTTAGCTCTCGAACATGGTTCAGAGGCAGAAGTTTTGTTTAGCTGTGTAGTGCCAGGGACCAAGCCCAGGGCATTGTGCATGCTAGGCCAGTGCTGTACCAGTTGCCGTATATATATATTTTTTATGTCAGTATGTATTACTGTTTTCCATATAATTGGATTTTTTTTTTAGTTAACTACATTGAATCAACTGTCCTCGAAGAGAGAAAGCCATTTTAATTTAGCAGTTTGTAAGCTGGGTGTGGTAGTGCATACCTTTAATCCCAGTATTTAGGAGGCAGAGACAGAGGCAGGCGGATCTCTGAGTTCCAGGCCAGCCTGGTCTACAGAGCGAGTTCCAGGAAAGCCAGAGAAAGCCTGTATTCAAAACCCCAAACTAAAACCAAACAGACAAAACAAAGAAAAACAAACACAAACCTCCTATGTCTTAATACTTCAGAAAGGAGATACAGTGTGTTTGAGAAACGGATTAGAAACAAGTAAATTGTAGATATTTTATACAAATTTGTAAAAATATTCCATGTGTATGTGTGTGCATGTATAGATCTACAATGATGCACACGTCATGCCTTTTCTGTTCTTGCTTGTGACATTGGGAACCCAGGGTCCCCTCTTTCATGCCAAGCAAGAGCTCTATCATCCAAGCTCATGCCCTTTTAACTGTGATTATAAATGTTTAAAAAAAAAATGACAACGTTTTTATCCAGAAGGGGAAATCTTGATGTTTCCTAACGATTGCTATCAGCAGATGGCCACACAGATGAACAGTAAATAATGGAGTAAAGGCAGCTGATGATTCAGGTCAGTGGAACGGCCAGGCTACCTCCTTGGACCTCAGCCTGGCTCCAAACGCCACGTGGCTGGGTCTGCAGGACCCATTCATCGCACCAAGGGGCCTATGTCTCCTCTGAAGCAGGAACCTGAAGAAGTAGAGAAATAGGGCTTGGAGGAAGCCAGTCCCACTCCTTCCAAAGCCATAAGCGGAGAAGAGAGGCTTGGGAGGGAGCCTAGGTGAAAGCCAACGGAATGGAAAACATTCTTGGGCTTCAAGAGAGGAAAGGGATTCTGCATGAAACCTTGCTGGTGACCAAAGGGGAGTTAGGTGACCCAAATCGGTATTGCAGTCTTCTCTCCATCTTATGAGGGCTTGTCTCTTCTGGTCGTCACCAGGACATGAGACCAACATTGCCTCTAAAACAAGAGTCTCCTCTGCATAGCCCTGCCTTTGGGCTGGGGCCTGGCCAGGAGAGAGGTGGATTGACTGACTATACTTATGCTCTCATTTCAGGCCTTCTACTAATACTTTTTTTTTTTTTTTAAAGTACTTCCCACAGTCAGGCATCATTCCCAGTGCTGGGAAAGTGAGTGAGAGGTGTAACAGGATTCTCTCTCCTCCCCTCACCACACCCCCCCGACCTCGGCACAGCTGACTCCATGAAGGAAGTGCCATTCAGGCTGTAAAACGCAGCACACCGACAGCACTGCCTGCCAAAATGCAACCTAATCCATCAAAGTCCATAGTTCTGGGAAAGTCTCTAAATGTACTACCCTTGCTTTTTTGGCTTCTGTAGTTCCGCTTCTGGCTAACTGTTCTTGTTAACTGAGGTATGTTAATCCAGAACATGGTTTTTGTGCTTGAAAACTCACCCTGAGAAAAGCTAATAGCTACACTGGGATCCCAACACACAGCGTAGTTGCTAGCCAGCTAATAAAGACTATTGTCTGGCTTAAACCCATGTCCAAGCAGTCTTCTCTGCTGAATACCCCACAACAGGGGAGGCTGGGTCCTCCAGCGTTAATGCTAAGATGGGATTAATGCTGATTCTGGCCTTCTGTCAGCTAGCCTTCCAATGTTGCTGGAGAAAATACTATCTTTTAATCGCCTTTAAAGTCTCTCTCAAGAGAAGGCCCGCCCAAAGCTGTTTCTAGATCGAATCTTTTTTCAGTAAAATCATGATTACTCCAGGGGGAGGGTTATTTCCAGAGGTGTAAGGTCTAGGTCTTCTGGCCAGGGCTGATCTGTCACATTTTTTGCTTCCTGCAGTTTCCATGCCCTAGCCTATCATCAAACCCAGACCTTTCATGGTTGTGATTTTAGTTGACTCTCTCCTACCAGCAGCACTGTTCTCTCAGCCCAGGCCTGGCCAGTTGCCGTCTGCATTTTGTGGTTCTTCCCACTCTGGTCTTCTTCTTCTTATTATTATTATTATTATTTTAACTGGATTTAATCACCTGTGGGAAGTATATAGTCACATTAAGGATTTTTCCTTTATTTTATTTTAGAAATATTTCCTTTGAGTACTCTGTTTATGCAGCAAAAATACTATAACTTATAAATTTATGTATTCTTAGACAGATTCTTAAGGAAAAAAATCCAGCTCTATCCATAAGCAAAGGAATCTTCCACAAAACAATTCCGAAGGCATAAAATTAATACTTTGGGACTAGCTAAAGGGAACTGGAAAACTCATCCGTTTTTTTTTTTTTTTTAGTGCCTGGAAGCATTATATTGAATGTCGACTTTGTTCCCAAAAAGAGCCAAAAGTTGGCTCTTTTGAGGTTGAAATCCTTGCTGTACTTATTCTGTACACTGTTCCTGTTTGTTACGGAAGCTCCCAAGAAGCTAAGTGCATGAGTTGCAGCTGTTTCTCCATCCTAACAGATGCAGGGTTCTTTGCTTATTTGATGGACTGTACAGGGTTGGGCCATAACACAAGTCTGCTTATGTGGACATCTTCTTACTAGGAAATTATTTTGAGAAAGCCAATTTGTTTCATAGGAAGCATCAGGCAGGGTTAATTAGCATCATTTGGTTCTGGCAGCATGTATATTTGCGTGCGAACAGAGGATCATATTCTTAAGGAAGGCCCAAATGTTTCACTAGTTTTGAAGGATTCATTTTGAATGAAATTACTTAACGGTAATATGTGGGCCTGGTGGACATGGCGCCATATCTTTGGTGTAGTTCTCTCTTTCTCTGTCTGTCTGTCTATCTCTCTTCCCAAGACAGGCTTTCTTTGTGTAGCGTTGGCTGTCCTGAACTCACTCTATAGACGAGGCTGGCCTCAAACTCACAGAGATCCACCTGCCTCTGTCTCTCCAAGTGCTGGGATTAAAGGCATGTACCACCATACCCGGCATTGGTGTAATTCAGTAAGTGATAGTAATTCCTAAATGTAAAGATTGTAGATGTTATTGAGTTGCTTACATAGGAGTCAGATAGCAGCAGGAGAATCACTAATTTCTGAGACAGCAAATTATGAAATTATTACTTTTAAACTGCTATATGGGTTAGAAGTCTTGGTGTTTTTGATGCTCTAAAAAAAAAATCCAACTGATATATTCAGAATAACCTGTAAATGAGGTTTCCCACTTAGCTGTAGTGAAAACTGGGGGCTGATAAAACCTTGTAGAAATAGAATGTGGAGTCAGAATTCATGCTCTTTAACAACGCTTATATTAATTGTGCTAAATACAATTAAGGGGATTTAATCTGTGAGAACAGATTTTGACCTAAGCATGCAAAAGGTACATATTGCCATAAATGGCATCACTCACTTGGTTGTCTTTTATCTCAAATTCTTTGGAAAAGTAAATGTTACCTGTTTATGTTCAGATTTATTACTTAAGTCATCTTTTCCTGAGGGCTTATGTGCCTTCCTGAGAGCCTTACTGTTTGTGTGCAGGCTCAGGAAGGATTCCTGCATTTTCACATGCTGTGCTGATCCTGCCCTCTTTCTTTCCCTGCACACCTGCCATGCCATTAGTCAGCTTCCTGTATATATTAAAAAAAAAAACAAAAACAAAAAAAAAACCACTTGAGGTAATTAACTTCCAAAGAGAAAGGATGGTTTTGGTTCACAGTTTTGGAAGTTCCAGCCTGTAAAAATTGACCTCACTGCCTGGGGGCTGTTGGCAACACAGTTCATCAAGGTGCAAGTACGAGGTGCTTGGGCATGCATGAACCAGGAGCAAAAGGGAGAGAGGAAGGAGTCTGGGTTCCTCAGTTCTCTTTGAGGTTATGGCCTCAGTGATCTCAGGACCTCCTGAGATACCCCACCTCCAGGCTTTACCACCTCCGCATAATGCTACGATGAAGTCATGGTTTAAAAAAAACAAAACAAAAAAAAAAAAAAAACCAATATGTCAGCTTTCAGAGTGCCTCATATAAATAAGGAATCACCTGAGTTCTGGTCTAGCTGTTCTCTTTCTTCCATGCCCATCTGGAGCCCTGGCCACTCCGGAGAGTTAGGGAACTGTGGGGAAGTCATGCTCTCTTGTGTGGAGACCTCCAGGCCTGGGAAGGGAGTGTCTTTTCTGGAGTGTGCCCTGGGGTTGGAGGCACCTGTTTGATCTCACTGTTGCTAATCTGGGTGGCTTTAGCCAAGCCTAGCACCAGCCCAGGTTCCCATTTACCCTTTCTTGGATCATTCTGCATGTGTCTTTTTTTAAATTAAATTTATTTTTTACATTAATTACATCTATACACTTTGTATCCCAGCTGTAGCCCCCTCCCTCATTCCTGCGTGTGTCTTTTTAAAGTGACCAAGTTCACAGTTCGACCTCCTTCGGTTGCCCATGCCGTTTTAGAAGAGAGATTCAAAAAGGAACCCAAGCTGGCCTCTGTGGCTAATGAGCTGTTAAATAGGTGCCAGGCCATGGGGAAATGGCCGGCTGGACAAGGACAAGCCTCTCTTTGGTCCTTCCCGGCTGGTCCTTCACACCTCCCCACTCACATCCCTGAGTCACCGAAGCACTCATCAGCTGTGCTGAGCACACTCATTATCTGCAATCAAACGGTGCTGCCTGCTGCCGCTTCTGGGCAGCCGTCACTCAAGCCCCAGTTGTTAACAGAAGCTAAAAGTGGGGCTCTGCAGTCTGCATCAGGCTCGTTAGGCCGAAGGCGAGCTGCAAAGCTTGGGAAGGGGATGGGAGGGCTGCCTGGCTGTTCGAAACGGTGTGCACACTGTGCTGTGAGAATCAGCCACCCCCAGCACCAGCCGCTGAGAGCCCCTTGCCTTACAAGGCCTTTTGTTCTGTGTTCCGACCACAGTCCGGTCTCCCCGGATGCTTTGAAGAATTTGGGAACTCTGCCACTGGCAGGATTTATGAAATCCACCAGCCCTCCCACCCCCTCACCCCCAAACACAGCATGATAGATCACGGTAGGTTCCAAATGCTTATTACCTCTGAACTGATTCCCGGGGCCCTGCCTTCTGTCCCAGCCTCTTTGGGGAGGGCATTGGGCATTGCCTTTTTGCCTCCAGCTGTTGAAGCCTGGTTCTGTGTGTCTCCCTCGGGCTGGGGCTCTGCCAGCTCCCTGCCCGGAACATTTAGCAGACAGCTCCCCCGGGGTGCAGAGCTGCTCCTGTGTTTCCTGCAGGGTGGCTACCCTGGCTGATTTTCAGCTAACTGGAGAGAAAACTCCCTCGGGGAAGCACCTCTTGCTTTCTGCTTTCAGGGGAGCCGTGGCTGCAATGGCCTTTCCTTCCCTTGAGCCTTTAGGAAGAATGACAGCATTAAATAGCTGTGTCCTCCCAGAGACGGACACTGGTGCACAGTGCTTCTCATCAAAGCGCCAACGAAGACGGCTGGAGAAGGTCACTGCCTTTGGTTGTGCGTGGGATGTACTTCTTGGCTTTTTTTGGTTTTGTTTCCTTTTGCCTCACAATTCCCCAGATCAAGACGTACTGAAGGAAGTAAGACACAAGTAGAGTAGAGGCAGCTCCTCTCCTGTCTCCACAGATGTGTTTCTTTAGTACAGATCCCAAGCAGGATCCTTTTTTTTTTTTTTTTGTCAGTAAATCAATAGGAAGCAGAGTGCCTCACATGCGCATTCTTGAATTGTGCACAAAAAAGGAGCCTTGCCGTATTGTTAGGTATAATTGTGTTACTGTAACATCCACAGTTAAACACTTCGAGGATGTGAACAGAATGTCATCATTTCCTCCCAAATCAAGACTCTCAGATGTGATTGAGAAAGTAGCTGAGGAAGCACTAAGCGCTTGGGAGCCTGATTACACCTCACCACATCCTCGCACGGGCGAGAGCGCACACCCACACACTCACACCCACACCGCACCACACACACCAGTGGCTAGCCCAGGAAGTATGCAATATGGTGTCAGTGTGCCATCTTGTGGCACTGCTTGTCATAAATGTTTTGGAGAAAGAAACACTCAAGGGTTCTGATCACCGTGGGTCACCTTCCCACCTCCAACTGAGAGTTGAACCTAGGACTTTTCACGTGTGAGCCAATCGCTTTACCACGGAACTATAGCCTAGCCCTTTTACAACGCTTTTGTTTGGAGACAAAGGTTCACTGTGTTTCTCAGGCTGCTCTCGAACTTGCAGCCTTCTTGCCTCCTCCTCCAGCTGGAGGCTCACCTCTGCATTGAAATCTGTCCGTCACATTTAACACTTCATGTTCCTGTCGGTGCCCGTCATGGAAGCCAGGGTCTTGCATAGGGCAGGCTACATCCCCAGTCCTTAAAAATCTCTTGTGATCAAAAGCATGTGGCACAAATGTTACCAGCTTGGCCACTCCAGGTGTATGGAATGGCTGCCAACCACATGTGTTGGCTGCGCTACACATCTCTGTGCCTTTTCCTTTTACAAAACCGAAACTCTGTACCCATTGCATTCATCATCTCTCCCTTCCCCCAGCTCTTCTTGGTGGCCGTTGCTCAGTGTTCTGTGGCTAAGGATTTGGCTGCAGCAGTTGGGGATTTAGCTCTGTGGCAGAACCCTTGCCTAGCAAAGACCTGGGTTTGGTCTCCAGTATGAGGGGGTCGGGGAGGTAGGGCTCTTGGGGATACGAGGTTGGCCGATTTAGAAACCTTATATAAGTGACTCGTGCAGTATATGTCATTTTTTGTGACTGGCTTACTTCACTTAGCATAATGTGCTCAAGATTCCATCCACGAAGTTACAGTCATAGAATTTCTTTCTAAAGCATGAATAAAACTTCACTGGATGCATATGTATCACTTTTTGGTTTGTGGGTGGACACGGTAGGTGTGATCACCCCTTGGCTATGTGAATAGTGCTGTAACAGGCACAGTGTGCCTAACTGTAACACCTTTATTGCCATTGGCATAATTTAGCTTACATATCTAAAGAATATAATTTATTCCTCTTAAAATAGCTACTCTGCAGTTAACTGTTTAACTCACTGATTTCTTTGTGTGTGTGAATGCGTGTTAACACTTGCCACGGTCATGGGTAGCGGTTAGAAGACTTTCAGTTCTCACCATGTGGAACCTGTAGGTTGAACTAAGACTGTTAGGCTTGGTGGCAAGTGACTTTACTCACTGAGTAATTTTGCCGGCCCTTACTGTATCCTTATTTTACATTCCTCATTACTTGAGAGGGAAGAGCTTGAGAGAATTTTCCATTGATTTGTTTTAGGCAGTCTTGTGGCTGGTACCAATCTATTTTTAGGTGCCTGATATATGCTTAAGGCAATTTAAACACTGCTGTTTAGGACTAGAGAAGAGAATACATATAGAGAAAGGAATGCATTATTTAATAAAGCTCTCATCTCTAGTGTGAGGCATTTGAATATTGTTTACAATATGGTGGTGCTGTTGCCAGATCTCTCTCTCTCAATGGGTGTTGGACTTTGCTTGTGTCACTCAGAGCTTTGGGATTTTCAAGGCCATTGGATTACAAATGGTGAGCTTAGTATAGAAATTAGAAATGTGTTCAGTTCCTAAAGGGGCCACTCCAATCTATGACTGTCAGCACATGGTGACGGTGCTCCCAGGACTTGCAGCTGCCCTCAAGACTCCCGAATAAGCTTCTTCATCTGGATGCTATCAAAACTACTGAGGACACCACATGGCATAAACTCAGGAGCCTGAGGACCCAGGGGACCTCTTCTCCATCACTTCTTTAGCTGAGTCTGGAAGTGATGTAGAATTAATGGCTCCCTGGGAGATGCCATCTCTTGTTTTTTTTTTTTTTTTAAAAAACGATTTAAAAAAAAATAGAGGTAGCTGGGGAGTAACTCAGTGGTAGAATGCTGAGCATGCGTGAAGCCCCGAGTTCAACCTCCAGTACCTAAATCTGTAAAGAAAAAAAAAAAAAAGAACAAAACAAAACAAAACACATCAACTAATTACCTTGTGAAACATAAGTGAAAGCTGACACGTGGGCTTGGGAGATTGGCTCAGCAGTTAGTGCTTCCGTGGAAGATCAGGAGGAGTTCAGTTCTCAGCACCCACATGCTCACTCACAATCACCTGTGACTCCGGGTCCAGGGGCTCTAATTTCTTCTCCTGGTCTCTGTGGGCACCTGCATGCAAGCATACACACAGACAGACACAACAGGCTTTATTCCCTGCACTCCCCCAACACCTCTCTCAAAGGATCTCACTCACCACCCAGGCTGGCCTACAACTTACTCTGTAGCCCAGGCTGGCCTCTATCTTTTGGCACTCCCCTTGCTGCAGACAGCTGAGGTTGCAGCTGTCAGCCAACCTGCTTGACAGAGACAACAGGGTTTAAAAAGGGGAAGTGAGGTTAGTTTGCTCTCACTTGAGGAGCTGTCCTTGCTTTTAAATTCCTCTACAACATGGCCTCCCCCATCACTGCCATCTCCCACCATGGAGGCCCAGTGATGCCTTATGGAGGTTGAGAGCGCTGTGTTAATTGCTGCTATCTGAATGCAGTCAGCGTCCCTCCTTCCCCCTACCAGTCTCAGTTGCTCAATGTGGAAGCATTTGTAAGACCTACTTTGCAAGGCATGACTTCTGTTGGGATTTTAGTTTGAAATGAAATTTAAGTGGACCATCCCTGTGCATTCTGATGGCTTAACAGCCCTGTTGGGAGACAGATAATAACAAGAAAGTCACTCTGAGTCCATCCTGCTCTGAAGAGAGAGCTTGTATTTCTCCCTCTGTGTGTAGCTCCCCTACAACCCCTTCTGTCTTTCTGTCTCCTGACCCTGTCTTCCTTGTCCATCTCTTCATCCCTCTCTCCCCAACAGAAGAAGCTCTTGGACTTTATTCTTCTGGTGTTAGGAATCAGGAATTAAAAAATAGCACATGGCCCAGACACAATGAGAAGAAAAAGCTGTTGCCTCTGTCCTGCCACTGCCTGTGTCCCTTTAATAAGCAATGGGTGGGCCTGAATTATACTGTCCAGAGCAGCTTGAGACATTATGGGAGCAGGAGGGAGGGGTTCTTGTAAAGGGGCAAAAGTTCACACTTCTTTGTTTTACTCACTTTCTCATAGTTTCCTGCTCCCCATAACAAGACCTAAATGTTCTGTCAAGATTATTTAGAACTTCCCACAGGGAGGAGAATATCCCCCACCCCACCCCGAAACCCAAGTCTGGCTCCTTCACCCTTTGAGAAAATGCCATCTGTTCAGGAGAAGTTACAACAAGATGACCAGCCTGGGTGCCTGCTTCCTTTTTGGAAATGGTATTTACCAGGGTCACAGCGAGTCTGCCTCTCACCTTCCAAGGCAGCCGTTGATGGAGTAGAACTTTCACATGCTACAAAGGCACTGAAGACCTGAGGAGACCTCAGGAGACCCAGCTGCAAGGTTTCTAAGCTACTGAGGCTGTGGGTGGAAGAGGAGGCTGTGGATGTCTTAGGGGCCTGGTCAAGCCTCACTTCCTGCTCTCCTATGTGTGGTCCTGTTTACGAAGTGGTTGACATCTAATGCCAAGGTGGTGATTGAACCAGAATGCTTAAATTTCAAGGGTAAATATATTCAGTTTCACAATAGCAGTTGCCAGTGTCTTCTTCCATCCATTTCTCACCTTCCTCACTTAACCTGACCTTCCTGACTTCATATAGAACACGCTGGGTACCACCTCAAGGCCTTCATTTGTTGTCCTAAGCCCTTTCTGTCTCTCCTCATCTGTGTTGGGGGCGGGCTGGACTGAGGCAATGTTAACAGACTTCCTTTCCCTCGGATTTGTCTATGGGCGTGGGTAATGCTCAGAGAGAAGGGCAGCTGTGCTCTTGTTAGACTCTGAGCTTGTCTTTCTCTCCAAGTGCCTCATTTTTTGACAGGAAGCCATATCTCTGTCCTAGTCAGGCCCTCTGTAAAGCCACCCCTGTCAAATGCCTGTAACCATACCCTCTCCTTGTCTCCTCTGTCTGCAATGGGAGTAGCTCCCTCCAAGCCTCTGCATTCTGTACTGCTTCCCTTCAGGTGCCGGAAGCTCTTCCCACACTGCTGTAAAAAGTGCATTTGTTAAATTACCCTGAACTCACTCAGTTTGCGAAGACAATTTATTTCTTGAAGGGGAATATAACTTACTGCTAAATGAGCTTTGGATGAATTAACCTCTGTGCCTCAGTTATGTCTTGCGTGCCAAGGATGTGATAGTAGAAAGTGTTGCTGGATAAATGAATGGTACTGCATGCTACTCAGCATGCTGTCTCCTGCTTGGTAAGCACAGGCATTTTCTGTTCTTTTGAGACAGTAACCTCGAAAGTGTGATGGTGATGGTGAGGATGATGGTGAAGGTGATGATGATGGTAAGGGTGATGGTGGTGCTGATAGTGGTGATGGTGAGGATGAGGGTGATGGTGGTGATGGTGAGGATGATGGATAAGGATGAGGGTGATGGTGGTGATGATGATAGTGAAGGTGATAGTGATGGTGAGGTTGGCGGTGATGGTGATGATGATGGTGAGGGTGATGGTGGTGATGGTGATGATTTTGTTTACCACTGTACTATCTTCCTTGTTCCCACGAGAGTGCCTGTGATGGAGGAGAAGGCAGGGACTGTTCTTTTGCTTTTGTAGGGACTGCTCTAGAGAGGCCCTCAATGCTGGAATGGTTTAGTTGTTGTTGCTATTGTTTTAAGCCTTGTCCTTGCTCTGGGGCATGAAGATACAGAGACAACTCTTCCCTAACAGACTGAAAGCCTGTTTCTTGTCTTTAGAGATACCTGGAAGTATGCTAGCCCCATGGCAGGGCTATCTCCA